>NC_064634.1:300370248-300995248 GCF_023864275.1 Schistocerca cancellata
CCTACTTTTTTAAGATGAACGTTCTACAAAAACCTTGGTTCATAAGGAAGTCTGATATGTTTCAGGTAAAATTTGAAAGACAGTGCGAAACGTGCGATTCTCCACGACGGAAAGGATCAAACGAAATCGTGCATAAAACAAAAGAACGGGTTCAGATCTCCGCCCGATCACTCTGATTCAGATTTGCTGTGGTTTCCCAGTATTATTTCAATGGATTGCTTCTGCTTCATTAGAAGTAAGAACGATTCCTTCAAACTATATCTAGGGTGACTGCTTCATCCATCCTTATCTAACTCTAATTAAACAACTATTTTGTAACATGTAAGACATTCAATACAGACTGAGAACTATCTCGCAATTTTTTTATGTTTATAATGATTTTGAGAATTACTTCTTGTTTATTAAACGCAACGTTTATATTAAGAGTAAACAGAGAGCGTTAATATGTTTTAAACAGTGTTAATATGTTTTAAACAATAACGTGGCAATAAGCACCAATCCGATTTGGTTAATTCGCTACTGTTGCGGAACCGAGCTATGTGGCGCAGCAGTTGCGACACTGGAATCATTTTCGGGAAGAGCGCGGTACAAATCCACGCCCAGCCATACAGATTTTGTCCGGCTTACCAAAATCGCATAAGCTACGTTATTCTTTCAAAAAGAACAAGGCCCATTTCTTTTCCTCATCCTTGGCCATTCCGAGCTCAGATTTTTGATGACGGAACGTTAAACTGCAGTCTTTCTTTTTTTTTTCTTTTACTGTTGCGGGAGGAGGTACCTGAAGTACAGCATCTTTAAATGCTTTATCTTTCAAATCTTGTCTGCGGGCGTTCTATGCCCAAAACTACTTAACGCAGGAAACAGAAATTTTATTGTCCAGAAAGAATTTTCTCCCCATCCAGATATGTCTGTAGGCTGTAACAGTAACAGTTATATATACAAGTTACAAAAATCCAAGTAAGAAGGCTATGTTGAAAACAGATGGCGAACTGCTGCCCTGTATTAGGCAATAAGGATGTGTGTTATGGAAAAGTAAGTCTAATCAGGCACATAATTCTGTTAGATACCAGCTTTTGGCGCCTATGAGGGAATTTTATGCACATTCGATTTACATCATAAAAATTATTCCACCGAATTTACACCTTAATCCTAGAACACTTAAGGGTGGAAAAAGCTGCAGCGTCATGCGGATGGGGTATGGAGGGACATGAGGTCAGTACACCGCGCTCCAGGCCGTTTTGCCGAATTTCCAGCCGGTACTACTCAGTCAAGTAGCTCATCAGTTGGCATCACGAGGCTGAGTGCGCCCCGCACCAGTCTTCCCACGAAGGAAAAGTCCTTGGCAGTACCGTCAGTCAAATCTGGGTCCTCCGCATGGCAGCCATCTACGCTGACCACTCAGCTACAGTATGTAGGCGGAAATTAAACAAGTGACTGTGATAAGAATACGGAAACTCCAATCCAAATGGTTCAAATGGCTCTGAGCACTATGGGACTTAACATCTATGGTCATCAGTCCCCTAGAACTTAGAACTACTTAAACCTAACTAACCTAAGGATATCACACAACACCCAGTCATCACGAGGCAGAGAAAATCCCTGACCCCGCCGGGAATCGAACCCGGGAACCCGGGCGTAAACTCCAATCCACCTGGTGGAAATGTTTCCCATTGTCTTCAGTTGTGTCAAATGTTAATGTACAGTGAGGTGACAAAGGTCACTGGATGGCGATATGCACATATACAGGTGGCGGCAGTATCGCGTACACACGGTATAAAAGGGCAGTGCATTGGCGGAGCTCTCATTTGTGCTCAAGTGAGTCATGTGAAGAGGTTTCCGACGCGATTACGGCCGCACGGTGGGAATTAACAGACTTTGAAGGCGGAATGATAGTTAAAGCTAGACGCATGGGACATTCTACAGAGTCCGCCAGAAAAATGTATACACACTTTAAGAAACGAAAAGTATTGCTTATGTGTTTATTTTACATTTAATAATTGATCAAACATGGTTACTTTAAATGATCAAAATGTTCGCCGTTGGCGGCTATACACGTAACAGAACAACGCTACAACGTGAGTCAATGTTACAGTGGACATCGCTGCACATGTCGCTGTAGTCTCCTGGCGAAGTTCCTCCAGCGTGCTTGGCTTAAGTGGACAGACATTATCTTTCATAGATCCCCACGAGTAAAAGTCCACAGGTGTTAGATCAGGCGACCGTGGAGGGAACTCAATGGGCCCTCTTCGCCCAATCCAATGCCCCGAAAAATTGTCATCCAGGAAAGCTCGTGCGACCAGGTGGTAGTGTGTTGGCGCTCCGTCCTCTTGGTAGAAGACTTCTTCATCAGCTCCACAAAGCACACGTTTACCTGGCACTCCACACTACCTTGGTCATAAACTGTTCGTCATCAGTTACCATTTGCTGATACCATTCGCAAAATTTCATTCAGCATCAGGATTGTCATAATTAATCTCGTGCAGTAATCGTAGAATGTGAACTTTCCACTTTGCAGCTTTCAGAATTCTTCGGACACTTGTACTGCTAACCCCCACTTCACGTGCACATTGCGTAACAGACTTCTGTGGAGAATTAACAAACGTTTCCAACACGAGAGCAGACGAAGCAGAACTTCCAGCTGTACGCTGTCTTGCTGATCTTCCTTTGTATCACAAATCATTCCTTGCAATTCAAACTTGTCAATGATGCGTTTAATTGTTAGGCGGGTTGGCGGTTATGTTTCAAACTCCAGCCTCCACTGACGTTGTACTTCAACAGCACTAACAAACTTGAAAAAGCACTTCAGAGTATTTTTCGTTGCTCGAATGTCAAGCATGCTCCAACCATCTTGTCTTCTCAAAACCGAGATGAAAGTTACTAACATCTGTTGAGCCAAAGACCATAGTACAACACACTCTTAAATCAAATCGAACGACAATATCGACATCTCGATACAGTCTGACAAAGAGTGTGTACATTTTTCTGGCGGACTCTGTATTTCGGAAATCGTTACAGAATTCAACATTCTGAGACCCTCATTGTCAAGAGTGTGCCGAAAATACCAACTTTCAGGCATGACCTCTCACCACGGACAACGCAGTGGCCGACGACCTTCACTTAACGACAGAGAGCAGCAGCGTTTGCGTAGAGCTGTCAGTGCCAACAGAAAAGCAACACTTCGTGAAATAACCGCGGAAATCAATGTGAGACGTACGACGAAGGTATCCGTTAGGACACTGCGGCGAAATTTGGAGTTAATGGAGTACAGCAGCAGAAGACCGACGCGAGTGTTTTTACGAACAGCACGATATCGCCTGCAGCACCTCTCAAGGACTCATGACCATATCGGTTGCATCCTAGACGACTGGGAAACCGTGGCCCGGTCAGATGAGCGCCGATTTCAGTTGGTAAGGCTGATTGTAGGGTCCGAGTGTGGTGCAAACCCCACGAAGCCACGGGCCCAAGGTGTCAACAAAGCACAGTGCAAGCTGGTGGTGACTCCATAAAGGTTTGGACTGTGTTTCGTCAAACGAACTGGCTCTTCTGGTCCAATTGGACCGACCACTGACTGAAACTGGTTCTTCGGCTATTTTGAGACCATTTGCACCCATTGATGGGCTTCATGTTCCCAAACGCCTACTGAATTTTCATGGATGACAATGCGCGTTTTCACGGGGCCACAATTGTCTACGACTGGTTTTAAGAACAACCCGGACAACTCCAGCGAATGGTTTGGCGACCCAGATTGTCCTGAATCCCATCTAACGTTTATGGGACGTAATCGAGAGGTCAGTTCGTACACGAAATCCTGCACCAGCAACACTTTCACAATTATGGACGGCTGTAGAGGCAGGCAGCAAGGCTCAATATTTCTGCAGAGGACTTCCAACCCACGTTGGGTCCATGCCATTTCGAGCTGCCACACTACGCCGGACAAAAGCAGGTTCGACACGATATTAGTATTACGAGGTAGCCTATGACTTTCGTCACCTCATTGTATAGAAGCTGGGAATATATGTGCAAATTATTATGACCGAGGTCATATGTTAAGGAAAATGAAAAAGAAAAGAGACGATGGAACTCTAGACCGAATAGAAAACGTGTTGCTCACGAAGACCTAATAAACGTAAACGTTGTGTGTCGCCTCCGAAGGGATTACAGAGTTGCTGGAAGACCATCCACGAGATCGATGTTCAATTTAGTGGTCACAGAAAGTGCCCATCCACCTTTCCTCCGACCGTCACAGATCCTGAAAAGTAAACGACGCAGAGGCGCCAGTGTGGTACTAGGACAAAAGGAACGAGAAGTCTTAGTCGGTGCCGCAGACGTCAGCAGCCAGGTGCAACGCCAAATTCTCAGAACGGATGTCGAAACACAGGATATTTACGGCGCACCTACCTCCGTTCCTAGCGCCTACTGCCTCAGCTCGCCTCCGGTTTTCAACGTTTCTGCGGTTACATCATTTCAGTGATGGTCTCCTTGTCTGAAGCTTCTTGCAAATAATACAAATATGTCTTCTTATGTCAGCATTTTCCTTCTTTTGCTTAAAAGGCAGTCATTTGATTGACGTAGTGTTTATTAGCCATGTAATGAGTTCGAGCGACCTTGGTTTCCCAGCCCTAAGGAAATGGTAGAATTTTATGCAGATGTAGAGCTGCTTTATCATAAAATCTGACGATTTGATTATAAGAATAACAATGTGGTAATCCTGTTTGAAACATTCATAGTGTGCCGTAATATTAGTAATTTTTAGTTGGACAAAATATAAATCTGGGTTTGAGTAAGAGACACCATCTGAATTACAATCTCTCTGACGAAATAGAATACTAACAACTGATGACTGTCAACTGATTACTGTCAGCTGCAGAGGAAGGGGCCATACAAAGTATGCAGTCGGTATGTTAGAATTAAACGCTCGACTGAACAGTGACCGGGGAAAGAAACTGGACATGGTCCTCTGGAAGGCAGCATCGTGTCATTAGACAAGAGTGAAACGGTTTAAATTAATCATGGCGTAAAACTCGTTCCGAAAACGAGTCGTAGATTCTAACTATGATTATTTCCCGTTGAAGGTGGACTTTATAATAACGGTGGCATCAAAGACATCTCATGTGTAGTTTACAATCCCACAGTACCATTCGGCTCGAAGCTGTACGCACACAGCGATAGCATGTAAAAGCAGTAATTTATGCAGTTATTAGGTAATTTAAAGTATTTACGTTCTTGAACAATGATTGGGTGACGCGATTGACGATCAGCAACAAAACGTTTTCACGCTAATTCTTTTCTGCTTTTCTTTCTTGTAATTGGTGCAACATTAGCACTGAGCACACAACGTCGATCCTGTTAGCCAGGAGATCCCTTCGAAGGAAGCCTTGGAAGACGCTGCTATTTATAAACGTACAGGAGGAGTGTCTGACGTTGGCGTTCCAGACTGAAGAGGATTCTGAAATAGAACAAAGAGGCGGCAGCAACAGAAGTCGTTCATAGAGGAAAATCCATTCAGCAGTCAGCCACACCCATGGTAATACGTCAATAGGACGTGTCTTCTTGACAGCATAGAAGATTTTGAGATTGAACTGACATTTTCAGCACTTCCTACACACCACGAACATTTAAGACACCTGTAGAATTTTATATGGTTGAAGTCAACACAATACTCTTCACGGAGCAGTGTGGAGTGCAGTGACCTGGTGGAAATAGGTCTTTCCTTCAAACCGTGAGCGTCGCGTATGTACTTCTAAGAGGTGGGTGACTGTTATGAGTACTTAACGGAGTGCAGTGCTCTGTTATGCTAGTGTGTTATGAAAGAAATGGAAAGGAATCAAATACAATGCTCAGTCTTCTGGAAAAGCGTCGAGGATACCGCCCAGCTTTTCCTCACCTGTGCGATTTAGCCCAATACAATGCCTTACAATCTAACAGCTCTTCTGTACTTACCGGCCAAATTCTGGTAATGCTGCCTGTATTATAAATGTAAAATGCATTAAAGCTTAATGTTACATGGAAGCCCATATCATTAGACAAGGACCACTAGGTCAGAACAGCCAAGAACTGGTGAAGAGAACGGCCCAAGCACCATCGAGTACTTGTGGAAGAAATAATTTAGGGAAACAACGGAGAACACAAATCAGGATGGCCGGACAGCGATTGGAACACTGCTCCTTTACAACAAAAGCCCTATGTATTAACCATTGATCAACCACGATTCGAAGTACTTATCTTCGATACGTGTTACCACAGCGCCAGCGAACTTAACTATGCACATGAGCGAAAGAATGTTCAAATGTGTGTGACATCTTATGGGACTTAACTGCTAAGGTCATCAGTCCCTAAGCTTACACACTACTTAACCTAAATTATCCTAAGGACAAACACACACCCATGCCCGAGAGAGGACTCGAACCTCCGCCGGGACCAGCCGCTCAGTCCGTGACTGCAGCGCCTGAGACCGCTCGGCTAATCCCGCGCGGCATGAGCGACAGAAAATGACTAATTTAATACGAAAGGTTTCTGCTTAAATGCGTTATCGACTGAATACTACACACATTTCGTCACTCCTTGCTGCGTTTTATTCGCAGATCGATTCAGAAAACTATGCATTCCACCTGATGATCAGCAACAAAACGTTTTCACGCACATTCTTTTTTGTTTTCATTTCGTGTAAATGGTGCGACATTAGCACAGAGCACATAAAGTCGAATCCGTTAGGCAGGAAATCGCTTCGAAGGAAGACATACCTTTTTCCACATGTATGTTTATCGCTGTCGACATTTGGAAGTAAATTAGCCACGAAATACAAATTACGTCAAAATAATATAGGCTTGCACGAGAGACGTTGCACACTGCGTTGCATTAGTTATCTCAGACTGAGCGTTTTTGTTTCTTCTTTTTTTTTCATTTAGATACCGTTTGTCACCGGCCTGTTAGCGTGCGAAGGAATGCTGCAGTATGAACGTAGGCAAACTGTGGAACGGAACCGATATTATTGATCTGACAGCGGAGAGAAGGGAGCCAGAGATGACAAACGACGGACACGTGCATTAGATGCACGCCCTGGAACTCAGCGATCAGGCGAGCGCCCGTAACGGTTTTGCGATGCTGTGAGGGCGTTCACGTCAAGAGAAGTAGGAACAAACTACGCCATCAACATGGACGGGAAATTTCTTAAGTAGAAGGATTGGGTGGAGCTGAAGGCAGATGGGTCCTATGGGCTGTTAACATCGCTAAACAAGCGATTCATATCCGATTTGGCGTTGACGGCAACTCGTTAGAAACACAGTGCGACATGCGCGTTGTAACACGCTTCACTTTAAGGTTTCACAGCTAATTACCGTGACTTCCGGGTCGAGGTACAAGGTATTGCACTTGCCTCTGACGCCAACTGCACGGAGTGTCGACAACTTTCTCTGATAGAATTGCATCCTTGTAGTCTGTTCAATGCATTTATAAACCTGAATCTTTTGAGGGGACCGTGCTGCACATCATAGTACTCGGGGCCACACTACCATCGTGTTTTGTAGTGCTGATGATGAAGATGATGACGAAGAATCATAGTATCAACTTGTTGATAGATGTTCTGTTTTGTCGTCACATGCGATTAACAAACAGCACACAGATCGCAATGTCCTTCACTCTACCAGGTTATCTGAATGCTGAATCTGCTTTGTTTGGGAATGTAGAGTCGTAACGATAGTATCTTCTAAATTATGTTACGCGTTGTATCCTAGCAGGCTAAATAAAAGTGATTAAGGCTCTGGACACACAGCCCAGTCCTTCAGTCGCAACTGACTAGTAGGAGGTCATTAGAGACGGAGCACAAGCTCGGATTAGGGAAGGATGGGGAAGGATATCGGCCGTGCCCTTCTAAAGGAACCATCCCGGCATTTGCCTGAAACGATTTAGGGAAATCATGGAAAACCTAAATCAGGATGGCCGGAGACGGGTTTGAAGCGTCGTCCTCCCGAATGTGAGTCCAGTGTGCTAACCACTGCGCCACCCTGCTCGGTTTGGAGACGGTTGAAGGAATGAAGTCTGCTGTGGGCAGTGAAGAAGAAATTATTAAATTTCCTTGTTCATCCGTTTCTAATGAGACATTGCTTCCATGCATTCATTATACACTGCTGGGTATTAAAATTGCAACACGAAGAAGGATGGCAAAGAACGAAATTTTACTTATTGAACGTGTACAGAGTAGTGGGAGGAATACATGATTAAATTTGTAGGTGAGTTGGGAGTTGACAGTATGCGAAATTTAATGCACTGAGTTACCACCTCTGGCAGCAACAATCCGGCCAGGCAACTAATTGCACTTAGCCGGGTACATCATTCAAGGGTGATACGGAAGTCCGTTAACATTTTAAAATGGACTAATTCACGAAATAATGTAGGTAGTAACTTACAACCCGACTCAGATTTCTGAAATAACATGGGATTTACTGAAACCAAAAACGAGCGCAAAAACCGACCAGAGATTAGACTGGACAGCAACACGTCAGTGACGCCGCAGAGAACAAAGCACAACTTGGGCTACTGAAGATCCTAAAACCGTCGTGGAAACCCCACTGCGTGACGAGAAAGTCACCATATGGTGTGGATATACCACATAAACCGTGGTCGGACCCTTTTTCTTCGAAGAAATGCGGAGTCTGCTTACCAAACTGTCAGCGTGTCGGGTGCGAGGAATGTCGATACGTTACGGATTCGTATCACACCCAGCCTGATTGATAAACAGCTGCTGATAGGTATGACTTTTACGCAGGATGGCGCTCCACACTACACTGCTGCACGTGTGAAACATCTCCAGTGCTTATCACGCGATGAGGATCGCCTGCTGAGCCTTCGTCATGCTTGGACTCCCGGGCCCCAGACCTCACTTCTTGTGATAATTGGCTGTGAGGTTACCTGAAGTAGCAAGTCTACCGCGATCGTCCGACCTCATTAGGGACGCTAAAAGACAACATCCGGCGGCAACTTCTCATCATACATATTGATATGGTATTCTACATCTACATCTACATCCATACTCCGCAAGCCACCTGACGGTGTGTGGCGGAGGGTACCTTCAGTACCTCTATCGGTTCTCCCTTCTATTCCAGTCTCGTATTGTTCGTGAAAAGAAGGATTGTCGGTATGCCTCTGTGTGGGCTCTAATCTCTCTGATTTTATCCTCATGGTCTCTTCGCGAGATATACGTAGGAGGGAGCAATATACTGCTTGACTCTTCGGTGAAGGTATGTTCTCGAAACTTCGACAAAAGCCCGTACCGAGCTACTGAGCGTCTCTCCTGCAGAGTCTTCCACTGGAGTTTATCTATCATCTCCGTAACGCTTTCGCGATTACTAAATGATCCTGTAACGAAGCGCGCTGCTCTCCGTTGGATCTTCTCTATGTCTTGGCTCAAATGGCTCTGAGCACTATGGGACTTAACATCTGAGGTCATCAGTCCCCTAGAACTTAGAACTACTTAAACCTAACTAACCTAAGGACATCACACACATCCATGCCCGAGGCAGGACTCGAACCTGCGACCGCTGCAGTCGCGCAGTTCCGGACTGAGCGCCTTAACCGCGAGACCACCGCGGCCGGCTCTATGTCTTGTATCAACCCTATCTGGTACGGATCCCACACTGCTGAGCAGTATTCAAGCAGTGGGCGAACAAGCGTACTGTAACCTACTTCCTTTGTTTTCGGATTGCATTTCCTTAGGATTCTTCCAATGAATCTCAGTCTGGCATCTGCTTTACCGACAATCAACACTATATGATCATTCCATTTTAAATCACTCCTAATGCGTACTCCCAGATAATTTATGGTATTAACTGCTTCCAGTTGCTGACCTGCTATTTTGAAGCTAAATGATAAAGGATCTATCTTTCTGTGTATTCGCAGCACATTACACTTGTCTACATTGCCATTCCCTGCACCATGCGTCAATTCGCTGCAGATCCTCCTGCATTTCAGTACAATTTTCCATTGTTACAACCTCTCGATACACCACAGCATCATCTGCAAAAAGCCTCAGTGAACTTCCGATGTCATCCACCAGGTCATTTATGTATATTGTGAATAGCAACGGTCCTATGACACTCCCCTGCGGCACACCTGAAATCACTCTTACTTCGGAAGACTTCTCTCCATTGAGAATGACATGCTGCGTCCTGTTATCTAGGAACTCTGCAATCCAATCACACAATTGGTCTGAAAGTCCATATGCTCTTACTTTGTTCATTAAACGACTGTGGGGAACTGTATCGAACGCCTTGCGGAAGTCAAGAAACACGGCATCTACCTGTGAACCCGTGTCTATGGCCCTCTGAGTCTCGTGGACGAATAGCGCGAGCTGGGTTTCACATGACCGTCTTTTTCGAAACCCATGCTGATTCCTACAGAGTAGATTTCTAGTCTCCAGAAAAGTCATTATACTCGAACACAATACGTGTTCCAAAATTCTACAACTGATCGACGTTAGAGATATAGGTCTATAGTTCTGCACATCTGTTCGACGTCCCTTCTTGAAAACGGGGATGACCTGTGCCCTTTTGCAATCCTTTGGAACGCTACGCTCTTCTAGAGACCTACGGTACACCGCTGCAAGAAGGGGGGCAAGTTCCTTCGCGTACTCTGTGTAAAATTGAACTGGTATCCCATCAGGTCCAGAGACCTTTCCTCTTTTGAGCGATTTTAATTGTTTCTCTAGTATTCACAACATTGTCCGTCGACAGCAGATACTGTTGAAGAAAGGCGGCCAACGTGTTGAGCATTTTTTATAAAGACCATCGTCTTTACTAAAAATCAACTGTTGCGCTATTTATTGCTTTCGTATCTACGAAGCACTCTCTGTGGACATAATGGAAGTGGCCTACTACATAGTATGTATCGTGGAGTACAATACCAAGGGATGACTTTGCTGTCATTTGGTGTACTTTATTGGTTTCAATAAAGCCCCACGTCATTTCAAGCTCGTGTGCCAGTTTTTACCTCTCTAATTACATCGTGAAGTATTGATTTTTCAACTTATAGGTCATCCTGTATGTGCCAAGAGTTGATCAGTCGTTGTGGCTGGTGAGCGCCTGCGTGTCTGTCTCTCAGCGAACACGAGAAAATGTTTTCAGAGCCCGAGATATTGGGAGAATGGCAACAGTCGAAAAAACCACTGTATCGAGATAGGTCGTGACATTAAGGTAGGTCAGGACAGCACAGCAACATATGGTCTTGTGTTACCTTGTTGAAAGATAACGTTATGAAGACTTCGAATGTAGAGGACAGTCACTTGCCTTACCACGTTAGAAATGTAATGTCTGCTGTCTTTACGAGCTACGCGAATCAGAGGTGATAGTGCTGTACTCCCCATAGCGGCACCCGCCACATCAGATGCTGTGGCTCGTAGGACGGTGACGAATACAATCTTGTTCTCGTCAGATCCTCTAGCCATGGACACATACTCGTCTGAAAAAGACGACGTGATACCGTGACCGCGTCCATTGTTGTCGCGTGGCACCCCACAGCCACCATGCCGATGAATGAAATTTTCACTCTGCATCGGAGTGTGCGCTGATATGAACCTTCCTGGCAGATTAAAACTCTGTGCCAGACCGAGACTCGAACTCGGGACCTATGCCTTTCCCCGACAAATGCTTTACCGTTTCAGCTACCGAAGCACGACTCACGACCCATCCTCACAGCTGTAATACCGCCAGTACCTCGTCTCCTACCGTCCACACTGCACCGAAGCTCTCCTGCAGACCTTGCACAAGTAGCACTCCTGAGAGAAAGGATGCTTGGGTAGCTCAGACGGCAGAGCACTTGCCCGCGAAAGGCAAAGGTCCCGAGTTCGAGTCTCGGTACTGCACACAGTTTTAATCTGCGGGGAAGTTTCAGTGTGGAAACTTGTCTTGGTACAAAACATGCTCATTTCCTGGCTCAGGGCACAGTCTGTCCTCTTTTATGTGTCACTGCAATCTTGTCTGGCATTATGGCCATCCGGAACACATGATTCAGTATTCGTATGGCAGTCGTAGGACCCCGAGCAACACGAGAAGTAATATCGCAGAACGATACAACACGTGCTGTCATACATCTGTCCTCATTACGCGAGGCATACGACGACTTCCTCACAAACAGGCAAAATTCAAATGCAATTTCTAAATGACAAACCTGCTGCGTTATCACTCCTTATATTCAGAATATCTATGATGTTTCTCCTATCTCTATGTGCAGTTGGAAAGAAATGCTAATCATTTGCATATCCATGCCAATTTGATGTTTGTTGCATGGCGTCTTACTAATGATGGATTTTTAATAGTCAGCTGAACATATTTTTTTAATTGCTTGACAGAGTGCAGGGAATCTGCTTAGCCCTTCTGCCACGTGTTTCGTAGATAGGGACTGGCCGCAGTATTCTAGGCCGGTATTTCCGTCGACCCCGCGGGCGGGCGCTGGCACGCCGCCCCGCACATCTGCATCGGCCGCCGCCAACGCCTTCCCACCTTCTGATGAAACGCAGCTTAAGTGGCGCCTAATATCTGCACACATGAACCGACCTGCCAAACACCGCGAAATATTGCTGGTTTGCTGGAATGAAACATTACCTACATGTTAATGAAGACGAAGTGTTACCTTTACGTCTATTAGAATTATTGCAATCCACGCTTACATTTTACTCCACTACCACCGTTACTGTGCATGTCGGACGGTACCTCTAGCACCACTATCATTTTCCCCTTTCTCTGTTCCATTTGGAGTGATGAGTGGGGCCGGCCATGGTGGCCGAGCGGTTCTAGGCGCTACAGTCTGGAACCGCGCGACCGCTACGGTCGCAGGTTCGAATCCTGCCTCGCGCATGGATGTGTGTGATGTCCTTAGGTTAGTTAGGTTTAAGTAGTTCTACGTTCTAGGGGAGATGACCTTATCAGTTGAGTCCCATAGTGCTCAGAGCCATTTGAACCATTTTTTGATGAGTGGGAAGAACAACTGCCTGTAAGTTTTCATATGAGCTCCAATTTTTCTGATTTTCTTGTTGAGGTCATTTCCCGAGACATGAATGTGTGGATGTAATACGTTGCCTGACTGTTCTTTGAACGTACGCTTTCGGAATTTCAATAGTAACACTCTCCGTTATATACAATACGTCTCTTATAGCGGTTACCACTATAGTTTTTTGAACATTATCGTAATAAACCAGTCGGAGGAGATCACTTAACGTGTTTGCAACCGCCTGATTTTAGTTTGTCTTCGGTTTCTATGCCTTGGTTTTGAAAGCATTCTCACTTGTTTCATACACGGCCTTCAACGTAATTCAATATGGTTAGATAATAGGGCCTAGCCTTGTCAACCAAAACAAGTACTTGACGATGAAATGAAAGAAATTCTGATTTCGGCCACAACTGGCCACTGAAATGAATTCAATGGCGACAAGTGAAAATTTGTGCCAGGCTGGGACTCGAATCCGGATTTCCCGCTTTACGCGAGCGGTCGCGTTAAGCGGCTATCCGAGCATGCTTCCCGTCCGACCCAGATTCCCATCTTGTCATACAGAAGACAGAATTTATTTCATGATATGTACGTACGGTTGCGGGATCAAGAAGGGTGTCTGTTCTTTCTCATATGTCCAGAAAAACAGACACCACAAAAAAAAGCCCCATTACCGCAAATTTATTTTACAGAAGCGTGCAGAAGCAGAATACACAGACGCTGGCATCTGTTCAGGGCCACATAAAACTTCCGCAAATGTATAATCATGCAGAAATACTGTTTATTTTTATGCACGGCCGGCCGGGGTGGCCGAGCGGCTCTAGGCGCCACAGTCTGGAACCACGCAACCGCTACGGTCGCAGGTTCGAATTCTGCCTCGGGCATGGATGTGTGTGATGCCCTTAGGTTAGTTAGGTTTAAGTAGTGCTAAGTTCTAGGGGACTGATGACCTCAGAAATTAAGTCCCATGGTGCTCAGAGCCATTTGAACCATTTTTTTATGCACTCCGAAACCACTAGCACAGCTGTTATCAATTTATTATTGTTTTTCTAGGATCGATTTACTGGAGGGAGCATCATTTTGCCTTCCTCTTACTTTTTAACTGATTTTCCTAGGCAGTTATAGGAGCGTGGGAGGGGTGGGGGTGCAGCGGAGGACCTGAGAGGTCTTCTACAGTTTCACGTGTACTCTGAACGATGGTACAGTTCGATAGAAATGTGTATTTACTCCAATAAGCAAAAAGTGCTGGCGACATGACATTATTGTAACTATGTTTATCTACCCCGTGTGTGTGGAAACCGAACTAAAACATCCGCACACCGTGTACTCTAGCCTCAGGGTTCGGGGTCAGTCACAGTAATCCTCGATGCGTTCCTAACTAACAACATTCCTCCCCCGAAAAGTCAGTTTTAGACATTGTAGATTTAGCATCCGTACAAGGCGAGACAACGCCGCGAACTGTCACTGTCGGCATGACGTACGAGCCGACAGAGGCGAGACAACAAGCCGGGAGCTGAACCTCGGAGGAGAGAACGAACTCTACGTGCGACTCAATGTACGGGGGAACAGACAGTCTGAACACCGCGTAATGACGAAGCAGGGAGATAAAAACAAACTCTACCAACGGAAAGATTGTCACTGGCACGCAGAAAACAGCATGGCATGAGGCAAAGGACTGGTCCGTGACAGTCGACATCAGCGTGAAAATTGATGGGTTAACACTTGAGTCAGTGACTCTGCCCATGCCACGCTTCGCATGCACCCTCTGTGATAGCGTTCTGTACTGCTTCGCTTCAATAACGGCTCACATCGTTCCTATCCATCTCGATGTCCACTGGAGGCGTTACTAAAGAATATATTTTGGCGATCAAACAGTTAACAAATGTCTCTGCGAACATAAAAGTGGCCTAAGACTGAAATTACTCAATAGTACGAAAATATACGAGAAACAACAGTTGAGGGCAGCTTGGATAATTAACAAGGAATCATAGTAACTGTGGACTCATGGTCGATCAAATAAAAAGTCACAGTGACTTCAGGTTATTTTATGCAGTTATATTCCAAATGCAGTCAGTTGGTGAATAATCTTCACATAACTAAGAGAAGAGCGAAGTAGAATAGTAATAAAAATACATCAAGAAACTGTTAAAAACTAGGCTTGTTGGTTTCTCACTGTGGCTAGAACGCAGTCCTCAAGATTTCGTAAATATTTTTCTATATGACAAGATGAGCATGTAGATACCGAGAACACGAGGAAGCTGACTAACGATAATTAAGTGCGAGACAAGGGAGCTCGATGTTTCAGTCAAAGGGCAAGGGCGCGCGTTAAACCTAGCAGGCGTGGCAGCTGAGGGGATTCCGGCGATACCTGGGGCGCTCGCGTCTAATTGGTACGGTGCAGACTGCGACCTCGGTCGGAGGGTGGCGTGACACCTCAAAAGAGCTCCCACTTTCTCTGCCCGCCAGTTCCTCCTCCTCCTCCTCCTCCTCCTGGTCCCTTACGAAATTGCGTCGCCGGCCCCACAACCACCCCGAAAACAACGACAAAAGGCTCCAATTAACGCCGGACGAAGTCGTGGTAGTCGATGAGCTCATCGAAGCCAAGGCTTTCCAGCAATAAGGCCACCCCGGCACGTTACAGTTTCGTTACCGTCGCTATAATTAAACACTTAACTCCCTGCCAAATGACCACTTTCTTTGCACCTAGGAATTTCACTTTAGACAATGTACCTACTCTACTGCTGAAGGTGTCTGGTACTGATACACTTCTCTTTTCATATCAAGGCATGCTCAAAGGTAGTGCCTCCGAATATTTTATGTGAAAATTCTTAAAGTTTTTTAAATAACAGGAACTTTGTTAACATTTTTCATCTTTCCTTTACTTTACGTCTATGGTCACCATCGTTTTGTTAACAGATTACCGATTTCGGTCTATAATGACCATCATCAGATCTGCAGCAAAAATGGGAAAAACATAAATACACTCGCAGACTGTCTACAGCTTAAAAACAATACATGGACCATAATGAAAACTACTACTGACAATATATGCATGTGTGCGCTTTAAGTATGAAGAGGCATTCCTGTTTCATAAAAACAAAGTCCTAATGTACTGCAGCCATAGTGGCATCGTCAAATGTTAAATGCAGAATCAGCACAAGCATCGTCAAATATACATAAATAACATCATATGCACGAGTCATGTTGTCAGTAGCAGTAATGTTCAAAACAAACTGCCGTACAGTAGCCACAAGATGTTTGAGTTGTAAGTTCACCAGATGTCGCTAATGTCGGCATACACTAGTTTTCAATAATTAATTGAACAGCGAAAATAAAGGGGGATACAATAGTTGAAGTCTGTAACGAGCTCATAACGTATAAAAGGCATCACAGTAATAAAAAGCAATAAAAAGAACGCGACAAAAGTAAGATTGTTAAAAAGAGGAAGAGTTAAGAAACAGTAATTGACATATGCTCTAGTGCCAATATTCTAGATAATGACATAAATATTAAAACCTTTGATAGTGCACCGGATAATATTAAACAACCATAAAAACAAATCGCTAAAGAAGCCACAAATGATTTTGCATCTTTATTCTTCATGTCTAAATAAATATTTCTCAACAATCACTTTGGCGACGAACAAATTTCTCTCAATAAGAGACCAGTTTGTTGATGGAGTCACAACCTGACCTCTGCTTACATCGTTTCATCTCTATCAAACTGCTCAATGGTGTTCTTCAAGTGCCGGAAGGACATGAAAATCGGATGGGCCCAAGGCTGGACTGTATGGAGGGTGATCGATGACAGTGAACACACAGTGTCGGATTGTGGCAGATGCCGCAGCGCTCGTCAACGGCCTGGCATTGTCATGTGGAAGCAGCAGAAGGTGTTCCATGTGTGGACGAACCCTTCGAATTCGTGCTTTCAGTTTTCTGAGATGTTTCTCATGCACAGACATACATTATGTCATCCAAAGTATCCGGACACCCCAAAAACATACGTTTCTCATATTTGGTACACCGTGCCGCCACCTACCGCCAGGTACGCCGTAGCAGCGACCTCGGTAGTCATTAGACGTCGTGAGAGAGCAGAATGGGGCGCTCCGCGCAGCTCATGAACTTCGAACGTGGTCGTGACTGGCTGTCACTTGTGTCATACGTCTGTACGCGAGATTTCCACACACCTAAACATCCGTAGGTCCACTGTTTGGATGTGATAGTGAAGTGAAAACGTGAAGGGACAAGTACAGCACAATAGCGTACAGGCCGACCTCGTCTGTTGACTGACAGAGACCGTCGAAAGTTGAAGAGGGTCGTAATGCGTAATAGGCAGACTTCTGTACACATGATCACACAGGAATTCCATACTGCATCAGGATCCACTACAAGTACTATGACAGTTAGGCGGGAGGTGAGAAAACTTGGATTTCGTGTCGAGCGGCTGCTCATAAGCCACACATCACGCCGGTAAATACCAAACGAAGCATTCCTTGGCGTAAGGAGCGTAAACATCGGACCATTGAACAGTGTAAAAACGTTGTGTGGAGTGACAAATCACGGTACACGGTGTGGCCATCCGATGGCCAGGTGTGTAAATGGTGAATGACCGGCGAACATCATCTTTCAGCGTGTGTAGTGCCAACAGAAAAATTCGGAGGCGGTGGTGTTATGATATGGTCGTGTTTTTCATGCAGGGGGCTTGCACCCCTTGTTGTTTTGCGTGGCACTATCACAGCACAGGCCTACACTGACGTTTTAAGTACCTTCTTGCTTCCCACTGTTGATGAGCAATTCGGGGATGGCGATTGCATCTTTCAACACGATCGAGCACCTGTTCATAATGCACGGCCTGTGGCGGAGTGGTTACACGACAATAACATCCCAGTAATGGACTGGCCTGCACAGAGTCCTGACCTGAATCCTACAGAACACCTCTGGGATGTTTTGGAACGCCAACTTCGTGCTAGGCCTCACCGACCGACAACGATACCTCCTCAGTGCAGCACTCCGCTGCCATTCCCCAAGAAACCTTCCAGCACCTGATTGAACGTATGCTTGCTAGAGAGAAAGCTGTCATCAAGGCTAAGGGTGGGCCAACACCATACTGAATTTCAGCATTACCGATGGAGGGTGCCACGGACTTATAAGACATTTCCAGCCAGATGTCCGGATACTTTTGCTAACATAGTGTGGTTACGTTACACACAGCCGTGTTACACGCTACAACTCTTGAGTCCTCTAGTGGCAGTGGGTGCAACTTGCGTCAGCGAAGCGGGAACTTCGACCGAGTAATATGCATGACATGTAATATCTCAACAGATATTTAGAAGAGGATAAAAAATTCGGAGGGCTTTACTTTCCAGCACGTCTTCACAACAACAACTCTGATATCTTTATTTATTAATTGCTACAAGCATCGGGAATCTTAAGTTAGCTCTTAATATTCTACAGCAAATGTTAGATTGGTGCATAATACAATTGCGCTGTTGTATACCACAACGAACAACACCTGTGGAATGTCCTCAATACGTTGCAATGGTCAGTCGTTATCAGGACAAAACTGTGTTAGTTGTGAGTACATTATGTCGGAGCTAAGTGAACTCGAAAGTGGGCAAATTGTTGGTGCTACAATCGTGAATGTTTCCATAATCAAGAGAGCCGGTGTTTCGTGTTTCGAGAGGCGCCGTATTTATACCGCGTACACGGAAAGCGCAAAAGCATCATCCAATAAGTTACAGCTGGGACGACAGAGGGTGTTGACTGATCGTGACTGAGGGTCACTGAAGAGGTTTGTGACGGAAAACAAGTCGATAAATGCAAAAGTCACCGTACAACTGAATGTCGCACTCGCGAACTTTGTTAACACCAGAATAACACGGAGCTCCTTTACCAGGTTGGTTCAAATGGCTCTGAGCACTATGGGACTTAACATCTGAGATCGTCAGTCCCCTAGAACTTAGAACTACTTGAACCTAACTAACCTAAGAACAGCACACACATCCATGCCCGAGGCAGGATTCGGACCTGCGACCTAGCGGTCGCGCGGTTCCGGACTGAGGCGCCTAGAACCGCTCGGTCACAACGGCCGGCCCGTAAGCAGGTAATTGCAGAGCAAGCTGCAATTCCAAAACCATACATTAGTGATGCAAATGCATGTAAAAAGAAAAAGTGCAGCGGAAGCAATAAGACCAGGACGGTGAAGCAAAGAAAGTCATTTGATCTCATGAATCCTGTTTCACACAGCTACGACCTCTAGCCGAGATTAACGTGCAAAGAGTGGAACTTGGCGGGGTTTGGGGAGCCACATCGTAGTATTCCACGGTTACTCTGAGAGATCCCGTTACTGCCAAGGATTTTGGCTTATCGGTCGCGTCACCATGGTTCAATGTTTGGTCCACAATGATAATGCTGTGTCCCAAGCCGCATCGTCCAGGACTGATTTTGCGAGCACAAGAAAGAATTGTCGCATGTCCCCTCGCCACCACAGTCATCAGATCTCAATGCTTTTGAGCCTTTGTGGTCTACTTTGGAAATAATGGTGCATGATCGCTACTCACCTCCATAATAGTTACACTTGCCGCTATTTTGCAGAAAGAATGGGATTGCCGTGAAAACCATGCAAGACCTGTATTTATCCATTCCGAGAAGACTGTAAGCTGTTTTGAATAACAACTGTTTTCCTATGCCGTATAAGGCATGGTAACGTGTTGTGTATTGGTGCTTCCATATGTTTATCCATCCCTCGTCAATAAGTTGAATGCCTTTGCCATGTCTTTGGCCCAGCGTTACCTTTCTGCTGTAGAACCACGAAAGCGCTTTTCAGTTTGAATTGCGCGGAGATGAGAAACATTAAGAAGTATTGGGAAATGTTGACTACATAGTACAGTAAATGCTGTCCTAAATGCGAACTGTCACGCTAGTTCACATCCTACTTTCTGCAATAACCCACAACTTAGAGCCATGATACCGAGTGGCAATGAGCACCTCCAAAACAGACAATGTTCCAACGATTCTTCAGTAATTTGTTTCGCCCAGTGTCTTCTACTCATCCGTGACGACTTCTTTTCTATAACAATACAGCTGTCTCGCATCAAACGTGATTAATAAAACAAAATATTGATTGTGAACAAAACTTACAGCAATTCTGCTGCTAAAACTGGACAGCAAAAGACCGCTAATGGACAATCATCAGAATCAATTAACGTATTTTTTATAGACACGCTTAATTCTGAAACTAGGTTAAAGCGAATGACAAAACAATTTTTAAAAACAGGAACGTCATTGTTAGCCGAACGTGTAGGCCGTCGTCGTCAAGAAAACAGTGTTGCAGTCACGGCTAGGAAGAACAACCTATAATCGTAGTATGGTGCTGGAGGGGGGTGGGGGTTGGCTCAAATAATTATTTTTCTTCCCTTAGAGATGCAGTCTTAGGAGTCATTATGAAGAGTTACTGTAGTTTAAAGCTCGTTTCGTGTGTTAAGTGTAATACGAGAGTAAATAATAAAAACGGGACGACTTGCTGATTGACCGGAGGAGAGAAGTCTAGAAGTTCGCTAGGCACAGTCGGGCCACTTAATTTTTTATTTTATTCTTTCTTATTTATGTTGTTGTCTTGATCTGGCGCCCAAGAAAACAGCACAACAGAGAATTAGGCAAAGGACCAAGAGGTGCCGCTCGGCTGCCAGCCAGGAACGAGCGTTTGGCGGCTCTGCGAGACAATTAGCAGTGGATCCTTCAAATTAAGTGTCTGCTGCCACGCTCCGCTTCCAAGAGCGCAAGTCCACGACAAAGCTGTCGCGGGTGGCTGACCCGATCGGAATGATCGACTACAAGTGGTATCGTTATCGACTGCTGCTTCAACATTCACCTAGCAGTTCGATTTACGATTTAAAACTTAAGTTTACATAGTGCAATACTTCAATTCGATCGAATCCCGTACAATTTATTTTCTCCATTTATCAATCTTGTTTTAGTTACACAAGCATATTCTGCTAATGGAGTCACAGAATCATGTACCACATACACTTTAAGAATTAGATAGATTTCCGGATACCAGATTAAAAAGAACGGGAAGGATGTCATAAAATACATGGCGGTTCCTTCCAGGACGACTACGTAACTAGACGATTATAGGATTGTTCGACTGGCTCTGACGAACAGACGGATGACAACAGCTGAAATTCGGGCCGGGGTTTACAGAGTGTCACCACGAACCATCGGGAACAGATTACTAGAATGTATATGTCCAGGCTGAAGCGACGAATGAAAATTTGTACCAAGGCCGGGATTCAAACCCGTGTCTCCTGCTTACTAGGCAGATGCGCTAACCATTACGTCACCCTGGCACAGTGACCTTGCACAACTTCACGGACTACCCTAGCATGTTTCAGTCTGCATCTATACATCACGGATGTTTGAGACTTGGAAAGGTCTCTGGAACCGTATGGTTTCATTAGATTACTGAAAGCTGGTTTGCAATCTCGTGCTGTCATTCATTGTTTGCCACAGACAAAAGAGACTTGTGTTGGTGCAGAGCCGGAGTCGGCCGTAACACTTTGTGGAGTTCTGCGAGATTCAGTGATGAGACTCGCTTCTGTTTGTGCCAATCAGATCAACGTCAACGTGTCCGCAGCACACCTGCTTATATGTCACTGGAAGCATCGAGTCTCGACATCAATGTCTCTGTAACTCTTGGTGGTGAAAGTTACTGAATATGGAAATAGGACTGATCTGGTACTTGCTGAAGGGAGACTGGATGCTCGCCAGTATGCAGGAAGAATGGTGAACCCTATTGTTATGTCCTTTATGACCAGCGTACGAAACGGTGTATTCCAGGAAATAATGCAAGAGGCCATAAAGCGGTTTACACTACAGACGCCTTGAGATTTCTTGACTGATCCACCAGTTCCCTGATTTCTCACTCATTGTGTGCGTCTGACATGCAATAGGAAGAGGCATACTTTCCTTCAAATCTCCAAGATGACTTCTGGGGAATGAATGCGGTCATACCACAATGAATATAAGATTCTCCTCAACATGACTTTAGGGGAGTGTCAGTTTCCAAACCATAATAAATACAAAAGTGCATCAGTGCTCATAGGGACAAACCTCATTCTGACGTTGATTTAATGGGCACCAGTTCCGAATGGAGCCAAAGTTTAACCACTTAACGACTGATGCCTTACGGTGTCACACTTTTCCATTTCTCTCAATATGGATTAAATATTTTGGTCGTATTCCAGCACTTAAGAAACGGAGCTCTTGTTGGGGCTAGGAGGCAGTGACGACTGCGAGTTAATCGACTGCCTTTTGGCGTGGCGTCTGGCGCGCGCGACGCCCACAGTGGCGTCGGCGGGCGACGGTAGCGCCACGCGGCGCGAGAGGCGCCGTGGCCGGCGCTCCAAACATGGCTGGCCGCCTCTGACGTCACGGGGGTCATATGACAGCAGCAGCAGGCGGCGCGCTGCACCTGGGCAGCAGAGTCGCGCAGTCGGGGACACCGCGTGCTGACCGTGATCCACATCGCCGGTGCAGACCTTCTCAGCTCTTCGGAGCTCTCCTTCCGAGGAAGTAGCTTCGTCATCCGACTCTCTAACACGAATGTGTGTAGATGACACAGTAGCAGCACTGCTGTTATGGAGAAGGGCGTGGGTGATTTAAGACGAAATGTAGATTCAGGCAGAGCGATGCATTATATTTACTTTTATTCAGTCTAGTATTGGAAGGGATCATCAGACATGCAAATAAACGACAAAGAAAGGAAAGATGTAGAACTGAACGTACATCGTAAATGGCAGCCCTGTGTGAATGGCATCACGGAGATAACTCGACACACGAGGAAATGAAGAGCATGACAGAGGCATCGCGCAACAGACGATTCAAGTGGGGTTGCGTATCAAGGCGGAATACACACAAATGTCAAGGACAGAGCAAGGAAAGATCCTAATGTCTGCAGGTGGATTAAGTTTCAAATTAGTGCAGTAAATCAGGTATCTCGCCCTGTTGTAGCATACAGTGCAATCATAGCATAAGCGCCCAGGAAGGAAGCTGAAAGACACAAGAAACTTTCTAAAAATAAGTGTAAAAGAGTCCGTAGACCAGCTCGCGAAGGAGATTGAGAGAGAGATTATGACTAGAGAAACTGAGGACAATATCATGTGAAGGATGGACAGCAGATTACAAATATTGTGAGACATGTGACAATAATGTCGGAAAATACAATCTGGTATAGTACACATGGAACCAGGGAAAACGCGTCACCCTGTATGTCCAAGACTGCATTGATGGGGAAGCTTGAGAACGATCTAAGAAGATTGGTAGAGGAAGGCAATACATCAAAATAGGTGAACGCAACTTGTTTAGGCAACGCATTATCTTCAGGGCCTGAGATCGTTGGATGATGATGATGATGATGATAATGGTGGTGGTGGTGGTGGTGGTGGTGGTGGTGGTGGTGGTGGTCTAAGATGATGGATCAGATTAAAACAACAACGGTTTGGTTGATGGAATAAGCACTTCAAAGTACCGAGAAAATGGATATATCCTGCACTGACAAATGCTGAATTTGCAGAACATACGAAATCCAAGCGGGAGTAGTGGAACACAAAGTCAAGAAAAAAAACAGCTCATGTTGAGAAGGGTTGAAGACACAGTTGTAGCTTTATCGTCACTGGCGTTTTACTTGTATCCCAAACAAGCAATTAAGGAAATGAAAGATTATACAGAACGGATGTAAGAGTGCCAAGGAAAGGGAAAGAATTGTACAGTTCACATATGACCATGCGTATTTCCAGCCGAAAGTGATCAGAATCTTAAAAAACTAAGTATTGGTTGAATATGAACTGCCATTCAAACTAACGATAAATAAGCCAAGATGGAAATTATAAAGAGGAGATCAACTTTGGAGAATTCCCTGTAGAAATGAAAGCATTCCAATATATGTCGCTAGCAATATTACACAACATGGCAAAAGTGTGGGAGAAATAAGTAGCAGATATCTGTACCCGAAGAAAGCGTTGTTCAACAAAATGAAGTACTATAGAAGTTTCGCTCATAGTTGAAGAGGTATTAGAAACAACAGAGGCTCTGAGGGGAGAATGAGGAAAACAGATATTTCTTGGCATAAAACGGTGGTAGGTAGATTGAGGCCTAACATCACGTCGGCCACAAAGTAATTAAGAGACTTAGGATGAGCTTGGAATGGACAATGACTGCGGAAGGAAATCGGCCGAGACGTCTTTAGAAGGAACCATCCGGCCATTTGCCTCAAGTGATTTACGAAAACCGTGTAGAACACAAACCTGAATGTGTACGAGAAGATTTGAAACCCAGTCCAGTGTCTTAGCAACGCACAAACTAGGTCGATCCGTCCAAAACGAAAATTAAAATCTTTGCGTACAATGTGACTAGGCACCTAGGAATAGCCGCCTTGGCCATAAAAGGGCGGCTAAAGGCAAACGCAGTAACACACAAGGAGGAATTGCAGAATAGAACAGCACAAAGTGGAAGTGAAGTACCTCATGTTCCACATAAAAATGCATCGTCAACCGTTAGTTCCACGAAATAAATTCTTGAACAAACAGTTGTCTAAATGCTGGAACATAACATAGACTTGACTTTTTTTCGATGTGACGTTTATTGACTTATTTATTATACACTTAATGTGTTTGTCCTTTGACGCAATCACAGAAAATGTTTTACATTGTTAACCGTTATCAAGAAAGTAATGCTTTGTGCGAATGAGTCTGACAAAGCATTATTTGGGGATTATCTGACCCTGCTCTCATCAACCTTTCTGATCGTGCCCAATGGTGGCCGACACCGTATAACAATATAAAATATTTTCTCTGAATGGGTCAAAGAAAGTACTGAGTGCACAATACGGACTTACGTCAGTACACTTGATGGTTGGAAGCGTGTTATAGAGCCTCTGCCGCAGAAGGGGCAAAGCCACGTTTTTTGAGTCTTGCAATGTAGCATCTTCACGCGGAATGTACGAAATAACTAGAAGCCTTTCCTTGTAAGAAACTAAAGCTATGCACTATTTTTCGTAATTTAGGGGCCTAAAATTTGCGAATACGATTATGATGTGCATCTAATTGCGTTGCGTTTGTGCACTAACGGACGCTTTGAACAGCAGTGTGAGCCGCTTGTCACGGTGAAATGTAAGCGGAACACGTGCAGGGCGTGTAGCTGTGTCCGCCGACCTGTCGCGGAGTGCAATAACAGGCCGTCTGCTTGCACTGAGGCCGCTGTCGAGGCGACACACGTGGAGGCCTTGGCAGGCACCGTGAGCCTACGGCTGCCACGCGCTCTCTGCTGGCGCCGACGCCTTCAGTCCCCTTCAAGGAAGCTAACAACACCGACGTGCCTCTCCTACCGATTATATCGTGATTGTCTGATCTCACTTCACCTACGGTTTTCGTAAGTCAACAGGTCAAAAAGCAACATCGTTTGCTTCTATCAAGGAACCCCGCGGGTGCGAGGTCGCAAGTTCAGTCTTTAGTGAGGCTCATCTGAAAATGTTGAGCTAACAATTACAGCAGGATAAATATTAGCTGCTAATGACTCACTATGTGCATCAGGAGGGCGACAAAAAATGAGTTCCCCTGAGGTGCAGAGATCAACCTTTCATGGGATGTATGTGTTACACTTCAGAAAGTGGACATCGTCGACGTTCGAGAAACGTTCAAAACCAACTATTCACTTGCACCACTAAGAGTGAATGACAACAGCGGGCCACAGTGATCACAAAGATCGGTACCATCGAGATCTAAGGCGTTATAATCCGTGCAGGAGGTCCAGCTAGTTATCCACTATTAAAGAACGCATATGGAATCATATTAGTGTAACGGGGCGATGAGAACGGATGGAACGTGATGGCATTCAACCGAATACGAAGCAGTCTGTCGTGGAGCTTATCGTGGAACTGGCTATCCTTTAAGGAGTGACTGCAGATAGTGCTGTAATATGTTTGATAGGTATGGAAAAAACGAAGATCCAGAGGCTGGATTTGTCCAGTGGTTCCAGGTTGTATGAATGGCATTGTCACACACTTTTCAGTAGGAATACTTTTCTCTAAAGGAGTATGATTTTTATACGCAAACCACGAATCAAGCAAAAGCAATTTATTTTGACCAGATATTGGCTAAAAGCAGTGCTAATACGTTTTAGTTCTTTTATGCCCATTTTCCTACTTTTGCTTGCCGAGACGTAAATATTCTCTATTGCCCTTGCAAGATCACGGAAACGAGAAAGAATCACAGGGGATAGGACACATGCAACTTCTTGCAGCACATAAATAATTTTCCAGCCAATTTACCATCCAGATCAACAGTCGGCATAACTGTGTACGAATGCGATAAGGCTTTGATGTTAGTTCATCTTGATACAACTCTTTTCGTAGCTCTGATTCCCAGTATTCCTTTCATATGCATTTTCTCGTCAAATTCCGACTGGTCGGAGTTGGAAACAGATTCCTTAAGGTACGATCGGATAAGTTCTACAAATTTTCGGGCCCATTCCGCTGTTCGCTGTGCATCTTCGAGTTGAATCTTTGCTTGAATTTCGTTTATCTTCCGTCTTCCAATTCTGTAGCACGTCTGAAGTTATGCGACCACCTACTGCTTCCCTTGAAATCACTGTAATCTATGTCAATTTGAGGTGCATAACGTAGGAGGACACTATCACGTACGTCCTGTAAATTGTATCGAGCATCCTTGACACGCGCGAACACCAGTTTTTGTAACAAGTGCCCCTTGTTCTCCCTCGAATATCCGTAGTGTTTCTTATGCACCACACGGTCATATTTCTGCGTATGTATACGAAATCTGATCATAATTGTTTTTTCGCTATGCTACGGATTATCTTGTACGTACGTAATTACGTTTAGTGTACCAGCGCGACCGAGCGAGGTGGCGTAGTGGTTAGCACACTGCTCGCATTCGGGAGGACGATGGTTCAATCCCGCGTCCGGCCATCCAGATTTAGGTTTTTCGTGATTTCCCTAAATCGCTCCAGGCAAATGCCGGGATGGTTCCTTTGAAAGGGCAGGGACGACATCCTTCCCCGTCCTTTCCTCATCCGATGAGACCGATGGTCTCTTCCCCAAAAAAATCCAATTCAACATCCAATGTACTAGCGCCTTGGACAAGGATTGTCCTTTACTGTGCTTCACTGGAGACAGGTTTGTGGCTCCCTGAACGACAAGGATGATGAACTACATGGCTCGACATCTGTTTCAATATCAATTTCATTTAATACGCACGTATAGTCATCATTATACTTCTCAACTACATTGTTTACACAGTCGAGTGTACACGACACCACACTTTCCACTGACTCATCTTTCAGAAACGCTAATATTTCATCTGCTACTTACTTCTCACTCTGGTAAATTCCTTGGGTTCGTTTCTGACGAAATATCAACTTCGGCAACTGTTGTTGCAGATATAATACAATCTTTGCTATGTTTATCGTTGTCATTGCTCTGCTTTCTGTCAACACTTCTGACACAGTAGCACTGTCGTGAGTTATTCGTCGACTAAGCAGTTCAGGTACGCTCCGTAGCCTCACGCTGTTCTCAACACTGGATACCTCCAGTTCCGCTTCCTGTTGCCATTATCAGCTAATATTTTGGTTGCTTGGTACACAATATGTGGGCCATCGAGTGTCGTAAACATCATTGGCCTTTTGCGACCTCACGCTCAAGGTATTTCTTTGTAAGCCCTATTCATGCAACGAGAATATTGATCGGCCAGGCACAAAGATAACATTGATTTCTACAAAAATCTCTTTTGTCACGATGGTATATGTTATAACGTAAGACAAGAGTCAAACATTGATCTGCGGAATAATTTTGTTTACACGTAGTTCTAACCTGGCCGTGTTATGCGTTACGTTCTAGTGGATATGTTAGCATATATCCTTTCCGACTATCGATCCCCAATGTAAAGTTGGTAAAGGGTTATAAGATGTCTGCATCCACATTTTCAACTCTCGATATAACTTAGCGCTTCACCTATACAACTTACGGTTGCAGTTATTACCTGAGGAAAAAATTAGTGCAGTAACTTGTAACGCTTGAAATTGTGATATGAGGAAATTACGTGGCTAAAGCTCATCAAGTCAGAAGAAATCAGCAAAATTGTGGGCATGCGAAAAGTAAACATTTGGTTCCGAGTTTCTGCTCAGCTTTCAATCTTCCGTACGGACGGTCACACTTAGAAACTGTGACGGGCATAGCAGAAAATAATTCTCCAATAAATAACGAACTAAACTACAAAAAAAGTGGGTACGCTTATAAGTATGATGTCTATGAGTTCTATTTCACGAACACAGATAGTACTGTAGAGGGAGCATCCATGTTCGTTATAAAACGGTTATTGGAAGCTTCCACAGAGAGATATATAAAGAACTATAACAATTGAAAGACAAATTGCAAGTTCAAGTGCTGGCTATTTTGAAATACCGCTCGTGGAATAATCAAAATTCCTGGCTGCATGTTCTAAAACAATGAAAAGCTAGCACGATGTAAATGCCGTCAGTCATTATAACAATTTCGTTGTTGCACATGTTCTGAAAACCAGTGAGGTGTAAACAGGAACAGCGGAAGAATTACGAGCCAAACACCTTTTAACGAGCGTTACCTCGACACACAGGTTTTGTGAGCCTCTAAAATGTGGGACATAGGAGTTTATGCAATGGGAAAGTGGTTGTAAATCATGGCAAACGCGTCCGCCAGGCACCCTCGCCACTCCTTCTAATAATATCCATCACCGCATTCGTAAGAAAACAAACGTGAAGAATACTAAACATTTATGTTACGTTCGCTAAACTCTAAGCTACAGACCTACGAAGCTCTACATCTCTCTCATTCTTTTTCATAAAAGTACAGCCACACGAATGAAGGAGGAACAAATTAACTGGTATCTCAGATATTTGTCATCTACACCGCATTTACGAGATACAAGAAACTTAAAAATACGCATAAATTTTTCTGTTGTTCTGTACCACAATGGAATGCAGTTTATGAGACAGTCTGTCAACTTCTTATTGCTATGGATCACACAAAAATGTCGCAGATATTTTATTCAAATATACCTTTCTATAAGGCATCGAAAAGTGTCCGAGCTCCGATGATCAAAATTACGGCCCTTGGAACAAGAATTTGGTTTCACAGATCTAGTTACTACATAAGCTAACAGAAACGGAGTCCTTTTCCAGTACAATTAATGGCGCCGATTACGCTCACTGTGCAAACTACATGGCTCCCGATGAGTACTCAATCTCATATTAAAGCCCATGAGCAAAAGCGGACAACCAGTAAAAATTCAACAGCTGAGACAAAAGGTCATGTGTTTGGATTGATATACACGTTGTGAGAAACAAGAAAATCCGTCTGCCATTCCCAGCGCCCGTTTCGTACTCCTGTACCAAGGTCCTAGTTTGTAGTATTTTCAGCTTTTCTTTTTTTTTTTTCAAGAAGCAACAAGTCGTAAATAAGAGTTGCGTGACATAGTAAATGAATGGCGCAGAAAGCAAATGTACCTGAACGGATGTAGCGTGCAATTACTGTCTATCTTTCTACGCTTGACAGAGTGTAACTGAGTGGTTGACAGTGATTTATCTAGATATTTACGAAAAGAAACTTGACTGTATTAAGCTATTCCCATTATAAACAAAAAAAATCTTTCTTTATTTTCTTTCCCGGCTGTTTTGATAGGATTAACTGCGAACCTAATATGCTACCTTCACAGAAGACCCTAGCTGAAAATTATTCATAACAAATAATCGTTAGTGCAAGCGTACCTCTTAGTGAATCATTCGATATTTGTTTTAGCAAATTTTTCTCGATGCAGCGATTTATTCCGATATGAACACATTGGGAAGAGGATATGTGACTGGTAGTGTATGCCCCAGTGTCGGTAAATGTTCGCTTGAGAATACTGGTCGTACGTCATATAGGGGCTACAGCGCGAACTAATTGAAGAAAGCACTAGAAATTGTGGACATGAACTGTGACATACATTGTTACGGAGAACAAGGGGTATTCTCTTACTACTTTCCTTCCACTCAGCTGTGTTTATTGTTTTAATTTATCTGAACTCGATTTCTAAGCAACTTGCTTGATTTTCAGGCACTTCTGCGCTGTTATTGATGTGGTATACTACTGCATGCACATCCTGCCGACATAACACAGCATCCTGTAATACACTGACTAAAATACTTAAACCACATAGTTACCATCATAGAGGATGCTGGGAAGCATTCGCATGATATACCTGTACACCTGATCAAAGGAATCGGGACACCTATTAATGGACATGTGGTGTTTGTCCATCCTTTGCCTTTTGATGGCTTGAACTCACTTTCAATGAGGTGTCTGAATGTCTGTGGAGGCCAGACCATTCTTCCTCAAGAACTGAGGAGGAGGTAATGATCTCTGATGCTGGGGTCTGGGGCGAAGTCCACCTCCTAACTCATCCTAAACGTTTGTCACTTGGTTGAGGTCGGGATTCTGGGCAGACTAGTCTGTTTCGAGAACGTTATTTTCCATAAACCACTACCTCACAGATGCTTCTTTGTGACAGGGTGCACTGTCATAGTGACACAATCAATCATCGTCCCGGACTATTTCTCCACTACACGCAGTTTAGCCTTGTCTTCCGCGGAATAAGAGGGCCACATAATAACCACGTAAAACATCCCCGTACAATCCTCCTCCGTCCTTCGTTGTCGGCAATACACATGATACGCGAAACCCAAAACATTCAGTCGGATTGCCACAAGGTACAACGTGATTCATAACTTGTTTCCACTGATCAACTGTTCAGTGGAGTCGCTCGATTTTTTACAGCCACCCTCCGCAATGCTCGATCGTTGCTCTCCGTCAGTACTAAGGTGCGCCTGGCCTTGATTTGGCTGTGATTGTTTTCACTTGACAATCACATCACCAACAGCCGACTTGGACAGTTTTAGAAGGGTAAAATGTCCGTGATGGATATGTTACTCAGGGGACATCCAGTGCCTCGTCCATGGTGGAAGTCACTGAGATTTCCTGATAGACCAATTCTGCTGTTACTTCTCCACTACTGGCAACGCCCCCCACCTCCTCCTATACTGGTAGGTAGTCATATCTGCTGGTTAACTGCGCGTTGATACTTTTGATCAGAGAGCGTACTAATCAGTACTTAAGTGTTTGATGATGGAGCCTGAGTCGCATCGTAATCGATTGCAAATGACTCACAAGAAATACAGCTGATTGAATGAAAAGTGCTAGGACAACAGCCTTTATTGTCCACAACAATTTTTGAGAATTCCACGATTTGTTTGAACGGTTTCCTCGAAACTGCAAAGTGAATGATGGTATGGCATTATTGGCCGGGCGATGTCATCAGGGGTTCTTCGGCCCCCTGCTGCAAGTCATTTTACACTACTGACCATTAAAATTGCTACACCACGAAGATGACGTGCTACAGACGCGCAATTTAATCGACAGGAAGAAGATGATGTGATATGCAAACGATTAGCTTTTCAGTGGCGACAGCTACAACGTGCTGACATGAGGAAAATATCCAATCGATTTCTCATACACAAACAGCAGTTGACCGGCGTTGCCTGGTGAAACGTTGTTGTGATGCCTCGTGTAAGGAGGAGAAATGCATACCATCACGTTTCCGACTTTGGTAAATGTCGGATTGTAGCCTATCGCGATTGCGGTTTATCGTATCGCGACATTGCTGCCTACGTTGGTCGAGAACGCCGTGCTGGATCCAAACGGCCTCGTATCACTAGCAGTCGAGATGACATGAATCTTATCCGCATGGCTGTAACGGATGGTGTAGCCACGTCTCGATCCCTGAGTCAACAGACGGGGACGTTTGCAAGACAACAACCATCTGCACGAACAGTTCGACGACGTTTGTAGCAGCATGGACTATCGGCTCAGAGACCATGGCTGCGATTACCCTTGACGCTGCATCACAGACAGGAGCGCCTGCGATGGTGTACTCAACGACGAACCTGGGTGCACGAATGGCAAAACGTCATTTTTTCGGATGAATCCAGGTGCTGTTTACAGCATCATGATGGTCGCATCCGTGTTTGGCGACATCGCGGTGAACGCACATTGGAAGCGTGTATTCGTCATCGCCATACTGGCGTATCACCCGGCGTGATGGTATGGGGTGCCATTGGTTACACGTCTCTGTCACCTCTTGTTCGCGCTGACGACACTTGAACAGTGGACATTACATTTCAGATGTGTTACGACCCGTGGCTCTACCCTTCATTCGATCCCTGCGAAACCCTGCATTTCAGCAGGATAATGCACGACCACATGTTGCAGGTCCTGTGCGGGCCTTTCTGGATACAGAAAATGTTCGACTACTGCCCTGGCCAACACATTCTCCAGATCTCTCACCAATTGAAAACGTCTAGTCAATGGTGGCCGAGCAACTGGCTCGTCACAATACGCCAGTCAGTACTCTTGATGAACGGTGGTATCGTGTTGAAGCTGCATGGGCAGCTGTACCTGTACACGCCATCCAAGCTCTGTTTGACTCAATGCCCAGGTGTATCAAGGCCGTTAATACGGCCAAAGGTGGTTGTTCTGGGTACTGATTTCTCAGGATGTATGCAACCAAATTACGTGAAAATGTAATCACATGTCAGTTCTAGTATAATATATTTGTCCAATGAATACCCATTTACATCTGTATTTCTTCTTGGTGTAGCAATTTTAATGGCCAGTAGTGTATTTGACGCCACTTCGACGTCTTCCGCGTCGATTATGATGACGAAATGATGATGAGGACAACACAACACGCACTTCCCGAGCGGACGAAATCTCCGACCCGGCGTGGTATCGAACCTGAGTCCCCCGCATTGGAATCAGCCAGGCTGACCACTCAGAGCGCATACTTAAGCAACAGCGGGCTTCCTTTTCTTTTCTCTACACTTCACGATGGAACTATGGGCGTTCTGTGGCGGATTTAAGCATAGTTTCACAAAACAACATTGCTTCCTGCGAACAGTCGGAGAATTCCAGGTTACGAGCGCCGGCGGCGGTAAGCGACAATGAGCACGTAACACGTAGCAGAGCGCGCCACGCCCGGAGGCGGCGGCGCGTGCCGGAGACCCGCTGGCGGGCGTCCAGCGCGGCGCGTGGGCAGCCCCGCATATAGCGGAGCGACGTCACCGCCAGCGACACGTCACACGCACTGGGGCCGTGTGCAAACCGCGCACACTACGCCACACCACACGCCGGCCGCGGCGCCGACGGGAGCGCATCACTTCGCGCACGCAAACGACTATCGGGTTGCTGCTTGCTGTGTAGTCAAACGCTATCAGCGAGATCAGTTCTTGGGTGAAGCCGAACTGCACTGCCAAGCTTCGATGATGATGATGTTTGGTTTGTGGGGCGCTCAACTGCGCGGTTATCAGCGCCCAAACAAATTCCCAACCTTTGCTCAGTCCAAACTCGCCACTTTCAGGTATGATGATGAAATGATAAGGACAACACGAACACCCAGTCATCTCGAGGCAAGTGAAAATCCCTGACCCCGCCGGGAAGGCAAGCTTCGAGGAGCTATAAAGGGTGTCTCCAAGAACAAACTGAGGGTACGAACCCATCCCCGCAACCGTCATCCAGCGACTCTACAGGGTGCGCAGGTTATAGCGATTAACACCTGCCAGTGGGCCACAACTTCTGCCAGCAAACTAAGTTTATATCCTGACGGATCTCAAGCGGAAGAGCTCCCCCAAATGTGCCTGATAACATTCGACACGCCCAGATGACGTGTAACGAGTTCGCGCCTCTAACAACACCGAAGAGACCGGGAAACGGGCAACTCGCGTTTATTGCCGAATGGGTCGTCTAGCGGCAGGCTTTCTGGACTGTCGTTGGATGACGTAGCAGTACATGGGTTATTTACCTCAATTTTGCCCTAAAGACACCCGTTATAACCCCTCCAGGTTTGCTGGTGGAGGTTGGGTTCATCTTGCATTTGCTCATGTCCAGCTTCATGGCTGGCGTTTCGTACCATTACTCCCCACAATATTTCTGTGACTGACCAAGTCTTCATCAGATGCTATGGCAAAGAGACTTCTACTACGGGTCGTTGCGGGAAGTTTCTGCAACCAACAGCTTACCGCTTCTCCCGGCGACAGAAAATCATTTTAAAGTCTCTGTCTCCTACAAAAATTACGTAAAATATCTGGAATCCACAATGGTATATATTTCAATTGTGTCTCTAAGAATGCCAAAAATCTGTTCTTAATTTTAATTAGGACCAGAGTTATGTTTCTTTTCCTAAACGGGTGACTTTTTCCGCCCGAGAAAGATAAAAATTATGAAGTTGCACCTCGTCAACTATTGAACTCTATCAGATGATTTTTCCATTCATTACTAAAGGATCTTTTCGAAGCTGAATGTTCCGCTGAGTTAAAAATGTAAAAGCTTCCGCAAAATGTTTTTTGGTAATTTTTTTCAACATTTAACACGCAAAAAGACAGCTTCTATATCCCATAAAAATCACGTAAAAATTTTCAATTTCACATACAATATAAATCTCTATAGAGCCTCTAAGCCCGTCAAAAATTTGTTCTTTATTGTAATTCGGAGGGAGCCACTGTTTTCCTTGAAACACATGGAATTTTCACGTCCGAAAAAGAGCTGGCAGGCACGATGCTTTGCGCAGCGGGAAGGGTGACATAAAGGGAGCCAACGATGCCACACACTTATCGATGTATTTCTGGTAGAAACTGGTCGTGGAAGTCAACTATTTTGAGTCGGGTTACAGGTATGGTCGTTGTCATGACCTCAACAAGTAGCAGCGTATCGAGGACAGTTGCTATCAGTATCGAAGACGAGCAGGTTAGTCGCCAAAACATTGTGTGAAAGCTGTAACAGAAGGAGATCGCCCAACCCCAAGTGGAGAATACCAGTTAGGAAAAACCTTGAGCAGCTATAAACTGACCGCAGCAATATTTATGACAGAGATCAGTGCAGAAATTTTATCAGAACATCAAATTATCTTCCCTCATTAACATCTATGAAAGTGCGTCCGGAAGCTGCGTCAGGAACGGATAACACCTACAACGCCGGGATGAGAGAATACTGGGCTAAGATTCAAATGGCTCTAAGCACTATGGGACTTAACATCTCAGGTCATCAGTCCCCTAGACTTAAAACTACTTAAACCTAACTAACCTAAGGACAGGACACACACCCATGCCCGAGGCAGGATTCGAACCTGCGACCGTAGCAGCAGCGCGGTTTCAGACTGAAGCGCCTAGAACTGCTCGGCCACATTGGCCGACCTGGGCTAAGGGAAAACCTTATCATAATTTAGAATTACTTGATCCACTGTGTCACCTATTTCGGTAACTTTCAACTGGACACCACCAGCGACTGATTTTTGTAAATCGTGGTTACAGGTGAGTGCTCTACATACAAAAGGATCCCTTTTATACGGTGGAAGGAGGAAAGTACGAACACCCGTGACGCATCATTTGTTGTTTATATTAGACGAAGAGCACATCGAAACAATCCTTCGTTGTTTTTCAAATGAGGTAGTGCTCCAAGGGACTTCATGTTTCCTTCAATACATAATGAAGTTTCAAAATATCCTATTGTCTTCTGTTTCCTAGGCTGTGTTTTGTTTCGTTCAATGTTAAGTATCATTTCTGAGGAGACATGAGTATCTCTGACCTTAAGTATTGGCCTCTCTTCTCTACTTTCTTGCGCCTTCGTTAAGCTCGCATTCGGGAGGACGACGGTTCAATCCCGCGTCCGGCCATCCTGATTCAGGTTTTCCGTGATTTCCCTAAATCGCTCGAGACAAATGCCGGGATGGTTCCTTTGAAAGGGCACGGCCGACTTCCTTCCCCGTCCTTCCCTAATCCGATGAGACCGAGGACCTCGCTGTTTGGTCTCTTCCCCCAAACAACCCTACCCTTCGTCAGGTGTGCTAATAACTTTCATGAGCCCGACCGTCTTGCATGCTACCTGTCTCGTAGTTTCATTTGATATTTGTTATTATCTCACTGCCTCCTGCGACAGTCTAGCTGTGACTCACACAACGTGTCAGCCACTGGTTCAATACGTCACGAAATCCTAACTCCAACGGTGTGTTGCACTGTGGGAGGAGGTGGTGACAGTCGTAGGACGGCAGCCAACTAGTGTTGGATGGTGAGCGCGGAACGGGGGGCCAAAACGGCGACGGCCGGATCGCGCGGAACGCGGATGGTACGAGAGGGCACGGCCTCGGCCCGACCTACCCAACGCCCAATGCCGCCCAGCCGAGGACCTCGACCGCGCATCTGCGTCCACTCAGCGAGTCCTCCAGGCGGTCGGCGGACGGCGTACAATGGGAAAGCTATGCGCGGATCCATCTGCACCACCCGTCTCGAAGTTCATGTTCACGAACCTAGTATTAACACACAGGTGAGCCTCAGCGTTGCATCTAGTTTTCCCACGTGGCGTTTATCGAAAGCTTCCATTGCTCCAGTAACAATAATGTACTAATGTGCTGGAAGACAGAAGCAGTTAGAAATCGTATGGATTGTTGAAATAAGATCTTCTGTTATAACTGAAATATAAACTGATCCTTTTATTAAACGAAGGAGGCGCGCCGCGCGGGATTAGCCGAGCGGTCAAAGGCGCTGCAGTCATGGACTGTGCGGCTGGTCCCGGCGGAGATTCGAGTCCTCCCTCGCGCATGGGTGTGTGTGTGTTTGCCCTTAGGATAATTTAGGTTAAGTAGTGTGTAAGCTTAGGGACTGATGACCTTAGCAGTTAAGTCCCATAAGATTTCACACACATTTGAACATTTTTTTAAGGCGGCGCTTTTCCAATTACGTAGTATTTATTTATACTACTACTTCGTTTCACAAATAGTATCGTCTCTGTAAACCATTCTCGAGTATTTAACTAAAAACTCAATTGGTTTAGCAACTCTAAACTACTTTTGGAACGAAGTAGTAAAAACGACGTAGGAGGAAAAATACTGCCTTCAAAAAAATGGTTCAAATGGCTCTGAGCACTATGGGACTTAACATCTATGGTCATCAGTCCCCTACAACTTAGAACTACTTAAACCTAACTAACCTAAGGACATCACGCAACACCCAGTCATCACGAGGCAGAGAAAATCCCTGACCCCGCCGGGAATCGAACCCGGGAACCCGGGCTACTGCCTTCATTTAATAAATTTATGATTCTGATGTCCTCTGTAAATAAGGTATACGATCCGTTTAGTTTCGTGATTTATACTAAGATTCGTATTTTTTCATCTTGACGTACTTTGCTAGCGATTAAAAGCTGGTTTGAGTATATCACTACCGCCTTGATCATCAAAAGCGGAAGAAGAAGACGCGTGAAGGCGATATACGATATAACAGTGAATCTCTCTCTCTCTCTCTCTCTCTCTCTCTCTCTCTCTGTCCGACGCCATTATGAGCAGCTACTTCTGTAAATGTTGCTGAATAATGTGAAGAAGATGATGGGGTGAAATACATACTTCAGACTTGGGTTCATTATTGCATAGCAATATTTTACTCAGGTTTTACTAGATTCAGAATCGCAGCGCAGCAATATAGATTTTCGCTATGAAGCTGTACGGTCACCGAATAGATGCTGGCAAAGGTTCTAATGGGCGTAAGCACCTTGATGGGGAGGGTTTGTTCTGCAGAGGTAGAATGTGACGATAAAGGCATTTCTTATCGCCTTATAGTGTTGAATAAAAGATTATTAATCTGAAACCTTGATGACTCCACAGAAACAAGATTTGTTGACAGGTTGTGTACCTATTAACGTGCTTTACCAATAAATTGATGCTCACAAACCGAACGAAGCTGAAAACTGTTACAGCTTAATGGAGTAATGGTCTTTCCTTTCTTTTTCAAATGATACAATGTATGTTTCTATATACGTATATTATCCATCATAAGCGAACTTTTCTCACCCCTTTTTTCTTCGTGAAACTTCTGATACCGGTGGACGAGAAAAGCAAAACATGATCATAAATTAGACTAAGCAGAGGATGTACAAAGATGACATATTCTTTTACTATAAAATCTAGTAACATTTGAAAATGTAGCTAGCACTCACATTAATTATATCAACCACTCGGTTAATAACCCGAAAGGTTTTAATCAAATACACAATTAACGAATATAACGAGCGGAGGTAAAAGTGTGAGCAGCATGATAGACTTAACAGATTCCACAATTGCAAGCAATAATAAGGGTGAGCTTCCCACAGAAGCCTTCTTCAGATGAGACTGTGCTATTACACGCAACTTGTCAATGATAATTGGGTCAAAATAGTTCAATGGTATCAAATAACGATTTTTGTAGACAACAATGTCAACGGAATGATGGCTTCTTTCAATCGATTTTCTTTGGTTGTGGACTGACTGCAACATGAAGTAAATAAATCTTGAGTTGATGCCTTGACAGTAATTGCCCTAAAGAGAGTTACTGCCGCAAACTTATCCACAGAAATTTAGGTTACGCTATCACGCATTGTCACGCTCGACAGGGACGTTATTGCAGCATACGGTGTGTGGATAACAGTTTTTTGAATTTCGTTTCTATCGATTTGAGCTACAAATTATCTGGATAGGTTATCACTCATCTTTCCTAGACTCATTTCAACCAGTTTCTCGATGACAGTAACATGCTGCTTAACTTGGGCGTGGTTTCCACGTAGGATTCCTTATTCATTTCTGCTGATAGCTGACAGGGGACAACTTTTTATTTTTACCCGATCTATTCCTAGTAAGAAAATACTAAGATCTACGTCGCAGAAGCGTTGCATAACTACTTACCAGAAAATACACAACCTTTCTTCTTAGAGGTTTACTTTTGTTTTATTTATGAACAGTTCTCAGTGGTTTATATGGTGGGTTGTAATGAACAGACTAGGTGCAGTTGTCCTGGCACGTTGCCGCAAGACATTTATCTTGCAAGCAGCCAGTAGTTGGAACTGCTTATTGTTTGGATGTTTTATATAGAACTACTTTGAAGTGGACAAATGGACCCTATGTCTTGTTTTTAAAAAGGCTTTTTTTTAAGGAAAAAGCACTCCGTCATCAGGCCACGAGTGGCCTACCGGGACCATTCGACCGCCGTGTCATCCTCAGGGGAGGATGCGGATAGGACCGCTCTCCCGGTCGTTATGATGGTATTCTTGACCGAAGCGCCGCTACTATTCGGTCTAGTAGCTCCTCAATTGGCATCACGAGGCTGAGTGCACCCCGAATAATGGCAACACCGCATGGCGGCTGGATGGTCACCCATCCAAGTGCCGGCCACGCTCAACAGCGCTTAACTCCGGTGATCTCACGGGAACCGGTGAACCCACAGCGGCAAGGACGTTGCCTTAAAAATGCTTATAGTAGATAAAATTCATAAAAAATTGAAAACCACATACAAGAATTCTATTTTTTGTATTTAAATGTATATCAGCAGCTATGAAATCTCCGAATGGCAAGGAACTTTTCGAATCTGAGAAGTGTATCGTTAAAAATCATTCTGCGTGTACTGCGACGTCGTCATATAAAACATTTATAATACAATAATACTAAAGTAACCGTCGTCTCGGCCTTGTTGTAGCTGCCTTTCTCCCTTGAAAGCCGAAGCGCACACCGCCTGCTAAATCAATTCTCGCCCTCAGGAAGGCTGCTACAATACAGCCGAAACGTTGGTTATTTTAGCATTCTAGTATTTTATTTGTTCTATACGATTCCGCAGCACAGAAGAAATATAGCAAAAATTACTCTGGCTGCGGAAGCCTACTATTTACATCGGATTGGCGTACTTTAATCGAGGACAATACTCAAACACTTTACAGATCATACTTATCCAGTTTGGAATATGCTAGATGCCTTGCTTCATTTAATAAAGGGACGCTGTTCTTCCAACGTTATTCTGGTCTACTACAATTTCTGTTGCTACTTACCAACCGAATGTCAAATCCGCAGCGGGAATGCAACATAATGTAAAGGCCTGTTGACTGTCGTAAATAATTTGCGTTAGGTTGAGTCCTTCGATGAGAATACTGCTCGTGTGTGCATGGACTGGTTGGATCACCGATTCATGTCATAGCCCACGGTGTATAGAAGTCCAACGAACATTTGAGTTCAAACCTACTAGGTCGATGAACTGGCTGGCTCAAATGGCTCTGAGCACTATTGGACTTAACTTCTAAGGTCATCAGTCCCCTAGAACTTAGAACTACTTAAACCTAACTAACCTAAGGACACCACACACATCCATGCCCGAGGCAGGATTCGAACCTGCGACCGTAGCGGTCTGGCGGTGCCAGACTGTAGCGCCTTTAACCGCTTGGCCACTCAGGCCGGCCGATGAACTGGTGAAACATGCTATTTTGCCGTTGGCCTGTCAGCTGTCTCGGCGTACCTCTATTCTAGGACCAAGTATGGAACACCTCACTTCCAGGGATGTTGGCACAACTGAACAGTTCATCTCTTCTAGAGTCTTTTGAAATATCCTGAGGTATCCCTGAATTTTCAGTACAAGTTCCCTGAGAATTCCAGGTTTTTCCAGAGAAGCTGCGAATCTAACTCAGGTTAAATCTTCTAGCAAGCTATTAATTGTTTTTTAGTAAGCAGTATTTTCACTTAAGGCTGTGTGTTTGTAAGGTTAATAATCAACTATACAATAGACTATGGCGGAATAATACCAATAAAGACCCTAATCTGTACAGAATTGAACCCCTATCTATAAATCAGCTTCGAGATTGTGATTAGTTTACAAATGTGCTACAAAATACACTCCTGGAAATGGAAAAAAGAACACATTGACACCGGTGTGTCAGACCCACCATACTTGCTCCGGACACTGCGAGAGGGCTGTACAAGCAATGATCACACGCACGGCACAGCGGACACACCAGGAACCGCGGTGTTGGCCGTCGAATGGCGCTAGCTGCGCAGCATTTGTGCACCGCCGCCGTCAGTGTCAGCCAGTTTGCCGTGGCATACGGAGCTCCATCGCAGTCTTTAACACTGGTAGCATGCCGCGACAGCGTGGACGTGAACCGTATGTGCAGTTGACGGACTTTGAGCGAGGGCGTATAGTGGGCATGCGGGAGGCCGGGTGGACGTACCGCCGAATTGCTCAACACGTGGGGCGTGAGGTCTCCACAGTACATCGATGTTGTCGCCAGTGGTCGGCGGAAGGTGCACGTGCCCGTCGACCTGGGACCGGACCGCAGCGACGCACGGATGCACGCCAAGACCGTAGGATCCTACGCAGTGCCGTAGGGGACCGCACCGCCACTTCCCAGCAAATTAGGGACACTGTTGCTCCTGGGGTATCGGCGAGGACCATTCGCAACCGTCTCCATGAAGCTGGGCTACGGTCCCGCACACCGTTAGGCCGTCTTCCGCTCACGCCCCAACATCGTGCAGCCCGCCTCCAGTGGTGTCGCGACAGGCGTGAATGGAGGGACGAATGGAGACGTGTCGTCTTCAGCGATGAGAGTCGCTTCTGCCTTGGTGCCAATGATGGTCGTATGCGTGTTTGGCGCCGTGCAGGTGAGCGCCACAATCAGGATTGCATACGACCGAGGCACACAGGGCCAACACCCGGCATCATGGTGTGGGGAGCGATCTCCTACACTGGCCGTACACCACTGGTGATCGTCGAGGGGACACTGAATAGTGCACGGTACATCCAAACCGTCATCGAACCCATCGTTCTACCATTCCTAGACCGGCAAGGGAACTTTCTGTTCCAACAGGACAATGCACGTCCGCATGTATCCCGTGCCACCCAACGTGCTCTAGAAGGTGTAAGTCAACTACCCTGGCCAGCAAGATCTCCGGATCTGTCCCCCATTGAGCATGTTTGGGACTGGATGAAGCGTCGTCTCACGCGGTCTGCACGTCCAGCACGAACGCTGGTCCAACTGAGGCGCCAGGTGGAAATGGCATGGCAAGCCGTTCCACAGGACTACATCCAGCATCTCTACGATCGTCTCCATGGGAGAATAGCAGCCTGCATTGCTGCGAAAGGTGGATACACACTGTACTAGTGCCGACATTGTGCATGCTCTGTTGCCTGTGTGTATGTGCCTGTGGTTCTGTCAGTGTGATCATGTGATGTATCTGACCCCAGGAATGTGTCAATAAAGTTTCCCGTTCCTGGGACAATGAATTCACGGTGTTCTTATTTCAGTTTCCAGGAGTGTATATCGACGGCTTAGGATCTTGATTCAATTATCATTTTATTGATTGAGAGAGTTACTGGATGTTCTCCTAAGGGATATCGTGCAAAATTGTATCCGATTGCCGCATTAGGTCGTCTTATCCCGAACTGGTCGGGCAGACCTGCCCTTAATGTGTCAAACGCTATAACTTGGGGAGAGATCGGGCGACCTCGCTGACCAAAGTAGGGTTTGGCGAGAACAAAGGCAAGCAGTATAATCTCTTGCCGTGAGCGAGCGGTCATTATCTTGCCGTAATATAACCGCAGGATGGCTTACCATACTGAAGCGTGCTGTGATGAAAACCAAAATGGATCCTTTGTGACTAGAAATGGCACCGCAGACCATCATTCCTGGTTGTCGGGCTGTATGACGGGCGACAGCCAGGGTGGTATCCCACCGCTGTCCTAACATCCAGGCGTGCGGGCGGGCATTATCTTGCTGAAATGTAAACGCAGGACTGCTTGCCATATTGGGCAACAAAACGGGACGTAGAATATCTTCGACGTACCGCTGTCCTGTAATGGTGCCGCGGATGAAAAGCAAAAGAGATGCATTATTAAGAGAAATGGCACCGTAGACCATCGTTCCTGGTTGTCATGCCGTATGGCGGGCATCAGCCAGGATGGTATTCACCACTGTCCTGTTATCCAGGAGTGATGGTCTGTGGTGCCATTTCTTTTTATAGTAGGATACCTTTGGTTGTCATCCGCGGCTCCCACATAGCGGAGCGGTATGTCGACGATATTCTACGCCCCGTTTCGTTGCCCCAACGATAAGCCATTCTGAGCTTAAATTTCAGCAACATAACGCCTATCGCACACAGTGGGAGTTTCTCCTGCTTGCCTTCGTGCTTTCCAAAGCCAGCGTTGGTCAGCAGGGTCGTGTAATCTCTCCCCAATCGAAAACGTGTGGAGCATTATGGATAGGGCCCTCCAACCATTTCGGGATTTTGACGATCCAGCGCTCCAATTGGACAGAATTTAGCACGATATCCGTCAAGACATCCAACAACTCTGTCAATAAATGGCAAACCGAATAACTGCTTGCATGACGGTCGGAGGTGAACCAACGCATTATTGACTTGCTCAATTGGCGAAGCTCTTGCTCTTGAACAAATCGTCCAATTTTTCTGAAACTCTAATAATTTGTTTGTGTGTACATATACATCACATTTACCAATTTCCGTCCCATTCGGAAAATTCTTTCGTGGTGAGTCTTTTTTATGTCTTTGAGAGTATAATACGAGGCGTGTTTTTTAAGTAAGTACCGTTTTGAAATTTAAAAAAAAACATGTGCTAAGATATCTCAATAATTTTATTTTTACATGATAGCCAGTACCTTAATCTACTTTTCTATATAATTTCCGTCAATATTTAGGCACTTGTCATAACGTTGTACCAGTTTTTGAATACCCTCCTCATAGAAGTCTGCCCCTGACTTGTTAGCCACTGCATCACCACTGTTTTGACTTCGTCACATCACCACTGTTTTGACTTCGTCATCGCCTTGAAGTCGTTGACCGCCCAGGTGTTTCTTCAAGTGCAGGAACAGATGGCAGTCACTGGGCGCAAGATCGGGGCTGTACGGAGGATGATCTAGAGTTTCCAATCGAAAAGATGTGATGAGATCTTTGGTCTGATTCGCCACATGCGGACGGGCATTGTCTTGCAGCAAAACGATGCCCTTGCTCAACTTCCATTGACTGTTTCTTTGATTCTGGTGTGACGTAGGCCACCCATGTTTCATCGCCCGCAACAATTTGGCTTAAGAAGTCGTCACCATCGTTGTGGTACCGCTCAAGAAAACTCAATACACTGTCTAATCGTTTGGTTTTGTGCACATCCGTCAACATTATCGGTACCCAACGTGCGCACAATTTTCGGTAGTTCAAGTGCTCGGTCACAATGCCATACAAAACACTACGAGAAACATTAGGAAAGTCATCCCGCAAGGAGGAAATCGTAAAGCGTCTGTTTTCTCTCACCTTATTGTCCACTTCCCGCACCAAAATTCCATTAACGGCCGAAGGACGCCCACTCCGTTGTTCATCATGCACATTTGTGCGGCCATCTTTAAATGCTCTCACCCACTTTCTTACCATTCCATCACTTATAATGTTTTCTCTGTAAACTGACAGATCTCAAGATGAATAGCGATCGCTTTTAGGCCTTTAGCACTAAGAAATCTTATAACAGCCAGTACTTCACAGTCGGCTGGACTCGCGATTATCGGAGGCATCTTAAACACTCAGTACACAACGTAAACAAGGAAGAATCAGACTGTAATGGCGTCAGTGCGTAGATTAAGGTACAGGCATTCACGTAAAAATAAAATTATTGAGATGCCTTAGCACGTCTTTTTCTAATTTCAAAACGGTACTCACTTAAAAAACAGGCCTCGTAATCTGGGTGTTATCGCATAGTTCCTAACTGTAATACTTGTCTTACTGTGTTAAGCCTTCAACACTAAGTTATACATCTTAACGAGTACATTGGTTCAAATGGCTCTGAGCACTATGGGACTTAACTTCTGAGGTCATCAGTCCCCTAGAACTTAGAACTACTTAAACATAACTAGCCTAAGGACACCACACACATCCATGCCCGAGGCAGGATTCGAACCTGCGACCGTAGCGGTCGCGCGGTTCCAGACTGTAGCGCCTAGAACCGCTTGGCCACACCGGCCGGCTTAATGAGTACATTATGACAGCATTTAAAAAGTTTAAATTCGGTCATTAATTATATGAACATCAGATTTTTGTTGCCCCTGGAAGCCGTTAGATAGGCAACCTGCAACTGGGACCGTGCGCCTTGACCCATGAAGCGGGTTAGCCGTTTAGTAAATGTATGGAAGGCACAGCGTGAGGCAGACAAGAGCGGCAGCGTGGCGAGTCGCAGCTGCGCGGGTGAAAAGCAATCCAGGCGCGGCTTGGGAGCGTGGCGGTGTACTTTTGAAGCCCGGCCGGGCCCCGCGATATTTCGGCCGTTGGGGCCGTGCGCAGCCGCTGCGGATTGAATAACAGCGGCAGTTAGCGGCGCTGGCGCAATAAACGCCGACAGAAATACCGACGACCGCCATTATGAAACTTTCTTTCGCTATAGGAATCCCAAACAATTCGCCCCCGAATCGAATGGTCGAAGATGCTATCGTGACGCATCTCCGATAACCGAGACGCCGTCATTAATGGAAGACGTCTGTGGCGCCGCATCCTGAACGGTTCGAGAAGGTTACCGACGAGCTGCGAGGGCGTAACCACTCGTCCAAACATGCGGAAATAGACAAGTGGGATTTCCTATACAAAAGACTCGTCTCCGCTATCGAGGTCGTTGGTGCTTCATAATTATGAAGACAGCCAGTTCGAATGCTACTGATGCAGATTATTATTATTAGTGTTTTAGAAAATTTCATTATGCAGTATCAACATCTACTTCCTACTCAAATAATTCTACGTACAGCAATTTTCGTAGCACACTCGTCAACAAAGCACAAACGAAATGGGCAATGTTCCTGGATTTGGACCATAACATCAAAGACCCATGGTACTGAGCGATTCAATATCAGATTCCACTCCATTCCATTCGACTTTCTACAATGGGACTAAAATTTGACGAATGTATCCTATGCTTCCTTATATAAATAGAGTTTTTAGTAAAAATTTGTATCTTCTTACTGAAGCTAATAATAATCTCGTGTGGCGCAATGACCTGGTACAAGTCTTTCAAGTGGACGCCACTTGGGGGACTTGGGAGGTCCTAACTTACACTAGTTATCCAACTGGTGAAAGAGGACCTACAGTTTAACGTCAAATCAGAACCACGTGTCGTTTCTTGCAAATCTCCACGTCACTGACGGGTGAATGCTACTTCAAAAGGCAGACTGAAAAATCCCAGGGGTCCGATCCCGCAGCCTTTAGTTTCCAGACACTCGCTTTCCCGTCGGACCACCAGGCTCGACTAACGTACGTTTCATACTAATTATCTCACGTAACTATTCGCTCATCTTTCTACATGGTCTCATGTAAACCATTGTGTTTCGCATGTCGTAGTAAATTCTTATAAATGTCTTGTTTGTGTCATGTCACGTGTATTTGATCACATGGGGTTTGCTGGAAATAAACATCAATAAAAAAATGTGGTGGGTGTAAATTTTCTTCTCCAATATTTAAACAGCAAGCAGAGCGAGAGGTGGTGGCATTTTGTTCCTGAGAGGCAGGCGACGCACACTGCCTAGGTTCAAGGAGCGTCAGAACCACCACTGTATATATCTGATCGTCCTCCACGGCTACGTCTGTATCTCACCGCTCGCGGTATCGAATCTCGGTCGTATCTCTCGGATTCTTCAGTCTGCCTTTCAACGTAGCATGCACCCGTCAGTGATTTGGAGATTTGCAAGAAACGACACGTGGTTCGGATTTCGCGTTACCGGCGTCATTGCCACCGTGTACATGGTAATGAATGGAAGGGCACCAACCATTTACACTCTTATGCTACACGACAAAACGCGATAAAAGCCACTCCGCATGTTGAGAAATGAGTGACCTGAACAAGAGGATCAAATTATGTAGACCACGATTTGCTGAATATAAATGTAGAAGTAAACCTATACGGAATTCATAAGAGTTCCACCGCTGTACAATGCTGTATTCATTATGGGGTGCACGATGTAACTTGCGCATGAGCCATGCCTTACACATTGGAAGCGTTAAGTTAAAGGTTTAACACAATAATTATTCACTTCAGGAATATATCATGAAACACCGTAATTCATGGCGCGCAAACTATGCAGGCTATATTTATCCAGTATTTGAAAACGAGAGCGCGTAGCGTCTTCCAACAAACTTTACTCAAAATTTCAAACGTTTTCGAAATTTCTTCTAGGTGACACCCCCACAAAATAGAGGAAAAAGTTTCCGCTAACTATGTTTTCGCAGTTCATGCAATATCCCTCGGGCATGGCTGTGTGTCATCCTTAGCATAAGTTATTTTAAGTTGGATTAAGTAATGTGTAAGCCTAGGGACCGATGATCTCAGTTATTTGGTCCCATAGGAACTTCCAGTTGCATGCAGTAAATTTTCAAATCGGGCATGCCGTTTTAATTTATCACTTGTTTACTAATAAATCTATTAGCAACACGGTTTGCAAATTGTAAATGTCCTATATACAACAGTATGTACCAGCAAAATTGTATCTGTGCACGACACGTAGTTCATGACATATAATGTAATAAACATCTTCATCTAATCAGACGTTTGAAGCTGTTTTATCCATGGGCGTTGGGTTTTGTATAGAACCTCCTGTTGGTGGTGGTGGTGTGGTGGTGGTGATGGTGGCAGAGAGAGAGGGGGAGGGGGTGGCGCCAACTGATTTTCTACTAAATATCGAATATTATTATAGCCAGATTTTCACGAAATTTTAACAGACGTCTGTTTTCCCCTTAAGAAAGAGACAAGTGGGTAAGTACATTGTGCGGCACGGAAGATACCACGGAACCGTATTGTGATCCTGTCTAACTGATTCTACTTTAGTTTTTGACTGAGAGTGGCTGCACAATACCGCTCCTTTTATTCTGTGGGTGTGAAATAGGGAAGAGAGTGTCACGGATATGATACGCGATTTGGGACGACAATAATTACAAACAAAGACGTTATTCGTTTCGGCAAGATATTTTCACGAAACATTAATCCCCAGCTTTCTCCTCCAAATGAGTAAACATTATGTTGACGCCCACCTACATAGGGAGAAATGTTCGTCGAAACGAAATAAGAGAAATGAGAGGTCGCACGGAAAAATTTAAGTGCTCGTTTTTCCCCACGTGTTATTCGTGAGTGGAGCCGTAGATAAGTAGAGTCAAGGTGATTTGATGAACCCAGGCACTTAAGTGTGAACTACAGAGTAGCCACGTGGATGTGTATCGGTGAATTTTGGATCCTTGAAAATAAATATGGTGTACGTGTGTCAACAGGAGTTCCATGTTAAGTTAAACGCCCTGAATTTAACAAGTGATTATAGCGCTTCAGCCTTGCCCATGATGCTGTAAACTATTAGAGCTCTACGGCGTTAGGAAGCACACTGGCCACTTTAGAGCAAAAATCTTGTCCTGTTCACGTGCATACCATGAAACGCAAATCTACGAAACGTACCAAGCCGTCGAAAACAGCGGAAGAGGTAAAATAGTGCATATGGTAACCCGATAGTCCGTTAACACTTGAAAACGCACTAATTCACGGAATAATGTAGTTAGAGAGGTAAAAATTCACGCACATGCCTGAAGTTATATAGGGTTCCATTAAAAACAAAAATAAGAAAAAAAACTGTCCAGCACGTGGCGCTAAACACCAACACATTAGTGACGCCTCAAGAGGGTCGTGTATAAAATGAGTTTTAGTTACAGAAGGTGTCAGATCATCTTTAGCCTTGCTGATGAACACCTGCTGGAAGGTACGACTTTTACGAATGTTGGCGCTTCATCAAATGTCACTACAGGTGTAAAGATCTCTTGCGTAGATCGTTTGGTGAGGATCGTGTGCTGTATGTCGTCTTTGCTAAAAGTCAGTTGCATTCTAGAATGAGATTTTCACTCTGCAGCGGAATGTGCGCTGATATGAAACCTCCTGGCAGATTAAAACTGTGTACCGGACCGAGACTCGAACTCGGGACCTTTGCCTTTCGCGGGCAAGTGCTCTACCAACTGAGCTACCCAAGCACGACTCACGCCCCGTCCTCACAGCTTCACTTCTGCCAGTACCTCGTCTCCTACCTTCCAAACGTTACAGAAGCTCTCCTGCGAACCTTGCAGAACTAGCACTCCTGAAAGAAAGGATATTACGGAGACATGGCTTAGCACAGCCTTGGGTAGCTCAGTTGGTAGAGCATTTGCCCGCGAAAGGCAAAGGTCCCGAGTTCGAGTCTCGGTCCAGTACACAGTCTTAATCTGCCAGGAAGTTTCAGTTGCATTCTAATTATTACTTTTGTATTATTACTTTTGTATCATATGAAGAGATATCTGTTTGCCATTTTGTGCACTGTTTTGTCAGTAAAACAGTGTCATTTCGAGCGTATGCGTTATCTCTTACCTCTCTCTACATTATCCCGTGAAGCAGCGAATGCTCACATGTTGACGGACTTTCGGTTCACCCGTTAATTAGCTGTGTTGCGCGGAGGGATCGATAGCGTAGTCACTGATAGAGAAACGATATTACAGTGGCCACTTACATAGCTACGGTCACTGATGCGTATTATTGCGACAGTGACCGATGTGTAAGCGGTCGCATCTGTCCTACTGGTTGGAAGAAACTTCGTCGGGCTAGGAAGGAGGGTTGTCATCATGTTCCTGGCGAACAGTAAGTACATGCACTAACACGTATTTTCCCACTTGCAGCTGAGTGTGCGCCGATATGAAACTTCTTGACAGATTAAAACTGTGCCGCGCAGGATTAGCCGAGCGGTCTCAGGCGCTGCAGTCATGGACTGTGCGGCTGGTACCGGCGGAGGTTCGAGTCCTCCCTCGGGCATGGGTGTGTGTGTTTGTCCTCAGGATAATTTAGGTTAAGTAGTGTGTAAGCTTAGGGACTGACGACCTTAGCAGTTAAGTCCGATAAGATTTCACACACATTTGACATTTTGAAATTAAAACTGTACGCAGGACCGGGACTCGAAACCGGAAACTTTGCCTTTCGGAGACAAGTACTCTACCAACTCAGCTACTCGAGTACAACTTTCAACCCGTTCTCACAGCTGTACTTCATCTCCTACGTTTCAAATTCACGGAAGCTCTCCCGCGGAAATTGCGGGACTAGCACTTCTGAGAGGAAGGATACTTGGAAGACACGGCTTAGCCAAAACCTGAGGAATTGTTTCCAGAATCAATCTTGGGATCTGTAGCGGAGTGTGCGCTGATTTGAAGCTCCGGGTTCGAGTCCCGCTCCGGCACACAGCTTTCCTCTGCCAGAAAGTTTCACATCAGCGTACAATCCGCTGCAGACTGAAATTTCGCTCTGGAAACAAACGCTCAGACTGTGGCGACGTCACCGCGATATCCTTTCTTCCAGGAGTGTCGATACCGCAAGTTTCACGGGAGAACTTTTGTGAATTTTGGAAGGTAGGAAGGTCGAGAGTCGTACTCGGGTGCTCAGTTCGTCGTACACTTGCCTGTGAAAGGCGAAGTTTCCGGATTCGAGACTGCCCGGTACACAGCTTTAATCTGCTCAAAGTTTCAGAATGTGTACTGGTGGCGTGGATTAAGCGCCAAATCTCTCTGAACCCGGACGTGTTCGTTAAGTTCGGAAGACCCCATGCTGCTATTAGACAGGAAATGGCTAAACACCAACACCGGGGTGTCACTCCGCCACATGACACACAAGAGTCATTACAGCCATTCACAAACAGTTGCCTTTATGACACAGCATTCACGATTCACAATTGACGGGTGCCCAGTACGTAAGAACAAACAAACTAAATAACAATTTTCCGATTTAGGCGGCTTTACTCCTAGGGATCATTTCAGCAGCGTCGTGAAACTATAAAATTATTATTTTTATTGCACGAAATGAAGTAAATCCTCTAGAAATTCAATAGCACAAAATATGTACCTATGAGTCATAAAGAGTGTTCTGAATCTCCCGCTCCAACTCCTAGGACCTGTACAGGGAAGTGGGTACATAATACTTTGAATAGAAACCCATGTCCGGAAACGTGTCATTTCTGTTGTACGACGATGTAGGATGTTTAACTCATCCACTGCTGCTTGAGGAGTTGAATTAGGCGTGACGCAGTAGTTATTAAGTAACAATTCGAAAGGAAACATAAAGAAATATCCATTTATTACTTAAGCATATTTTTTGTATTAACACTTAAATATTATGTGTGTACTTTATTCCAAAACAAAAACGAACCCAGCGCACGTACGCATAGAAATAATAATAATAATAATAATAATAATTATTATTATTATTATTATTATTATTATTATTATTATTATTATTATTATTATTGTTGTTGTTGTTGTTGTTGTTGCCCCGAACATACAAAAATTAATTTGTGTCTCATCGAAGCCCAGAGAAACGAAAAGAGCGAAAAATTGTGGCAAAGCCCAAGTTTCAAGCTTCCTACAAAAAGGAAAAAGTATTATTAACGGTCTGGTGGGCAAGAGCAAAGCACGTCGGTGGACTAAATGAGTTGCACGGACATGCCGTTCCTTTGAGCAAGAGATATACTGTTGACATTTCCGACTGCATGAAATAAAATTTAAAAAAAACTGGACTGTAATCCTGTTTTGGAATAATTCAGAGAGTAAGACAGCAGGTCATCCGAATCGGAAACTGAACAAAGGCCAGTGAAACCTGGAATAGTAATCACACTGATCTGATGTACGGGGTAAAACAACAGGGTTATTTGTTACATAGAATTATAGCATTAATCAGAACATTCGCTTTTGTGTGCCCACATCGGTAGCCAGCCAGCTAACGATAGATACGGAGTTCATCCTTTTCCTCGCCTCATCTGAGGCGGGGCGCAGCTGACATGAAATCGTTAACACTTCTATGACGTCAGAGGTGCCCCACGGCCACGTCGCTTTGAATTGGACGCAATCGCCAACCAAAACTCACACTAAGGAATAATACATCGCGCTTGCCCTCTGCTTTCAGTCCATTACTCGAAATGTAATAGAGTGAAATACGAGGGACCACAATAGCGACAGATGTTCAGAGGACGTAGGTTCAGTAATCACATATATTTCACACACATCGCCTTCATCCATCGAATACACCAACAAAGATGCCGCGCTTAATATTACCATCCAACAGTATCGCAAGCATGCACTCCACGAGTTACCAACAACACTGTCGCAAAATTTGGTGAGCGAGAACTTCACCCTATCATAAAGCCCCTTTCCGTTTACATTTCTCAGTCGCGTTACTTTCTTTTCCTCTATCTTCGCCTGCCGGTGTGGCCGAGCGGTTCTAGGCGCTTCACTCTGGAAGCGCGCGACCGCTACGGTCGCAGGTTCCAATCCTGCCTCGGGCATGGATGTGTGTGATGTCCTTAGGTTAGTTAGGTTTAAGTAGTTCTAAGTTCTAGGGGACTGATAACCTCAGATGTTAAGTCCCATAGTGCTCAGAGCCATTTTAACCATTTTTGAACCACTATCTTCATTAATTAGGTTTTATCACGTTTGTCTTTCTCTCGCTCTGTCACTCATACTCGTCCATTGCTGCTAGCGCTCCTAATTTAAATGTACTACCCATTACATTATTGTTGTATTTTCCATAAACAAAAGTAAACTGTATTTTTATTCCTGTGCTACAGTAGTTTCTAAATGTTGTATTCTACTTTAGATGTGACTTGCAACATGCTTGTTGTAATGAATGTGTAGAATACCTGGTTAGATTTAAGAGGTGGCCTGAGGGCCAAGTTAAATAAATAAAAAGGCACCAAGGGTGAAAATTTATTTCACAACCACAACTGAAAGCAGTTAGCTGCAATTACAGCGCCACCTAGTCATAACGATGTAGCTAAATTGGACACGGAAGCGCGAAACAAATTAAACTAGTCTTGAGTAACAGTAATTGCGTCGGCTGGGTCATAATTCATTCTTATTCTGCATACAGCTTACGACTAAAATAATAAACAATTAAACATTTTTGTCTATCAGTCTGTAACTGGGTCCACTGGACGAATATATTTCATAATGTCCTTACAAGCAATATACGGACACGCCTTACAAATATTTTCGTCGGGAAAGAAATTAACATTTACAACTCCAAGTGAGGGGAAAATACAGCGGCATCAGAAATCGAACATAATTAAGACGCTACAGAGACTGTGTGACTGTCAGTTGTTAAAGAAATCCTCGCATAGTTCCGACGTCCTATCGCAGATACGCAAAGCTGTCAGCTTCGAGGATATTTTTTACTGTTTACTTGTTTGGACCCTCCTACAGTAACATATTGATTTAGAAACAGATAATTACATCCCCACAAAATAAATGTGTTAAGTCATTCAATTTTTGTCTATTCGTCAGTTTTAGTGCAGCTTTCCTTAACTGGAGTGGTTAACAAAACGAGAACAACATCTGATAAGATATTAACTTTGATAGCATTCTTTGTTCGTCACACGTACTACACAAATTGTAATACTAATAAAATATCAAGTTTCACAAGAACAAAATAATCTCTCTCTCTCTCTCTCTCTCTCTCTCTCTCATCTTTTCGACTTCCGATACTGTATGTATTTCTAATAACCTCTCCTGGACTATGGTTTATAGGTGTCATTAGAAATCTTTACCGATATTAAAAGCACTTGCATTCAACTGTGAGGCGAGTAGAATAACCCTGTGCGCCGCTTATCCATCTTATTGTCTGTTATTTTATGTTTTCTGTATTTGATAGGTTGAATGTTACTGAGCCTTTCGGCTAGATACTCCGATTACCCAGAACCTACCGAAAATTAGGACAACCTCAACATCACATTTCCCTTGCTACTGTTTCCTTTAGTTATCACCTACTGTTCTTGTTTTCAACAGTCTATCATAACAGAGTACATGTATATAAATCTGATTGCGAAGTGGATAACTGTTAGCTTAGAGAACCCCGTGGCATTCCGGTCTTGTTTAGAGAAATACCAGTATGCTGCCGATTCTTTAAGGAATCGAGCTCCCATGTATAAAATAGCTTCAAGCATCTGATTACTTTACGAATGATTTAATGTGTTAAATATTTGGCTTTAAGCAGGTCAAAAAGGAAAATTTTAGGAACGGTATGAAATTAAAGTTTGTTGAAATTCGCTATATGCCCTCATTACCAAACGCTGGATGAATATAGTTGTGGGTAATTTGTGCTCCCTTTTAAGGAAAAGCTAGTTTTTTTTCACGCAGCCCAATGTCTGTCACGCCATAGTCCTGAAATATATGTCGTACAATAAGATAGTTTTGCAGGTACATTCAGCGGTGTACGTGGACACTGCCTGCAAAATGTGTTGCAAACAGAGTTAGTCCATTTGAACCATTTGTAATTTGTGTACCCAACTCTCTGCGTCTAGTGTTATCCATGAGAAAACATGTGAACATTTTTTTCTCCTAAATGTTTGCCTGTGAATCATATAACTGAGACCGGACCTGAGTACAAAGCCCGGTATTCACATAGTCGGATATGATAAACGGCCTAAAAAAAAACATATATATACATCCAGGATGGAAGGAACATCTGCCGACGTTATAATCTGTCGTGCGGATTCGATCTGGGATCGGCACGTCCACGCGAACCCCGTGCCAACGCGCACCCCTGTTCGGGCGGTTCGATCGATTATTAACCAATGCCGAAAATTTCAGTTTTCAACACCAGGGAACAGCGCTTCACTGGCAACTGAATATAACAGCACACGATCTGCTACAACAATGACCCAATCATAATTGTCGTACGGATCCCGCACTGCACTACTGGCCTCCAAGATCGAGTTATCTCACGGTATAAATTTTCAGTTTTCTTTATTTTTCTTTTGAGGGGGGTGGGGGTTGTGAAACACTTCATCTCAATACCTTCCCTTCCAAAAACTTCGAGTAAACTGCGATGTCTCATAGCAACAGCTCTGAAAGCAGTGACTGGGCAGGATCGAGTTTGGCATCGTCTGGCTGTTTGTCGTGCATCTGCTGTAGGGTACACTGAACATTTGTGAAAGGTGAATGAGAATTTTGGTTCCAAATACAGTTGTAAAAAGGACGCCACTGTTGTTTGTTCGTTAGTTTATAGGGTATAGCCTTGTAAAATCGAATGGTTCTTTTGAAAATAAAAACTTTGTAGTTGTGGGTGTAACAGAATATTTCTCCAATTTGCTATATTCATCGGTGCAGAAGATATAGTTTTGCGAAATCGAATGAATAAGAGGGCTATTCGGAAAGTAAGGTCCAATAGGTCACGCAATGGAAACTACAATGAAAAATCCGATGAAGCTTTGCTAAGATTTGTAGGGTTGTGCTTCTATTATGTCTGTGGATCACGTCACGTCGCTCTTTCAATTCTGAGCACGCAGTGCAGACCAAAATATGCCTAGAACAAGTGTGTCTCCCGTCAAGTATGAATGCCCACTGCGAGGTTTCGCCTGAGTTCATGCAACCCCACATCACGCAGCTGTTATGCATTGCCCTCTTTATGAAAATTCTCGACCGTCCATTGCAGGGGCATATGGACGCCCTTGCAGCACTTTCCAACGGAAGTGTTCTATCACCCACCATACAGTCCGGAGTTGGCTCGAACTGCTGGCTATGTAGACAACATTCTGGCAGAGACAAAGAACTGGCGAAAAGCAGGCGGCTAGCCTCAATGACGATGGCATTAGAAAGTTTGTGCAACGCTGCGATAAATGGGCAAATAAATAAATAAATAAATACCACTTTTGATTGGAAGTGAGTTTGGCACCAGAGATTTCAATCTACGTGAGCTTCCTGATCGACTGGACAGAAGACAGCTACACCAACATAAATTGAGATAATAGATATCAAAGTGTTAAAAAGAATGAGTTAGTTCGAAGAACACTGGAAGTGAGTCATTATTAAATAGTCTGGCAGCAGAATTCAGATTTCGCATTGTTTTTATTGGAATGTGTGTGTTCAGACTATCAAGGACACACACACAACATGATTTCGGATTTACCGAGAGACTAAAATAGCAACTGCAGCACAGACGCGTTGCACCTCAGTGCTGCACGGAGAATCATAGTTAAAAATTCGCAGTGCACGTTCCCAGTGTTGGCTGGGAGCTAATTCTGGAAGTGGGAAGGGGCAGCTGCTCCTCGCAGTGGTTTGTTGCGAGAGGCAGCGGGGTCGTCTTACAGCAGGCGAGTGGGGACCGGGGTCCCGCCTCCAGCGGAGTGGGAGCGCCCGAGGGGCAGCGCCGGCGCTAGAGCGCTCCTATAAATTCCTGCCGATTCCACCGCACAGGCCGTTCCCCGCCAGCCGCGTCGGAGTCCGCTTGGGTCTGCAGCAATGGCCCGACATCGTCAGTTAGCAACTCGTGACCGAAGCAGGGCGGCACCTGTTGTGCAAGGACATCTACACAGTCGCTCATAGTACCCCCAGTAACACTCCCCCCGCCCCATAGGAACGTGTATAAGGGAAGAAGAAAGATCAGAGTTTCACGTTCCGTCGACGACGAGGGCATTAGAAACGGATTAAAAGCACAAATTGGGGAATGAAAGTGGTCCTGTCCTGGAATTTCTCAATTTAGGAAGATCATGCGAACGTAAATCTTTGTGGTCGGACGGGGATTTGAACCGTCGTCCTCCCGAGTATGACTCCAGTGTCACAATCACTGCGCCACCTCGGTTGTTAACTTATGCTTCTTATATGTCGCGTTCCAATGATGTAGACATGTTGGCTCGAATCAAACTGGTTGGTAGGCGAATTTGTGTACCTACTCGAAGAAAAGAAAGGAGGAAAGGATGAGAGGAAGCAAGGAATGAGGATGTGGGTTAAGCATTTTGTCGTCTCCGATGTCATCTGAAATGGAGCGCGATTTGTCGTCTCCTACGTCATCTGAAATGGAGCGCAAGTTTGAACAGGGGATGAACGGGGAAGGAAATGACCACTGTCTTAAATTTACACGACACCTGGATCATGATGGTCGTGGTGGGTCCTTCTGAATGTGATTACACTGTGACAACCACAGTCAGTCACTGCTCGGCAGTTCACAAATACTAATATTTTAACAAAATTACTTTCGTTAATAAGCGATAAATACGATAGCTATGTCGAAGGAAGTTCAGTAGCAATTTCGTCGGCGTATAATATCGTAAACATATATTAGCTTTGGCTCGGTGTCTGTGACAGTAAGTGCCAAACTACAAATCCGAAAGTTTGTGGTTTAATCCGCGTTGGGCTAACGATTTTGTATGTCATTTATCTCTTCTTTGACCTATGGCGTGGTTTTGTGTGCGTGAGAAATGCTAGACCATCTCACTGATCAAATTTCTCGAAGCTGTATACTCCACTACATGTGGCAGAGTCAGTCAATAAGCAGATATACCAACGGCTAGGGCATATCAACTTCAGCACCATCGTATCTGGTAAGGCACTATAATTACAGAATTTTTCATTCATTGGCGAAATTACGAAAGAATGACGTCAGTTTTATGAATTAATTATTCGACACAATTAAATAAATTTTTGCGCACAGTCGATATTGAGATAATCAGAAACGGAGCACTAGCATGGATGGGTAAAAATGGTGCAAGGTACCTGAGCGGTCTTGTTGAAAAAACAGTTCTGCCTTTCGTAGAGGGTGATTTACGACAGCTCGGGAAACAAATCGGTCTGATCAGAACCAGATGGAGAGCTGAACACCGCCACTTCTGAGTAATAGCCGATTGTCTTAGCTACTGTTATATCTTTCTTGTGATGTCTGATCTGAACAAGGAGTAGCCGACATTTCGCTGATTTATTGTGTTAATCTGAGATCATGATCGATGTAAATACTAATAAAGATTTAATTTTCGCTAACTCCGAAATAAATATCTCAATTAAATTACGAGTGAATAAGCACTAAGTAATCAATTATTCGAATTTGCACTCAATGGGAAGTATTTCAGTTTCAAAAAGTATAATACAGTGCGGGTAGAGATACGCCTGTTCGAGAGCGGAATTGACAATGTTGGACGGAGGTTTTTGTTGGAATGGAAGTACAAAATCTGAGTACATATAACTAGCTCTTTTTTATTATATTGGCACAATATTGCAATGAATGGAGGAACACTTTTTTTACACCAATTAAGACAGAAAACACGACAGTGTAGTTGCAGCGGGCCGCGCAACAGTTCCTTAATCCAGTTTACTAAATATTACTTTGAACTTAAAGCTTTCCGCGTCCGTCTGCTCGAACATACTTGTCAAGTATGGTCATGGAGTCCAGTTGTCATTCAGTCAACGGAAACAAATTTCGTAAAAACAAATTTCGTAAAAACAAATTTCGTAACACGTAACGATTATTGGCGTGTACACTGTATCACGCTGATCCTCGGCTTCACTTCAGACTCCACAAGAAAATGAGTAGTCGCATAGGATGCGTTTCTGGACAGTCATTTAGGTCTACGAGTGCATTCAGCAGTGCAAGTTGGCAGTCGGCAGCGTACTACGTATAGGCGCCCACAAGGAGAGCTAGAGGGGTCACCTGACACCCTCCCCCTCCTAGAATCTGAAGTAGAGAGTTTTTATTCACATATTGAATGGGTAGCTATTTATTTTCTGGGATACAGTAAGTTTCTACTATCATCCATAAAATTTAGTTCTTATGGCATGAGATGTCTCTAAACTGAACAATTCATTTATATCAAAAATAACACTTTGTACTCTAGTTCTTCCCTGGAAAAATTTCTGCAGGCGCGCATGATACTGCGTAAGTCCGTTTACTAACAGGGCTTGCGAGATGGAGCAGCGCGTCAAGAAATCAAACGTTTTAGAAACGAGCAAAAAATAATGCCATTGTACAGCTTACATCCTGAAAAAAAATTATTTCTAGATGAAAACTGTAGTTCCATGCCTTAAGTTAAAAGTAAAATTTTGATTTGTGTACCCGTAGCTACAGGGGTTTATGTTGCGTGCAATCCTACCAGAAGTACTGTGTGTTGGGTTGCGTACCAACGAGGAGCACACATATCCGCCACTATACGAGATGGTGATACTGTTCCGATTCTGCAAAACGGACGACAAAGTTACCGGTGAATGTCCACAGCTCCATAGTTCACTTGAATAATTTTTTCAAGAGGCTGCACTAGAAAGCTGGAAATTACCTATGATAATCAATCGGCGATCTATCGCCAGAATCACGCAACAAGACCAGTTATTTAAGTGCAGTTTTGTTTAAAAACACATTGTTGGCAATCTCTACTCTCTATGAATTTCTCCACAAGTTTTCATGTACGGAACACCATAAACAACAGACGACGATGACTAGGACACAATACCACACTGAAATAGGAAATCAGTTTTAAAACGTAAGGCTGTGAACTCTGTGGAAGAACAGATATCAGTGTTTGCTTATATCAATCAAGAAATCTGAAGTCAGTTTCAAATGAAGCGACCGAGCTGGGTGGTGCAGTGGTAAGACACTGCCCTCTTATAAGCGAAGACGGAAGCTTAAATTGCCCGAATTCAGGTTCTCCATTTCCCTAAAGCGCTACATCGAATACCGGGATGGTTCCTTTGATAGTCACGGCCGATTTCCTTCCCCAATCAGAACTTGTGATCTGTCTCCAATGACCTCGCCGTCCGCTACGTCGCAGGTTCGAATCCTCCCTCGGGCATGTATGTGTGTGATGTCCTTAGGTTAGTTAGGTTTAAGTAGTTCTAAGTTCTAGGGGACTGATGACCTCAGAAGTTAAGTCCCATAGCGCTCAGAGCCATTTGAACCATTTTGAACCTTGCCGTCGACGAAACGTTAAGCTTTAATCTTCCTTCTTTCAGATGAAACGGAATTATATTTATACTCGGTTCTCGGTGCTTCAGATGTTTTCTGTGAATTAATGCTTCTAGTTTCTGCATGATTACTCTTCTGTTGGCTTAAGGATTCTTGTTATGGAAATAGTTAACTGATTTTTAAGTTATATAGGCGGGAAGTTTACATAAAATAAAATTAGAAGAAATGGTAACAGAAAGCGAAAATTTACAATCTGCAAGCAAGTGATACTGCTTGCGCTTAATGCAATGTACTGAATTACACTCCTGGAAATGGAAAAAAGAACACATTGACACCGGTGTGTCTCCGGACACTGCGAGAGGGCTGTACAAGCAATGATCACACGCACGGCACAGCGGACACACCAGGAACCGCGGTGTTGGCCGTCGAATGGCGCTAGCTGCGCAGCATTTGTGCACCGCCGCCGTCAGTGTCAGCCAGTTTGCCGTGGCATACGGAGCTCCATCGCAGTCTTTAACACTGGTAGCATGCCGCGACAGCGTGGACGTGAACCGTATGTGCAGTTGACGGACTTTGAGCAAGGGCGTATAGTGGGCATGCGGGAGGCCGGGTGGACGTACCGCCGAATTGCTCAACACGTGGGGCGTGAGGTCTCCACAGTACATCGATGTTGTCGCCAGTGGTCGGCGGAAGGTGCACGTGCCCGTCGACCTGGGACCGGACCGCAGCGACGCACGGATGCACGCCAAGACCGTAGGATCCTACGCAGTGCCGTAGGGGACCGCACCGCCACTTCCCAGCAAATTAGGGACACTGTTGCTCCTGGGGTATCGGCGAGGACCATTCACAACCGTTTCCATGAAGCTGGGCTACGGTCCCGCACACCGTTAGGCCGTCTTCCGCTCACGCCCCAACATCGTGCAGCCCGCCTCCAGTGGTGTCGCGACAGGCGTGAATGGAGGGACGAATGGAGACGTGTCGTCTTCAGCGATGAGAGTCGCTTCTGCCTTGGTGCCAATGATGGTCGTATGCGTGTTTGGCGCCGTGCAGGTGAGCGCCACAACCAAGACTGCATACGACCGAGGCACACAGGGCCAACACCCGGCATCATGGTGTGGGGAGCGATCTCCTACACTGGCCGTACACCACTGGTGATCGTCGAGGGGACACTGAATAGTGCACGGTACATCCAAACCGTCATCGAACCCATCGTTCTACCATTCCTAGACCGGCAAGGGAACTTGCTGTTCCAACAGGACAATGCACGTCCGCATGTATCCTGTGCCACCCAACGTGCTCTAGAAGGTGTAAGTCAACTACCCTGGCCAGCAAGATCTCCGGATCTGTCCCCCATTGAGCATGTTTGGGACTGGATGAAGCGTCGTCTCACGCGGTCTGCACGTCCAGCACGAACGCTGGTCCAACTGAGGCGCCAGGTGGAAATGGCATGGCAAGCCGTTCCACAGGACTACATCCAGCATCTCTACGATCGTCTCCATGGGAGAATAGCAGCCTGCATTGCTGCGAAAGGTGGATATACACTGTACTAGTGCCGACATTGTGCATGCTCTGTTGCCTGTGTCTATGTGCCTGTGGTTCTGTCAGTGTGATCATGTGATGTATCTGACCCCAGGAATGTGTCAATAAAGTTTCCCCTTCCTGGGACAATGAATTCACGGTGTTCTTGTTTCAATTTCCAGGAGTGTATTAATGTATAAACAATGGTTTTCTTTGAAAATCTTGCCTTAGTTTGATTCTCTGGATTTTACCCATACAGATCTTCTATTCCTCCACCACAACCTTACCTTTTTACAATCTTACTGATACTGGAAACGTTAGATCACTTCAGGCACTGCAAAGAATTGTTGTCAACATATGACAGAAAGTTTTATTTTCTTAACTGTGGAAGCATTTTGCTATTCAAGCGAAGACATAAAAAAGACCCGGAAACCTGATCTCGATTTCGACTTCACAAAACGAATATTTTATCATTGCATGTTACTAAACGGCGTTGTGGATTACATACAACAGCGTGTTAGGGTCCCAAAGACTGAAATCATTCCATTTTGAGTGCAACTGCAGCACGAATTGTACATGCGTACAAGTAGTCGTGTGTTTATTTTTGCGAAAGAGGGAATGTGGTGTCACCGCCAGACACCACACTTGCTAGGTGGTAGCCTTTAAATCTGCCGCGGTCCGTTAGTATACGTCGGACCCGCGTGTCGCCACTATCAGTGATTGCAGACCGAGCGCCGCCACAAGGCAGGTCTAGAGAGTCTTCCTAGAACTCGCCCCAGTTGTACAGCCGACGTTGTTAGCGATGGTTCACTGACAAATTACGCTCTTATTTGCCGAGACGATAGTTAGCATAGCCTTCAGCTACGTCATTTGCTACGACCTAGCAAGGCGCCATTACCAGTTACTATTGATGATGTAAAACATGTACCGTCAAGAGCTATGTTCACCAATTATGGATTAAAGTTAAGTATTCCAACAGCTACGACTTTTTTTTGCTAAAGTCTAACTTCCATAACTGCTCCAGACCTCACGCCAGCCTGCGTGAGCTTAAACGCGTGCCTTTCGGCTTCCTCATAGTGGATTGGCTGTCTTGCCAATCCACAACAGGGAACGTCGTCAAAAGCATTAATTCACAGTGTGCGCACCCTAATGTGCTACACCTAAAGGCCACACGCCTGGGAATTTTGGCTCATTATACGTAGCTATCTGTCTCAATACACAGCACTACATGACGCCAATATTGTCAGATGTTGATTCCAACGATATCCTTCACTACCACCGTCCAGCAAGCGGAACGAGACGATTTGTCAATGGTTTATAATGCGCGTGGCATATAAACTTCAAATCCATCTTAACATTATTATAGCGGAGGAGTTAATTTACAGTATCTGAACAGGATAAAAGCGCAGTCAGGAATAAGTGATTCTCCGACATAAAATGGAGGGAGGGCGAAAACGGGGGGGGGGGGGGGGAGAGGAGTTCAATAATGCAACTTCACTACTTACACCCGTGTGGGGCAAGATAACAGTTCCTCTACATTCATGACCAATAGTCTACGAAATGTGTCATTAGTAAGATCTGCAGAGGATCAAGGTTTGGTGCAGAGACTGACAGTTCACCCTCGACATAAAAGGTAACATCGGCGTATTATTTGACAAAAAAACACACGTTATTGTATGATTACAAGATTGGAGATCAGTGAAGCAGTCACATCCATAATACTCGAATATCTAGGTGTATGCGTACGGAGCGATTTAAAGCGGAACACCACAAAAACTAATCGCAGGTAAGCCAGCGAAAGGCAGAAGTGACCCTCTAAAGGAACAGCTTACAAAACCGTCGTTCGACCAAAAGTTGAATATTGCTGACCAAAAGTTAAATAGTGCTGGTCAGTCTAGAATCCGTACCAGATGGGATTGATGGAGGAAATAGAGAAGATCCAAAGAAAGGCAGTGCGTTTCGTTACAGGTTTATTTAGTAAGCGCGAAAATGCCATGGAGATTCTCAGCCAATTCCAATGGCAGACTCTGCAAGAGAGGCGCTCTACATTAAGTATGCTTTACTGTTGAAGTTCCTAGAGCGTACATTTCTAAAATATCAACCAATATATTGATTCCTCCTATTACGTACATCTCGCGAAAATACCATGAAGATAAAATTAGAGAGATTCGAGCTCACACTGTGGCTTACCAAAATCACTTAGGAGATAGAGATGTAGATGTAATAAGCTGAAATAAATCGATCAGCTGCTCTCCTATATTTCTCCAGTTTCTCCTATATGCACATTGAACGCCTGCGTAACGAAGCGGTCAGTATGTCTGCCTGATTTGCTTAAGACACGGGTTCATTCCCCGTAGTGACATGGATTTTCCTTTGGTGGGAGGACTGAAAATGGGAGCACTGAGATTCGGTGATGCCAGTTGAGAAGCTATTTAAAGGAGCTGGAGCGGATCTAAGGTTTGAAAAGCTGACGAGGGAAGAGCGCTGTGCTGTCCTCATGCCCCTCCATACCGCATCCAAATGACACCATTGGCTCAGGTTGACATGACGCCAGTCGACATTGCATAGGATTTAGAGCCGGAACCCTAGGTATATAAATGCAGACTGCACGTACCAGTTTGCGTCACGCTCGAAGGTTTTCTTCCATGCGATTCACACTCTATTGTGAGTACAAGATATTGTTTTGCACACAATATCAGTTCTGACAACTGTACGAAGTGGCTTGAAGTTTTCGTGAGGGAACTGCTTACCGCAAAGGGTAATGCCTCCGAATTTTTTCATAAAACTCTCACATGTTTTAAAATAAAGCATACGTTATTAACATTCTACTTCTTTATTCTTTGTGTCTATATACTTGCAGCCCTCTGTCGCTAGAGGGCTCAGAATTGCAGCGTGTAACACGACAGTGTGTAACCTAACTATGTCCGAGTGCGAGGAACAGCGTGCTGTAATCGAGTTTCGAATTCGAAGAGTTCGTCCACTCTTGCCTTATCCTCTCCTTCAGCATGACATTGTCAAACCACGCACGAGCGTTGTGAGACCTGCAAAAATCAGACACCTTGGGTTCACTGTAATCGATCAACCTCCATATACAACCCACTTGGCCTCGTTCGATTTTCATCTGTTTTTCAATTTTCATCTGTTTCCAAAACTTAACGAACATCTTTGGGGACTTCACTTTGGTAACAATGAAGCTGCGCAAGCTGAGGTGAGGTTGTCACTCCGTCAACAAAGTCAAACATTTCGACGATATCGACATACTAGTCTCTCGTTGGAAGAAATGTGTTCGTCGCCGGGGTGATTATGTTGAGAAATAAATACTCTACCGGCCATTAAAATTGCTACAAGACGAAGATGACATGCTACAGACGCGAAATTTAACCGACAGGAAGAAGACGTTGTGATATGTAAATGATTAGCTTTTCAGTGCATTCACACAAGGTTGGCGCCGGTGGCGACACCTACAACGTGCTGACGTGAGGAAAGTTTCCAGCCGATTTCTCATACACAAACAGCAGTTGACCGGCGTTGCCTGTTGAAACGTTGTTGTGATGCCTCGTGTAAGGAGGAGAAATGCATACCATCACGTATCCGACTTTGACAGAGGTAGGATTGTAGCCTATCGCGATTGCGGTTTATCGTATCGCGACATTGCTGCTCGCGATGGTCGAGATCCAATGACTCTTAGCAGAGTATGGAATCGGTGGGTTCAGGAGGGTAATAAGGAACGACGTGCTGGATACTAACGGCCTCGTATCACTAGCAGTCGAGATGACTGGCATCTCATCTGCATGGCTGTAACGGATCGTGCAGCCACGTCTCGATACCTGAGTCAACAGATGGGGACGTTTGCAAGACAACAATCATCTGCACGAACAGTTAGACGACGTTTGCAGCAGCATGGACTATCAGACCATGGCTGCAGTTACCCTTGACGCTGCATCACAGACAGGAGCGCCTGCGATGGTGTACTCAACGACGAACCCGGGTGCACGAATGGCAAAACGTCATTTTTTCGGATGAATCCAGGTTCTGTTTACAGCCTCGTGATGGTCGCATCCGTGTTTGGCGACATCGCGGTGAACGCACATTGGAAGCGTGTATTCGTCATCGTCATACTGGCGTATCACCCGGCGTGATGGTATGGGGTGCCATTGGTTACACGTCTCGGTCACCTCTTGTTCGCATTGATGGCACTTTGAACAGTGGACGTTATATTTCAGATGTGTTAAGTCGCGTGGCTCTACCCTTCATTCGATTCATGCGAAACCCTACATTTCAGCAGGATAATGCACGACCGCATGTTGCAGATCCTGTACGGGCCCTTCAGGATACAGAAAATGTTCGACTGCTGCCCTGGCCAGCACATTCTCCAGATCTCTCACCAACTGAAAACGTGTGGTCAATGGAAGCCGAGCAACTGGCTCGTCACAATACGCCAGTCACTACTGTTGATGAACTCTGGTATCGTGTTGAAGCTGCATGGGCAGCTGTACCTGTACCCGCCATTCAAGCTTTGTTTGACTCATTGCCCAGGAGTATCAAGGCCGTTAGTACGGCCAGAGGTGGTTGTTCTGGGTATTGATTTCTCAGGATCTATGCACCCAAATTGCGTGAAAATGTAATCACATGTCAGTTCTAGTACAATATATTTATCCAATGACTACCCGTTTATCATCTGCATTTCCTCTTGGTGTAGCAATTTTAATGGCCAGTAGTGTATGTAGACACGAAGGGTAAAGATGCAGAAAGTTAATAAAGCTTATTTTATTTAAAAATTTTAAGAGCAACAATATGGGATTGAGGGTCCGCCTTGATTCAAAACACGTTTGTTATTTATTTATTCCCCCAAACTAGTTTCTGCCACAAATATCGCCATCATTAGTGGGTTCTTTGATTCTAAAACGTGCAGAAATAGCATGCTTATAAATCATTGTAAAACATCGTTATATGTTTAGTATTTTGTTCTAAATATTGTTTCTGTGAATAATTTCGAACAAAATAGTACACATATAATAACGCTTACAATGTTTTATAAATATGCTATTTCTGAATGTTTTGGAATCAAAGAACCCACTGATGGTGGCAATATTTGTCGCTGAAACTAGTATGGGGGAATAAATAACAATTGTGTTTTGCATCAAGGCGGACACACAATTCCATATTGTTGTTTCTGTAAGCATACACGCACCAATGAAAGACTTTCTAGGTAAGATTAAAGTTTTACGAGTTTTCACATAAAAAATTCGGAGGCATTATTTTTCAGCACGCCCTCGTACATTGTCTTAACGTCTCTTTAAATCTCTCTCAATATGTCTACCAAATTGTACAAACGTACTTTTAATATACACTGCAACTTAATACTGAGTGTTAATAAATCCTTATTACCTTACATAGATGCAAGAAAGATGACAATCGAGTTTTAAAACGTCGAAACATGAACTTCCTGCTTCCGTGACTTAAATGAGACCCAAATGTTTTGATGAAGACTGACTCATGGATGACTACGCTTTGGAAGCGCTGAGCCGTCAGACAGCTAACAAGATTAAGTTTCAACAGTTAAATGACAGGCTCTCTGTCGTTACAGATGTCTGACTATTAGAACAACGCATCTGATGAGAGCTCAAGGACCAACAGTGTAGGACCCGTGCTCTTAAAGAAACAAACTCTAAGGGTAAACTCTCCACACAGAGACCCGTTTTTTTCTATTTATAGGGAACAGAACGACCTTGGTACTCAATTACAGCGACGCCACAAACTGAAGTAACGTGATCTATAAACAGGGCCCACGCAGTTCCTCGCTGAAGATAAACAAGATGGACAGTCTACCATTACATGACACTCGTTCGTCAAATCTGAAAGCTATCTTCTGCAGCTCTTATAGCTGCAGATTTTACTCTGAGACAGCTCGCGTGATCAACAATCTGTATTACTGATAAACTAGTAGGGAGATGACACACTACCTTATACGCAAATAAACATGTGTATTACGATCGTGTTTTTAGTTTAGTTTAATTATATCATAAAACTGTAGTCCCTGCCGTTATTTCTGTCGTTGCTAAACAACACTTACATGTGGTGAAAGCATTAGGATTCACTTTTAATATGCACAGTGCAATCGCCACCAGAAATTAAGGTAATAATGCAATAACTATCACAAATTAAAGTAATTAACAAAATGTGTATGATCAATAATCGTTTAATCTTCACATCTGCGCACGTTTGTCGCACTTTCCGACGTCACAGAGAACTGCAAAGTGTTTGGCTTCGAGAGGGCCAGTAGATACAAGACGGTGTTTCTATTGAAAACGACATTGTCGGCAAAAGTTAATGGTGATCTTGAGAATATTCCAACCATTTTATTCTCATTGAATAAAATAGTCTGAATGTTGTTTATGTTCACGTCTGAGCGCACAACACTGCTGCCATTTTGCAAAGCCCAGAACTGAATGTGCCAGAAGTTTTGTCGATGCTAATGTGAGAAAGATCAGAAGGCGGCATCGCTAAAAGTCGTCCACGCAATGTGATTTGTTTGGTGATTTGGCCATAAGTCTAATTAATAAGCTAGTATAATTGTACGTTCTTAATTTTTTCTTGGTTGGTGCACGTCTGCAAAGACCAATACAGTTGTTGATTAGTCTTAATACATAACACCACTCTCGATTCTTTCGCAAAAACGTTTCGTAGCTGTTTGCCACCAAGGGATTTTCATTTCTTTTTCCCATAATATCGCCGCTTCACGAATGGTAAAATTTTTATGGTCGTTTACACAGGATGCCACATCAGCTAAAGTTACTGCTAGCTATTTTAATTTTATACAAGGCAATGAGAAATTCTTATATTCGCAGTTGTCTTTCAATGATCTGCAGTCTGGAGTATCAGATGGCTGTCGGCGACTGCAGAAGAAGAGGGTCAAAACCAAAGGCAATGAAATGAGTCTACGTGTCAACTTCTTAACAGGCGCTTGAATGTTGTGCAAGTTAATCGTGTAAATGGTCCGATCAAAACGTAAACACACTATGTTACTGAGGCTACAATTAGCGTCATCCCGCTGGTCAATTCCCACGAACTGGACAACAGATGATTAAAATAGACAGGAGTTGGCTGACTGCGGTTATTCTTTCATCTTCGGCGCAAATAAAACTAAAATATCAAGCAGTGCAACTAATCTACGTGGCACACTGTACATACAAACATAAAAAAGTATTATTTAGGAAACCTTCGGAGATGACATTAAAAAAGACGACATAGATTGTAAAACTTACGCGAACATTCGGGTGAAAAAGAAAGCAGTTGTATAATCTCGATATTATTAAGTTATTTGTTGGTCAATAGATATTAATGGGTAAACATAACAAAGGCGTCTGGTTAACATTTTTCCTGCCGTAGGCGCCAACCAACAGTTGTTTTCACGTCATGATACACAATTCTCTAACGGATGCTTGTCAACGAGTAGGGAGGTGTCGTTGTACAGGTATAACATCTTGTTATGAGAACTGGACGCTATGGTGAAGTAATAAATCACACAAATGTACAGACAGTACCACAATGTACCGCAAGAATAATTTCTTATATTTTGATCATCTGTACCTGTAGCTCTTCCTCGTGCTGCCAGAGGGAAAGAAACATTGTGTCTCCAGTTCATTTTTACGGAGAACATATAAATGCCGCGAAAACTGTCATCGCATTATGTTTTAAGTGTGAGGATCTGGTTGTTAAGATACATAGGCCGAGGCACGCAATAACGTCGAGAACCCTTGAAGGCTGTCGAATGACGTAGTGGTTGTCCCTTGTAATGATTACCCGTATATCTCAGAATTTTTTAGTGCATTACAATCGCGTACTAAATCTTCCTCCGTGAGAAACACAAGGCGTGAATAATGAAATGTTCATCTTTAAAATGTCGGGCAGTCACTACTGGTGTTCCCGACAAATCGATATCTGTTCCGCTTTTACTATAATTACATGTTAAGTGACTTTCAATCGCATGTAAAGGCAACTAAAAAACTTCTGTTTGCTAATGATACAAGTACTATAACAGAGCCTGGTGGAAAAACGTTTGCACCCAGGAAAGTGGAAGAAATTTTGTAAGAGAGAGAATAAAACAAAATATATTCAATTCTATGCCACGACCAACCTGAGCTCATTCTTATCAGTAACGCGTGAAAGGTGTAAAGCATCTAACACATAATAAAATCAGCTTACACGGTTTTACAGACCCTTAGAAATGATAGATATGGACGTTGTTCATAGTGTTGATGTTTCGGTATGGGACAGAATCTTTAACGTTCCGTGAGCGACCCACCGACTTATTCCGGAGAGGGAATTACTAGTCTAATCTTCCTGCTGAATAACTGTGTGAAACTTATGGACAATGTATCTTCAGTAATGTGTCTTTATCCTCCCAGTCTGATCGCCGTAAACAGATAAAACAACCGTCAGCCCACATGAAGACTGACAACGGCCCACAGGAGTCCAAGTCTCTAACAGACTTTGTAGTGGGAAGAGAAGAAAGTATTATACGCACATTTTTACTTTTTTTCCGGTGAGGTTTCTGTACGGGGAGATTTCATTTACACTTTAATTATGGTGGGCGCGTTCTACCGTGTGCGCAGGAAATGCACGCGTTGAAATTATGGAACATTCAAGAGTCAGGGAGCCACAAAGGGGTCAGCTACCAATAACTAAACAGGCAATATGATACACGGGACGCAAAACTACTGAACGGCACGGTGGGATAGGGTGACGAGACAAAAACTACTACGCCACAAGGGACGGGACAGCGACATCACAGAACACTTTTCCGCCGGTGGGGGCACGGAACTTACCAAGCGCGAACAAATAGGCAACAGCGCCCGCTCTATACTCGCGTCCTCTTTGCTCTTTTACTTTCTCTGTGCGGTGCGGCGCGAACTCGTCTTTCGCAAACGGGCCGCGAGGTATTTTTAGCGCGATTCGGCGCCGTCTCCCCACCACGGACGACACGCTGCAGCGAGCGGGTTTCGACGCCGGGCGTCCGTTGCTGTGACGAACGGCCGCTCTCGGGTCAGCCGACACGACGCACCCAACTACAGTCGCACGCGGGGATTAATGTCGGCCAAGCGTCGCGCCGCCACACAGGGGGGCGTCGGCCGCTCCGAGGTGGGGAGGCGACGGCGTCGCAGGAGCGGGCTGCGGCGTCGGCGTCGGCGCCAGGTGGAAATAGAAATCCTGGGGCCTCGCCGCCGGGGTCAACGGCCGGGCTCGCTGCGTCCGCGCTACGGGCGAAACTCGCGCGTCGCACCGCCAATTAATGCTCCACACCGACACTCGGATTTGGCAGGCTGTTCATGTGACTGTTTACTACACTCACGTGACAAAGTTCATGGGATAGCGCTTTTGCACAGATACATATAGCGGTAGTAGTATCTTAGCGCGCACAAGGTATAAAAGGGCAGTGCATTGGCGGAACTGTCATTTGCACTCAGGTGATTGATGTGAAAACGTTTCCGACGCGACTATGGCCGAACGACGGGAATAAACACCCTGTGGACGCGGAAGGGTAGTTGGAGCTAGACGCATGGGACATTCCTTTTCGGAAATCCGTTAGGGAATTCAATATTCCCAGGTCCACAGCGTCAAGAGAGTGCCGAGGATACCAAACTTAGTCATTGCCTTTCACAACAGTCAACGCAATGGCCGACGACCTTCACTTAACGACCGCGAGCAGCGGCGTTTGGGTAGAGTTGTTCACTGCTAACAGACAAGCAACACTGCGTGAAATAACTGCAGAAATCAATGTGGGACGTACGATGAACGTATCCGTTAGGGCAATGAGGCAAAATTTGGGGTTAATAGGCTATGGCAGCAGACGACCGACGCGAGTGCCTTTGCTAACAGCACGACATCGCCTGCAGTCTCTCTCCTGGGCTCGTAACCGGATCCGTTGGACCCTAAAAGACTGAAAAACCGTGGACTGGTCAGATGAGTCCCGACTTCGGTTGGTAAGGACTAATAGCAAGGTTTGATACGGCGCAGACCCCAAGAAGTCATGAACACAAGTTGTCAACAAGGAACTGGGCAAGCTGGTGGTGGCTCGTTAATGGTGTGGGCTGTTTTCGATCGAATGGACTGGATCCTCTGGTCCAACTGAACTGATCCTTGACTGCAAATGATTACGTTCGGCTACTTTAAGACCATTTGCAGACATTTATGGAGTTCATTTTCCCAAAAACCGATGGAATCTTTTTGGATGACAATGTTCCGTGTCACCGAGCCACAGCTGTTCGCAACTGGTATGAAGAACATCCTGGACAATTTCACTGAATGATATAGTCATCCAGATCAACCGACATGAGTCCCATCGAACATTTATGAGACATAATCGAGAGATTCAGTTCGTGCGCAAGATCTTGCACCGGCAGTAGTTCCGCAATTACGGACGGCTATAGAGGCAGCGTAGGACAGTATTTCTGTCGGGACTTCCAACGTGGCTTTCGAGTCCATGCCACGTCGAGATGTAGCTACGCCGGGAAAATGGAGATGCGACACGATATTAGGACGTATCTCATGACTTTCGTCACTCGAGGGTATACCGTCGTTGAAGACGGCCATTCCGGATTTGGGTCAGCAGCGCAACAGCTGTTTCCGTGGGAATGCCGAATTTTCAACTCTCTGCAATGAAAACATATGTTAAAAAATAACGCGCAAGTCAAGAAGGTAAAAGCATGGTGTAAGTTTCGCACAACTTCAAGAGAAATAGTGCGTAATCAGAGCGTTGGAATCTCCGTGAGGCAGCTCGCGGACGAAGCTGTCTCCTGTAGGAAGACAGCCACGCCAGAAACCGTGTCTAAATACCAGGAGATCGGCGATTGGTGTAGTGACTGGCGGATATTAATCATTCCCAAAAACAAATCTATAGTATTATACGCTACTTTGAAGTGGGCAAACATATCTTTTTCGGAGAGACGATCATCGCGTTGAACTCTGCCCATCGCTACGAATTAAGGATTTGAGTCAAGAACTGCTTTCCTACACAGAGAGATATGTAACAAACAACAGCAATGTGCTGTGAATGCGCTCGATTTTGCATTTACGCGGCAAAGTGACACAGATCTTCAACTGTGGTACAGGATGTTCGGAAATTCCCGTTAAAACTTCTAGTACTTGTAGAGGGGAGTGAGCACACAATGTTCTGTATAGGAACCTATGTGCGGAAACATACCATTTCCGTTTTCGACGTTTTCAGTTCAGATTCTTAACGTGTCCATGTCTGCTGAGGGAAGAAAGTCTCAAGAGTTGCTTGTCCTGGTATGTAATAGAGTAGACAGAATGACGCTGACTACTATTTGTGAGGTCGTGTGCAAAACTTAGTTTACGACACTCCTGTAGAGACAGAGGAAGTTCGGCTGGCACGAGTTCTGGCCGCTGCACTAGAAATCGAAAGATACCAGGTGGGAGGATGAAGAGAGAATACCAGAACGCGCTGCGTAGGTACAATGTCTGTAACACGTTGGTGGTCGCCATATCGAGCCGTTGTTGTAATGCATCACTAGCATTCTGTACGAACGCTGGGTTCTTTTTTGTTTTGGAACAGTGTTGTAAACACGTAATGTTTAAGCGTTAATACAAGAAAACGTACCTAAGTGGTAAGTTGATGTTTAGCTGTTTATTTTTAATTGTTACTTAATAAATATTCTAAGTCACGCCTAATTCAATTCTCAGGCAGCAGTGGATGAGTTAAACATCTGAATTTAAATCGTCGTACAGCGGAAACGGTACTTTCCGGACATGGGTTTATAATCAAATTATTATGTACTTACTCCCCGAGACAAGTCCTAGAAGTTTGTAACGGGGATTTCCGAAGACCCGGTTTTGACAAACGAAAATTTTTGCCGACCCGGGACACGAACCCGGGTTTCCCACTAATCGCAAACGGTCGTCTTAACCACTTCAGCTAGCCATGCACTCTCCTCGGTCCGATTCAAACCAACTAATGTCACTGTCCTTTTTTATATCTTAGTCTTATGTACTTATACGTCTCGCTTCTAAGCACGCAACATTGCTTGATTCCCGCTCGTGGAGGATGACAGCGCCACAAGGAATCGAGACCATTTTTACTGTCGTATGCCTCGTCCCGGCTTATAATGTTTACATATGATTGGACGATCAGCAACTGTATGAAATATTAGGTCCCACTTGGTAACAGATCTATACAAGTTGCAGATGGTGTCATGAAATTCGCATTCAGCGCATAATTTGGAATAATGTCATACAACTGCTCTTCGTCACATTATCTGTAACTACAGGGTTATTATAATTAAACTTTTAAACCACCGTGTACCCGGCGTGGTTATACCAACTTCAATGGGTCGTGCGCATGACAGGTGTTTTTATTAAGTATTCTGACACATACAGCGCCATCTGTTGATCAACTTTCACGTTTTTTTTCTTCTGCCATACGTTATCCCCCTTCTCCGATAATATTCCTCTGCAATTTGACGCCTTCGAAAGACGTTGTGCAAGAATGCTCGTTAAGGAAGGTTTCGGATCTAAACAAGGGAAAGATACAGACATTTAGTATCGGCTGCACAAGCGCGATAGATGCTAAGGGATTCCACAAACAATACATTATAGCTCATTTGTAGTACAGAGAAAACGGATTTCCATCCAGGTAGTGTTACCAAACACAACAGAACCCAATATAAATTTTCGTGATATAAATTAAATTTACACACACGCACAAATGAACTCACAGAAACACCGTGCTGAAAGCAAAACATGCAAAACTACAGTATAAATTTTCATTAAGACAACTTCTGTGAAGTTTAAGTTTTGTAAATGTGAACTGAAGTTCAAAGAATACAGATACAGCAAAAGAAAAAAAACTGGTTTCTAAAAACCAAAAAATCGGGGACGATGAGAGAGCAAGCAAAAGTTTATTTCGACTACATTCTGAGCTAGCCAAGAAGGAAAAACTTTGTGCTTTCAAAACAAGTAAAGAGGATTAATAAAAACCGGAAGCAAACAGTGCACCAGTTCAAATTGTAGAAACGTATTACGTGTGTTACATTTACAAAATCATCACCGCAGATACTTTGCAAATAAAAGCGGAAAGTATCTGGTGTAACATTCAAACTGCAGAACGCTTAAGATAGTAAAACAAATACTCATTGACGTAGCTACTTTTCTTTCTACTTCCACGTAGAATTCGTGTCTTTAGTTCGCACAACGACAGATGATAAAGAATAAGGGTGTATCAAAAAGAATCATCCGATTTTTTAAAATTAATAACTATTATGTTATTTGAGATATGTGCGTGAACAGCGTACTGTTGGAAAGAGCGAACTCTCGAGTTTTAAACAGTTCCCACTAGGTAGCAGCAGTGTGCACCCACTTCAGTTCAAGCAAAAATGGTGTCGGGAAAACAGAAAGCGTTTTTTGTTCTACGTTTTGCGCAGTGCGGGTCAGTACTAACTGTTCAGTGTGACTTTCATACTAGGTATGATGTGGATCCTCCTACAGCACAGAGCATTAGACGATGGCATGCACAATTCCGAAAAACACGTTGTTTGAGTAAAGGCAAATCGCCGGGCCGTTCCCGAGTGTCTGACACAGACGTCGAACCGTGCAGGTCGACAGCTCAGTATACCCACGATGTCTGTCTGCATGGGTTGCGTCGACGTTTACACATGAAACCATAAACATTCGGCTACTGCAAGCTCTTTGTGAAGGTGACGAACAACAATGTGTGGAGTTATGTAGTTTCGTTCTTGGCAAGATGGAGGATAACAGTTTTCTTCCACGCTTAGTGTTTAGTGACGAGGCAACATTCCGTCATAATGTGAGAATATGGGGTACGGAACAACCATAGGAAGCTGAACAACATGAGAGGGACTCTCCAAAATTTAATGTGTTTTGTGCAGTGTCACGGAAAAAGTGTATGGTCCACTTTTCTTTGCCGGGAACACTGTTACAGGAAGCATATATCTCGATATGCTTCAGAGCTTTCTTTTCCCACAGTCGGAGACTGATTCGAACGACTTCATTAACCAATAGGATGGGGCACCACCACACTGACATCTGGAAGTGCACGAATGTTTAAATCAAAGGATAACTGAACGATGGATGGGTCGTGCTGTACCAAATGATTCAGCCTTCCTTACATTACTGACCTCCAAGATCATCGGACCTGACCGCATGTGATTATTTCTTGTGGGGGTTTATAAAAGACTCTGTTTACGTGCCTCTGTTACCAACAACACTGAATGAAGTGAGACATCCCAAAACAGCAACTGTGGAAGCTGTAACTCAAGACATGCTCGCTGCAATGTGGGAACAATTTCAATACCGCATTGACATATGCCGTGCATCTCAAGAGGGGCATATTGAACACCCATGCGAAAGTATGAAAAAAGCTTTTTGAGTTCCCTTTCATCGAAAAAACGAAATTCATTGTATATGTTTATTAGTATTAGAAATATAGACGGGCCAAATCGGATGATTCTTTTTGATATACCCTGTATAATGTCTTCGTAATAAGATAGAAGTTTTGGTAAAACAGCAAGTGGCGAACGGAGGGAAAAAATGTTCAAATGTGTGTGAAATCTTACGGAACGTAGCTGCTAAGGTCATCAGTCCCTAAGCTTACACACTACTTAACCTAAATTATCCTAAGGACAGACAGACACACCCATGCCCAAGGGAGGACTCGAACCTCCGAAGATATTCTTCGCAAGAAGTTCAGGGCTTTTGTGATCCTTGACCGTCTATAGGAAGAGGTCGAGACTTGGATGCCAAATGTTCTGAGCAGGAGCTTTGGATGGCTTATATGAATTGGTGGACCCTCCTCAAATTTTACATTTTATGGTTCTCACACAGCCTAACAGAGGATAACCCATATCTCGAAATAAAACACGCGTAGGAATATCCAAGTTTAAACAGTAATCCGATCTGACAACTGAACATATATCTCCTTGCACCTTAGTCAGAAGCAGTAGTCAAGAGATCCAAGCCGTTAGGTGACTTAGGCAGTTTCTGCGTCATACGCATACGACATGCTGTGGTCCGAATGAAGAGAAGCAATAGGCAACCACGTGCCTCGTTCCACAGACTGTGACTGCAATAGTGAATGGCAGTATTAGTAGCACCAAACAATAATACTGGGTCGCAGTCCTACGACCATCGTGATACAGGTAGCACTTATAGGTGTGTCCTTACAGGCACAGGAACAGACAGTGACGCAGCACAGCGGAAAATCTCCAACTCTACGACGTTACAGAACGCAACAAGATTTTAGATCTCTCTTAACTTTACTACTAGCACGGGCCGAAACAGACACGATTATAGATCTGCTGGGAAACCTAATACCGATATCAGTTACTACCTGAATAAGATACTAATGTGGTTCAACAGATCAGTAGATCCCTCTTGGAGAACGCAGAAGACCGACATGATGAATAATCAGCGTGCAGAATTCACAACATAAGGAGGTTTATACACTACTGGCCATTAAAATTGCTACACCACGAAGATGACATGCTACAGACGCTAAATTTAACCGACAGGAAGAAGATGCTGTGATATGCAAATTATTAGCTTCTCAGAGCATTCACACAAGGTTGGCGCCGGTGGAGCCTCCTATAACGTGCTGACATGAGGAAAGTTTCCAACCGATTTCTCAAACACAAACAGTAGTTGACTGGCGTTGCCTGGTGAAACGTTGTTGTGATGCCTCGTGTAAATAGGAGAAATGCGTACCATCACGTTTCCGACTTTGATAAAGGTCGGATTGTAGCCTATCGCGACTGCGGTTTATCGTATCGCGACATTGCTGCTTGTGTTGGTCGAGATCTAATGACTGTTAGCAGAATATGGAATAGGTGGGTTCAGGAGGGTAATACGGAACGCCGTACTGGAACCCAACGGCCTCGTATCACTAGCAGTCGAGATGACAGGCATCTTATCCGCATGGCTGTAACAGATCGTGCAGCCGCGTCTCGATCCCTGAGTCAACAGATGGGGACGTTTGCAAGACAACAACCATCTGCACGAACAATTCGACGACGTTTGCAGCAGCATGGACTATCAGCTCGAAGACCATGGCAGCGGTTACCCTTGATGCTGCATCACACACAGCAGAGCCTGCGATGGTGTACTCAACGACGAACCTGGGTGCACGAATGGCAAAACGTCATTTTTTCGGATGAATGGAGGTTCTGTTTACAGCATCATGATGGTCGCATCCGTGTTTGGCGACAACGCGGTGAACGCACATTGGAAGCGTGTATTCGTCATCTCCATACTGGCGTATCACCCGGCGTGATGTTATGGGGCGCCATTGGTTACGCGTCTCGGTCACCTCTTGTTCGCATTGACGGCACTAACAGTGGACGTTACGTTTCACATGTGTTGCGACCCGTGGCTCTACCCTTCATTCGATCCCTTCGAAACCCTACATTACAGCAGGATAATGCACGACCGCATGTTGCAGGTCCTGTACGGGCCTTTCTGGATGCAGAAAATGTTCGACTGCTGCCCTGGCCAGCACATTCTCCAGATCTCTCACCAATTGAAAACTTCTGGTCAATGGTGGCCGAGCAACTGGCACGTCACAATACGCCAGTCACTACTGTTGATGAACTGTGGTATCGTGTTGAAGCCGCATGGGCAGCTGTGCCTGTACACGCCATCCAAGCTATGTTGGACTCAATGCCCAGGCGTATCAAGGCCATTATTACGGCCTGAGGTGGTTGTTCTGGGCACTGATTTCTCAGGATCTATGCACCCAAATTGCGTGAAAATGTACTCACATGTCAGTTCTAGTATAATATCTTTGTCCAATGAATACCCGTGCATCATCTACATTTCTTCTTGTTGTAGCAATTTTAATGGCCAATAGTGTATATACAACTTTCTAATTGTTGGGGTTACTTTCACATTTTCGTTGCCATTTTTACTTCGATTTCTGCCAACGGAGCACGGCTCACTGGTCGCTTCAGAGTCAAACAGATCAAATTAAATTCCCTAACTAGGGAAAAAATGAAATAATAAATCATAATGCGCAAATAAAAGTTTTGCAAACTGAAAAAAAGAGAATCTGCATAACTGGTTGAAACGTACATTCATTTTGTAGTGTTTACGCGTAAACAAGCGTATCTGAAGAGCGTGCCTGGTCGGAGGGGCGTAATTCATTGTATCGCAACGAATGGTGAAACGAATAGCTCTGTATACACTTCCTACCAGTCGACATCTTTCACATGATACTGAAATGATGCATCTTTGTGGTGTGACAGGATGTGTGTTCGATTTGTGACTTTCTTAATTCTGTTTTGTGGGAGGAAAGTGGAGGCGGCTGTATTCCCGTGTCCCTCCACGGATACATCCTCGGTATTCTCCCGTCACTGTCCAGCAGTGTTCAACTGCGGAAGATTTGGAACTTGTTTCTTGTACGGGAAACCACACTGACTGCTCCTTCCAGTGCACGCCACAGGTCGACCTTAGAATGATCCCTAGTGATCGTTGCACAAACGACTAATTCGACGGAAGTCGTTCACCTCGAGACTACCAAGTACTGTCAGGAGAATCCTGCGCGTCTGGGAATGTTATCATTCGTCTCGGTTAAATACGGCCTGAGGCGGTCGCGACGCCATTAAAACTTCATAACGATTCCCACGCGCGCGGTGCAGGTGTGACAATAGTGAGGGACGCGCCGTGGCCTGGCGTGCCCTAATGGCCCGAGACCAGGACAATGGCGGCTCCGTCGCGCCACCCAGCGACCGGCGCCTGGCGAAGCGAGCGTGGCGGGCACGGGGCGTTCACTCGGCAACCCTGCCATCGTGGGCGTTAAACCCCTATATTTGTGTGTAATTTACATTTTCGTGAAGCTGGCTGGCAGCGGCGACACAATTGCCGTGTTTGGATTAAAAGCTATGAAAATACTGCGATGAAATAAAAAAGATGATTTGCAACAACATGACAGATTAAAAATGTGTGTGATTTTGAATCCTCGGAAGGTGGTTTGGCTATGAGGTGCTGCTAACATTTAAGGTAAGTAATTTTCACACAGATGTGACTGGTGAGGAGTTGTTTTAAAAAAGACATGGGAGGAGTTCCAGGGAGATCAAGGAGGTGGTAAGGAGATGGTAGGAAGAGTTACCACATTGCCGGTTTTACCAGGGATCACCCTTTTCCGAGCCGCCGGCCACCACCCTCCCCCCACCCCCAACTCAGTTTTGGAATTTTTTTGCGAAACCACCTGTTCTTTGGTATAGTATAAAATATGTTACTTATTTATAAATTCAAGTTATTTTGAATCCTGGCTCAGGCAACAGTCAACCAGAAATCGCACTTTTAGCAATTATTGTATAAATCTATTAACTATGACTTGCTTGCTAATGGGTCCTTTCTGAAATCTGTTTAAAGTTAACAACATCTTGTCTCTTTACTCTTTGTCTTCCCTTCGCAAGTAACGTTTTCAGTGGACGTACATATTCTGGAGTCTGCACCGACTAGTATATTACAAGATGTATACAGTATATCGTCATAGGAGCCAGGGTTCCAAAAGTACTTATAAGCGCAGATTTAAAGTTTAGTACAGTACAAAACTGAATTTCCTTTTCTGCGCCAAGATAGAATAGACTTAGACGCAGAATGCACCATGCTATGCAAGTGTGTAATTTATTTTTATAATTGTCTTGTTACTTGTCTATTCGATTATACATTTTATATTGTTAATAATTTAACATACATGCATATCTAAACGTAAACACTGTATTCCTATTAATAGTTATGATTTTTTTTCTCACCCTGATGGCCAAAAAAGTAAAGGAAATTATTACTAAATGTGATGATGGAAATTTAGTTAAAGTCTTTGAAACTGAAATTTATATTTCTTACACTGTTAATTACATACAGTAAGTGGATGATCCAATACAGTAGTATGTCCCTATTTCAGTGGTTAACTCTGGAAAAAGAGCCAGAGTGGCAAGCAACGGAAAAACTGTATTTTTTAAAACAGATGTTAACACTGTTATTGAAGATTCTGTACTCTTTGATGAAGTAAGTGCTTTAAGAACATACTACATTTTTAAGTCTGCAACTTTGGTAAGGGAAAGTGTTGCTGAGAAATTATACTAATACATGAGTAGCAGTGCTGATTGCAGTGAATTGTTGAAACTGGTATAGTACTATTTTCCCACCTGCACATAATGCAGCTGTAGAAATAATATTTTCTCTGCTAAATGTCCAGCGAATGGGTAAGTAGAATACACACACTGTTGAAAATGTAATCCTGTTGTTATACTGTAGAACATAAAAAATTTAACATGTGTTCAGTACTATGACAGAACTATCTATCAAAACAAATTTCCTAAAAAAGGTCCAAAGAAATGAAAAATATGTGAAATAAATCACGTTATCTAAATTCCCCCAGTTTTTGAACATTAAAATATGGTAACCCTAACGGCAGGGAGCCGGCAGTACTGCAGTTACGCCGGGAAAGGACAGATTTGAGCCTTCATTTGGAACGAAAGAGAAGTGAGATAGGTTCTAACCGACCAGATGTTACTTTTCCTCGGTTAGGTACTCTTTATTATGAAACCGCTTCTCAAAGCCGCTACTATCACTGCACGTAATAAATAAAATGATTTTCCGACTGATGGAACGATCTTTCACACTTTTGCAAATTACGTTGCTTATATATTTGATACGAAGAGCGAACATTCTAGATTTTTCGGGTCAAATGTGTTTTACACATACCTATATGCATCGAAAAAATTGTGAATCCTCAATTATTTGTGAACTGGATGAAACATAGCCCACCACATAATCTGACAGGCTACCATAAGAATCAAGCAGAGCCCTTAAATTTAAACCCCTTTTTTCTGGGTGTTCTATGGTAAGTTGCGCCGATCTCACGATTTCACCAAAAAATTTGCCTTCCTCTAAAGAACTGAAGAAATATCTTTTTATTATTGCGCTCGGAGAATTTCCTACAATTCCAGTCCAAAATAAGGGCATTTTTTCCATTCTGAAAGAAAATCAATTCATGGTTTCAAAATTAGATATATTCTTTGTGCTGCGGAACTGTTACAAAAGAAGAAATTTTCACGTTTTCCTTTTACTATCATGTATACACAAAATTCTCTCCACCTTGTACACAAAAAATACTCTCCGCCTTCTTCTATTCACATTCGTCACCCACGCACAGTTTTCCAGGTACAGCGGTTGGTACAGACGTGCTCACGTAAAACAGGTACCATTACAGTTTCACAAATATTCTACCTACACAATGAACCTTCCTTTCAATGAAATGAAGTATCCTTTCAACAGGAATCATATTTTGGATGGATGGTTTCTTTCAATTGCTGTGTTATTTTATCAACTTTCGTTACCGCTTGGTGGAATATTTCAGTGATATAACGACTAAAAGCATTCAGTGTGAAATATTCCCAATTGTTACAGGCGTGGAACGTTACAACATCATCGCCTAGTAATCGCCGTATAACCCGCCAGAACCTGCGCTATTCTCGATTTCGCAAATCGCTTAATGCAAATGGTGAAATGTTTATGTTGAAAAGGGTAGTTCCAATATTCTTCTCTCGGCATCATGTGCCATTCCACACGCCCAACCACCGAGCGAGGTGGCGCAGTGGTTAGCACACTGGACTCGCATTCGGGAGGACGACGGTTCAATCCCGTCTCCGGCCATCTTGATTTAGGTTTTCCGTGATTTCCCTAAATCGTTTCAGGCAAATGCCTGGATGGATCCTTTGAAAGGGCACGGCCGATTTCCTTCCCAATTCTTCCCTAACCCGAGCTTGCGCTCCGTCTCTAATGACCTCGTTGTCGACGGGACGTTAAACACTAACCACCACCACCACCACCACCACCACACGCCCAACCCCCCCCCCCCCCCGTGTAATTTAAACACCGTCCACTTCCTTAACTTAATTATACAATTATGGCAGCACGTTCTTTCGCCTCCTCCGTCGGCACTGTAGTTAATTTGTCTCATGTCCAACCCTCCTCATCATTTGATGATGTTAATAATAGCACAGACAGCGAATCGTTTCTCTCGACCGCATTTCATGCTGCGAGGAAACAACGCACACTAGTTTGTACTCCGCACTTTCTGTGGAACTAGTGGTGTGTGTGTGTGTGTGTGTGTGTGTGTGTGTGTGTGTGTGTAGGGAGAGGGGTGGGGGTGAGAGGAGGATGAAATGGTTTATGCTCTTCCAGACGTCGTAAAACTAGTAACAATTTTGGAATGAACTTCACTACATTTGAATCTGCATCGAAAAAAGTATTTCAGTGCGATTGCTGCCATGTGCCATGCATAGGGTCGTAATAGCCAAGAGTAAAACTAAGTAAAGAACCAGAGAATGACCTAGACCGTAATGAAATGCAGCCTTTTGGTAGCGGCAGAAGGTTTTATCTCTTGCAGCAGTGTGCGGCATCATTTTTAGCCGTCGCCTACTTCTTGGCAATATGCTTACCCAACTCGATAATTTTACACTCAGAAGCCAGGAATAGGCAGCAGCTATGAAGCGACCCGCTTGTTACGGCCGATCCGAGCCGTGTGCAAGGCGGCCGGCTTCCACGCTTCCTGCGGCACCGCAGTTTACGTAATGACCGCTTGACTTATTGCCAGTTATCACTGGCACCGAGCCCCATTCACAAAGGGGACAGCATAATTCCAGGCAGCTAATTGTTCGCGATATGCAGCTTTTAAAAACATATGGAGAAACATTTCGCTTTTTATCTAGGAGCTTTTCGTATACAGTTCTAGCAGTCTGTGCCACGTAATGAAGGAACTGCTAGCATTTTTCTGGTAAGCACAACAGACAAACGAGGTAGCCTAGTCACCCCACGAGACATAAAGCTAATACCTTGTAACACTGCCACCAGCTCTAAAAATGGCCCCAATTCGGTGAGGAACAGTGTCAATAACTTTCTTTATGTGGGACATATTCAGCTGAAGAGACTCACTAAAAATTAGATCGCGAAGACTTTGCGGCTTAGAGCTAGCAAATTCCGAGGATGTTGATTGGTGGACTGATTCGTTGCTCGCACTGTTCCAAATACGCTCAGATATTTGCTATGAAGTTAAGGTCGATTGATTTCGCGGGACAGTGCGCTAGCGTGCTTGAGTGTTCGTCGAATCGAGAGCGGACGCGGCGTGCAGCCTCTGAACACGACTGTTGACATCTTGCAAGACAGTGGTGTTTAAAAATGGTTCAAATGGCTCTGAGCACTATGGGACTTTAACATCTGAGGTCATCAGTCCCCTAGAACTTAGAACTACTTATACCTAACTAACCTAAGGACGGCACACAAATCCATGCCCGAGGCAGGATTCGAACCTGTGACCGTAGCAGCAGCGAGATTCCGGATTGAAGCGTCACGACCGCTTGGCTACAACGGCCGGCGACAGTGGTGTCTACAGCATATCCACAATGAGTCGAACAATTGGTTACCTGCAGTGTTGAAATAAACATCTTGGTTTTATCCATGTAACAAGAAAAATTGGGCGGAAGCAGTCAAGAACGAAAAATAGCCCCAAAAGATCGCGGTATGGTCTGCACCCTCCCCACACTGCCGGTTAACGTCTCACTGAGCCAGCGGTGCACTCGACGCCTTGTATCATTTGAAATCGCGGCTCGCTGATAACACAAATGCTTCCAGTCAGCTGATGTTCTGTTTCTGGGTAGTTTAGCTCACTGAAGATTTACATTATTTTGCACCACTGTGAGCAATGGCAACTCCAAATGATCATTGCATATAGCTTTCTTTGCAGTGTTCGTTCAGAAACTTTGAGATTTTTTTAATGGCTTTATATTCGCCACTGACTATACATTCGTTATAATATCCACTGTTGTAATTTCTACCATTCGTCAATTTTAAGTGATTATAAATGCTGAAAACACTGCAGTAGTCAACATTAATAAAGCCTCTATGCTCACGTCAGCCTTTTTCCCATACACCATCTTTACGAGACGGATAGGATAAAAACTCATGAAACTAAGTTCTTGCTTACTGAACGTGTCAGTGACGAGCATCGTAGAGTAATATTGACTACTGCAGTGTTTTCAGCACCTGTAGCCACATGAAAATGAAAATTATTTATGTCGTGTTACATGGTTGCGAGTGGTACACCATTCCTCGTATACACATCCGTGTTGGTACACCTACAAGTCGGTCAAATTCTTTCACGGTGTGGTCATGGGCACATGCAAATACGGAAGCTCATTTTTGCCGTTCTATGACGTCTGCCCGTCGACCTATTTTCCTGCACAAATTCCGTACACCCGACTGGCACGTACGTCAGCGTTGGAGGATAAATGATCGCCTGGCAGCACTTTACACCGTTTCCAGCGTTCTAGTGTAGCAAATGTGACTCACATTTTGTCCAGTGATCTCATTAATGTGTGTTCGAAAGTATATTATTGATAGGTAATAGATCATCCAATTCAGTTCCTTGATGGATTTATCTTGATACCAAAGAACTTGACTGCTTTTTCCCGATGGTTATAAGCAGGCTCACTAATTTTTTTTTTTTTCAAAAAAGGGCGGAGTACGCATAACTAAGGGACCCGTTGTTTTACTCACTAAACAAACAGCAGTGTCGTTCAGCATTCAGCCACATCGATTGTTTTCATAAATGAAATGGAATAATGTCTGTCGGGTGACCCAGGCTGACGCTGTTAGGCCGCCTTGTGAATGTTTCTGACGCCATTTCAGCGACTTACGCGAAGATTAGAACAACAATAACACTCACTCCCCGCGCGAAGAAAATGCCCCAGCCCGGCCGAGAAACGAATCTCGAGTCCCCACGATCTAAGGCAGCGAAGCTAGTCATTTTCTATATACTTTTTTAAAATGTGAGTCGGACTGGGACTCGAACCCGGGGTCTCCTGATTCTTTTTTTGTGTATTTTAATCCGCAACGAGGATCACATCTACGTCTGACTCACCTTCCTATCGCGCAAGCTAGCGTGATGCGTGTTTTTTTACGCTTTCCATTTTTTTCACCTAGTCCTCTTCCACTTCAGGCGTTAGACCCTAGCACCTATACTACTCCTAAAACCCATCAAACCTATAAACAAAAATATCTAATGCCACCGCCACTTCCACCCTAAAAGATAGCTAGGGCGAATTTTTGCCACCATTTCAGGCTTCGCCTGCGAAGATAAGCGAAATACGCATCCGAGTTTTCCGTAAATTATGAAAGAAAGTAAGAGGGTGAAACAAAAGGTTACAATGTCTTTTTTTATTTTATGTACTTTTTAGTAACTTTCTATTCTTTCCTGGTGTGTCCGCAGCAGCCAAACGACGGGGTGTCCTGGTCGTCTTATCGTTCGTCAGGAGTTAAACACCCTATGTCTCACATCAATCCATCCTGTGCTATACCTTCAATCTCTTCTCACATCCGGTACACCCCAGTGCTCTGGAGGATGCGTAAACAAGGGATCCAAGTAATTCGCAAAGAGCGAACCATACGACGCCTTGCGCCGTGAAACCGTGTTGTTGCTCGTTAAGTAGTGTTTAAAAAATCCAGCAATACTGTAACGTCCTCACTAAAGAGGTATGACAAGGCCATACCTTTAACCCACACAGTGGCATTATGTCGAGTAGCAGGGCAGCACCTGACGTCGGGATGAATCATTACTGTGGGCTCCACGCACTGAGGCGTCCGTCGCAACAATTCCAACATGCGGCTTGTGAGGAGTCGACAGTCGGTAGCCTTATCACAGTCGAAACGGCGCTTGTCGGTGTCGACAGCCCGCATCTGTGGCAAAGACCGTCCTTGGCAAAATGTACAGTATGTAAAAGTTGTCCGGTGGGAAGAAAAGTCAAGTGTACTCGTATGTCACTCCAAACGCGCTTCCAGCCAACCGCCGGGTGTCGGCATTCAATCACATTAGCAGGCAGTGTCTGCTCAAAGTAACGGTAGAAATCCTTGGTTCTACACACTCCCGTGGGCGGTAGGACATCCAACAAATAACTCATGTCGATCAGATAGGTGTGAATATGACATAGTGGCGGCGCGTTATGTCCACGAGCTGCCACTATTTTCATAAATAATCTCCCATAAAGCTTGTTTTTCTTTTGTTTCGTAACGCACGCTCTAACAATATTTTTGCGTTCACTGTTATGAAATCTGAGACATCACTTAGCGTGAACGCCTAATCTGACTGTAAGCAGCGTCTTTGAAAAGAAGGATAATTGGGCTAATGTCAAGTCGACGATGAATTTGTGAGACAGAGCACGGACTAAACACGGATTAGGAAGGAAATTGGCCGTGCCATTTGTAAAGAAACCGTTTTGGCATGGCATAAAACGATTTAAGAAAATCACAAATAAACTGAATGGCTGGACGATGATATCCACCTTAAAATGCATATTTGAACCATCAGATGTTTTTATTTTAAACCCAAATTCTACCGGTTTGAGTCTTGGACCATCTTCACGGATGAAGGGTTAAAACGGTTTAAGCCACTGTATTGCATTAGTCATTACTTAAAATGTGCATGCCATGAATGTACCTGATACCTTGCTCTTCCTCAGTGCGAGGTCTAACCAATGTTCTCCCTCGCTCAGAGATTTTCACGGAATTACAGAAACTACTGAGATAGTATATTCCGCTGTTTCTGTTGACGCAGGGCTGGAGTTCGCCACGTAACCACCCGGCCGTAAAATTATGTTCAGGGTTTCGACAAAATTTATCTAGTAGAGAATATCAGTTATACACGAGGTAACGCTAGTTGCAAATGAATCTTAAATAGCCCACGGTGAACAATAATTCCAGAAAGAAAGAGTAGTAATGGATTGTTGGCTAGGAGATTCCAATGTGTAGATTCAGGTGTCTAATTGGAAATAATTTTCTTTCATTTTTTCTTTCGTTTACGATGGCCCCATATTCGCGGTGTTTATTGACTGTACAACACTGTAATGGATCTGTTTATGGTGGTGTATGATGATGAGAAAAGGGAAAGGGCGAAATCTGGTTCCGTTACATAGCCCATTCCTTCCGAATAGGACCAAAGAGGCCAATCCAGATGCTATCAACTATGTCCTTGAGAATTGAGATATCAGGAAGGCCACGTCATCAAATTCCTGTAATAAAAATCTCAGTCACGGAATTGAACTAATAGATACAAGATAATCAATTTGTAAGATAACGCATATAGCTAACGACTTCTATACTGAGGAGCAAAGGCGAGTCAGTTGCGTTACGCCCACGCGAGGACGAGGACCCACTCTACTCACGAGTTGCGCGGCTTGCCTATCTATCAGGCCGTTGCCAGAGACAAGTAACGGCTATAAGAAACCGGTGCCCAGTAGAAGCGGTGCCATCGACTGCTACGCGAACAACAACCACCCACCAACATTCCTCCTCCCCCGCATCTTGCTTCTAATATTTTTGTTTAGTCCAATTTCTGGCAATATCCAATGCATTAAGAACGGGTTAGCTAACTGAATGGATAGAACTAGCACAGCTTTTCAAGTGTCAGAATTTCAACACGGTTCTTCGCTTCACTGAATATCTGCGAAAAAGTAGCTATACTCCTTTGATATAAACACTAGTTGTTTTCTGTTCTATCTCACTGAAAATGAAATACAGGCAGCAAGGACTGACGAAGTATGAAGGAGTTAGTTGTAAGCACCCAAATTCTTTGACCCATGAAAATCTAAAATTTAAGAATTAGTATGGCTTTTTCAGCATACGTCTGTAGCTCAGTGAAATATCGGTGCATACGAAACCGTCGCCTGCAAGAAGTACAGATAATTCACAGGCGAAAATTTCTCGCCTTTTTTTCTTCATTTGGGCAACGGTTTGATCAATAACTAATGTCAAAGCGTCTAGTTTATAAAAAAGACCTTTGGAAACTGTGTCCAGAACAGGAAGCCAAGCGCCGATGTGAGAACAGGCAGACACGTGGGATACTTCCTGGCACGGCTGGTCAATCGTTCCCGAACCAAATTTGCTCGGAGGCGTTCGCCAGGCAGTTCTTCCCGCCCTTGAATACAGGAAGGATGATGTTTCTCAAGTTATGACGCTATTGCGTTTGGTGCACTTGAAAATCGTTCGTACATTTTACGACCAACGTGCTTCATTTGGACGAAGCCTTCCCCTGAAATCATTTTACTTATGGATTAGTTAGTTTTATGTTCTGACTTGACGTTTGTGAGCAACAAAAAAATTGTAACAGCTCAGGAAATATTAATTTGTGTGAAAAACAGTACGTAACTTTTCTGTTCCTTTCAGCAGTATCTCCACGTCGTTCGATTTTCTGTACACATCAAAAACTCGCCCCGTATAAAGAAAATTGAGGAGACTGAAGGATACGAGAATCCAGTCTGCCGATTTTAATAATTTTTTCGCATAGGTGTATTTTAAATACAGAGTCCCAGAACGACGAGCGTTTTGATCTATACTGTTAGCAGAAATGCTTCAAACTATAAATTTCAGTTTGCTGCTGGCGTAGTATTGGAAACTCAGTTTTCGTGAATAGCGTTCGTCTATAAACAATACAAGTTTGTAATTACTAGAAATATGCACTTCTTATTTTTCTCCTTCTTCACTTCACGGATAGGCTTTCAGCGAAACCCTTTATTCTTCGCTCGGACTGTATCTGTCTTTCCCATTACGATTTGGGAAAACAAGATGTCTTCCATCAGGGTTTTAATGCGTTGCTTCAATTTTAGGCATTCTTCCTCTACTACTTCATTTACGCAGCACATATTAAGTTCTTATCTTATAATATTGTTTTGCGTTTAATCTCTATGGGTATATTCCTTAACATTCCTTAAAAATTTCATTTCAGCCGAGTGTAGTCTTATTGTGTCATTCTTAGTTAATGTCCAAGATCACTTCCATGTACAGAATAGCCAGCACTCGGTAAAATTTAGCTTTTTATCCTTCCTTGTGTTGTCGCCCATTGTTCTGTATATTGTATTACAAGAAAAGTTGCGTGGTAAGTAACTTGAAACACAGTAATCAAACAACATATGTAGTTTCATTCAACACATTACGCATCTCCAGAGAGATGACACTAGTGTTACAGAATGCTTATGTTTCTATATGGGGAACAGGTACGTTGCTCTACGATCAAGTTTTCGGTTTTACAGCCAGGTGAGGGCCTCGAAATGGTGTGCCCTTCCGACAAATACACTGGGCTGGAAACTCGATAACTTTGTGTTAGGAGGGATTGCTAAAAAGTAAAGCCTACGAATTTTTTATTCTGCTCTCAATATCGGTTGATGTATCACATGTCACGCATATTACTTGGTCAACTTTCTCGCTTCGCTGTCGTAACTTGCAACCCTTTACCTCTCCAGAGGACTCTGAATTTTAGAGTGTATCATAGCGGTATGTAACGTAGCTATGTCGGTGCGTGAGAAACAACTCAGACAACTGAAAGCACTAATTCGAAGAGTTCGTCCACACACGGAGCAACCGGAGGCCTGAGTTTAAGTCCCAACTTTTTGGGGTAGGTAGGGAGCTTCGAATCACATGCCCCTCGAATCAGCTGATTTCTGGCTGATTATATATTAGTAACATACATTGCGATCGACCATTCTGCAATCAGACTATCAAGTGAGGTGAAATTCTGATCGAAAAATCGCCTTTGCCATAATGTTGACTAATTTGATTAACAATTATCTCCAGATGAGATATGCAAAAAACCAACTTGGATGCTTCAAGGTAACTGTTCTAATTATACTGTCTAGCTACAAATTCGACATACAACCACCTGTACAGAGTTATAAACTGAGGAGTAACACTCTTAAAAAAGAATAAACACATAAAATAACTTAACTCAGATATTATGAAATCAAACACGTCAAGAAATACACAGCACAGTCACACGAACGTAAACACCGCCTACGGTCGATGTCAACGAGTAATGACCACTCACAGACGGCATGTGCCAACGCTGGCAGAGGAGGATATAGAAAGCTTGTCAGGGGAACGCACAAAACAATGCAGTCGTTGCTGTAATGCGGAAACGAGGCGTCAGACGAAGCAAGTTGAGTATCCAGTCTCATTTGCAACGTTTTTCGGCGTCCCAAGATTTTCTAATTTTTTTTCCTAAGCTACGATGATGACTGTGTGATAATATACCTGGTGCCCAATGGGAGCATAGTAATTTCCGATTCATAAATAAACGTAGTCCCATTGAATTTCATTTCACAGTTGCAGTGATATAATAACCAAGAAACTTTTTTAATTACGAAATTTTATTAATTGATGAGGTTCATACAGTAAGGCCTTATATTTTTAGTGAGCGGTAGGAAATATATTTCGGTATATTAACGCCAATCATTTGAAGTAGGTATCTCCAGCTTTTACGTGTTACAAATTACATCAAAATCAGTTATATTCTGAACTTCAGCACTATACTTTTGTTGATATATTTTTCGCGTTGCATTTGACGTGCAGGATTTGTTAATTAACTCACAAATTAGAAAGTTCAGTCATAAAATATATTTAAGATGGCTGCCATCAATAATGAGTAGTGTAAAACATATTGTTCGTAGGTGAAACCCACACACAGACCTAGCACATCTGAGGTCAGGCGGTCTGTGGCTGAGAGTAAAGAGAGCGACACTTGTGTCTCGTCGCGAGGAATGTGCCCTAGTCCGATAACTAGGGATTCTGAAATATTCGCATATATTGCATAAAGTTCGTTTTCTACACTCGTGGGTTTAATTCGTGACTTCTGTGACAATAATTACTAATTAATTCCGAGTGAGAACTTATTAGAGGAGCACAGTGATTATTGACTCCTGTGACCAAAGACTGGGTAGCGGGGCAGTGTTGATGGACATATTTTTGTGCACTATTTTTCTGCACTTAAATGTGTATGGACAGTGACATGTGGGCTGATACGTTAAATCATTTTGAACCATTGGACTATGTTGTGTAGTTAATTCACTAGCACAATTTAACAATCAATGAACTAGTGTAGTAGGTGACAATCTGCTTTCCTTTAATTCGAAATATATGTGAGGCCCGAAACTTGCCATATCAGTGAATACTTTAAAACCAAGAGTCTAATTAAAGTGTTTTAGATCTACCTCTGGTGTCGACCACAATATTTCTATAGACTATTAGTAGGTCGTCATCTTTCAAGTAGTCTCGGAGGCAGCTCAGCTACCGAGAAGAACGGAAGAGACTTACGCAGAAGCGAGCAGGTATGTTCCAAGCGATTTATGTGACATCCAAATGGGCGTCATCATTGGCTTTCGGGCCAAGGTTCGAAGCATTTCGGAGACGGCTAAGTCTGTAAACTGCTCACGTGCCGTCGTGGTTGAAGTATAGCGCACATGGCAAAAATGCACTATCCAAAACCGGCGTCTAGGCAACTGTGGTGCACCATGGTCTGTAGGTTACAGGGGTTAACGACGGCTGCGGAGATGTGAACTGGCGAATAGACGTGCAGCTGGGAGCAACTGACGGCCCAGATGAACCAAGGGGCTACCAGCAGTGTCTCCTTAACGACCGTTCAGCGAACACGGCTTCGTATGGGCCTCCGCAGCAGGTGCCTGGTTCATGCACACCCATGCTGGCTGCTGTTCATCGGCGATGGAGGCTGGAATTTGCACGCCAATACCGCAATTGGGCGTCCATTGAGTGGCGACGGGTGGCCTTTCCAGATGCATCACGTTTTACGCTCAATCGGACAGATGGCTGTTGGCGTGACGGCCCTGCTGCAGTCGTAGGAAGGGTCCAGGCAGGAGGGGGCGTTACGGTCTGTGGAATGTATTCGTGGCATTCGCTGGGTCGTGTCGTCATCCTGGAAGGCACAATGGATCAATACGAGTATCCATATATCCTTAGGAACCCTGTCCACCCCCTACATACAGTTTTTTTTTTCTTTCGCCACGGTGGCGTCTAGCAGCAGCACAATGCGACGTGCCACACATCACGCAGTGCACGTGCATGGTTCTAAAGGCACCAGGCTGAGTTTACCATACTACCCTGGCCAGTAGCCCTCCCCCGGATTTAAACCCAATCGATAATCTGTGGGACCACCTCTATCGGGCTGTTCGTGCTGACGATCCTCAACCGAGAAGCCTTGCGCAGCTGGCCACGGCATTGAAGTTGACATGGCTCCACATGCACTCCAAAACCTCGTTGACACACTTCCTGCACGTCCGCGCTGCAAAATGTGGTTATTCAGGCTTTTGACAGGCATTGGTCACATTAATATGATTCGACCGTGTAAATTTACGAAAATTCTTAATACGAGACAGTGTTTAACTTGTTCCATTCTGGCAAAGCTCTCTTTGTACTGAATCGTTACTGATGTTTCCAGAGGCAATCATTTTTTTCCGTTAGCACCGGTGGCAATAAAACTATGGTTCCTGATACAGCTTAATTAGGGTCAAATAATATCTACTTTTGTTGGCTGCCCTGTAGTTCATGCATGTGATCTCTCAACTTCAAGTATGACAGGAGCGAGTATTATCAATGGGGAACTGAACAATACTCGTGTTGTAATCTTCCCGAAATTCAAAAGACTCTACATCTACATCTACATCTACATCTACAGCTACATTTATACTCCGCAAGCCACCCAACGGTGTGTGGCGGAGGGCACTTTACGTGCCACTGTCATTACCTCCCTTTCCTGTTTCAGTCGCGTATGGTTCGCGGGAAGAACGACTGCCGGAAAGCCTCCGTGCGCGCTCGAATCTCTCTAATTTTACATTCGTGATCTCCTCGGGAGGTATAAGTAGGGGGAAGCAATATATTCGATACCTCATCCCGAAACGCACCCTCGCGAAACCTGGACAGCAAGCTACACCGCGATGCAGAGCGCTTCTCTTGCAGAGTCTGCCACTTGAGTTTGCTAAACATCTCCGTAACGCTATCACGCTTACCAAATAACCCTGTGATGAAACGCGCCGCTGTTCTTTGGATCTTCTCTATCTCCTCTGTCAACCCGACCTGGTACGGATCCCACACTGATGAGCAATACTCATGTATAGGTCGAACGAGTGCCTCGTACGCCACCTCCTTTGTTGATGGACTACATTTTCTAAGGACTCTCGCAATGAATGTCAACCTGGTACCCGCCTTACCAACAATTAATTTTATATGATCATTCCACTTCAAATCGTTCAGTACACATACTCCCAGATATTTTACAGAAGTAACTGCTACCAGTGTTTGTTCCGCTATCATGTAATCATACAATAAAGGATACTTCTTTCCATGTATTCGCAGTACATTACATTTGTCTATGTTAAGGGTCAGTTCCCACTCCCTGCACCAAGTGCCCATCCGCTGCAGATCTTCCTGCATTTCGCTGCAATTTTCTAATGCTGCAACTTCTCTGTATACTACAGCATCACCCGCGAAAAGCCACATGGAACTTCCGACTATTAACCCATGCTAAATCCCAGTGAACACGCGGTATGATAACTGTCTGGAAACATTTCACCTAGGCCTATCAATCGTTCAGCCGAAATTTCATCAAGATCCTCAGTTCGATGAATCTTCTACTTCGTCAGAACCGCCTCGGATCTTTCCCGGCATGATGTGTTAATTGCTTTCTGTTAATCTTAACTACTTTCTGTTAATGATTCCATTCCACTGTCGACTTTCTCATCACATTTCTCTGTACATCATCTTCAACGCGGAGATAAATAAATATCTTTGCACATGGCTATTCTTGCTGGAATGTCAATTACACTTTTTCCAAGGTCACACGCACATAGCGAGAAACATGTTCACAAGTAAAATGTAACATGGACGACATTGGTAGAACAAGCCATTCTTAAATATGATGCTATGCTGGCAGTGAAGAGAGATCTAACAAGAAGAATATCACGTAGAATGGTGATGGAACTACGATGCTTCGGAATAGCTCCAATGAATCAGACGACAGTTTTGGTTGTGCTAAATTAATTTTAAAGGGAAAGTGAAACAACTATGCAAGGAATAGCGTAAACATATTGCATTCGGCTGTAGAAGGTGCATGAATGGCACCAAAACAGCGACTCTCGGTGACGTGGAATCCGTGCTAGACTTAATCGCGTGGCTCTTGGTAATGAAACTTGGCTGAACGAAAAGAAACAAAAGTTTGTAGTGTAGAATGTGCACGCCAAGGAGAAATAATTTCGCTGATAAGACTGAAGTTCCTCTCTGGCAATGGATGGAGCATTAAAGTTGAGCTAAAGCAATCAAACGGAGACGGTGGTCGAATAGATAACTGGGCGAAAAAGGAGAAACAGGCGAGGAAAACTGAAGAACTCAGCTAGGCTACGCTGACGACTGAAGCAGTCTTAAACGGAGTGCCACCAGAAACTTATTTCCAAACTATTAACTAAGTAACATCACAGCAAACTTAGGTTCTCTCTGACGCAAAACGCTTTACATCGATCTCACCCCAGTGATACTGCATACAACTCCGAGAGAAATTTTTTACGCTGTAACCGCAGGGCGCAACTATTCCAAGGCATAGTTTGCGAGCGAGTCACCAACGCGGCAATAGTCTGTGAGCGTGGAGCAAATGAGAACGCCAAGGCAAATGCAATAGGTTGATCGTGTTGAAAGGCTTTTACCCAAATATCTATTTCCACAGAAATCAACACAAATCCGGAGACGTTGTCCCTACCCTGCTACCATATTTTTCCATTTAAGATGTATACCATAATTTGAAACTTCAGTTTCTCCAGGCATATAAAATGTCGAGATAACTTTCGGAGTAGCTGCTGCATGACGTCTACGACAGCAGGCGATATTTGAACAGGTGAGCATCCTGTCATTTTCAAGGCGCAAATCCAACGAGAGAAAAAGCTATTCAAGGACATTTAAATCCTCGGTAGCGCGTCATCTTAAGCAAAACCGTGAGTGTATGTGTGTGTGTGTGTGAGAGAGAGAGAGAGAGAGAGAGAGAGAGAGAGGGGGGGGGGGAGAGAGAGAGAGAGCCTATGCCGTATTTGCTCGACGCAGTCCCCCTTACAGAGGATTTAAATTTTCGTGCGTAGCTTTCGCTCGTTGGATTTGTGCGTTGGAAATGTTAGGGTGTTCACCTGTTGAAATCCCGCAGATTGTCGAAGACGTCATCAAGCTACAAACCCGTATATTTATCTTACTGTAATTATGAAACTGTCTCCTTCCACAACACATAATTTTTTAAATAATGCCTTTTATTAAAATGACCATAAGAACGCCTTTATGACGTAATACGAGTAACGCTCTTACTTTAAAGTCAGTAGCCTGAAAGTGCGTAACTTTCAAGTATCCTTTGTAGTTTTTGTCTATGGAGTCCGAAAATTCACCTTAAGAAAACCAAAGATTTTATAAGTGTACTGAATAGATGACGGTCTGCATACGATTCAGAATTCGGAAACGTACGATTATCGTTCAACCCGCGGTTACAGTTCTTTACGATGAGAAACGAACTAAATGTACAGAATCTACGTGTGTCGTTACTTGCTTGATTTCCCTACACTCTCAGAGCCTTTTTAATGATAGACACGACTGCTATAACAGAAGTCACCTCAACATAAATAAGTGTCCGAATATAAGCAAATGATATCGAGCCAAAATATGAGTGACCTACCTCCTAGCAGACTCCGTAAGACTGCATGCTTGAGACCAATATAGATACCTTCCGCGTCCACATCCTTCTCTGACGGTCATCAGATGTCGGTTAAACCCACCATTCGTCAGTGAAGAGAATTCGAAGCCTCGAATTCTTTGATCGAAGTTCCATTCCAGATCCTCCCTTGCCAACCATCTTACCGCATCTCGATGGTGGGGGGAATTGTTCTGTTGTTCTTAATGGATGTCTCGACTCCAGATTTTTCCTATGCAGACAGTTGTTTACTGTTCGGGTTGCTACACTTCCAATAGACTGCATAAAGGTATCATGCAGTTCTGCTGCAGTCTCCTCGTGAGAGCTATAATTTTCAGGTAGCCGTTATCAGCTGGTGTTGTTGACCGCAGTCGACCAACACAAAGTATATCTTCATTGTTTTACGTCTCACGACAGCTGCTGAATGTTCGAATAACGTTGCTGTGTTGCACACCAATTTGGTGGGCAAAGTCGCATACTGACATGTGTCCATGCTCAGAGCTTGAAATCACCCTGCAAACCTTGTTCACGGGCTGAACAGGGTACGGGGTCCGAATCGTCCCGTTCACGATTGGAGACACACAGCGCTCTACTGAACTGCACTGAAATTGCGGGTATATTTTTGCCTCGAAAACACTTGTGGCTATAGGTTTCGATTTCCTGCGATCAAAAAAGTGCTGAGAAATAGCTTTCCGATTTAAAAAAAAACTGGCCAAGTGCGAGCGTTCCCAACAAACTTAGTTACGTATATAGACAGTTAATCCATTCCGGGAATCGAGAATCTTTACCATTTTTGCCTGTTATCGAGATTGATGACGGCAAAATATCGGTCCTAGGGATTCCAAGGGTTTCAGGTGTTTCAATACCATAAATTCCCAGCGGTCCAAGATTTTCGAGGATGTGACAAAGTCATGCGAGAGGCAGGTGACCATTACTGTAGCAGTCAGTAGTTCTACAGTCAGGTTGACTGGGTCACAATGGTGAAAGTCAAACATCAGGCAAGGAATGACTTTAATGCTTATTTTGCGTTTCGGAACTTATCCATCTTCAGATATGCGGAAGCGATTACTGAACGTAGATATGGCGCTTCAAATTGTACGTGAAACGCCATATGTACGTGCAGTAATCACTCCTGGGTATCTGGTGATGGATGAATTCCGAAACGCGTCATATGAGTGAAAAAGTCATTTTTTGCCTCATGTTTGACTTTTACGATTACGATCCAGTCAGCCTGAAAGCAGTACTACTTAATGTTTTAATTTCAAGTTTGATGTTGAATAATAAACGGAAAAAGATATATTTAGAAATAAACAATTTTCGGATTTTTTTTTCCTTTACTTGTACTGTGAAATCTTTCTTCTTCCCGAATTTCGTGATTCTAGATCAATGAGAAGTACTCTAGTAGTACGGAAGTAGGTTCTGATGAGTGAGTTTGCCAGTATCAAAATATGTGACATGAACTACCGTACCTTTTGATTGTACTGACTTAGAAGCTTCAATGTTGCTCACGGCCAACGGACTATAGATCTCAGTATTTGACATAAATTTCAGCTGGATACGTGAACCCGTTCCTGAGAAATAGAGTTTTTAACAGTCAGACAGACAGATAGTTAAATGGTTCAAATGGCTCTGAGCACCATGGGACGTAACTACTGAGGTCATCAGTCCCCTTAAACGTAACTAACCTAAGGACATCACAGACATCCATGCCCGAGGCAGGATTCGAACCTGCGACCGTAGCGGTCGCGCGGTTCCAGACTGTAGCGCCTAGAACCGTTCGGCCACCCCGGCCGGCAGACAGACAGATAGTTAACACGGTGATCTTATAGGAGTTCCATTTTTACTGACTGAGTTGCGCAACCCTATAACCGAGCCATTCACGTCAAAAGTTTGACGATACAATTCCTTTCCGAGTTATTCAACATCTTCACGATTCCACTAACTCCACGCCGTCGGTGCAGGGGCGCACGCGGAAGCGACGTGGCAGCGCGGCAGTGGCGGAGGGCCCTGACGCGTGGCCTTGCCGCCTCTCCAAAGCAAACACGACACCTGGCCGCCCGCAACACACCCACGCTCCGCCCTACTCGGCCACACCTGCCTTCTGCACCTTCCAAAATTCTCGACGCGACCACAACCAGAAGTATCCGGAATATACGTCTATATTATACATACGTACTCCTAACGCCACAGTATGGTGCATGGCGGAGGTACATTGTACCACCATCAGTTATTCCCTTTCCTGTTCCATTCGCAAACGGCGACGAAAAAACGACTGTATATATGCCTCCGTCCGAGCCCTGATTTCTTTAATCTTGTCTTCGCGAAACTTATGCAAAAAGTATTTTCGGCGGCAGCAGAACCGTTCTGTCATCATTCTCAAATGCCGGTTCTCTAAATATTCTCAGCAGTGTTTCATGAAACGAACGTCGTCGAACCCATTTGAGTTCACGAAACATTTCCATTATACTCACTGTCGATCTAATGCACTGGTAACAAATCTAGCAACACACCAGCGAATTGCTTCGATGTCTCCTTTTAATCCGAACTGGCGGAGATCCCACGTACACAAGAATTGATCAGACAAGTGTTATACACGCGGTCTCCTTAACAGATGAGCCTCACGTTCCTAAAATTCTCCCAATAAGCCGCAGTCGACCATTTGCCTTCCCTACTACCGTCCATAGTTGATCGGTCCATCTCATATCGCTTTGCAACGTTTCGCCCAAATATTTAAACAGCGTGACTATATCAAGCGACACACTATTAATGCTGCATTCGAACATTACGAGACTGTTTTTCCTACTCATCTGCATTAACTTACATTTTTCTACATTTAGAGCTAGCTGCCATTCATAACACCAACTAGAAATTCTGTCTAATTCATCTTGTATCCTCCTACAGTCACGCAACGACGATACCTTCCCGTTCACCACAGCGTCATCAGTAAACAGCTGCAGATTGCTTCCCATCCTGTCCGTCAGACAATTCATGTACATAGTTGATAAGAGCGGTCCGTCACATTTCCCTGGGCCACTCTTACGATTGAACAATCGCAGCCGAGGACAACGTATTGGGTTCTATTACTTAAGATAACTTAAGAACTATTCAAATCACTCGTTTCTGGGAACCTATTCCGTATGCTTCTAACTTTAACAGTGTGCGCCTGTCGCTGTGGACGAGCGGTTCTAGGCGCTTCGGGTTGGAACCGCGCGACCGCTACGGTCGCAGGTTCGAATCCTGCCTCGGGCATGGATGTGTGTGATGTCCTTAGTTACGTTTAAGTAGTTCTAAGTTCTAGGGGATGTTAAGTCCCATAGTGCTCAGAGCCATTTGAACCATTAACAGTGTGCAATGGACCCCCATGTTAAACATGTGTGAAGGAATGAAAATCTAACCTAATACCGTGTCCAGTCTGGCATTTATCGCTTCTTTTATCCGAGGAAATGATTTCTGTAAGCACTCTGGACAAAAAATTTGTCACCGTCACGAGACATCACGCCAGTACAGTATACCGCCACATCTAACATTGGCAATGGCCTCAATACCGGCGAGGAATACAGTCTTTGGTTATGTTATATCCAGCTGAAACCTGTCACTGATAATTAGTTTCCGCAGAGCTACCAAATTTCTGGGATATTGACTGGCTGACTGATACATCTCACCCACTGTTTCAAATAGTTCCGCATTTTCTGCTGCAATAAGATACGGGTGACTTGGTGGTCTAACTGGCGAGCGATAGCGTTCATACGAACGTATGCGTCGCAGCTTTGTTAACAGGGATGTTGTCATCCTCGAAGACAGCAGAGTCCATATCGCACTCACCATGAAAATGTAGAAGAAACAGCCATCGGGACCTGAATGAGTGGGCCCAACTCACGGTATTAATAAAATCTTTATATGCTGCTGTGAGTAATGATCTCTTGAGAGGAATCAGAACCCAGTTCCCTTCGCAATGTTCGCTCGGAAACTACTGGATCTGCGTTCCCTGACAGAATCTATTCCTGTTGAGTTTGAAATCAGTTGTCACTGAGAAGGTGTGACACTCACCGATCTCTGTTAGTTAAGATCTTGTTTTGACCACTGCCCTTTTGCTGTCTTATTACACATTGGAAGGAAATCTGTCGTGGCCTTAATGAAAGATCAAGCCTGCATTTGTCTCGTGTAGTTTAGGGAGCCATTAAAAGTCAAATAAAGGTGGTTAAGATCGCGGAAGAGGGTTTGAACGCAATAGTCCCAAAGACGAATTTAGTGACTTGAAATTCAGTGTCTTCACCACTGCGCCACCTCTCTCTCACTTAGATATATATTTCCCGCTGCTCCTGGGCTACATATGGTAACTCAGACGTTCGAGGTGGCATGCTACCAAGTAACGCTTTGCAACGTGTTACCTTTCTTTAGAAAATGTGAAATATTTACTAGAATGTAGGGTATGAACTAAATTACAAAGGAAAAAAGAAGGTTTTTTGTAAGCTTCTCCTACGCGAAGATTTCATCGTTTTGTAAAAGCGTCCTGGGATGCAGAACAAGCCAAGGGCATGATACGAAGACGGGTAGAAAACAAAGGTGAGTTGCAACGCAGACACGGGAGGAGGATAAAAATAGTTGGCACAAAAAATGAACGCCTTCCAAAAACAACATGCAGTGGACATCCATCATGTTCAGCCTGAAGACTGGCAGTTAGAAAGGGTGATCGACTGTTGGGGCCTGCAGGGTCAAGAAGACAGCTGAAACTTCCAAACCTACTCTGTTCACGAGACACACGTCAAAGCAGAACATAGCAGCAGGAAGAGTTACGGATCTGCAGAAAGAGGGTTTCAGTGCTCGTCGCTGCTATCACTGAAGCCCGTGATAAAAAAAACTTGTCAAGGATAAAACTTTTCGTATGTCCGACGGACCTTCTCTCGTGACAATCATATTAGATATAATCCAAAAGACGAAACCGAAGTGTTTTACGGACAAAAAACACCAACGACGAAAACAGATACAATGTCTGAAGAAAATTAACGGTTATATCAAAGGACAGGAAAATCTAACCAGCGACAGGAAGCACTTTCAGTTCTTCCAGGCCCAATACCGAAGGGACGTGCAGGGTTTCGACGTGCGATATCGACGAGTGTCTTCAGAAATATTCTCCCTGGTACCTAAATGTTTCCTCGCTTCTTCGTCGCGAATTCTATCTTTTGCCGAGGGAAATGCTATGCCACTAAATTTTGTTTTATAAAACTCCCAGCGGCGATTCACTCCGAAGTGATTTCCTCAGTGGCTGGGATAAATAACGGTATGTGTCTTATTATCCGAGGATGGCTGGTGACACCTGAAAACCTGTAGTTTCTCAATGAAATTTTTATAATTATGCCGAAGGGTTAAAGCTATATTTTTGTATGAGTGACTGATGATGATATTACTATTCTTCCGTACTTCACACCCAAGGAATTAAAAAAAATGCGTGGAACTTAGCTTTGTCTTTCGCTGGCTAAGCAGTCAAGTTGTCAGGCAGACATAACATGGGGTCAGTTGTACTACTTCGGTACGAGACACAGTCCTCCGGGCACTTGAAGGCAACACCACAGGTCCCACTTTTGCAGCGAAGTGCTCTCAGCATCAGTCAGCGACACGTTTTATAAGCAAAGGCGGCGCGACTGATTCGTGTTTCTGAAGAATGCGTAGCGCTCTGCGTTTCGTCATGCGGACACGTGAGAAAATAACACCGGCCGTGAGCAGACTAAACACGATCCCACATTTACCACAAGGCTGCAGCTTCTCCAGCACGCACTATGAACGAAAGGGAAATCGGAAAAAAATGTGAAGTCGGCCATAAACCGTAACCGCATTCTTAAACAAAAGACACCTATATCGAAGGAATTCCTTTTATGTTGTATCAGCTAATACAACCCAGCTTTATAATTCCGCTTTTTGAGACTACAGTTCATAAGACTAATAGTAAAATATTGAAATCTGAACACAAAGGTCTGTTCGTTAGGCGACAAAGAACAAACAGTTATGTCACCTATAGCCTCCAATTCTGAAAAATTAGGAATCAGTAACGGGGTGATTAGCGAATAAATTGATATTTTAAAATATGACTGATGGCGATAACCTGTATTTCATTTCTTATCAACTTTGTGCATGTTTTGTTATTCCGTCATTCTTCTTATAGTTAATACTGCTAATGGAAAGGATACTTTTCTTGTGCATGATACGCTTAGTATGTCCTTTGTCCACTGTAAGTGCTGCATCCGTGGTTCTATACGCGAATAGATGCGACAACGAATTCTGCTTTTCCGGAAACTGAATCTGAAGTACTTAAAATTTTCATTGCGGCTTCACTATAAATCCCAAAGAGTTCCATGTAAAATTTAAAACTAGTTAGAGCAGAGATTTTTCCTTCTTTTTTCGGAAATATTTGTCGTGTTACCAGGTTGCATCAAATCTACTTACGTCAATGTCCCTGCAGCTTTGTTATCCTACTGAATTGAGAAAAAAATGCATTGTAATCCAACCTAGCACATATATGAGATCTTCGTGCCTACAATTGTATTACTTGTATAGCTGTTTGACACTTAAAATGCATATGTTAAGATTGCAATGCGAAACAAATTTATCCAGACTACTCTTAACTAGTCTAACAAACCTAGCTAGACAAACACGTTGTACCTTGCAAGGTGAGTTAATATTACCGCAAGGAAATTTCTTCCTCATTGTCATTGTTCAGTTTTCATGTATCGAAGCCAGAGACAAGGATTGCAGCAAATGAAAGTTCACTATAAAGTTCTCTCTACAAATGAAAGGCGAATGCGCTACTGGAAAGGTGTGTTCTTCCGGAGACAACATAAATGATGTCTTTTAAAGCATAATTCGAAAGAAAAATGGATCTGTAACGTATAAACAACACTGGAAAGGATGGATAAGCGAACTAGTTGCACCTTTCGTCCTATAAAAGGCGTAACGTTGTTATCTCATACGCTTTTTCTCCTCGCCACTACTACAAGTATCGTCGCCTGGCCTTCAATCGCATAATTAATAGACAATGAATACTGCAAATAATGACGTCCATTGCAACACACTGCTTACAGAGAGGTAAAAACGATGCTTACAAGCTCCTTACGTTCAAGTGAAAATTAAAAGGTTTCTGTTCCTAGAGCATATTACGTACTAGACGCACAAACGCGCAGCAGTTATTGTTCACAAACTGTACAAAGATGTGAAAGCACAAACACTATTTTGCTATACAGATCCACTGCAGCTTCTTAGCTTCCAAAACCAGAGTCAGGCAAAGGAAAAAATGCAGTTCACTGCAACGTCTGCATAAAGATCTAGTCATAAATCGTATCAAATGGCCTACAGTCAAGGGAAATTAATTGCCACCGGGAGAAGGAATTTTGCTCCTTAATTTAACGGATAAATGCGAAGGGGCATTCTAAAGTTAATTATCTATACTGTGTAAAATACACTTTGCTCCTAGAGTTGTAAAGAAATGCAACGGAACTGTGTCACGGATAGTCCTCTAACAAACGTCAACCCCTGCTGCGGCTCTGTACGAGGAGGGTGACAGTGGCGAGATCACAGGCCACCAGACGGTTGCTTACCTCGACACTGGTCTCCTGGTCGACTCCCGGCCGTCGTCACACGCTCCACCGACCAATGGCAGGCGCCCGTTGCAGCACGTGGGCAGGCCTAGCGGGGGGCTGGGTTTTTATAAGATACGGCTGCGGCTCCCAGGGCTCGGCGGTCCGCAGCGGCCACACGGAGGTGCGAGGGGACGGTGGCGGCGGCGACGGCGCGGGTCACTTGGGCGGCGTCTAGCGTCTAGCGCGGCGGCGGCGGCTGCGGCTGCCGTGGGCTGCGCCTTTGCAGAAATATAAGCGGAGCCACTGCGCCCCCCACCACCCCGGGGGCTGCTGCGAGAGGGGAGCAAGAACAGGGCGGAAGGCCGGAAAAAAGCCGCGCCCAATATTTCTCCTATGTATATATAAGAGCGCGAGGGGGCGTGGCCGGCACTAATTTTTCGTCGCCTCCCACACCCTACCACGTGACCCTCGGCCCGGAAGAGACCGGGTCGGCGGAGCGTCGCCTCCCCGCAAACAAACACTCGCCGCTAAACCGGGGACCTAGTAGCAATTAGGTGCGACGCTTCTGGCAGCGCCCGCCACGCACAAACTTACGCACGGACAGATGCGTGTGAGCCGGAGCGCGCGCTAATGTCCCGGACAGAAATAAGATCCGGCCTCGGCGCGAGATTTTACGACCCCCACCGGCGTGCACTGGGTTGTGTGACATGCTGCGGCGGCGCCAGATTATAAACGCGCTCTTGCAGAGATGCAGCAGCACTATTGTTAGAACGGAGGTTATCTTGGATCACGCTGCCGTTGGTACAGATCATCAGAACTCCAGTAAGCTCCCATGACATTGGATACTGCCGCGCGGTTTGAGGCGCCTTGTCACGGACTGCGCGGCCCCTCCCGCCGGAGGTTCGAGTCCTCCCTCGGGCACGGGTGTGTGTGTTGTTCTTAGCACAAGTTAGTTTAAGTATTGTGTACGTGTAGGGGCCGATGACCTCAGCAGTTTGGTCCTTTAAGAATTCACACACATTTGAATATTTTGAAAATTGGAGACTCGGTTGCTGAATGGGATGCGGTAAGACTTTTTTGTGTTGGACTCCACTGATAATGCAGACCATGACGTCATCATTTCCTCTACGACTTCAGATTATGCTTTATGTAACAGCACCTTCGCAGCTAAGGTGACGAAACTGGAGGTCGGCAAACTGGTGAGAGTCAGGTGTCGAACCAATAACCACACTGCGGCGGAGGAACAAATATTCTTCGCAAGCCACTGCACAGTGCATGGCGGAATGCAATTCCTACCAATATTATTTTCTTTCCTTTACAATCACGTACTGAGCGAAGGAAAGCTAGATTGTCTATTTGCCTCTGCACGGGTGCCCTAATCTCTCTATATTATTATCATGATACGCGAAATATACGATGGTTGCATAATTCTCTTCGAATACGTATTCTCTAAATTTACGCGCCTGGGTTGCGTAGCAACTACCTTTACTTTCTTTCAAGTTCCCCGACCATACGATGGTTGCATAATTCTCTTCGAATACATATTCTCTAAACTTACCCGCCAGGGTTACGTGGCAACTACTTTTACTTTTCCAAGTTCCCCGACCATTTCTGTTACACTTTGATATAGCTAATATTTTAGTGAAGTGACTTGCCAAAGCTGCCAGGAACTTTTAAGAACTGCATTTCAACCATCAGCTATAAGAATTACTGTTTATTCTTTATCGGTTTCGGTCGTAGCTGCCATCAGTAAAGGAAGATAAAACAGTACATGAGATGGATAAGCAATTCATCTTTCCTCCAAGTCCTCGAAGTCACAAGATGTTTACTTAACCATTCGTAATAAACCATGACTCCGAAAAGCAAAAAACTGGGTAACTCACAACAGAGTATGAAAAAAATAGCGTGACGACTGATCTCTGTTCCTGCGATGACCGCTACGACTGTAAACGGTAAAGAATAAACAAGTCTTCTAACTGATGAATACAGATCTTCAATTTTCATAACGGCTATACGGACAATTTTCGATCATAGCAACGCGTCTCAATTCAAGCTATGTCTGTTGCTATACCTACTCGACATGGAATCCAAACACTGCAATAGTACCCTAGAAACAATCGCACTAGCGTGTTGTTTGCAATTTCCTTTACAGATGCTGTGCACTTTCCCAAAACCCATCCAACAAGTCTAAATCTTTTATTTGCCTTCCCTAATAATGATTTTATGTGATCGTCCGTACTTCATTGGGCTTCTTAATACTGCCCCTAAGAAATTACACTTTGTGAAGTGCTCAAGATGTTCACCAGCGAACTTGTAATTAGATATTATCGGGTCCCTTTTCTTTGTTATATGCATTATAACTCGTTTATCCACATTTAAAGACAGCTGCCATTCCTTACACCGTGTGAAAATTTTGTCCTAATCTTTTTGCATTTCCTTACGATCGCCCAAAAACGATACTTTCCTGTTGACAATAGTATCGTCAGCGAACATTCTTGTTGTGCTGCTGATCCTGTAAGATAAATAGCATATGTACACTAAGAACTATAGACGTCCCATTACGATTCCTTACGATAGAGGTCCCATTACGATTCCTTCGGGAACGCCCAGTGTTACTTTCGTATCTGTGTCAGCAGTCACAGTGACTACAACCTGGTCTTGATGTAAAGTTCATTAAAATTCAAATGTCTGAAGAAAAAGGCACTAAAACAGAAATGAGGAATATAAAAATTGAAAACTGAGGGACTAGCAAGGCATTCTGCAGAAGACAACTTAGCTAAAAATTTACAACTTGGCGGAGTAAAAGAAGACTGAGAACAAATTAAATCTAGTACATATCAAGTAGCAGAAAAGATAGTGGGGAAAACTAAATCCAAAAACAGGAGGAAATGGATTACAGCGGATGTTATTCAGCATATCGAAAACAGAAGATTATGCAAAAACGCGACTGATGAACACGGAAAAACTAAATACAGATGACTACGGAATCTAGTCAACAGAGATGCTAGGAAAACAAAAGACAGTTTTCTTTGGGAAATGTGCAGAGAAATGGAAGAAAATATATGAAATGGATGAACTGATTTAGCCTACAGAACAGCAAATAATTTTGTTTAACAAACGTATAACAATTCGGGTACGTATAATAAATCGGATACAGAAGAAGACAAAGAAGGAAAAATTTGGGGAAGATGTGCTGAAGAGATGGAAAGAACCTTGCGCTTAATATTCTCAAAAAGATAATTCTGAGGGCAGTTGAAAATATGGAAGATACAATGAATGAAGATCAGTTTGGATTCAAGAGGGGTTTACAAACAACAGACGCGATTCTGGCACTGAGGCTTCTCATCGAAAAGCAAATACAGAAATATAAACCAACTTATACTGCCTTTGCAGACCTTTAAAAGGCATTTGATAACATTATCTGGCGAGAAGTGTTCAGTGTGCTGAAGAAAGCACGTCTAAAATGCAAAGACATGCGGGTGATACATAGCTTCTACACTGAAGAACCAACGAAACTGGTACATCTGCCTTACATCGTGTAGGACCCGCGCGAGCACACAGAAATGCCGAACACGACGTGGCATGGACTCAACTAATGTCTGAAGCAGTGCTGGAGGGAACTGACATCATGAATCCTGCAGGGCTGTCCATAAATCCGTGAGAGTACGAGTGGGTGGAAGTCCCTTCTCAACACTACGTTGCAAGGCATCCCAGATATGCTCAATAAAGTTCATGTCTGGAGAGTTTGGTGTCCCGCGGAAGTGTTTAAACTCGGAAGAGTGTCCCTAGAGTCACTCTGTAGCAATTCTGCACGTATGGGGTGTCGCATTATCCTGCTGGAATTGCCCAAGCCCCTCGCAATGCACAATGAACAAGAACGGATGCAGTTGATCAGACACGATGCTTACGTACGTGTCACCTGTCAGACTCGTAACTAGACGTATCAGGGGTCACGTATCATTCCAACTGCACACGCCCTGCATCATTGCAGAGCCTCCAACAGTTTCAACAGTCCCCTGATGACATGCAGGGTCCATGGATTCATGAAGTTGTCTCCATACCTGTACACATCCATCTGCTCAACGCAATTTGAAAGGAGACTCGTCCTACCAGGCAGTATGTTTCCAGTCATCTACGGCCCAAAGGTGGTTAACGGGCCCAGGCTAGGCGTAAAGCTTTGTGTCGTGCAGTCATCAAGGGTACACGAGTGGGCCTTCGGCTCCGAAAGCCTGTATCGATGACATTTTGTTGAATGGTTCGCGCGCTGACACGGATGGCCCAGCATTGGAATCTGCAGCAATTTGCGAAAGAGTTGAACTGCTGTCACGCTGAACGATTCTTTTCAGTCGTTACTGGTCCCGTTCTTGCAGGATCTTTTTCCGTCCGCAGCACTGTCGGACATTTGACGTTTTACCGGATTCCGGATATTCACGGTACACTCGTGAAATGGTCGTACGGGAAAATCCCCACTTCATCGCTACCTCGGACATGCTGTGTCGCTTCGCTCGTGCGCCGATCTAACAACTGCACCAGACACTACTTGTCTTATACAGGCGTTGCCGACCACAGCGCCGTATTCTGCCTGTGTTCATATCTGTGTACTTTCTTTGGCGCTTCAGTGTATAAGAAGGAAATGGTTGTGGTTACAAAATTTTCATTAGTAACAAGAAGAAAAAATTAGAAAAGCCGTGAGACAAGGATGTGCTCTTTCTCCTCTTATATTATTATTATTATTATTTACATCTAAAAAGCTGTAGACTACATTCGTAAAACTGCTGAGGTGGGGAGCAAAATTAATGAACAGAAGATACTGTTGTAGTCACGGAGACGAAAGAAGATCTAGAAAAGGTCCTCAGCTCGATGGAAAGGACGTTCTGTAATCAATATGATATGAGAATAAACAAGCGAAAGACTAGATTGATGGTATGCAATGACGAAAAAAATATGAACCTTTAAGAGTAAGAATGGAAAGAAAGGATCTAGGCTAGAACTGATAGTGGAACTTACGTATTTGGGAAGCAAGATTACAAGGGATGGTAGAAGCCGTAAAGAAATTGTGAGCAGAATACAACAGGCCAGAATTTAATTTAATTTAAGAAAGAACTTACCAGCTACAACATCAGTCTGGAAATAAGAAAATGGGTTAGGAAAGCATTTGGTTGGAATGTGGTCCTAGACGGTTGTGAAAATTGGACACTAGGAAAATAAGAGAGAAGACGGCTACAGGCCCTGGAGGTTTGGTGCTACAGATGGATGAAGAAGATAAGATGGAGAGACAGAGTTACCAACGAAGAGGTGCTGAAAAGAGTACACGAAACCAGATCTCTGTGCAGCCACATACAAAGAAGAAGAGACAAACTCGTTGCACATATTTTAAGACTCAATAATATCTCTGGAACAATAGCACGAGCAGCTACTGAGGGAAGGTTTCGCAAGGGACGACAAAGGATGCTGTAAATGCAGTAGATTATGTTTGATGTGGGATACACTACATATGCGGAAACGAAGGGAAAGGCAGACAGAAGTTGCAAACCAGCCTCAGGGTGAAACACCACAGAGAAAGAAGGAACAGGGTGCCTTCTTATGCCGGAAGTCTTCGATCGCTAATGTTGATTGTTAATCAAAATTTAAGCGGTGGCGGTTCTGAACCCGGGGCTGAGGATGTTCTGATTACTAATCAAAGACACTGCTCCTAGACCACGGGTGCTACCTCTGCTTGTTTCATGCACAGTAAGGCGATCCTGCCCGCTGGTGTTCAGCCGTGGTGCACCGCAATCTTGATGGTGAGTATGCCCGCCCTCACGTTTTCACACAGTCCAGCATCCATCCACTGGCACATCCAAATGTCTCTCAGATCTGGATGTCGCATGATTCGACGTACAGTACAGATTTTGGTTGCATATAGGATCGAAACATGAATCTAAGTGCTTACATTGCCAGAAGTGACGGCTTAGTGCTTAAAGACAGCTCGCTTCTAATCATCTTATAGCCAGCCCAGTGGTTTCCCTAAACCAACTTGAGCCAAATGTCTGGATGGTTCCTTTGGACTTCCTTCCGTGTCTTTGTGGAGCCCAATTTTGTGCTCCATATCTATTGCCCTCGACGCTGACGAAACGTTAACCCACCCCTTTTTCTTTTTATTTATTTTCTTCCTTTCTTTCTCTAAGATGTTGCATTTTTCGCCCTTCTTGGCCGAAACGATTATGCAAATCAGTCGTTCAATACTAATCGGTTGAACACATCCAGAAAAAATTTAACTGCAGTCTTCTTAAAGTGCAGAGCATGTCCACTATTCCTGAATGACGCATTATCAATTACGCTCCACATACGTTTTCTTCCAGTTGTTATATTTTCACGAGCAGTAAGAACCACATAGTTACGAACTGCGGAGCTGTGTCACAACTGCATACACAGCAAAGAACGCACGAGCATATTTGACTCCACCGTGTGTCTAAACAGGCATAGTTCATTCTGTGGCATCCACCATGTTTTCCGGTTCGAAATGAAAATTTATTATTGGATACGCAGGGAGAAAGCGTGACAATATTTGTCACTGAAGGCGGATATCATTTATCAAAATAAATCACCGTTTCAGACTACAGTTCGCACTCATCCGGAAAACAAATATGATTATACATTGATGTCTTTTTTTCATATATTAATGAAGTTACACACTTGGGTTATGCAAGTTACTCCATAAATAATTCAACATTGTTCGCCGGATATAGTATTTCAAGCAGTCGTTTTCTTTGTCCGGGCCATATATCGTACGTCACCAAACTCAATACCGCACTGTAGGCAAATATATTCCTCTGCATCTCTTCGTAAAAGGTTAAGCATAGTCAAGTAAGAAAATGGAGTCTTTGAACAAGTGAGCCAAGGCAGTCGCCAGCGGAAGCAGAAATTTTAAGTATTTGCAAGCTGTGCTTCCTGATGATATTGGGAATGAAGTAGACGAACTAGGAAATCAAGCCTAGAATAGGAATGGAAAAATCGCTACACGAAACCTTGTCAGAAGTAGGAACACATTACTGGGGTTACTACGACATTGCGAATAGTTAGCTTGGCTCTGGGAGGAGGAGCAACGGAGAGAAACTGTACAAACTCGCAAAGCTACGAATATGTACTATGCACTATCGGCGAAACTGAGCGAGTTAAAAGTAAAGAAGAAAAGTTTAGCTTAAGATGGGAATGAGATGAAGTACGGTATTATGCCAGTCAACAGAACGGTGTCAACTGAGACAAGGCTTCGTTTCCACATCTGTATGAATCCTCCTCCATGATTACAGTGTATAAGTGTATCAGTTGCGATAGCTGTGTCTGGACAAAGAGAACAGAAGATTAAGGTTATCTTAAAATACAGTACGCAAAATTATACTAGCAACATGTTCCTCCTTTTCAGAGGGCTGGCTGAAAGTCATCGCCCCCCTTTGTTGGTTCAAATGGCTCTGAGCACTATGGGACTTAACTTCTGAGGTCATCAGTCCCCTGGAACTTAGAACTACTTAAACCTGAGTAGCCTAAGGACATCACACACATCCATGCCCGAGGCAGGATTCGAATGTGCGACCGTAGAGGTCGCGCGGTTCCAGACTGTAGCGCCTAGAACCGCTCGGCCACCCCGGCCGGCCCCCCCTTTGTCTGACAATGTTATTTTCTCGTGTCGCATTTTGTCGCGTATTTCATTAATCGACCTCCACTCGTTCTTTTAACATATATCAATGAGTCACAGTTGGAATCAGTCAACTCATACAAATAGCTGGGTGTTACAATAAATAGAGATATGAAATGGAACGATCACATAGTGTCAGTCATAGGTAAAGTGGATAGCAGACTGCAATTCATTGGTAGAATACTAGGGAAAAGCCATCAGTCTACAAAGGAGAATGCATACAAAACAATCGTGCGACCCATCCTGGAATATTGTTCTAGAATGTGGGACCCGTACCAAACCGGGACTCTCAGGCGATGTTGAACGGATACACAAATGAGTAGCACGAGCGGACACAGGTTTGACTCATGGGAGAGTGTCACGGAGATGCTGAATGAACTGAACTGACAGAAAGAAGCTTGAAGGCAGACTCAAACTATCCGGTGAACACGTACTTAGAAAGTTTCTAGAACAAACTTGAAGCGATGAATTTCGGAATATATTACAATCTCATACGTATCGATCCCTTAGAGGCAACGAAAACAGAATTAGGCTGGAATGAGATTTTCATTCTCCAGCGGAGTGTGCGCTGATGTGAAACTCCCTGGCAGATCAAAACTGTGTGCCGGCCCGAGACTCGAAGTCGGGACCTTTGCTTTTCGCGGGCAAGTGCTCTACCATCTGAGCTGCCCAAGCACGACTCACGCCCCGTCCTCACAGCTTTACATCTGCCAGCATCTCGTCTCCTACCTTCCAAACTTTACAGAAGCTCTCCTGCGAACCTTGCAGAACTAGCACTCCTGAAAGAAAGGATACTGCGGAGACATGGCTTAGCCACAGCCTGGGGGATGTTTCCAAAATGAGATTTTGCGGCGGAGGGTGCGCTGGTGTGAAACTTCCTGGCAGATCAAAACTGTGTGCTGGACCGAGACTCGAACTCGGGACCTTTGCCTTTCGCGGGAAAGAGCTCTACCATCTGAGCTTCTGTAAAGTTTGGAAGGTAGGAGACGAGGTGCTGGCAGATGTAAAGCTGTGAGGACGGGGTGTGAGTCGTGCTTGGGTAGCTCTGATGGTAGAGCACTTACTCGCGAAAGGCGAAGGTCCCGCGTTCGAGTCTCGGTCCGGCACACAGTTTTGATATGCCAGGAAGTTTCAGAATTAGACTAATTACACATGCTCAGAGGCATTTAAACAGTCATTCTTCCATCGCCGCATACGTAAATGGAACGGGAAAAGGCCTTGCCATGCACTTCTCAGTGTTTTGCAGAGTATGGATGTAGAACGATCCTCCTCAGTGTTCGACGGTCCCTGTCAGTCAATACACGAGGTCTGTCTTGCCTCTGTTTAACTGTGGTGCTTCGTTCACGTTTCCACGTCACAACCACATCATCAACAATCGAGTAGCTTTAGGATGCCAGACATATCTCTGATAGATTTGTCTCCAGGTTTCGAAATCACTGAACTCTCTTGACTGACCAATTCTGCTGTTACTGCTTCCCTACTGACAAAAGAATATTCTCCGTCTCCTTGTATACTGTCAGGTCTGCCGCTCGCGAAACACGACTATAGTGGTCAATTGCCAATAGGAGTGTCCGGATACTTTCGATCAGACAACCTATATTAGCAAAAACATCGAAAGCAGAACAAAGATAATTGCGACACCGTCAACAAAATAATAAATGGTTTGTTCTGTAGGATATATTGTCAATGGTGAGGTTTTTGTGGAAGCACAATAATAAAAGGTAGAAAACAAGGAAAAAACTGCGATTTGGTCTTAGCCTGTAAGAAGGCAGGGGCCTGTAAGTATTTAAAGATTGATGTGACTTGCCGACTGGTCTAAGCCGCTGCAGCTGCAGTCATGGACTGTGCGACTGGTCCCGGCGGAGGTTCGAGTCCTCCCTCGGGCATGGGTGTGTGTTTTTGTCCTTAGGATAATTTAGGTTAAGTAGTGAGTAAGCTTAGGGACTGATGACCTTAGCAGTTAAGTCCCATAAGATTTCACACACATTTGAACATTTTTTTATGTGACTTATTTCTAAGTACCATACCATGCAGCCGTTGAGACGGTAAGCTATAAGATGAGCTACTGCGTAGATGTAGCGTTTAATAACTGCATATTTGCTTCAGAACAACTGCGGAACCCAGCTATTTTTTTATTACACGGAAATACATATACAATGATCGCAAAAGTATTACATGTCAACATTTAAGCACAGCTCTCCAGCATAAAATAACACAAGTGACAACAACTGTATAGAATATCAAGGTCTTTCATGTATTTTATCACATCACCCGTCGCTGTCACGAAAACTTCGAACGGACCCTTGTAGGCACGTGCGGGACGTGTTGATAAAACATTAGTAACTGTCTGTCGTTCCGCAACACAGTCACACGTTGGTGATTTTCCCTACTTGTAGAGAATACCTGCATATCTTACAAAGCCCGTTCGGATGCGGTTCAGGGTAGTCCAAATTGTCGATACTGATCGAATCCAGGGGGTTTCTTCTGGATGCAAGGCAGTTTCAGGCGTCCAGGTATCCAAGGAAAGAACAGAGATGAGTGTCAGGCCAAAAAAGAGAGAGAGAATGTTTCCGAATACAAATCGGTTGTCTCTATGTAGAACTATGTCATGCTGAAGAGAGGCTGACCTATGGTGTCGGGGCAAAGCCCTTCTTGCCGGCATTTCAGAATGAATGTGGTGAATGCAACATGCAAACACAGACAAGGATTGTGACTGAAAATGGATGAAGGGCTGGCAGGCTTGTAATCCGATGCTGGAAACCGTGTTACTCACGAGGTTGAAAAGAGGAAAGCTAAGTTAGACACTGAGAACGTGGGCGCTGAGTCAGCCGTAAGCAGCAATACAGCCGCCGTCTCTTTCCAAGTCAACAGCTGTTCGCGGCGGGTCGTAATCCCGTTCTGCATCTACCTCGACATACCAAGTGGGAACACTCGGCCTGATTCATGCCATATTGGCACACTTCTCCTCCTTGTTTCTTTCACGGAAGAAATGTTGAACAAGAAGAACAAGGAAGACACTATATTTCGCTTGGTTCTTAATTTTAAAGTGACGATTCAACAATAATAACAGATATATTTTAGAATCCTATGTGCGTACCGACTGCCGTAACTTCATCACCCATTTTCCGCTAGTAAGACGAGAGACCTCTTTTTTGTAATGCTCCTAATTTAAATTCTCCACATCCTTGCGCTAAAATGGCGTGTCTCCATCATATACAAAACTACTACGTATTTCTAACGGCATCAAAAATCTTTTCAGTATTGTCTGGGAAGCACAAATCCCACGAAGTAAAACATTACACACCGCGGTGGCTTCACAGAGAAAATTGATCTTTTGCGTTAATATCTCTGGTATTTTTCATATGCTACTCACATTGTACATTATTTACATAAAGAATAGGAGACACTGGCGTTTCCAAAAATTTATAAAACATTTATAACTGACACGAAATCTCAGCCACCAGCGATGCCCCTTCTTCTTCAAGTGTCAGGTATTTGGCTGTTACGTCGCCTTGATAGGTATCTTGCTATCTATAGGTAACTGATATTTGATCTCTCTCTCTCTCTCTCTCTGTCTGTCTGTCTTCCCGTTGATCATTTCCCTATTGGTCGATAATTTAACATTTTAGGCATTCTGTTTTCAATCAGTGTTGAGAGACTATTTCTATATGCGTTGATCTGTTCAGTTATGTTTTTATGTCCTAGTTATTGTCTGATTGTTGTACTTCTTACCAGATCAGATAGTCTACAACCAGCTGCTCTTATTAAAAAGGTTCATTTCCGCAACTTCAGCTGGTTCTGTCCAAGTTTCATTACCATATAGATGATACTGCTACTGTTTCGTAGAACCTTATTAGTGTCTCCCTCCTCACCTTTCTATACTGTATTCTGTATGTGGTTCCATCTACACAATTTAATCTTCCAACTTTTTCTCGGTATGTTATTTTCATTTGTGAAGATAATGAATTCATTCACTCTGTTTTCTGGTCGTTTATTACAGTTCTGCTTGGAATCGGGTTTTGAACCTTAGAAGTCATGACACAGTGTTTTTCTGTCCAGATTGTTAAGTTACAGCTCTTGACAGTCACACTTAATTTACCGATTGTTTTCGAAGGGTGTCCTCGATGTCAGCTACTAGAAGTTGGTGATCAGTGAAGAGTGTTGTCGTTAAGTAATTTCGTTAGTTCTCTCCTTTTTAGCCTAAGCCTCAAAATATCGTCATAAGCCAAAATTTGTGGGTACTTTAACATTCGCTTTTTCGATAACGGCAGTTCGGGAGTCTTGTTACATTTGTTAGATTACTCTCAGTAACTGACGTGGTATGCGTCTCTTGCCAACTGTTGTCCACAGCGTGCTCCTATCTACATTGCCGTAAGCTTTTAAGTAGTTAATAAACAGCAGTTGTTTCCCTATTAAATTCTGCATGCTTTTCAATTATTTGCCTGATGACAAACGTCTCGTCTGAACAGAAACTACACTTCCAGAACGCATTTGGCTCCTCAAAGAATTTTTTCTGAAATTCGAATCTTTGTTGTCATAATCTTTGACAATATTGTGTATCAAGCGTTGAGTAAAGAAATGCCCGTATAATTCTCACAGTGTTCTCTATTGCCTTTCTTAAATTTAGGCATTATTATGGCTGATTTACAGCTCTTCGGAATTTCCATAGTTGTTCAGAATTTGTTGATGAAAAGAAGGAACTTAGATCTCATAAGAGGAGAGGCTTAGGTGAGCAATTCGGTGTTTCCGTTGTCGCTTCCTAGCGCCTTCCTATTTTTCATTTTTCGTAGCACATGCTCTAATTCTGTTATTTCTGTTTTCTTTACGTTTATTTATTCCTCCTCTTCAGGTGTTACGACTTGCTGTTCTAAGTTCCCATTTTCTTAATACTGTTTTGTCCAAACCTTCTTACAGTAATAGTATAAATCATCACTTTCAAAAACGGCTCTGAGCACTATGGGACTTAACGCTTAGAACCGCTCGGTCACAGCAGCCGGCCCCTCATCACTTTCGATGTTCATATTATCTTTCGTATCCTTATTCAAGTACTTCATTATTTTATACGCAAATTCTTGTCTTCCATGAATACTGTTTTCTGCTTAGGAAATGTAACTGTCTAAGCTGTCCTGTTGAATTGACCTGCACAGCTGCTTAACTTCAGTCATTAGTCTCTTATACCTATCTTTACTTTCTGTTGCCTTGTTTTGTAGCAATTTAAAATGTGCAACCTTTAATCGGTCGCTACATCATTATTATAGTATTTTGCTTGATTTCTTCCTTTCTCGTGCGTTAATCACAGTTCTCCAATATACTGCGTCACAAAGTATTCATGCACATGCTACTGACGTTCTCGCCACAACGTGTTGTCTCTATTCTGGTGTAGGAATACGTGATACGTAAACGCTGTTCTCAATGTGTCCACAGAACAAGACATCCACCACGTTAAAAGCGTAAAGTATTTGGCAGTGACATCTAGCCAAGAGAATAAATCGCAGATGGACCAAGGAAGTTCTTTGCTGGAGTCTAACAGATGATTTCGACCGAGACGACGATTTCAGGGTAAGCTGGCACGTTACACCAGAAACATACAAGGAAGTGTCTTGGGACCTTTGTTATTCGTGTTGTATATTATCGTCTTAGCAGACGTAATTAAGCGCCCTTGGCCTTCTCTCAGGTGATGCCGCTCTCTACAATTAAGTACTACACAAAGCTACACTAATGTACAGTCACCGAGCGAGGTGGCGCAGTGGTTAGACACTGGACTCGCATTCGGAAGGACGACGGTTCAATCCCGCGTCCGGCCATCCTGATTTAGGTTTTCCGTGATTTCCCTAAATCACTCCAGGCAAATGCCGGGATGGTTCCTCTGAAAGGGCACGGACGACTTCCTTCCCCATACTTCCCTAACCCGATGAGACCGATGACCACGCTGTCTGGTCTCCTTCCCCAAACCAACCAACCAACCAACCAATGTACAGTCCGATTTTGATAAGATTTCAGAGTGGTGCTTAGATTGGAAAATTGTTTTAAATTTAGGCACAAAAAACTGCGCGCTTCGCAAAAAGCGTAAAAGTAACATGCTGCTACTACTACAGCATCAATGAGTCAGAAATGGAATTCGTCAACTCATAAAAATATATGTATTTAACAATTTGTAGCGATGTGAAATAGAATGATCACGTAGACTCAATGGCAGGTAAGGAAGATTGCAGACTTCCGCTCATTGGCAAGATAATAGGAAAACGAAGTCAAGTCTGCAAAGGAGAGTGACACCTGGGAGAGTGTCACGTAGCCTGCAGACGGAGTGCTTTTCTTAAAAAAAAACCTTTCAGATGAACGCGATTTTACCAGAACTTTTCATTTGTGGCACGGGCCACATTTCAGTTGATTTCATTCTTGAAGTTCTTGGTGTCTAAAGCAGAGCTTAATAATGCTACAATTCTACTATGCTACATTTAGAAGTAATACTATGTATACACGTTATACCTGCTTACGAATACCTGCGTATTTGGCCACTTAGGCAGGCAGAGGGCAGGTTTTCGACTCTGGCACGAGGATGCGTGCATCTGCTGCATTAGCTACTACCACAATTTAGTAACATTTCATGTAATACAATAACTATTCGCCGCGTTACCACAATTTCGGCCAGGCGGACTTGGCACAGTAATGGAATTCACTGCAGCAGCTGCATCTGACACGGCTCTGGAGCATTTTATGCGCCATGGTTGAGCTTGTGGACCACTTCTGCTTCTTTTTTTCCCGTCGGTCAACCGAAACGAAACATCCTGTACCGTTTGAAGATTTGGCAGGCGGCCACAAGAGCCAGTCTCCAGCGGTCAGACGGTTACGGGCTACAAATCTGTGCTCGCTCCCCACACGAGCCCAGCAAACTATAACCACTCAGGCGCCGACAGCAGAAGGTATTTCCCTGTGAAGACCTATTCGAGAACGGAAGCTACAGAGGTTTAAGAGCCACATCAGCGCATTGTTGCTAAACTTGACATTTCTATAGTAAAGTCACAACTAGCTGACATCCGTGGTCTTTACCCGTCGACAGAACATACAATCTTAGAAAATCTTATCTTCAGTTCCATTTAGCGCTCGTTATTGTATCTTTTATTCAAAAGAAACAAATATCGTGGCTGTATCCATAAAATTCTACATACTGCAGCGTTGTATACTTTTACTGGCTGGTAGTATCTTTCTTAAACGAAGCGGGAGGTTCTCAGATTAATGTGTACACCACGACATTCTTTCTCAGGGAAGGCTTCGTTATTATTCTCAGTTTTACGATACAGTGACCGATCCAGGAATTAAGCTCCACAGAAACAACGTATCACCATGCGATCTCTCTCTCTCTCTCTCTCTCTCTCTCTCTCTCTCTCACTCACACACACACACACACACACACACACACAGACAGACAGACAGACAGACAGAGAGAGAGAGAGAGAGAGAGAGAGAGAGAGATCCTTTGAGTAAGTTACAAATGATACTTGTTTATTCTGTGCACCATTCCTTGGTTCAATGGTGCGCTGTTCTTGAAGCTGTTATCGGCGTCACCCCACTTGGCCTTGAGAATTAAAATGTAAAAATAACGATTTAAAAATCGTAAAACAGGCAAGACTATCCTCAGCCCTAAGTTTGTTTTGAACACAGCAGTGCTTTACTAAGCATGGCCCTATTTGATGTGACTTTGAATGGACTTGTTCAGCCAGTTGTATGGGTCTCTACACTCTAACCTGAACTCCGAACCACGGTGTAAAAGCGTTTTTCACTTTATAAAATCACTGCCACACATAAAAGAAGGGATAAGTGGCAGAAAGAGAGCCTAGGATCGAACGAGAATTTGTAGTTTGGTCATCTTCCAAGTCACTCCGGCCGGCAGAGTAAAGGAGATACCAGCTAAAACAGCTGGCCGAAATGAATGTATTTGAGTGTTCATAGTGAAACAAGGTACAGGTGCGTGAAAAAAAAGTGTATAAATAATTCTATGAAACAGTGTATTCAGTAGTAGAAGGAAGCTATTACGGAAACAGTACTTGCTTACTTTGAAGATGATGGTGTCGCATAGGAAATGTCTAAATTGCACTGAAATACGTGAGAAGTACTCTCCAGTAGATTGTAGACTGTTACGTACTAGCCGTCGAAGAAAATTAAACAACAACGTCGATTGTAAAAAAAACGTCAAAAACTTTCCTTGACGAGAATGAGCGCTAGAAACGCGTTGTACATAATCAAATAAAAAATAAATCTCAGGGTGGAGGGAGGGCGGGGCGGGAGAGAAAGAGAGAGAGAGAAACAGAGGGAGGGAGAGTGAGTAGGGGCTGCACGTGTCTTTCCTGTCCGCTGGTCTCTTGTGACAGCGGGGGTACGAGGAAGACGAAAATAAGACGGTTACTGTGAACGGAGATTCGCTGAAGCGAGGCGCGATGGAGTGGGATTATGTCTCACCACAGAAATACACTCCTCGCACGTGTTGGGCAAAATATAATATGTGGGCCACATACAACGACAAAGTCTCGGGCCCACGCCTCCACAAGGGGTTCAGCGACACGTGTACGATGCAAACTGCCCGTCGTTCAGCGACTGCACTCAAGTGTATTTATGCCTACGGACAAACACAACTTCGAGTTAAAATAGCAACAAATTACACTACGGTTGCTTCTTAGCTCTGTGGCCTCCTTTTCAGTGTTTACGAAAAAGTTCTCATACACGCTGTACGTAACTGGATCACCATTATGAAACTTACGATGAAAAAAAAAAAGGAAGGAAAGAAAAATAGGATCTAACAACATAGTTCAATTTAAAGCACGCATATTACATGACTGAATTACACCATCGTCTCAATAAAACCATTCAACAAAAATTCCATACAGGAAGTTAGTGTTTTCATTTTGTCATCCGCTGTGAGGATTAGCGAGGATGTATTACGAATACTAAACCGATCTGTCGAAAACCTGCTTGCACCTTATTTTGCAAGCACAAGGGACACATACTAGCGTCGAGAAGCGCAAAAGACACGTATAGCAAAGACTACAGTTGGAGTTTTTCATTTTGTCGTCTGCGAGTGCTAGCGAGGATATATTATGAACACTACACCGATCTGTCGAAGACCTGCTGGCATCTAATTCTGCAAGCAGAAGGAGCACGTACCAGAGTCGAGAAGCACAAATGGTTCAAATGGCTCTGAGCACTATGCGACTTAACTTCTGAGGTCATCAGTCGCCTAGAACTTAGAACTACTTAAACCTAACTAACCTAAGGACATCACACACATCCATGCCCGACGCAGGATTCGAACCTGCGACCGTGGCGGTCGCTCGGTTCCAGACTGCAGCGCCCAGAACCGCACGGCCACTTCGACCGGCCGAGAAGCACAAAAGGCGTGTATAGCTAAGGCTACAGAATATAGGTTGTCCCAGACTTCTACGGTCAAAATTACACAAATTTTAGAGTGTTCAGTATTTCGAGATAGGAGGGCTTATAGATAAGGAACTAATGCTCCAAAATAATTTTTTCATGCCGTGCGAGATTTTGAATGACCAATTGGTTGAGTCAAGAGCTTGTAAACAATTTATATTTCATCAAAAGGCTTGCCGCAAGGAAAACACGGATCTGTGATGTGTCCGAGGAGCAGTTTACCACTGCTCACAGTCCTTGACTGGTTGTTGAAGACGGAGCATTACGCGTTACAGGAATTTGCAAAGGAAAATAAACGCCTTAAAATCAATTTGAAGAGGGGACAGCGACAATGTTAAATTCAGATGGCATCTCTCCAGACAGTTTAACATAAACAAATTTTTTAGAAATGAGTACTGATTCTCAGCTGAAGTGGTGCGAACCGACAAATATCCTTACAAAAACAAGCTGTCGGTATGTTATGCCTTTAAACTCCCGTAGTCAGTGTGTGATAGCCAGTGTCTTTTAGATACATACTATATATATGTACACTCAGTTCATAGCTACGGAGTCCTTTTCTGGGAAACAAATGCACAAAATATGAACAGTTTCCAAACTTCAGAAGAAGGCCATGAGAATAAAACCAAAAATGGTAGTCGAGCTCATTGTAAAGATCTGTTCAAAACCCTGCGGTTTTTAACTGCGTCGTGTGAATACATTTACCGATCAATTGTACACCTCAAAAATAGCAGTGATAATTACTGCACAAAAGCTCTGTCCATGATCATGGAACAAGAGGGAAACTGAAGGTAAATTTACCACGAGAGAATAAACATAAAACTCCAAACAGCATTTTCACCCAGGAATAAAACTGTGCAATAAATTGCTCAAGGAAATTAAGGAGACTACTAAAACAAGCTCACTTAAAAAGGCAGTTAAAAAGTACTTTTTAAGCAACATATTATGTGCACTAAATGGTTACTTAGATAACAAGGAGTAGGGGAGTCGTAAAATCCAACACATACAAATAATAGAAACTATAACGCGTTGTAAACAGACTGGCCTTGTATTCGGGAGGGTGGACGCTCTAGTCCTCATCCAGTCATCCGGATTTAGGTTCTCCGTGGTTTCCCTAAATTACTTCGGGCATATCCCGGAATGGTCCCTACTATACGACCACGGCCGATTACATGTCACAGCCTTGTGAAATTAGACATTATGTAAATGCCTATATATATATATATATATATTACGTTATTTTTGTTGTTGACATGTCCAATATATTAACAAAAGTGGTCCACAGATGAATAAAATTACTACTACTACTACTACTGCACAAAAGCTCTGTCCATGATCATGGAACAAGAGGGATGGCATGGTACAGCAGCGTGCAGTACCCAGGGACACTTGAATTTGAGGAGGATCGTGAGGAGCATATTACTTACAATAAGCACCCGTCAACTTGGCAGTCGTCGGCTTCAGCAGTTGCTATGAGCGAAAAAGTTACCGCTATAAGGTGTAAGTTCTGTCACTAAGTAAGTCATCGATAGAGTCAGAGTCCACAACAAGGTGTTCTGTCTCTTCAGTAGCAGGACGGTGCGCTCTTTCATTCCACGCTACATTACGGGTTTCTCATCTAATTACACTCCGGCTAACCAGAGTTACGATGAGTTACTAATTTCACCCCCACGAGAAGCGAGAAAATGGAATACATTTTTGGGAATTTGTGATAAGTTCCTAGGGGACCAAACTGCTGACGTCATCGGTTATTAGGCTTACACCCTACTTAATCTGGCTTAAACTTACGCTAAGGACAACACACAACACACACCCATGCCCGAGGGAGGACTCGAAACTCCGACGCGGGGGGGGGGGGGGGGGGGGGGGGCACACAGTGGCAAGGCGCGGCGTAGCACGTAAACAACACACTTCCAGACATGAGTTGCCACTCAGAATAGTAGTCATCTGGAGCGCACTGCAAGCTAGCAAAATGTGTAATGGGAACTGTAGTATGTTACGTAATTATTTGACACGTTTTCTTTACATAATTCATAAAACGAACTCAATAGAAAAAACTTACTAAATCCAGCAAACATAGTCATTTAGTGTCAGTCCACTCACGGAATATGAGCTGTACAATGGCAAATGAAGCGCTTAGACTTTACGTACGATCGAAAAGACACACTGAGACAGCTGACAACTTCGCCGGCTTACAAGCACAACAGACATTCACATCACAAATAAATATTTAAATATTTGCACCTCCAAAAAAAAAAACTGATGGAACGTACTACTGACCTGCTCCAGCATGGGTAGATCTGACAACTGACATGATTTAACGCATCACGAAACATGTGGTCCAAACTTTATTTTTGCAACCTAAAAACGTAGGATGGTACTGAAAACCGGATGTTACTGCTTTGAATTAAGTTTTCATAAATCTGTTTTATACAGTACATCCGGTTTAGGCAAATTTAAGACCATTGACGGTGCTTCGAAAATGAACGAATCGGGAAGTGCAACGCAAACATTTATACGGCACAGAGTATAAAGTCGTATCATCTGCAACGACTAACAAAACCTGTACGAATTATTCAAGAAGAAATTCTTAGTCCTCTTACACATATTTTTGCAACATGTTAATACCTCGCCCTATACGCCTACATTTAGGGAGAAGCCGACTTCCAAACGCCTTGCTCACCACGAAGGAGGAAGTAGCTAATGAAATGACAATTATCGAGAAGATCAGCACTCTTGCTAAACGGTGAGCTACAATGAACATAAATCTAAACATGCATATACATATTCGATCATCTTTCGGGCGTGCATCTGTGAAAGTATGTTAGTACATACGGTTGCTGCCGCTAAATGCTCGTGAGATGAGTTAAAATACTTTCATCCAAGAATTTGATTTTTTTATATGTGCCGCATTACCATTTGATAAACAACGCATGTACATCATCAGTATATATGAATTCCGGAAAAGAATCTTCGTTTTGAAGTATACAACTGCAAATTCTGCAAGAGAAATGGAATTGTGGACATAAGAACTAGAACTGTGCACAGTTCTTTCTTGCGTGGGCGAAGCTGCGTACTGTATGCTACGTCCCGTTCACCCAGTTTCCTTAAGGGATATTACGGCGAGTTAAACAATGGACAACTCAAGCAACTGAAGATAATGTCCGCTAAAGCAACGACGTCCAGAACGTTGCCACATCCATGAAGCAGAATTTAACAACGACGTAACTCTAACAAATGTTTTAGAACGTGCTGCGCTAAAAAAGAAAAACATGTGTTTTAGAACGTGCTGCATTAAAAAAGAAAAAAAGCAAATGGCCCGAGCTAGCGGAATCTAGGTCGATTCTGTGTACAGGTCTCCGCATGTATGCAAATAATTTCCTCCTGATGGATGCTTTGATAATCAAACTACAAAATGGGGACTAAAACAAACGTCCAGATCTAATTCAACAGCTGGCGCACATCATACACAAAACAGATGATTTTTCTGGCACAAACAGTCTTAGCGAGGTCATTGCTGGTTTTTAGTTAGTATCTCGTCGTAGCTGGAAAATATAGACGCTAGATTTTAGCACAGACGAAGTGACGCTTTGCTCTCCTTATTTCTAGACTTTCGTACGAATAATGTACTGGTTCGTTTCATTTATCTGAACGAATTGACGCCCTAGATCCGACTTGTGTATCTGTGTGCAGATACCGTTCTTGACCCTATCCGTCTGCGAATGGCATATCGCAAGAAATATGTTGCTGACGCAGTAATGGGAAACCAATGCGGGATTCCACGAAACGGACGTGGAAAACGGCGGAAAAGCTACATTAACCATGTCTGTACACGATACCAACTGTTCATCATTTTAAAAATAAGTGTTCCAAGAGAAGTCTTTCTTTCTACAGTTTAATTAGGTCCTAAAGTTGGTAATAACGTGGGGGAGCGGTTTGCACTCAGGGGTAATGGTCTAAGAAAGGCTGGAACCACAGTACTAGAGGGAGCTGTAGAGCAGGGATATCCAAACTTTTCCTCTGGCGGAACACTTTCAGAATCCTACTACTTTGATAGAACACGTTCTTTACTTGAAAGGTTAATAATTTTTTAAAAAATGAGCTAACCTTGTTTTATTTAGCAATTAATATCAATTTTAATTCATAACTAATGACACAGAAAAAACAATAAAAAAATTAAAAAATAAGAAAAATCCTGGAAATAAACCTCCGCCGTGTTATTAATAGTTTTTCGCGGAGTATTTATACACTGCCCGCGGAACACAGTGTGGGAAACCCTACTGTGGAGGTAAAAAATGTAGAGGGAGGCAGACACTGGAATACATCCAGCAAACAATAGAGGAGATAGAATGCAGGAGCTCCTAATCGCCTAAAAAAAAGTCGGACCCCACTTGCTACTTAATGAGTAGTGATGTTTGATTATACTGACGCGGATGTACAGGTTCGATTCCCTGTGGCCACCTCAGATTTATTTTTCCTGGCGGAAAGGCCTTGAACGAGGAGCACGCAACTTCTTGAGGCAAAATGAAATACGGAATGTAAAAGCATCGAAACATAAGCGCAACTCGCCAATGCGGCGTCATGTGACTCGCCTCACTCTGGGTGACACACGACATTTATTTATTGGCACAAAAAGCATTAGCTGTTTTTTTTTTTCATTTTCTAGAGCGTGATGCTTGATGTGTTACAATTACTGACCTCATTCTTTGCAAGATTCCAGACTAGTTCTGCAACAGGGTTTAGTTCTATATGGTTTAAGGCAATGGGAAGCGACCATTCTCTAAGAAAATTTTGTCAATGGAATACATTGGAAGTCGGTGCTCGTCAGCGGTAGTCCGAAGATCTGCCGTTCTAGTCATATGGGAGAAGTGAACACTAAACGAAACTTGTCGCTGCCTACGTGGACAACAATGAACTGTTGTTAACAACACTCCTCGAACATAGTCACTATGCCAGCATTTATTCATACTGTAGTGTGTAATAATCTGTGTTTCGTCTAAATAAACCACATGCTGCTTTAATTCCGATGCTTAATTTTTTTTCAAAAAATTAAATGAATATACTCTGTCACTTGCACTTAACGATTCGTTTATTCTGACACCTTCTAAACCCAAAGAGTGTTCCTCGCAGTTCCTTTTGCTAACCTGCGGTCAAGTACTGTACGACGAAAGGCGTCAAATTTTTACAAAGATTTTATTTCCTCTTATTCTACATAATATAGCAGAAATGTATGCCCAGTAATACATTTATCTATATCGTCAGAGGGATATTTATTTCGTGTATTTTGCTTCTTCTGCTTCAGTGCAGACAGCTGAAACCCGCACCGCACGGCATCGCGTCCCCTCCCCCCCCCCTCCCTCTTCATCATCATCTTCCGTAATTTTCATGCCTTCGACTTACTGAAGTTTTGTTTGTCAACATTTTGCTTGCACGTTGCACCACCTTTTCCTCGAGCACTGTCTCTCCTTTCTCCTTTCCGTCATTACGGAACAAACATTGATGTTATTTTACACTGGAAAAAAGAAACGATATAAAAGCCTCATACAGTTTTTTGCCATAACAAATGCACACTTTGTCCTGTGGCACATCGTCTTATCTGCGTTGGTCCACATTAAGGCTCCTGGTATCGATCAAATTTGTTCGGCAAATTTGCTCTTTCGTAACTACGGGTTTGTCATACAAGCGTGAAGTTGTAACAAGAAAGTTTGTCAAATTCAACCTACATTTCGAAATACTTAGGGATTACAATTACAAATGGCCTAAATTGGAACGAACACATAGATAATGTTGTGGGCAGAGCAAATCAAAGATTGCGATTCATTGGCAGAACACTTAGAAGGTGCAATTGCTTACACCACGCTTGTCCGCCCTATTCTGGAGCATTGCTGTGCGGTGTGGGATCCGCATCAGGTGGGACTGACGGATGACATCGAAAAGGTACAAAGAAGGGCAGCTCATTTTCTATTATCGCGAAATAGGGGAGATAGTGCCACAGAAATGATACGCGAATTGGAGTGGCAATCATTAAAACAAAGGCGTGTTTCGTTGCGACGGGATCTTCTCATGAAATTTCAGTCACCAGTTTTCTTCTCCGATTGGGAAAACATTCTGTTGGCACCCACCTATGTAGGGAGAAACGATCATCACGATAAATAAGAGAAATCAGGGCTCGCAGAGAAAAATTTATGGTAAGTGCTCGTTTTTCCCGCGCGGCGTTCGAGAGTGGAACGGTAGAGAGAGCTTGTAGGTGGTTCATTGAACCCTCTGCCAGGCACTTTATTGTGATTAGCAGAGTGATCAAGTAGATGTAAAGTAACGAAGGGAAATTAAAGTCTAAAGAACCATCGACGAAACGGTGATCAGAGACATGAGCACAAAAATTACAGACGTGGAATAGGAAAGTTATCGACTCTGTCCAGGTCGGATACGAACTGCGCTACGCACAGGAAATGCACACAGTATTTTTGAATCGCTACCAGAATAGTCCACTAAAAGTAAATTCTAATGCGAAAACCACCTGCTTTGCCAGACTAAGGCGCGAATTACATATTAGTAGTTGTCATTTTCGCTTACGTCGACGGTCGAACGTAAGTGCTGTTGTAAGAAAGGAAGATTAGGGGTTAACGTATCTTTGACGTAGGGGACATGACAACAGCGCCAAGTTTGGATTGGGAAGGATGGGGAAGAAAATCCTCCGTGTCCTGTTCAGAGGAACCGCCTCGTTTTTTCCCTTAAACGATACAGGGAAACCTAACGACGAGAAGTGTCCGGAAAGTAAGGTTCCACGAGTCGCGAAATGGAAACCACAGTAAAAATTCGATGAAGCTTTGCACAGATGTCTCCAGTACGCCCGTCGATCGCGTCACGTTAAACTTTGCAGTTCTGAGCGCACAGAGAGTACGTAAAGATGCCTCGAACACAGTGTCTCCCGCCATGTATGGGTGCCTGCCAGGATATGAGATTTCATGCAACCCACATAAAGTAACTGTCGCATTTCCTTCTTCATTACAATTCTCGACCACACACTGTAGGGGCAATGAAGACGCTTCTGCAGCATTGTCGATGGAAGTGTTTTATCGTCCACTAACTCTCCCTGACTGATTTTAATCTTTGCTCACATTAACCGCCGGCTATGAAGACAACGCTTTGGCGCAGACAACGAGCTACAGACCAGCGTAGAGAATTGACGGAAAGCACAGGCGGCTGCCTTCTGTGACAAGGCTATTGGAAAGCCGGTACAACGCTACGACAATATGTGTAAGTCGGAGCGGCGACTATGTACAGAAGTAACTGGAGGGTGTAGCCAACTACCACAACATTTCTGATTTTTACTGTGGTTTCCGTTTCGCAAATGATCTGAACTTATTTCCTGGACAACCCTCCTATGAAAGGCCCGTCTGATATTTGCGCCGCCGTCCTCTTCGCTCTGTGGATACTGTTTGAGCAAAATGGTCTATACTTAACGGCGGCACAATGTTACAGCCTCACCGTTTTCTTTATTCCGCAGTCAAATCGCATGGAGGCAGTGGCGAATGATTATTTTCACTATAACTCTGTGGAGGACAGCAATGCGTAATTACGTCGCTAATAAGCACACCGAAAGAAACATTATTGTGGGTGACCCAGACAGACTGCTAATACCGAGTGTGCTACCAACTCTAACCCTGCTAATGGCCTCATTTCGGCGAGGAAGTGAGTCTAAAACTTTCTTCAGGAGGCATAACGTATTGCCTGTTAGATTCTATCTCGGATTCTTTGGTCGACATTTGTGTGACGACTTTTCCGACGTTCCGCGAGCCCAAGTGGCTGGCAATGTCGAAGCTTCGCCCTCCATTGCTGGTCGATTTCACGGCCACGGATTATACCCGGCCCAATCGCATTAGTGTGACCACCACCTATGTTCGACGTCAACGTGCAACGACCACTCACAGACGGCAGGTGGTAGCACTAGCAGTAAAGGGTATAGAAGGTGTGTCGGAGGGACACGGGAAACAGTGCAGTCGTTGTCTGAACGTGGAAACGGAGCGATTTATCTCATGTCCGGCAGGGAATGATCAATGGCTTTCGGGCCAAAGGTGGAAGCATTTCCGTAAGGGTAAGTTTGTAAACAGTTCGCGTGTCGCCGTGATTAAAATATAACGTGCTTGGTAAAATGGCGCTATCCAAAACCGGTGCTGAGGCAACTGTAGTGCATCATGGACCATAGATGAAGGAGGTAAGCGATTGCTGCGGAGATGTGTAAGGGTGAATAGATGAGCAACTGACCGCCCAGATGAACATAGAGGCTACGAACAGTATCTTTCCGACGGTCATTCAGCGAACGTTGCCGCGTACGAGCCTACGCATCAGGCACTGCTTCATGCAACCATGCTGACTGCTGTTCATCGGCGACTAAGGCTAGAATTGGGAAGGCAGTGCCACAACTGAAGGTCTACTAAGTGGCGATAGGTGGCCTCTTCAGGTGAATCACGTTCTATGCTGCCTCAGACAGATGACCGCTAGTGTGTGCAGTGTGCAAGGAGCGTTATGGTCTGGAAAATGTTTTCGTGATATTCCCTGGTGGCCTCGTCATTCTGGAACTCGCAGTGGCTCTACACAAGTATGCATCTACGCTTGGGGACCACGTCCACACCTACCTGCAGTTTGTTTTGCTTCGGCGTGCTGGTATCTATCAGCAGGACAGTCACACAGTTCGAAGAGCACCATGACGAGTTTACCATACTCCTCTGACCACCAGACTCCCAGGATTTAAACCAAATCGAGAACTGTGGGACCACCTCGATCAGGCTGTTCGCACATTGGATCCTCAACCGAGGAACTGGCCACGCTAATGGAGGCGGCATGGCGCCACATCCCCTTCAGCACCTCCCACAGTTCACTGACACTCTTCCTCTCGCAGCCGTCCTCACTGCAAAAGCTTGTTATTCAGGCTTTTGACAGACGGTCACATTAACGCGACTGGATAGTGTCTACGGCCGCAATGGTGCGTGAAACTGGCAAAAGTCAGAAAAATCGTCAAACAAAAGTAGACCTAATAATCCGAGACAGAAGCCGACAGGCAATAGAGTACCTGCTAGTGGCCACGAAAGCCTCAAAAGTTTTGTTCTTCAGGTATATTCTAGTCAGGTGAAGTCACTCACCGACGATTTAGGCTCCAGAGACCTATCAAATTGCGCGTTTGTTGTGCGTTTCACCTGCTATTCCAAATAGTCCACGACATTTACTATGGGATTAAGATCGGGTGATTCAGCAGTTCGGTCGAAGTACAATAGCCTGCCTGAGGGTTTGTCAAACCAGGAACGTATGCGTGAAGTTCTGTGAAAACAAACGGCTGTTATCTTGAGAATGCCCACTGCGCACCCATCATGTAGATGTAGAAGAAAGGGCAATATATGGTCATCGAGATAGTTGAAACAAACATCCCGGTTTACATTCATGACAACCTAAATATGTGGGCCCAAGACAACCCCAAAACATCACAGAACCACCTCCAGTCTGAACTGCACCACACACACACACACACACACACACACACACACACACACACACACACACACAGCAGTGTCGTTGGGCCGTCGGCGGTGCGCTCGACGTCTTGCATCATTTGAACTCATCGGACCACACAATAGGCCTCCGAACACCCACTGCCCCGTTTCTGTGTTGCTTGGACCACTGAAGACGTGCAGCTTAATGTGCTGCTGTGAGCAATGGCAACTTCTGAGGTACTCGACTCTAAAAGTCCATTTCATCAAATTCTCTAAGCAATATTCACCCAGAAGGTGGTTGGTATGGAGTAGCAGTTACTGTCGGATCTGAAACCGATTGTCACTGTCTAGGCAAGACCCACATCTCTGGTCCTCATGGCATGTTTTTATGACTACTGTTTTTACGCCGTGCTACATGGATGCGAGTGGTACAAAATTGCTTGTAGTCGCATTAGACGGTTAGTGCTGATATGCCAATAAATGGAGCAAATTAGTTCACGGGGTGGTCACTGGAATGTTCAAACACGACAGCTCCTGTAAGCCACTGTGGTACGTCTCCACGTCGACCCATCTTACTGCGCCGATTCCATACACCTTCTGGCGCATACAAATGACTTCAGAAGTGCGTGCTTTTCATTTGAGGAACAGCAAACTCTCTGCGCGAATAGGCCTCGCCCACAGGCGTCACTGGATGCGGATATGGAGGGGCATGTGGCCACCATGCTGTTCTCCAGGCCGTTGTCAGTTTTTGTGACCAGAACCGCTACTTCTAAATCAAGTAGTTCCTCAACTGGCCTCACAAGGCTGAGTGCATCCCGCTTGCCGACAGCGCTCAGCGCTACAGGCGCTAGGCAAGCCCGACAGCAGTTCGGTTATCTGACGGGAACCGGTGTTACCACCGCGGTAAGGCAATTGGCTCAGGAACAGGAAAGCTAGTAGAATATTAAAGATAGCATGGTCAGGTGTTGATTTGGAACACTGAGAGCCCAAAATATCTAGGAGTGAGACTTGATAGATTTCCTGCTTTGAAGAAGCACTGCATGACCTGTAAGTCAAAAGTCTCCAGCAAGAACCAACTTGTACGCAAAGTGGCTGGATCACAATGGCGTAGTCAACCTGAGTCCGCCACCGTAGTTGAGTGGACTGCGCGCCGGAGTTAGAGACTTTCTCTGCTCAGGGACTGGGTGTTTGTGTCGCCATCATCATTTCATTCTCATCGATGTGCAAGTCGCCGAAGTGGCGTCATCTCAAAAGACTTCCACCAGGCGATCGGGTCTTCTTGCCAAGAGGCGCTCGCCACACTAGATTTCATTTCAGTAAACCTGAAACTCTATGAACCTCTGCAACGGCACTATGCTATTCTGCAACAGCGTATGCATGTTGTGTTTGGTGCAATTCAACACATGCCAAACAGGTGGGTATAGCTCTCAATGACACTTGTAGAATCATGGAAGGTTGCTTGAAATCCACTCCCGTCGAATGGCTTTACCACCTAACAGAGACAGCACCACCCCTGTTCGTAGAGAACCAGGCGCAAATAATGGCAGAAGATAATACATCCTTTGTAGGGGCACGAACTGCACCAGCAACAACTGAAGTCACGGAGTTTCGTAAGAACATCGATGGCACTTGAAACCACTGCTGAAAATACGGAAGGCTAATACCTACCTTCCCCCTGCCTGGGATAGAGTTTCAGAAACTCCACCTACAGGCTATGATGAGAAATGGGCGACTTGGAGGTTCCAGAACAGACTGAGACTTGGAGTTGGCAGATAAAAGATTATTTTGGCAAGACGGGGCTACGCCGGTCAAGATGGTATTCAGTGCGACTGTGGAGAAGACCAGACTGTCCATCACATGCTTCAATACTGACTGTGTTCAGCCTCCTGCACAGAAGCTCCCTACTTAGCAATCATATACAACCGCTCGCTCACCGATAGATCTGTACCTGCAGATTGGAAAATTGCGCACGTTGCACCAGTGTTTAAGAAGGGTAGTAGGAGTAATCCATCGAACTACAGACCTATATCATTGACGTCCGTTTTGCAGTAGGGTTTTGGAGCATATACTGTATTCAAACATTATGAATCACCTCGAAGGGAACGATCTATTGATACCTAATCAGCATGGTTTCAGAAAACATCGTTCTTGTGCAACGCAGCTAGCTCTTTATTTGCACGAAGTAATGGCCGCTATCGACAGGGGATCTCAAGTTGATTCCGTATTTCTAGATTTCCGGAAAGCTTTTGACACCGTTCCTCACAAGTGACTTCTAATCAAGCTGCGGGCCTATGGGGTATCGTCTCAGTTGTGCGCCTGGATTCGTGATTTCCTGTCAGGAAGGTCGCAGTTCGTAGTAATAGACGGCAAATCATCGAGTAAAACTGAAGTGATATCAGGTGTTCCCCAGGGAAGCGTCCTGGGACCTCTGCTGTTCCTGATCTATATAAATGACCTGGGTGACAATCTGAGCAGTTCTCTTAGGTTGTTCGCAGATGATGCTGTAATTTACCGTCTAGTAAGGTCATCCGAAGACCAGTATCAGTTGCAAAGCGATTTAGAAAAGATTGCTGTATGGTGTGGCAGGTGGCAGTTGACGCTAAATAACGAAAAGTGTGAGGTGATCCACAGGAGTTCCAAAAAAAATCCGTTGGAATTCAATTACTCGATAAATAGTACAATTCTCAAGGCTGTCAATTCAACTAAGTATCTGGGCGTAAAAATTACGAACAACTTCAGTTGGAAAGACCACATAGATAATATTGTGGGGAAGGCGAGCCAAAGATTGCGTTTCATTGGCAGGACACTTAGAAGATGCAACAAGTCCACTGAAGAGACAGCTTACACTACACTCGTTCGTCCTCTGTTAGAATATTGCTGCGCGGTGTGGGATTCTTACAAGGTGGGATTGACGGAGGACATCGAAAGGGTGCAAAAAAGGGCAGCTCGTTTTGTATTATCAGGTAATAGAGGAGAGAGTGTGGCAGATATGATACGCGAGTTGGGATGGAAGTCATTAAAGCAAAGACGTTTTTCGTCGCGGCGAGATCTATTTACGAAACTTCAGTCACCAACTTTCTCTTCCGAATGCGAAAATATTTTGTTGAGCCCAACCAACATAGGTAGGAATGATCATCAAAATAAAATAAGAGAAATCAGAGCTCGAACAGAAAGGTTTAGGTGTTCGTTTTTCCCGCGCGCTGTTCGGGAGTGGAATGGTAGGGAGATAGTATGATTGTGGTTCGATGAACTCTCTGCCAAGCACTTAAATGTGAATTGCAGAGTAATGATGTAGATGTAGAAGACGAACCTCAACAAGGAGTAGAAAATGCATTGCAAGTGGCCAAGTTTTGGACAAAAGTAATATAGTCATAACTGTTTATATAACATCTATGTTTCTGATAAGAGACTCACTTCAACGCTGGAAGGTCACATGCTACCAGTCCTTCACCGTCTGCAGCGCTCCATAGCTATCAGAGCGCTCTTTTGAAGCGGCTAATAGTTTGTCCGGTGAGCTCACAAATGGATATCCGAGAAGGGGAACCCATTTCCATTTCACCATCTCCTTTCAGGACAGTGCTTCGTCATGCTCAAACGTGACGCTGCCGGCGGTGGGCGCAGTCAGCGAGAGCGTAGGAGAGGAGCATAGGCGGCGTATGACCGGTGCCGGCAGAGAAGGCCCGTTTAGGAGAGCCACTGGCGGAGGCGCGGGCGGCGCTGATTCACGACACCCGGGGCGGCCTGCCAACACCCGCTTTCTTCTACTCCCCTGGCAATCACGAAACTAAACATCCCGTAAAACTAGCTGGCGGTCCCGCAAGGACGCCCACAAGGTTACGCGCCAATCCCCTACCTGCGTTCCTAGAGTAAGATTATCTGCCTTCCTGCCGCCCGTGTTCCCAACGTTATGTGGTACAAACGCTCTATTGCCGAGATATAAAAAAAAAAAACCACTGAATTAACAAAACAAATACTTGCTGAAACAAACACTTATCGATAAGACGAATGGCGCTAGCGAAGGAAACAAAGTCTTTTCTTAAAGTCTGCAGCGCCTGTGTGAAGCGTTTTCTTCGCTTTCGGGTGAATGCAAATACTGAGTTGTATCTTCCTCAGATCATTCGCACAGGTTTTATGGCAATGACGTGGAACAAGTCAGTTTAAGAACGAGCTATGTGCGGTTGGTTTATGGTTACATGTTGGTCATTTAGTGATTATTAAATACTGCAGAGGATTAAATTTTACTAAAAATTAACGTTGATTTTATTCACAAGACTGGTAAACACACATAAATTTAACAATGAACGCAATGTGTAGAACAGAAAGAGTTGCAAAGATAAAATGATTTCAGTGTAGATTTAAAATCTGCCCTGCTATCTGCCAAATTTTTACATCATTGAGCAAATAGTGAGCTACAAAAAGCTACAGTGATAAGTAGTGAAGGTCATGTTTTCTTCTTGTTACTAAAAATACAACTTGCTTACAACTCAAGAACGATCTTGTTGGTTACAAATGGATCCGCCACAGAGAAACCGTCTGCAGAGCCTTACAATACGAATATTACTGTCCAAATCGCTGTTTAAATGCTTTACCTACCGACCGTAAAAATACTAAACGCTCTGAGCGTTTTCAAGCATATATCATTTGCAACTATGATAGGATACCGAGAGAATTATTGCATTGGTTAAGACATTAGCTTTAAATCGGGAGGAAAGAAATTCAAATTGATTAAGGCGAATGCTACGATGGTTCATTCGAAAAGGACAAAGCCAATTCCTTGCCTCATCCTTCTCCCTCCACTCTCCTTATTTTCTTTACCCTGACGAAGCGAAGTTAAGTGCCTAGATGAGCATTTCGCAAATGCTCCAAGCGCCTGTCTTCCTTCAGGTTTTGTCTTACGTTAGACAGGTATCGAGCGCAGATTTCGTTGTTCACTTTTTGGACTCCAGCCAAACTATGAACGGTACAAGTTGCACGGCGACCTCGGAATTTTTTTCCGGCGTCGCTAAGTAATAAAACACTCAACAGAAATTCAAATGCAACACAAAGACTATTTCAAACCGTGAAAAAAATTTTTAGTGAGGAAAATTCCGTGAGAAAATGCCCTTCGCTAGAAAGCTTCTTAACAGCCATTTATCTATGTACATAGATAGAGCTTTGAGATGTTTTGCGACGTGTTTTAACCCTTTGACTACATTCTTTTTTCAGAGTAAAAGACGGTAATGTACAGTTATTTTAATTAGTCTCATAGTAAAAAGTAACAATATGAATCTTCCCTTATCGTGGCCTATGAAATGGTACAAATGGCTCTGAACATTATGGGACTTAACATCTAAGGTCATCAGTCCCCTACAACTTAGAACTACTTAAACCTAACTAGCCTAAGGACATCACACACATCCATGCCCGAGGCAGGATTCGAACCTGCGAGCGTAGCAGTCGCGCGGTTCCGGACTGAAGCGCCTAGAACCGCTCGGCCACTCCGGCCGGCCCGTCTATGAAATCTTTGCGTTTCTAATGTCTCGTACATAGTTGCAAGACTCAGTGGAAGAAACAGCATCTCTAACGATGTGAAGCACGACTCTGGACGAAACATTAGGAATGAGAAAAGTTTCCTGAATTACGACCATACAACCCAGCTTATTCGTCAGCAGATAGGGCTTTCAGTCGTGAAAACCTTCATTGTATGGTGAAAAAAGTATTTCCCGCCATTTCGTTTTCCAACGCGGACTTACAGAGTTACTCATAGGTACGGACAGGGGTTTCAGACGACGTCTGCTCAAAAACTAAGTGGATAGAGCCTCTCTCCAAATCTGTAACCTATATTACAGGTGCACAATGTGGACTTTATTTGTAACGAGGTAAACGGCAACAAGTGCGTTCAATTCGTTGACACGGTACGTCCGGGAAAGATCGATGGCAGCCCGCTTTGCAAGTCTGTTCTTTGGGTTGCGTATCTGCAGACGTGAGCTAAGGCGATGCTATAATATAGAGCAGAGGGTTAACAATGAAGCTTGAAGACAGCACAATCTACAGGTGTAAACTGTGATTATAAGATATCTGCAAACTAGCAGCAGGCTTCCCGTTATCAGTGCAACGTCTACACGGAACAATAACGAGAACAAATTTCCACTGTTCTCTGATAATCTATCGTGACACACATATTTTCAGATGGTAGTCAAAGGATTAAGTAAACTGGACGCCAGATACCACCCTTTAAGCTACGACCTCTGCCCCTGTTGATTAAATTATCCGCCGATGTAAGAGAATAGCTTGAGCTGCCAGGGAAAGCAAGTAGAAACAAATGAATAATTAGGTCTTCGTCATTGCTGAAGTGTGAATTTAGCGTTAAAAATTGTTATTCTATGCTGCTCGTCCAACATTCCCCAAAACGAAGATGTCTGTACTGCCTCTGTGCCTCGAGCAAGCTACGTATCCGGTCCGAAATGAAGTCTCCCAGGCAAACATCCCCAGCCTTCGTCGGACACCGGCAACCCGGTTTTTCCCGGTAACTTACGACCGTCGCCCTCTTTCCCGCCACAAAACCAGGCCGCCAGACTGATGCTTCGCCTGGGCCGCAAGTTACGAGCGACGGCTTCTTCTAACGAGACGGCGGCCGTTGAGTGGTGAATGGAAGACGACCGCCGCTCTCGCTGTCCCGGGTCCTGGCCACTATTTCGGGACGCGGCGGGAATAGCGCTGCCCACGGGACACGCACTCCCACGCACGCGAAGTGGGAGTTGGCGGAGGAGTCCATCTCAGTGAAAGACCAGTGGGACGCGAGTGATGCAATTTCCGAGTTCTCTGGAAGCCACCGGTAAGAATTCGGCATTAATAAACTGATATTTCAGGGTCTATAAATGTTTGAGAAAATTCCACAGTCGACAATTTAGACTATGCAGTGTCTTTTATAGACAGTCTGTGAAATTTATGCAGAGGACGAGCAACAGTATTTAAATATTCTTCTTCGTTTCCGGGCCTCAGTCCCATAACGTCATGTTGTTGTTGTTGTTGTTGTTGTTGTTGTTGTTGTCTTCAGTCCTGAGACTGGTTTGATGCAGCTCTCCATGCTACTCTATCCTGTGCAAGCTTCTTCATTTCCCAGTACCTACTGCAGCCTACATACTTCTGAATCTGCTTAGTGTATTCATCTCTTGGTCTCCCTCTACGATTTTTACCCACCACGCTGCCCTCCAATACTAAATCGGTGATACCTTGATGCCTCAGAACATGTCCTACCAATCGATCCCTTTTTCTAGTCAAGTTGTGCCACAAACTCCTCTTCTCCCCAATTCTATTCAATGCCTAGTTATGTGATCTACCCATCTAATCTTCAGCATTCTTCTGTAGCACCACATTTCGAAAGCTTCTATTCTCTTCCATACATTGCTACACTCCATACAAATACTTTCAGGAACGACTTCCTGACATTTAAATCTATACTCGATGTTAACAAATTTCTCTTCTTCGGAAACGCTTTCCTTACCATTGCCAGTCTACATTTTATATCCTCTCTACTTCGACCAACATCAGTTATTTTGCTCCCCAAATAGCAAAACTCCTTCACTACTTTAAGTGTCTCATTTCCTAATCTAATTCCCTCAGCATCACCCGACGTAATTCGACTACATTCCATTATCCTCGTTTTGCTTTTGTTGATGTTCATCTTATACCCTCCTTTCAAGACACTGTCCATTCCGTTCAACTGCTCTTCCAAGTCCTTTGCTGTCTCTGACAGAATTACAATGTCATCGGCGAACCTCAAAGTTGCGCTAATAATGATCAAATCTTTATCTGTGATCAGGCAGTAAGTTTACTAGCACTTCTGTAGCAGGATGCTCTCTCTGTCGACACAGTCACCAGTTACCTTAAAGGAGAAGGAAGTGCAAACTTTGTTCAGTCGAGAGGACATATGGGGCGTTCAAAGCACGTGGAAATAAAGCCTGTTTTAGAACAGTTCGGGCTCTTTCCACTTTTAAGTACCATTCAGAAAGCTGCTTTCAGAGTATAAAAGTCTCCTGTCCAGATGTTGTAAATATCTACTCTAGGATTGGGAACACCGTTGTGGTCGAAGAGAAGCAGTCCCTTGTTCAGAACACATTGGGAAAATGTCCATTGTCACAGTTTGCGTGGTTTGTTTTGTCGTTGTGAGAGCTGTAATTAAAGGGAATTGATGATTATGAGTGACTCGTCTGAAGTTATTGAAGACAATGCATCGGAATATCAGCGTTATAGCTCAGAGAAGCTAATAATTACTTTGTAGATTTGGTAAGTGAGAATTAACTAACTATATAATAAGCACACTTGGTTGCTGAGTTTAAACATCTGATTATATTTTATGGTACTTTCACAGTCATTGTATGTTACTTTAGCACGGGAGGGGACACAGATACTGAGGAAAAGTAGCGAACAGAGGAACTAGACGTTCTCGACATCCAGAGAAAGGGAAGAGGTGTACTGATCAATGGCAGCGGAACTGTGGGCAGTAGTATACTACAAGGAAGGTTGTAAAATATCCAGGCAATAGTCCTCCTGGTAATGCACCCTGTAACACATCGCAATGCCAAAACTTAAAGAAGAAGAGAGAGAAAACATATTTCATTCTTTCTGGAAACTTAGTAATTACAGCCAGCAACTTGTGTATCTTTGGGACTTGTTCAGTCAAGTCAGATTATACTGTCTGGTAAAAGAGTTGGTTTTGAAAATAGTAAAGGCGTTAGCTTCAAATGTTTCTTAAGGATTGGAGCGAGATCTGTAAGGATGTGTAAATTCTACACATAATAAAACAATCTTATATTCATACTTTTGTACCGGCCAAAACATGAATATTAAATTGTCATGGTCTCTCATGAAGTCTCAGCCAATGATCACAAATTCTTGGTATCAGCAGATTCTGACTTACCTAATGATAGTGATTTTGGGTCAATGGAGAAAGCCGGTAAGAAAATTTCGCACATTTACACACCAAATGATTGGATGGATATCGTCTGACAAGCAAAGAAAACGTCCCCGATTTCAGGTCATTGCAATGAAATTCTCGGACTTTTTATGCTCCAGGAACTTGAAGAATTCAGTAATAAACATAAAAAAATGATTGATGGTTATGGCATCAACTGCTGACCATGAGATGGTTACATTATGAAGTAGAATCTTCTTTTACCCTACTGTTTAGGCCGACTCTGAACCCTGATGTGCAATTTGACGAAACTGACTTGAGAAGAAGTATGGCCATACCATAACATACTTTTGTAACACCCAGCAGAGGTCTCTTTATACCAAACGTCGACCAGTAGCAAAAGTGAACAAAAAGGGCATGGAAGATTTACTGCTATGCATTCCACCTGTGTATCACCATTTTTTCAAGAACCTACAATGTGATTCTGCCCCAAGAGCTTCCTCAGCTTTACGAGAGCAAACAGACAAAAGTTAATAAGTTTTTCTGTGAATGTGGATTACTTAACTTCCTATTTGGGCATGTTTGTTATACGCAGGTACAGGGACTAAAATTTTAATTATATAAACTAGAAATACATTTTGTTTGCCGTTTCCTCAGTGGAACGTGAAGACCAGAATGAAGAGGAAGATACAATTAATTACAATACATACAGTGCACGAAAGAATCGAGCCCAAAATTTTATTGTACTTTTATATTCAAGGTAACATGGAGCGGCACTTAAATTTTCCCTTCTTCATTTTGAGAATACATGATACAAAATATCTTCTATCATTCAAACTTTTTAAAATGATGTAAACTTTTTTCCTGCAATTAATTATTCCGCAAAAACTTTGTATATTTTACTTAAAACTCTTTTTTGGTGACTTGTTTCCTTTGTGCACTGAACACCCCATATGTAAAATCCGGTTACTAGTCACAGTGTTTACGGATTATTAATCTTACGACATTAAGATGTTAGCGACGCGTTTCGAGCCGCTAGTGCTCACCATCAAACATCGCGGCGCGCAAACCACTTGCATATTATTTATGCTACAAATACTATGAACTAGGTTACAGCGTTGCCAGGGTCTTGAAAAGCACTGCGAAAGCGAGGGAAGATGCTGGACCAAAGCTGCAACCAGTAGAAGTACGTGTCACCAGCATACTGGAATCAATAACCGGTACATCACAGCACTGCCTTTGGCAATAAGTATCTCGTACATCTTTTCCCTTTGTATGCACGGAGGCGTATGTTCTGTACCTACTGAAGACATTGGCGGCGCAATAAATTAGCGATCACCTAGCGAATAGTATTAGTAGGGCAAATAATATGTAAGCAATTTGTATTTCTTGTTGCCTGATTATTAGCTCTAGTGGATCGAAACACGTCGCTAGTAAAATGACATCGTGAGTTTAACAATTCTTACACATTGTTAACGGGTGCAATACATACATAAATAAATAATCTGCCAGTAAGACTAATAATTATTTGTTCAATCTATATTACATTTTTAACGCTTGTCTATCGTGTTTTAAGGGCGTATGTAGGGAACCAACTCGCCAGCTGACCAGATGAGTGTGGAAAACTACCTAAAAGCCACATTTGGGCGACACGTGCACCAGAGCTGTGGTTATCATTAATTAAGTGCGCTGTTACCTTCCGTATCTGTATCAGTTCCTTGACTCGCAATCTACACACATTGTGCAAGCCCAAGTACATTGCAGTTCAAAGGTAATTCGTACTAATATTGTTCCGAGCCACTTTCTGTCTAATTCTGTTCGCATATGGATCGTCGCTGAAATGATTGTGTGCATACGCCCTAGACCCTATTAAGTAGTTGAATCTTGACATTTGAGTCCCAAAGTCGGAACACTGTCACAGTACGAAGTGCATTCAAGTTCTAAGGCCTCCGATTTTTTTTCTAATTAACTACTCACCCGAAATCGATGGAACTGGCGTTACGTCTCGACGTAATCGCCCTGCAGACGTACACATTTTTCACAACGCTGACGCCATGATTCCATGGCAGCGGCGAAGGCTTCTTTAGGAGGCTGTTTTGACCACTGGAAAATCGCTGAGGCAATAGCAGCACGGCTGGTGAATGTGCGGCCATGGAGAGTGTCTTTCATTGTTGGAAAAAGCCAAAAGTCACTAGGAGCAGGTCAGGTGAGTAGGGAGCATGAGGAATCACTTCAAAGTTGTTATCACGAAGAAACTGTTGCGTAACGTTAGCTCGATGTGCGGGTGCATTGTCTTGGTGAAACAGCACACGCACAGCCCTTCCCGGACGTTTTTGTTGCAGTGCAGGAAGGAATTTGTTCTTCAAAACATTTTCGTAGGATGCACCTGTTACTGTAGTGCCCTTTTGAACGCAATGGGTAAGGATTACGCCCTCGCTGTCCCAGAACATGGACACCATCATTTTTTCAGCACTGGTGGTTACCCGAAATTTTTTTGGTGGCGGTGAATCTGTGTGCTTCCATTGAGCTGACTGGCGCTTTGTTTCTGGATTGAAAAATGGCAGCCACGTCTCATCCATTGTCACAACCGATGAAAAGAAAGTCCCATTCATGCTGTCATTGCGCGTCGACATTGCTTGGCAACATGCCACACGGGCAGCCATGTGGTCGTCCGTCAGCATTCGTGGCACCCACCTGGATGACACTTTTCGCATTTTCAGGTCGTCATGCAGGATTGTGTGCACAGAACCCACAGAAATGCCAACTCTGGGGGTGATCTGTTTAACAGTCATTTGGCAATCCTCCAAAACAATTCTCTCCACTTTCTCGATCATGTCGTCAGACCGGCTTGTGCGAGCCCGAGGTTGTTTCGGTTTGTTGTCACACTATGTTCTGCCTTCATTAAACTGTCGCACCCACGAACGCACTTTCGACACATCCATAACTCCATCACCACATGTGTCCTTCAACTGTCGATGAATTTCAATTGGTTTCACACCACGCAAATTCAGAAAACGAATGATAGCACGCTGTTCAAGTAAGGAAAACATCGCCATTTTAAGTATTTAAAACAGTTCTCATTCTCGCCGCTGGCGGTAAAATTCCATCTGCCGTATGGTGCTGCCATCTCTGGGACGTATTGACAATGAACGCGGCCTCATTTTAAAACAATGCGCATGTTTCTATCTCTTTCCAGTCTGGAGAAAAAAAATCGGAGGCCTTAGAACTTGAATGCACCTCGTAAGTGGTGTCTGCAGTCAGCCGCCTTAGCACTCCGCCCTCCGCGGGAAAAGACAATCGCTTTAAACCTATGACCTACAAATGTGGCGTAAAAATCTGAAATTCACATATGGCATTGATTTCTATAGTGTCTCTAACTATCTTATAAATCTGCTCTAAATTTTAATGAAGACCAGAGTTAGGTTCTTTATCGAAACAGGCGAAATTTCGCGCCCGGAAATGCTTTCTACTCGAGAACACCAGGCACACTTCATCGTGTAGCTTTAAGTGGCAACAGCGTGATTACCGACAATGTCAGGCTCACTTTGGTGTCCTGCTGGCAGGAGCGGACCAGCTCGCCAGCTGTCAAATATTCTTAAATCGCACTGTACTTTTATCCTCGTGGTTTGTGAGATGAAGATGACACTACTTTGATGTAACAGCTATAGAAATTCTACAATAAATGAGCAACCTCAAGAGAACTAGTGTGGTGAAGGCCTGGGAAGTAACTGCAGTAAAACTAAAACGGCCTATACTTATTGTATTGAAAGGGAACATTGGGGTAACTTATGACGTTCTTGCATTAGTTGACGTAGTTTTGGGTTTAGGCAACTAAACCCAAACAACTCGAGGACGCCGAAATAAGTAAAAAATTAGAATACAATTTGACGAGAAAATCATCTCCAATACAATACTATTTTAACGGTGTTCCCGTAAGTATCTATAATACATATGCAATAATAAAAAAAAGAGTTATCCAATGCAGAACACTGACAGAAACGAGAAGAGCCAAGACGAAGCATTAATAGAGAGAGAGATGAGACAGAGTTGACAATATCAAAGTGATTATTTTGACATAAAATGGAGGTGTTTGGGAGTTGAGAAATGCAGCTCTTAGTGGAATACAAGCTGAGGTCCTTTATAATGCTGGTACTGTCCACAATAACCGTAGCCGGTTGGAGAACATGTTTTCCACTTACGCAACATGATCATTTACCCCGTGCCCTCCCTCCCTCATACATTAGGTGCCGTTCTTTGGGCTCTTGGTAGGTCCTCTAAAAACAAAATGGTTTGTTTTCATTGATGATTCTGGGAGACCTTGTGTAAAAATTCGGCACTAGGGGCGCCTCTAGCGCCCCTCTCATGCTGGCGCTCCAAGCGGCCACCTTAGTAATTCAGCTAAAACAGAAAAACAGTACGAAAAATCTTGGAATGAATATATTTGTTTCTTTCCAGCAACAAACTATTTTGAGATCCTAAAGGGGTACCAGTATTTGTGGTTTTAACAGAGAAGTCCTTGCAACAAATATCAATTCAAAGTTTAATTTGATGCAATAAAAAGTGTATACACTGAAAAAATTGATGATCTGGAAGGTCGTTCTGACGATCTGTTATAGTAAACACTTCGATGGAAGTCGTACAGACAGGTCTCCAAGGCATCGTTAGCTGTTGAGGCCGGCAGAACCACAGAGTAGTTCAGCGAAATACCGCTAGAGAGCAGCAGCAACAAGACATACATCGGACGCCTTAGTAACTCTGTGCGACAAAGGAATACTCAAGTTCGGATCGGTTAATGATAGTAACTATTCACAGCTGTCTGGACGAAGAAAAACAATTAGAATGTAGAAGTAATAAGAAACGTTAGCATTCCAGCTCTGCAATCTACTACACGTAGCGAATTAATACCTTACCGTACTGTAGTGCTGTGCGTGACGTATTATCCCAACTGCCTAGTCTTCCTCCTCCTCCAAGAATTCATTTACAAACCTTTAAGTAGCTGCAAATGTGGCTTTGTAATTATAATTTAAACTTACCCTCCACCAGTAACAATTTTGATGTAAGTAACTTTACTCTTACAACTGTATGATTATACTCTGATGGGCTGTGGGTGACACTCTTAACAGTACTAGAAACTCACCTACAAAAGTAAATTATGGGTAGCAAAATGTGCTAATTTTAAGTTCCATTACTATATGACTTCCCGTTTTCCCTTGTCAGGCATCATCAATGAGTTATTGACCTCCTCTTGACTTCTCAGTATTTTCTACTTAGTTTCTTGCATCAGTTTCTATTATTTCTTAATTAGTTTCTTGCATTATTGTTTAATACATGTTGTTGTGTTGTCAGACAACACACAACTCATGAACTATAAATGCAAAGTTCCACCTACCTCATCACAAGCAGCACAGCGTGGCTTGAGCTGCTCAGCGTAATGCCTCTCGCAGTAGAGCAGATCATCATGGGCACAGTAAGTCAAGTCAACCAACAGCTCCTTGCAAGTTGTACATGTGAAGCAAGCTGGGTGCCACAAAGTGCGATCACCAAATTTAGGTGCCACAACACCCAAATCCTGTGGTGCCAATGTCTTCAAACATTGTGGGCACTCCTAGAAGATATAACTTTTGATTAGAGGTTGTAAACAAAATTAAAGGACATATTCAAAAGATTGACAGCATTTAAAATGTATGATCTTATAATCACAAATACAATTCTGTCACTACATTAAGTTAGTGGAAATAATAACTGAGTAATTGTCCTGCAATAAAATATAAATATTCCAGAAATGCTAACGAATTTCTACCAATCCATTATGGATACAACAACAAATATTGCAAGTAAATGCTAAAATTTTTTATAGGAAGAGAACATCCACTTGCCAGATGCCAAAATAATAGCAAAATGACCACAAATCACACATAAATTTAAAAACAATGTTGAATCTAATGCTTTTACAAATTTATAATATTGAGGAGTTTAAAAAACACAGAGGTACAACACACAATGAGAAGGCACACACACACACACACACACACACACACACACAGTAGATCATTGCCTCTAGCAGCTGAGACTAGACTGCAAGACAGTTTACAGTGTGTGGCAGTGAATACTTGTTATTATTGTTGTTGTTGTTGTTGTTGTTGTTATTGATGATGATGACAACATAAGGGAGTGAATAACTTACACTACGTGAGTAGCAACTGGGGGTCTGCTGAACTTAGGTCCTTATCTAATGGATATTAACAATCTCAAATGCCACTACTCTATGAGACATGGTAGAAAGATTTGGACACTGTCCTAGACATTGGCACAAAGTGTGGTGATCAGGGAGTTATGCCACAATCTTTCCTCTCTCTGCTTATGAAATACTAGTGATATAAATTTCTTCTGCCACCAGGCACCATCACACAAGTGTACGATAGAGGCTTCACAATGGTGGTAGACAAAATACAAGATGGAAGTGTGACAATGATGTATTTAGCAACAGCATCCTTGTGTAAGATAACCTTGTCATATCAGCTTTCAGCAAAACTAATTTTGTTATGAACTCTACCTTTTTCATCATCAACAGTCTTTTATAAAAGGTGATCTCACTAGCAGGGGCTACAATAAGTTGCTCCTGACAATGATGATGGTGACTGAAATCATTTGAACATCCAGTTTTGACGTGAGTTTGACCCAACAAAAAGACCAAAAATATTTTATACACGTTTGAATAGTGTGTGTCAATGCCATTCCCATTATTGTTGACAGTATATTCTGTCATAAATACTGTTAGTATAAAAACGATTGACTTAAAAAAATTGCAACAAGTAAACCACTGAAACAAATGGCACATCTAACAGTCACTCCTGAAAATCAATCACAGGATTATGTGAACTGCTCCCTCCTATGCAGCCGAAGCAACAACAGAAGGGAAAATTCTGAAAGGTTGTGGAGGGGTGGAAATGCTCAGAAAATAGAGCAAAGAGAAAGAGTATAAGATCTGAAATGAAAGGCACTTGGAACTAGCAAGTAAATAAGCTTCCTGGAAGATTAAATCTGCCAGGAAGTTTCAGATCAGTATACACTCCACTGCAGAGTGGGATGAAATAGGACATTAACAAAATGTGACTAAGTGTCATAATAGCAAGGATCTGTTGAATGCTTCTCTCTCCCTCCTACTGCCTGCCCTGCTGAACCAATTTGTAGCTTGAATATGCAGCATACCACCTTAATCTTTCTGCCATCGGATTTACCACATTTGACATAAAACATCCACTGCTAGCTAGTCTTGCCACAATCTCTTTTTGTTATATCCTAGCCAGTAATGCCAACCGAGCCCGCTGCCAAAAGGTTGACAGCATCAAAGTCCGGACGCCGTCCGCATAAGCAGCGCCAGCGATACAGGAAATTGCCGCAAGTCTGCGCGCGCCACCGCTGGCTTCTGGCTTCTTAAGCGCTGGAGTCGCGAGCGCTAGCAGTTCTGTATTCGCCGCTCAGTTGTATACTCGCCACCGATTTCTGTACTTGCTAGTCAGTTGTGTGTTCATCGCGGCAGAGTTGTTGTTTGTCGTCAGCCGACGCTGACCTAGCCGCTCCGACTCGAACTAGACAGATTTCTGTAGACACGGAGTTCACTACTGTGTTTCTGTATCTTCGTTAATAAAGATAAGTACCGACTTTTATTTAATCAGAGTGTTTGGGTTTTCATCTTTCTGTTCACTGTTCCAGCGGACCGGTCGGCCCGCTATTAAAAGTGTGGCGGTGACTTCGTAAGCCGTTTCTACAGCGAAGTGTTTGTCGCTACGAACCCCGCCACAAAACTTTTCAAAGTACTAAGTATGTAATGATGTGCAGCCTTGGCTGTTCAGTTCTTTCCAGTCTGAAAGGAAGGATCACAGTTTAAGCTGCCTGTCATATTGAAAAGGGAAACTATTCCAGCTAACATTATTGGTTGGTTTGTTGATCTGGGGGAGGGCACCAAACAGCAAGGTCATTGGTCCCATAAGATAAGGGAAGGATGGGGATGGAAGTTGGCCATGCCCTTTCAAAGGAACCATCCTGGCATTTGCCTGAAGAAATTCATAGAAATCACAGAAAACTTAAATCAGGATGGCTGGATGAGGGTTTGAACCAGTGTCCTCCTGAATGGTAACCTCATTTAGGAAACCCACAATATAAAAATGGTGTGAGAAACAGAGTTGGAAGGACAGAAAAACAGAAAGGAACTTAAGATGACAAGAATGGTTAAAATTATATTCAGTAACATCATAAAATAAATAAGTCTTCAATTTATGATTATCATCATTGTTACAGCTAAGAGTGGGTCCAGGTCTGAAAGGAGTTAAATGAGAGAGAGAATTGTGATTGAAGAAATTATTATAATTTAATGTCAAGTAAGTGCCAATTCAATTCATAACAGCATGCAGCAGATAAATTTGTTAGCTACTAAACTCTGATGATGTGGTCATGGATGCAGGCACAGTCATATTACCTACCGGCCCTACACATAGTATTCTGGATCATATGGCGTAAGTTGGGAAACTATTGATGAGTCCACCCTTATATGCACAGTGTTTCATTATCCATCAATATTCTTAGTGTACTATTTGCAACATCTTGTCAAACAATAAAACAAAACTGAATATCCCAAAAACAATTGCTTGCATTTTCAGCTGCTTGTACTATTACACAGTATATGTACTAGCAAGAGTGGTTAAAATGTGAAGATCCTTAGAAAATCCTCAAAATGATTTAATTGTCAACCCTGCGTTATCATTTTTCAAATCTATCTCACAAAAAATCTATGAATGCAGTCAAATTTTTCTAAAACAGTGTGATACAAATAGTACTAGTTCTGGGAGTGTGAGTGTGTGTGTGAGAGAGAGAGAGAAAACTAACACTATGAAAAGAAAATTTGTTAGCAGATTCTATTGCACTACATAATTCATTTCACACGATACCTGCCAGTTATGGTAGTATTAATTTACAGAACTTTTAATGTGTTCTTATTTGAATGATTTTGCATTATATACATTTCGGGGAAAAAGTTGTTCTGTTGATTTTACACGGGTACCACAAGGTTGTTCTGCTTATGATTATACATCACTTCTATTTGATTGGATGTCACTTATATTTATTAAACTGAACAGAATATAAATGAGTCTTACCTCACTTTTTGAATGTGCAAAACATGAAATTAGGTACTGTGCATCTAACTGCTTACATAAACAAAGTGGCATGCTTACAAGAATCTTATTCCAATTCACTATAAGGCTTTGTGACAATACAAGCATGCTGATAGCAAATCTTAAGCCTCTCTGCAGAGATTTTTGTTTTGTTTTGGATCATTGCTTATTTGACAATGTGAAAGGTTTATAAGTTGAATTCAACAGTTCCAGGTGCATACTTTTTACTGAAATACACAGCTTCAGCTGTGTATATTTTTGACAAAGGCCTCGTTGGCCAAAAGCTTATTTGTGACAGTCTTTTTGTTGTGCCTATCTGTGACTCAGTATCTCCGCTATATGGTATGTGGCAGCTTTCCTTTTCATAATATCGTTACATTCCATCCTGGATTTTCCACTGTTTGAATAAATCAACTTTGAAGCCACGAATTTGGAGATTAACGAGATCAAGGATCATGGTGTATTACAAAGAGAAGTTTATATATAAACATACAAAAGCCTTAAATACTGGTAGGTAACTGCATCCAAGTGATCAGCATGGTGATGGCATGAGGAATAATGCACTGTTCGTTTTGTTCACCAACTTTAAAGACAATAGAGTAGAGATGTGTCAATTCCAAATAGGACACAAGAGAGTGGACACCCTGTTGGTGTCCACAGATTAGACAATTGCATGTCCTGTGGCAAATTTGCTCAATATTTCATGATGACATGACGCAAGGCAGTTAACAAACTATTCAACATCCATATATGGCTGTACTGTCTAAGAACAAGGCACAGCTGTAAGCTTGTCATTTATATATGAATATACATCACAGTACAGAAAGAAGACAACAAAATAATATAGTTCATTACAGATCTAAGTACGTAATGCTTCTGCCAAATATAACCTATGAGCTCCTAAATAAGTCTTTCTGCGGAAAACAAGATGTTTCCCAGAAATAATACTGATGTCTTGCTTTTAAAATTAGTTTTGCCAATGTTATACATTTTATATTGTGCTGCAACAGATCAGAGATTTAGGTAGTGGAATCAGACATTTTGAGATGAAATCAGTAATAATGAATAATTATTAAAAACTACTGTAGTGGTTGGATTATTCCTTCTGAAGCCTAATAGATTATTCACAAGCAATTCAGGAGAGAACACATGTATTACAAAACTGTATGCCAATACTGTGGAAGACTTTGTGGCTCCAGAATTCACATGTCTCTAAAGGTGAAAATAGCTTCTGAATTCATTTAACTGTCACTCACTATCAAATACTTCATCACAACAATCAAGAAAATTTTCTTTAAACAATTTCAGATGGTTGTAAATGAATGTATTACAAAGTATAAAACAAAAAATTACATATACCCATTCTGAAAAGAAAAAAAAAGTAATTCATTTCTATTTATACTACAGGGCAGCACACAAAACATGTTACAACTTGTTTTGTACTTAGTTTGTGAGTCACACTAGATATCCCATTGAGCATCTCAAAAGCAGTAGCAGTAGAGCTGGGGGAAACAAACGAGTTACAAAATGAAGCATAATTCATAATACCATCACTAGGAGACTAGCATTTACAACATGAACAACTAACAACCCAGCAGAAATTGGCTATTGTGTTACTTTTTAATGAAATATAAGTCCTGTTGCTGCTCAGAAGTGGTTAGACAAATGTCAGGGCCATTGTGGGCCCCTTCCAAGAGAACCATTCACAGGCTGTATGATCCGTTTGAACAGGAAGGATCAATATTGGAAGCAAAGTAATCTCAGCCAAAGCCTGTTTCTTTGCTGGAGAACATTGACTTGGTAAGACTTGCTCTACCAAGAAGCCACGGAAAATCCTGCAGAAATGCAGCAGTGCAATTGGGCATATCCAGACATTCTATTCAATGGATTCTTTGAAGTCCATGGCCATACAAGATGACCTCTGCTCAGAAGCTCACTGCAGAACAGAGCCTACTGTTTGTCACTGGGTCGAGGATACGGAACAAATTCTCAACAATGTTTAGTCTTCAGACATGGTGCATTTTAATTTGGATGGCATAGTCGGCAAACAAAAGGTATGCTGAAAACATGCAGGTTCTTCATGAATGACAATATCATGTTCTCAGGATTATATTGTGAGTCCCAATTTTCAGTCACGGACTTATTGGACCTTTTTTGTTTGAAGAAACTGTGAACAGTGAACATTATTTGAGTGTGCTCTGCAAAACTTTGTTCCACAGTTTCCTGCTGCTGTGTTGCCCTTCAACACACAGAGGTTCATGCAGTATGGATGAAGGCTGCATACTACAAACACTGTATTGGATTTCTTACACAACTGCTTTGAGCAGCGAGTTACTTCACTCAGCTTTCCAAGTCTTTTCAGTGACAGAGAATTTTAATCCCCCAATAGTCCAGACCTCAACCCATGTGACTCCTTTCTTTGGAGGGTCCATGAACCATGGAGCTTGCCATTCATGGGCTGGCTTGTGTGCCTCATCTACACAGATAACATTACCTTAGTTGCAACTACATAAGAGGGCTATCTGTTGAGAGGGCAGAGAGGGGCAGCAGCCTTTACAGTAGCTGCTGGGGCAACAGTCTGGATGATGGACTGATTTGGCCTTGCAGTGCTGGAACTGCATGTAGCTAAAACCAAGGGGAAAATACAGTCATAATTTTTCCCAAGGGTAACTAGCTCTACTGTATGGTTAAATGATGATGGCGTACTCTTGGATAAAATGCTCTGGAGGTAAAATACTCCCCCATTTGGATCTCCAGGCATGAAATACTCAGGAGGATGTCATTATCTCTTGATTACGACATCCTGCTGAGTAGTGGTGTTCTATGGATTGGAGTGTGGAATCAGGCAGGCAAGTTAGAAAATTTCAAAAGGGAAATGGATAGGGTGAAGTTAGATATAGTGGGAATGAATGAAGTTCAGTGTCATCATGAACAGGACTTCTGGTCAGGTGAATACAGGGTTATACATACAAAATCAAATAGGAGAAATGCAGGAGTAGGTTTAATAATGAATAAGAAAATAGGAATGTGGGTAAGCTACTATGAACAACATAGTGAATGCATTATAATAGCCAAAATAGATATGAAGACCAACCCCACTACAGCAATACAAGTCTATGTGCCAACTATCTCTGTGTATGACAAAGAAAATGAAGAAATGTATCATGAGATAAAATAAATTATTCAAACAGTTAAGGGAGATGAACATTTAATTGCGATGGGGGACTGGCATCTGATAGTAGGAAAAGGAAGAGAAGAAAGAACTGAAGGTGAATATGAACTGGGGGAAAAGGAAAAAAAGAGGAAGTCACCTGGTAGAATTTTGCATAGACAATAATTTAATCATTGCTAACACTTGATTTGAGAATCATGAAAGATGGCTGTAAATGAGGTAGAGATCTGGAGATATGACAAGGTTTCAGACTGATTATGTAGTGATAAGACAGAGATTCCAGAGCCAGATTTTAAATTGTAAGACATTCCCAGGGGCAGATGTGGAGTCTGACCACAATTTATTGGTTACGAACCACAGACTAAAACTGAAGAAATTGCAAAAAAGGTATGAAATTAAGGAAATGGGGCCTGGGCAAGTATAAAAAACCAGAGGTTGTCGAGAGTTTTAGAGGGAGCATTGGGGGAAAATTTGTTGGAAATGAATGGGTAGCTTTAAGAAATGAAATAGTGAAGATAGCATAGATTCAAATAAGTAAAAGCACAAAGCCTAGTAGAAATCCTTGGATAATACAATACATACTGAATTTAATTGGAAAAAAAAGGAAATACAAAAATGAAGCAAATGAAGCACGTAAAAGTGAATACAAATGCCTAAAAAATTAGACTGGCAAGAAGTACAAAATGGCCCTGCAGGAATGACTAGAGAACAAATGTAAAGATTTAGAAGCAAATAACACTAGGACGAAAGACAGATACTACCTACAGGAAAATTAAAGAGGCCTTTGGAAAAAGAGAAGCAGCTGCATGAATATCAGGATCTCAGATGGACAACCAATCCTAAGCAAAGAAAGGAAAACTGAAAAGTGGAAGGACGATGTAGAGGATCTGTAGAAGGGAGATGAACATGCAGGCAATATTATAGAAATAAAAGAGGATGCAGGTGAAGATGAGATGGGAGACGTGATACTGCAAGAAGAATTTGATAGAGCAGTGAGAGACTTAAGTCTGACCATGGCCCTAGGAGTAGACAACATTCTATCAGACCTACTGGTATCCTTGGTAGAGCCAGCCATGACCAAACTCTTCCACCTGGTGTGCAAGATATATGAGACAGGCAAAACACCTTCAGACTTCAAGAAGAATACAATAATTACAGTTCCAAAGAAAGCAGGTGCTGACGGGTGTGAAAATTACCAAACTATCAGCTTAATAAGTCATGGCTGCACGATACTAACATGAATTATTTACAGAAGAATTGAGAAACTGGTAGCAGCTGACCTCAGGGAAGATCAGTTTAAATTCCAGTCAAATGTGGATGCACATGAGGCAGTGCACAACCTACAACTTACTTAGGAGATAGGTTGAGGAAAGGCAAACCAAGATTTATAGCATTTGTAGACATAGAGAAAGTTTTTGACAATGTTGACTAAAATATTCTCATTGAAATCCTGAGGGTGGCTGGGGTAAAACACAGGGTGCGACAGGCTATTTGCAACTTGTATACACACCAGACGGCAGCTGTAGGAGCCGAAGGGCGTGAAAGGGAGGCAGTGGTTGAGAAGGAAGTGACACCTGGTTACAGCCTATCCCTGATGTTATTCAACCTGTACATTGAGCAAGCAGTACTGGAAAGTAAAGAAGAACTTGGAGAAGGAATTAAAGTTCAGGGAGAGAAAAAAACTTTGAAGTTTGCCAATGACACTGTAATTCTGTCAGAGGCAGAAAAGGACTTGGGAGAGAAGTTGAACAGAATGGACAGTGTCATGTAAGGAGGCAATAACATGAACATCAATAAAAGCAGAACAAGAATAATGGAATGTAGCTGAATTAAATCAAGTGATGCTCCTGGAATTAGAGTAGGAAACAACACTTAAAGCAGTAGATGCGTTTTGCTATTTGGGCGGTTAAATAACTGATGATAGACGAAGTAGAGAGGATATAAAATGTAAACTGGCAATAGCAAGAAAAACATATCTGAAGAAGAGAAATTTGTAAAGACTGAATACAGATTTAAGTGTTAGGACGTCTTTACTGAATTTGTTTATGTGGAGTGTAGCCATGTATGGAAGTGAAATATGGATAATAAACAATTTAAACAAGAAGAGAATAGAAGCTTTTGAAATACGGTACTACAGAAGAATGCTGAAGATTGGACATGTAGAGCATATAATGAATGAAAGGTACTGCATAAAATTGGGGAGAAAAGAAATTTGTGGCACAACCTGACTAGGAGGAAGTATCAGTTGATAGGACACATTCTGAGACATCAAGGGATCACCAATTTAGTACTGTAGGGAAGTGTGTGTGTGTTTTTTTTTTTTGGGGGGGGGGGGGGGTAAAAATCATTGAGGAAGAACAAGAGACGAACACAGTGAGCAGATTCAGAAGATGTAAGTTGCAGTAGTTATTCAGAGATGAAGAGGCTTGCACAGTACAGAGCATCACGGAGAGCTGCATCAAACCAGCCTTCAGACTGAAGACCACAACAACAACAGCTAAAGGAAACAATTTTCCCAAAATGTCCACATGATTTAATGGAGCTCAGACACCTTATTCTTCAAGCTTTCAGTGAATTCACAGAAGACATGTGCCACAGGATTACTGCTAACATCAGTTAGGAATAAAAATGTTGGACATACTGAGCATTTGCTGAGTTAGAACAATTCTCAACAGTGTTTCCTGTGGTTGTTGTTTTTATGTCCTAATACTTATTATTGTGCAGTACCTCATCTCTTTCCTTTGTAGCTTCACATGAGTTCTCCTTTGGAAGTTGCAGGACTAACACTCCTGGAAGAAAGGATATTGTGGAGATATGACTTAGCCACAGCCTGAGAGGTGCTTCCAAAATGAATTTTCCACTCTCAAATGGAGTGCGCACTGATATGAATTTTCCTGGCAGATAAAAGCTGTGTGACAGAATGGGACTTGAACCCGGGACCTTTGCCTTTTGCAGGCAAGTGCTCTACCAGCTGAGTAGCCAAAACATAGCCTCTCTTCACAGCTTTTCTTCCATCAGCACCTCTTCTCCTCCCTTCCAGGAGTGCTAATCCTGCAAGTTTTGCTGGGGAACTTGTGTGAAGTCTAGAAGGCAGGAGATGACATATTGGCAAAAGTAAAGCTGTGAGGATGGGTTGTGAGCCATGCTTGGACAGCTCAGTTGGTAGAGCACCTGCATATGAAAGGCAAAGGTCCTGGGTTTGAGTCCCAGTCCAGCACACAGTTTTAATCTGACAGGAAGTTTCACATCAGAAATCTTCCACCAAAATAGTGCACTGACACAGAGATGGGAGATTGAGAACTTACTTACTTTAAGTAGAACAGTATAGAAAAATCAGTCATGATTTCATAGAAAAAAACATTTGTACAATTTCTGTAATGTGGTTAAGAGAAACAGCAAAATTTTAAATTTAAGATGGTTGAACAGGAATTTGAGCCCTACTTTTGAATAAGATTACACTGTCTAAGCCACTATGCAACATTAGTCACTGTACCAACAATGAGTAGTAGCACAGGAATTCAATATAACTGAAACATAATTTTCACTTAGTACTTGCATAATTAATTCACACTGTCTCAAATGTGTATAAATGGAAGCTGGTTGATGGGAAGAGGAAAAAATATCTACCATCTACTATCAGTATGCAACAGTTGCATTCAAACTGTTTACCTATTCAAAGCATAACATCATGAAGAAGAATGAAATAGAATAATGATTATAAGAAACAAGAATGACAGGTGGAAGATGTATGGGACAAAGAATAACACATCCAGAAATATTACCATTTACAACATACTACTGCATCTTAAACTTGTGAGTTTAGCTTACGTGCCTGGGATAAAGGAATATAGGTAGGATTTCAAGTATGTACTGCTAGAATGGTAGTAACATGGTTCACTCAATCTGTATAAGGAACTTATACCGTAATCTCTTAAATTACTTTCTGTTGCAGACAAGAAATCATGGGCTCTATGCATTGAAGTTGATTAATATAAGCTCACTGGACAAAATATTAGTGACCACGTCAAAAAAGCATACATGTCACTGGAGTACCACACAGTCATGTGACCAGCAGCACTGATGTGAAGTGGTGTGTATGTGCCACTCATTTGTATGGAATCAGCACAATAAGGCGAACTGACAGGAAAATGTACCTGAATACTTTAAAGAAGCTGTTGTGTTTGGACATGACAATGACCACAACATAAATGAAGTTGCCCGTTTTGTTGGCATATCAGCATGAACTGCCCAGTGTACTACTTGCATCCACACAACAGGGCATGAGAACAGTGGTTATAAAAACATAATAACTGAGGGAGACCAGAGATGAATGCCATGCCTAGTCAATGACAAGCAATTTAAACCCAAGAGGAATTGCTGCTGCCAGTGAATTCAACTCTATTTAAACCAGTTTCCAAGTGGAAATTGCAGAGGAAACTGTATGCAATGGATGTTTGCAGACAGATACCTCCCAAAAGGTCACTGTTCACATTGCCAGACAAAGCTGCACATCTTCAATGGGCCAAATAACACAGAAACTGGACAGTATCTGACTGGAGACACATAGTGTGGTGCACTGAGTTGTGACTTTTCCTCTCTCCAAATGTTAGAAGATGTCAAGTGCACTGACATCCCAATGAGGCACGTAATCTGCAATGTGTGGATGGTGGTTTTGGGCCAGAGGTCGGTTCTATGATGTTTTGGGGGTGCCGTTTATACTATGGTTGGGCCCACTCATTCTGATTGATTTGAACATGAACCAGGACATTTATTTCAGTATTCCCAGCGACCATGTGCTGCCATTTTTCCTCAGTCCACATCATGAATATGCTGTGGACACTCCCAGAATGCCAGGATGCCAACAGATGTGCACACAGGGCTACACATACGCATTCCTGGTTTGAGAAATACCCAGGCACCCTATTTCACTTTACTGGCCTGCTTTGTCATCTGACCTTTTGTCCTACAGAAAACATCTGTGACTAATTGGAACAGTGGGTAAAATGTAGCAAGCAACATTCCCACAGTTTGGAACCTCTTAGCAACGTAATCACCAATGAGTGGCTTCAGGGTGATATGATAAATCTGAAGAAACTTGTGGACACTCTTCTCATTAAATTGAGGCCATTATCAGGATGGTATTACACAGTATTAATGTGACGTGTCCTGATAGTGACAAATCTTCTGTCCATTGTGCTTATGTAGTGTATTCACTTACAATAGTTAAGACAGATTATATATTTTGGGGAATAAACGTGAGAAGACTATAGATGTTGGTACACACAATGAATGATAAATAAGCAGTCTTTTTCCCTCCAATGATTTGGAGGACAGTAAGAGATGGGCTAAAAATATTATGGAACATCAGAATGTGACTTGAATCTGGTTTTGACTTCCAGTCCAGCACACAGTTTTAATCTGCCAGAAATTTGCATAATGGGACATCCTCCACATCTACATCTAGATACATAATCCACAAGATATCATACTGTGCATGGTGGCATCTTGTACCACTACTCATCATTCCCTTTCCTATCCTAGATACAAATGGAGTGAAGGAAAAACAACATCTTTCTATATGCTTCTGTAAGAAGCCCTGATTTCTCTTATCTTGTCATACTCACTGTCCTCATGCAAGATACAAATTGATGGCGGTAGAGCCATTCTGCAGCCATCCACAAATTCTGCTTCTCTAAATTTTCTCAATAGTGTTTCAAAAAAAGAGCCTTGTCTTTCCTCCTAGGATTCCCATTTGACTTCACAAAGCATCTCTGTAACACCCACATGTTGATCAAATGGACTGGTAAAAAATCTAGCAGCACACCTCTGAATTGCTTTGATGTCTTCCTTTAATCTGACATAGTGGGATCCAAAACACTCTAACAGCGCTCAAGAACAAGTCACACTAGATAGAGTTTTTTAATGGTCTCCTTTACAGATGAGTTACTCTTTCCCAGAATTACCCCAATAAACTGATGTCAAACATTCCATAATACTACTAGATATGAACAAAAATAATACAAATTTCTTCTGTGAGTGTCACTTTACGTAGCAGAACAGGACATTAGTGTCTTGTATCCCTTGGACCTAACAGTCACTTCAGGCAAGAAGAACATTCTCCATGATACACTAAGCCTTAATGACAGTTCAACTGCTTGTATACTTTTATGCTTTATTTCAAAATATCTGTTTGTGCTCTAAATTTACTATGCCGTGCGGGATTAGCTGAGCGGTCTAAGGCGCTGCAGTCATGGACTGAGCGGCTGATCCCGGCGTAGGTTCGAGTCCTCCCTCGGGCATGGGTATGTGTGTTTGTCCTTAGGATAATTTAGGTTAAGTAGTGTGTAAGCTTAGGGACTAATGACCTTAGCAGTTAAGTCCCATAAGATTTCACACACATTTGAACATTTTTTTCTAAAGTCTCTCTGAAACTGATGTTGTACTATGAACCACAAATATCATTATTAAGGCTGCATACATGATGCAAAAAATTAAGAGCAGTCCATATAACACGCTATATTGCTAATGACCACAGGTTGGATTTCTACTGTTTTTTTGCTGTGGCCATGAAACAGTTACCAGTCAATAAGGAACATGTGGAAATGTTCACATTAGCCTCAGGTATCCCCTCTATACTGAAGAGTTTGACTACAAATTAAATAATTGCTCAAATTAATTGTTTAAGTTGAACAACAAAGATGGCAAACTTTAGATTCATAACAAAAGTTGATCAGACAATAATTTTCAGTGATGATTTTGGTAACTCCCACATGATACAACACACAACTGCATGTGTGCTACAGTGCCACAATCACTGCACAGTGCAGTTGTGGTTTACTTGGATAAGAACTGCACTGCTTGAAACATCTAGTTTCCTCCAGTAATTGGACAAATATCTGGCAAATTTTGCTGAATTCAGCGTTCCTTTACAGGAGATTACAGTGTAATGCTCATTCACTATTTTTCAACAAAATTATGCTGTGTAGCACGAAGGAACAAATAAAAGAAAAAAATCTATTGATCTGTGACAGTTATTACTAATTGAAAAACATTTTGCAATAATATGGTCATTTGTTTAGCAGCAGATTTACTGAACTCCACTTTGGTATCCATGTGGACACCGCAAAGGTTTTATAAATATCATTTTGTTTATATGTGTTTGTTCCTATATGATTCTGAAACTGAAATCATGATAAGCTTTCTGCAGCTGCTCAAATGGGTTTCTGTAATTTAGGAGTGAGCTGTTTATTTTCTTATTCTGCTACTATCTTTAGTATGTCTGACAAGAATGAGACTATGTATTTGAGCAGAATGCTAACACAAACTGCACTGTTAGTGTCTCCACCCCCTGCCCCCAAAAAATGATGTAATATATTTGTCCATTCATAAAATGCAGGTAATCTGAATGAGAGGACTGAGTATGAAGCTGGATATGAATGACTTCTTCCCCTTCCTAGCCTGGAACACTCAATCAACTTCTAGGCAAATGCTAACATTTACTTACTTTTTTTCCTCTTATCTTTTCACTTCCTTGGACTAGCTTTTTATCGCTGTCCAGAAGTCTGTGTCATTCTCATCAGAATGTTTCTTTTTCTCTCACTAGCTTTGGTGATGGAGCATATCCTTCTCAGTGACCTCACAGGACATGCATAAATAAAAATCAAGTGAAGGATCTCCAGAATAAAACGGCAATTAAATAATTCCCATTGACTTTTCTTTTGTCATGTTCTCCTGCCTCAACCTGGACTTACAAGCTAAATGAAATAACTTCATTTCTGAAGAGTTCTATTTAGTCCAATCCTCTGTTCTCTTCTCTTTTACAAGATCAAGAAATCTTTGGGTCTGGAATCTGTGTCATATGTAGTATTTCCTCATCTTTGCTGTGCTGTAATGATCCCAATATGCTATAATATCTTAAAAAAGGATCAATTAATGTATAATGAACTGTAACTTTTTGACGAACGTGAAGATCCCAGTTTGATAGTCCTTCCTTTACATAAGAATATCACTTTAATAAAATATGAACTCAATCAATCAAATACACATATTACATTCAAATAGCTTATGGGAAAACAGCCAGGTGACATCGTCAACAACCACCAAAACTTCAACAAGTGCACACCCCATAACTTTCAAGGCAAAACTGCAGCAGAGAAGCATTTTGCCTTGAAAACGACAAGGCATCCACCTGCTGAAATATCGGGAGTTTTCAATTATGTCAATCAGCTCAATTTCTGTAAGTTATTTGAACACTGTGTATGCTGGGAGTAATTCAGGTCACACACACATATTACAGTTTCAAAACTATTGAATGGATTCTGTCAATATACTACCGTATTTGTTAGCAGATACCGACTACTCCCCTCCATTGACGTGATACATTATTGTGCAGTGGCACATGATTGTGGAGGTAACTGGCTCAAATCCAAATGGAGAAAAAAAAATTCATCTGCAGCATTTGGCTGAAGAGGGGCAGAAGTGGCAACATAAGGTTCTTCATCAAAAACATTCTCATCGATGTCCTCAGAAAAATTCCAGACATGAATTCCAAACCTCTCCACATTGTTTTACAAAGAGAATGCACAGTTATGCTGTTGATAATGCTATGTCCACCAACAGGCACATTGCAATTGGCAGCTCCCATGAGAAGAATAGGCTATTTGCCAATACCAATTTCACCCCCCTCTCCCTTTTCTTATCAGTACCACCATCACCATGATCATCATCATTGTCATTAAGAACACAAATATGACACTACATTATACACACAGTATCACATTCACATACATAAACAATTGCAGTTAAGAGGTCTGAAATAGAAAGGCTTACATACAAGTAGGAAACCAACTCATACAACAGACGTGATAGTTGTATGCATTCTGCTACAAAATGGACCATACAGCCTCGGGTCGTGGTGGGCTCATTGGTACCAACTGACCACCATGTTATTCTCTTCCAGTGGTGTTGTTGGGAGCCAGTGGAGTTATTGGGAGTGGTATGCAGAGGCATTGGGTCAGTGCATCTCTCCTGGCCACTGTCAGTTTTCGTGACCTGCAGCTGCTACTACTCTGTCAACTAGCTCCTCAACTGGTATAATGAGGCTGAGTGGATCCGTTTCAGTCCTTCAAACAAGGAAAAATCCCTGGCAGTACCAGGAATCAAACCCAGGCCTTCCGCATCACAGTAATCTATGCTATCCACTCAACTACAGAGACAACTTAAATTTGACACTATATAACTAAAACTACTAAACTGTTGCAGTTTTGATCCCATCTCCTGTTAATATTCTGAATGAAACCACACAATTTGGTGAAAAGAGACAAACATCTATAGTGAAATTTCCCTAGAAGAAAGGATATTGCAGAGACATGGCTTAACCACATGGCTTAGCCACAGTCTGGGGGATGTTTCCATTCTTCCAGGAGTGTTAGTTGCGGAATTTCACAGGAGAGATTTTGTGAAGTTCTAAAAGTAAAAGATTAGGTATTTGTGGAAGTAAAGCTGTGAGGATGGGTCATGAGTTGTGCTTGGGTAGCTCAGTCAGTAGAGCACTTGGCAATGAGAGGCTAAATATCCCAAGTTCGACTCTCAGTCCAACACACAGTTTTAATCCACCAGGAAACTTCAGCCAAACATCTAGTATGAAGGAATCAGTCTCAACCTGACCACAGCTTTTTCAAAATAGCTCAAGATTCAGAATCCCCATCAACCCATATGGTGGAAAAATTCCTCTAATGATAAAAATTCAACAATACAGGTATGTAAAAGGGGAACAGAAACCACTACACTAAAAACAGTATTAATGAATCCACAAGACGCACCACAATTGCCACAAGACTACACAGGTGACATATCAAGAGGAAGTTAACAGTGCTAACTTTCTGTGAATTAGGATTTAAGATGTTAAAAGATCTGAATGTTGATGACAGCTTCAAGCCCTGAATAGAAAGACAAATAAGCTGAATTTAGACCAATGCAGTTAGAGATTAGTGGGCTACAAAGCAAAGAGGAAAATAACTTCTTGTCAGGTGATTAAGTGCAGTAATATCAGCATCATCACACATTGTAGCAGTTTTTGAAATAATTCTGAGTAAAAAAGTGAGCAATATGTTGGAATTACACATTGAAGTTAGATGTAGTGAGAATCTATGAAGTTCGATGGCAGGAAGGACAGGACTTTTGGTCAGGTGAATATGAAGTTACAAATACAAAATCAAGTAGGTATAAGGCAGGAGTAGGTTTAATAATGATTACGAAAATAAGAATGTGGGTAAGCTACTATGAACACTATAGTGAACACATTATTGTAGCCAAGTTACACACGAAGCCCACACCCAACACAGGAGTACAAGTTTACAAGGTCTGTTCAAAAAATTCTGGAACATTCATAATTTTGCACCAAGGTGTGTTGGAGGGAAAAGCAGTTGTCATTCCTCAACACTCCTGTGTTTAAAGTGTAACTGCTGGAAGTCTCATTGTTTTATGTCTGTTAGTTATTATTCAGTGCTATATTGAGTAGAATGTTGTGTCTCGCAGTCTGAGAAGACAGAGTTAGAGGAGCAACGCGTCTGCATTAAATTCTGTGTGAAACTCACGAAAACCTTTATAGATGCACACCAAATGCTGCAGAAAGCTTATAGTGATGAGTGCTTAAGCCATGCTCAGTGTTACAAATGGTTCACATGGTTTAAAAATGGCCAGATGGAAGTTAAAAATGACCCTTGTTCATGACGTACTTTTTAGTGTACCAACGACGCTTATGGTAGGAATGTCAACGAAATTGTGGATGTAAATTGAAGATTGACTGTCCAAGAGAGTGCAGAAGAATGGAACATTTCAGTTGGATCGTGCCATGAAATACTGACAGCATTTTGGAATGCAACTTGTTGCCACCAAGTTCGTCCCACGGCTCATGAGTCAAGACCAGAAAGACCTTCACCTCACAATCTGTGAAGAGCTTTTCGATCACGCAAATGAGAACAAGATGTTCCTTAAGAGACCCATAATAGGTGATGACATATGGGTCTATGGTTATGATGTTGAGACAAAGGTTGAATCTTCACAATGGGTTGGGAAAGATTCTCCAAGACCAAAAAAAAGGTCATCAGGTCAGGTCAAATGTCAAAGCCATGTTTATAGTTTTCTTTGACTTTGAAGGACAAACTATTTATTGATGAACTATCAGGATGTATTGCGATGCCAGTGAAAAAATATGAGAAGGAAATGGCCTGAAATGTGGTGAGACAATTCATGACTCTTGCGTCACGACAATGCACCCACATGTTCGTCGCTGTTAGCGTATGACTATTGCACACAAAATTAAATCACTGTGCTGCTTCATCCTCCATACTCTCCAGAACTTTTTTCTTATTTTCAAAGTTGTAAACCCCACAGAAAGGACAAAGATTTGCAATGATAGATGAGATATAAGAAAATTCACGGATGGTGCATCGTGCATTTCAGCAAGAGGCATAACGAGACTTCCGGAAGTGGGAACGGCTTTGAGAACAGTGAATCAATTGTGGAGGAAAGTATTTCGAAGGAGACATGCACAATAAGTAAAAGGTACATTTAGAAAAATTTTGTGGACAAAGTTCCAGAATTTTTTGGAGAGATCTTACATGTATCTACTAGCTCCAAGATGATGAAGAAATTGAAGAAATGTATGATAAGGTAAAAGAAATTACTCAGTCAGTTAAGGGAGACAAAGTGTTATTAGTGGTGGCAGACTGGAATTCGATATCAGGAAAAGGAAGAGAAGGAAAAATAGCAGCTGGATATGGAATGGGGGAAAGGGTTGAAAGAGGAAGCCACCTGGTAGAACTTGGTACAGAGTGTAAGTTGATCATTGTTAACACTTGGCTTATGATCATGAACAAAGGTTGTATATGTGGAAGAGACCTGGAGCCTCCAGAATGTTTCGGATTGATTACACAATGGTAAGACAGAGATTTTGGAACCAGATTTTAAATTGTAAGACATATCTAGTAGCAAATGTGGACTCTGATCACAATTTATTGGTTATAAACTGTAAATTAAAACTAAAGAAATTGCAAACAGGTAGGAAATTAAGGCAATGGAACCTGGATAGGTTGAAAAAACGAGAGGTTGTTGAGAGTTTCAGAGGGAGCATTAGGCAACAATTGACTAGAACAGGGGAAACTCCATTCAAAATTTGTTTGTTAGCTGTTATGTTATATAGATGCCATTTGAAGTTGTAATATGTGCATTTATTACATGAGTCTTCAAGACTTACATTACTCTGAAGATGGCCACACAGTGACCAAAATTCGTTTGCTGTAATAAATGATTTCAAACCTCTTACAATTGATGCTGTCAATTTTCTTATTTATAATACTAATATTGCAGTCCTTGAGCACATGGTTCCCAATGGAATCCAGCTTCTTCCAGGAGTGCTATTCCCACAAAGCATGAAGGAAATCCTCTCTGATTGGTCCAATAGGAACTCACTATCATCACATCCTCTATGAAGTTTGGAAAGTAGTAGAGTTGTAATGGCAAAAGTAAAGCTGTGAGGGCAGATAGTGATTTGTGTGTGCATAACTCAGTCAGTTGAACATTTTCACATAAACTGTTAAGGTCCTGGGTTTGAGTACTTGTCCATCACACAGTTTTAATCTGCCAGGAAGTTTGAAATCAGTGCACACTTCACTGCAGAGTGGAAATTCATTTTGGTTTCAGTCTTGTTTATGTTCCTGTCAATCACTCAGACGTGATGAGCTGTTACCATCCGTTATTTATAGGGACTGTTAGGTGTTACCAAGAAAACATTAGGCAATGATTGACTGAATAAGTTAAAGAAATACAATAGAAGACGAATCAGTAGCTTTAAGAGATGAAATAATGAAGACAGCAGAGGAACAACTACACAGAAAGAGAAGACCCAGTAAGAATCCTCAGATAACATACAATAATGTACATCATACATTTGACACTGAGTTGCAAACAAATACAGTGAAGAAGAAGACTAAAAATATTTTCAGATATCAGAAAAGTCCCTCTTCGGACATAAAACTCTCACACACTCACACAATAACTCATACACAAAAGACTACTGTCTCCAGGCATCAAGGCCAGCTGGACCACACAGTTGCTGAATGTGCCAGTCAACACCATGTGTTTCAATTTAATGACTGTTTCCTAGCCTGTTCCATGTGGATCCTTCCCACTTTCTTCACATTTATAACAGATTTTCTGAAATAATAAGGTGGGAATCTTCCTGAAATGTATCCTTCATTCACATAACAGCCCTGGCATCAGCATTCATCAGTCCCTGTTCTCCACCTGCCTATCACCTTCCCTGTTCCCATTACAGTAAATACATCCCTTTTGTCCACTAGTGCACCTACACGTCCTTTCCTCTTATCTGCATCTCTCCTCCCACTTTTCCCCCCTCCCCCCCCCCCCCCCCCGGCATATAATCCTCCTGATGCTACACCTAGCAGGCTTATCCCATTCCCAACATGTCTCTGCACACTCCCATAGGCAGCACTAGGCTCTTGCCTCACTCCTACACTGCTATCCCTCCCAGTACCTTTTCCTTACCCCCGCTACCCACCCCACATAATCAGACACAGATACAGTTGGGCCTTAGTGCCCGTAGACAGTAACAGTGTGTGTGTGTGTGTATGTGTGTGTGTGTGTGTGTGTGTGTGTGTGTGTGTTGGCTGGTTGGTTGGTTGCTTGCTTGTTTGTTGTTTTTGTTACTGACAATAATGATGATATTGTGTGAGACTTTTCCACTTCTGAAGAAGGACTTTGTATGAAAGCTGAAAATATTTCTAGCTTTTTTTTTTTCTTCTTCTTCTTCTTCTTCTTCTTCTTCAGTGTGCATGTCTGTGGTTCAATGTCTCCTCTGTTTGGTGAGTATCAATCTAGCCTTTCCGTAATACTATTGTTATATCATCCTGAACTTTCCATTGTTTGATATCCTGCATTTAATTGATGAAAGGAGAAAACATAAAAATATAGTAAATGTAGTAGATAAAAGGGAATGCCACCTGCAGTATTCAACATTTCCTCAAAATTATTCAGACTGTTGGGAGAACCAACCATGGCAAAACAGTTCCACACAGAAGGTGGGGAATGCAAGACAGGTGTAACACCCTTAGATTTAAAGAAGAATATAATAATCAAAATACCAAATGAGGCAGCATCTGATAGGCATGAGTATTACAAACCTTTTAATTCAATAATTCACAGTTGTAAAATGTTTACATAAAGTAACTACAAAAGAATAAAACATCTGATAGAAGCCAATCAGGAGGAAGATCAATTTGGATTCCACAGAAATGAGAGATCATCATGAGACTGGCCGCACTACTTTTCTTAATAGATACACTGAAGAAAGACAAACAAGGTTTTAGCATTTGTAAAAGTGTAACCTTCCCCCCATGAACCATGGACTTTGCCGTTGGTGGGGAGGCTTGCGTGCCTCAACGATACAGATAGCCGTACCGTAGGTGCAACCACATCGGAAGGGTATCTGTTGAGAGGCCAGACAAATGTGTGGTTCCTGAAGAGGGGCAGCAGCCTTTTCAGTAGTTGCAGGGGCAACCGTCTGGATGATTGACTGATCTGGCCCAGTAACACTATGCTGGTACTGCGAACAGCTGAAAGCAAGGGGAAACTACAGCCGTAATTTTTCCCGAGGGCATGCAGCTTTACTGTATGATTAAATGATGATGGCGTCCTCTTGGGTAAAATATTCCGGAGGTAAAATAGTCCCCCATTCTGATCTCTGGGCAGGAACTACTCAAGAGGTCATCGTTATCAGGAGAAAGAAAACTGGTGTTCTACGGATCGGAGCATGGAATGTCAGATCCCTTAGTCGGGCAGGTAGGTTAGAAAATTTAAAAAGGGAAATGGATAGGTTAAAGTTAGATATAGTGGGAATTAGTGAAGTTCGATGGCAGGAAGAACAAGACTTTTGGTCAGGTGACTACAGGGTTATAAACACAAAATCAAATAGGGGTAATGCAGGAGTAGGTTTAATAATGAATAGGAAAATAGGAGTGCGGGTAAGCTACTACAAACAGCACAGTGAACAAATTATTGTGGTCAAGATAGACATGAAACCCACGCCTACTACAGTAGTACAAGTTTATATGCCAACTAGCTCTGCAGATAATGAAGAAATTGATGAAATGTAGGATGAGATAAAAGAAATTATTCAGGTAGTGAAGGGAGACAAAAATTTAATAGTCATGGGTGACTGGAATTCGACAGTAGGAAAAGGAAGAAAAGGAAACATAGTAGGTGAATATGGATTGGGGCTAAGAAATGAAAGAGGAAGCCTTTCGGTAGAATTTTGCACAGAGCATAACTTAATCATAGCTAACACTTGGTTCACTAATAATGAAAGAAGGCTGTATACAGGGAAGAACCCTGGAGATACTAGAAGGTTTCAGATAGATTATATAGTGGTAAGACAGAGTTTTAGTTACCAGATTTTAAATTGTAAGACATTTCCAGGGGCAGATGTGGACTCTGACCACAATCTATTGGTTATGAACTGTAGATTAAAACTGAAGAAACTGCAAAAAGGTGGGAATTAGAGAAGATGGGACCTGGATAAATTGAAAGAACCAGAGGTTGTACAGAGTTTCAGGGAGAGCATAAGGGAACAATTGACAGGAATGGGGGAAAGAAGTACAGTAGAAGAAGAATGGGTAGTTTTGAGGAATGAAATAGTGAAGGCAGCAGAGGATCAAGTAGGTAAAAAGACGAGGGCTAGTAGAAATCCTTTGGTAACAGAAAAAAATTTGAATTTAATTGATGAAAGGAGAAAATACAAAAATGCAGTAAGTGAAGCAGGCAAAAAGGAATACAAACGTCTCAAAAATGAGATCGACAGTAAGTGCAAAATGGCTAAGCAGGGATGGCTAAAGGACAAATGTAAGGATGTAGAGGCTTATTTCACGAGGGGTAAGATGGATACTGCCTACAGGAAAATTAAAGAGACCTTTGGAGAAAAAAGAACCATTTGCATGAATATCAAGAGCTCAGATGGAAAACCAGTCCTAAGAAAAGAAGGGAAAGCAGAAAGGTGGAAGGAGTATATAGAGGGTCTGTATAGGGGCAATGTTCTTGAGGACAATATTATGGAAATGGAAGAGGAGGTAGATGAAGACGAAACGGGAGATATTATACTGCGTGAAGAGTTTGACAGAGCACTGAAAGACCTGAGTCGAAACAAGACTCTGGGAGTAGACAACATTCCATTAGAACTACTGACAGCCTTGGGAGAGCCAGTCCTGACAAAACTCTACCATCTGGTGAGCAAGATGTATGAGACAGGTGAAATTCCCTCAGACTTCAAGAAGAATATAATAATTCCAATCCCAAAGAAAGCAGGTGTTGACAGACGTGAACTTTACCGAACTATCAGTTTAATAAGTCACAGCTGCAAAATACTAACGCGAATTCTTTACAGATGAATGGAAAAACTGGTAGAAGCCGACCTCGGGGAAGATCAGTTTGGATTCCGTAGAAATGTTGGAACACGTGAGGCAATACTGACCCTACGACTTATCTTAGAAGAAAGATTAAGGAAAGCCAAACCTACGTTTCTAGCATTTGTAGATTTAGAGAAAGCTTTTGACAATGTTGACTGGAATACTCTCTTTCAAATTCTGAAGGTGGCAGGGGTAAAATACAGGGAGTGAAAGGCTATTTACATTTTGTACAGAAAGCAGATGGCAGTTATAAGAGTCGAGGGGCATGAAAGGGAAGCGGTTGTAGGGAAGGGAGTGATACAGGGTTGTAGCCTCTCCCCGATGCTATTCAATCTGTATATTGAGCAAGCAGTAAAGGAAACAAAAGAAAAGTTTGGAGTAGGTATTAAAATCCATGGAGAAGATATAAAAACTTTGAGGTTCCCAGATGACATTGTAATTCTGTCAGAGACAGAAAAGGACTTGGAAGAGCAGTTGAACAGAATGGACAGTGTCTTGAAAGGAGGGTATAAGATGAACATCAACAAAAGCAAAACGAGGATAATGGAATGTAGTCGAATTAAGTTGGGTGATGCTAAGGGAATTAGATTAGGAAATGAGACACTTGAAGTAGTAAAGGAGTTTTGCTATTTGGGGAGCAAAATAACTCATGATGGTCGAAGTAGAGAGGATATAAAATGTAGACAGGCAATGGCAAGGAAAGCATTTCTGAAGAAGAGAAATTTGTTAACATCGAGTATAGATTTAAGTGTCAGGAAGTCGTTTCTGAAAGTATTTGTATGGAGTGTAGCCATGTATGGAAGTGAAACATGGACGACAAATAGTTTAGACAAGAAGAGAATATAGGCTTTCGAAATGTGGTGCTACAGAAGAATGCTGAAGATTAGATGGGTAGATCACATAACTAATGAGGAGGTATTGAATAGAATTGGGGAGAAGAGGAGTTTGTGGCACAACTTGACTAGAAGAAGGGATCGGTTGGTAGGACATGTTCTGAGGCATCAAGGGATCACCAATTTAGTACTGGAGGGCAGCGTGGAGGGTAAAAATCGTAGAGGGAGACCAAGAGATGAATACACTAAGCAGATTCAGAAAGATGTAGGCTGCAGTACGTACTGGGAGATGAAGCAGCTTGCACAGGATAGAGTAGCATGGAGAGCTGCATCAAACCCGTCTCAGGACTGAAGACCACAACAACAACAACAACAACAACAACAAAAGTATTACTTATTTTTAACAATAATAAGTGGAATACACTCTTTGAAATTCTGAAATTATCTGGTGTATAATACAGGGAGTGGAAGGTTATCTATAACTTGTACTGAAACCAGACAGAAATTATAACACTTGACGGGCATGAAAGAGAAGCAGTAGCTGAGAAGAGAATGTAGCCTTCACTCCACATAATTTAATATGTACAATGAGCAAGCATTAAAGGAAATCAAAGAGTATTTTGGGAAGTGAATTAAAGTGCAGAGAGAAGCAATAAACACTTCGAAACTTGCCGATGACATTGTAATTCCACCATAGATGGCAAAGGACTTTGAAGAGAAACTGAACGGAGTTAATAGTGTCTTGAAAAGACCTTATCGTGCAAAATAAAAGTAAGAAGAATGGAGAGTAGTACAAGTAAATCAGACATTGCCGGGAAAATGAGACTAGCAAATGACAAGGCAAAAGTTGAAGATGAGTTTCAGTACTTGGGCAGTAAAATAACATGATGGTCAAAGTAAAGAGGACATAAAATGCAGATTGGCAACAGCAAGCAAGTGATTTTTTTAAAATTAATTAACATAAATTTAAATGTTGGGAAGTCTTTTTCAGAAAACATTACAGGCAATAAGAGAATAAACATTTTTGAAATGTGTTGTTACAGAAGAATGCTGAAAATTAGATGGATGCATCAGTATAACTGATGAGGAGGTACTGTATTCAAATTGGATAGAAAATAAATTCATGGCACAACTTGACAAACAAGTAATCAGTTGAAAGGACACATCTACAAACATCATGGAATAGTTAATTTGGTAATGGAGAAAAGTGTGGAGGTTAAAAATGTTGTAAGAATACCACAGCTTTGCTAAGTAGGTAGCAGTAGTAATACAAAGATCAAAAAACTTGCATGAGATGAACTAGCATGGAGAACTTCACTAGTCTTGGCACTAAAGATCACAAGTACTACATGAAGAAATGGAATACAAATTAATTAAGAAACAATTGCAAAAAGTGAACATTTTATACTTTCAAGGAGAGGGAATGGATGGGCAGATGCTGGCCATCCATTCTCTCTCCTTGTAATTACCTTTGGGAGGCAAAAGTCTAGTGCCATCAATAGAAACACTCAAAATCAAATTTAAAAATTATAGCTTTCAGAATTATTAGTCACTTCTTCAGGGAAGAAGGAAGGTTTGGAAGAGGGTAGGTCATTCAGAGCTCTGGATGGGAGGGACCCATATGTCTTGGTGGACATTTCTCAGGCTGTAACCACTGGCCTGTTTAGAAGTTCTGTAATCAGTTCAGTAGAAAGAAAATGGAATATGAAAAAAACAAACAGCAAAATCAGATAAACCCAACAGGTACAACAAAAGTACAAAGAGAAGACATGTATACATCACAAAATATTCCATAATGTTGATGGAGGCATGGATAAGAATATGAAAAATGTAATGGGAGTTGAGAGATATGCATTACTTTGAAATAAAACAATAAATATTACAATGTGGCAAGTCAGTATGGATGACAGAGTAGTGCGAGTCACATGAGAAAAATATAACCTTAGGAAAATGTGAAAGAGCAAGATAATTAAATGTAAATCCAGGAAAGTAAATTGTACTTACTTGCAAAGTACAGATGGCGACTATTCAAAGTATGGAAAAAAGGGTTGCCAGTTGGGAACACTGCATCAAATGATGTCATGACATAGAAGAAAAAAGCTAGAATGTGAAAAGTGGTTCCTGTTAAAGAGATGGCAATCCAGTCATGTGGCCATAATTTGGAACAGTTGTAACAGGTTAGCAGGAGTTGAAGGCACACAAATAAGGTTTTGCAAAAAGACAGTGAGAGATATAGAAGCTGGAAGGTTACTTGATTGGAAACCAAAATTATATGAATCAGATTTTCAAAAAAATGTAGCCTGCTATTGGAAGACATATTGGACAACTGTGAAGCACAATAAGGGGTGAGGGGAGTGGGGGAATGATTTAATGATTTGATTTTTAATGAAGATTAGTTTGAGTACAAAAAAAGCTAAATATACCAAAGAAGCAATTCTGACCTTGCTGGTACCAGAATGAAGGGTTCTGTTAGTTTCTTTCTTTCTAGTGGCCCCCCTCCCCTACACACACACACACACACACACACACACACACACACACACACACACACACACACACACACACACACACAGAGAGAGAGAGAGAGAGAGAGAGAGAGAGAGAGAGAGAGAGAGAGAGAGAGAGAATTGAAGAAAATTCTACTGAATGGGTTTGAAGTACAAAGTGATTTGCAGTACCTAAAAAGTCAAATGTGGTTATTAAAGTGGGATGAATTTATGAAGAAGGGTGTTCGGTAGGGTCATAACATAACACCATTATTGAAGAATTAATCTAGTAAATTTCAGAACAGGAATAGAAGAGCAGCAGATACCGATGCTGTGGTTCACATACAACATAGTGTCCCACACCAAATGTAAGAAAGATTCAGAAGAATTAGTGCCTGGAGTGGACAGGATAGTTAGTATGTAATTTAGGCTCAGAAGAACCAAGTAAAATGACAAAGACAAAAGAAAGGAGAATAGCAGTTTGTTAAACAGAATACTGACTAACAAACAGAATAAGAAGAGTGAGAATTCAGTTATCCAGATAGTAAGCTTACTCATGATGGCTGAAGCAGGCAGAGTACAAAATTTATTGGCTAAAACAGCCTTCCTGATATTTAATAGTGACACTGGATCCAGGCAGAAGTTTGTGAAACTTTACGGTTGGAGCACAGTGCTATATGGGATAGGATGTACTCTATCAGGAAAACAGAAAAAAAGAAACTGACACCAATTTAAGTGTCCGTTGGACAAAGGTTTGAGAACTAATCTAAATGAATGTTACTGCAAGTAACAGGTGAGTTTCTAAGGAAGACTTGCTAACCTATACTGACTTCAAGTACGACATTAAAGCATCCAGGATACGGTAATGAATTTAATCCTGGAACAAGTCATAGAAAGGAAAAGTACGTGTTACATACAAAACTTTACATGCAGGAAGCAGATCACTGTGTAGAAAGCATGCAGAAGTAGGAAGAGATGAAATACACCATTAAATCAGTCAAAACAGAAAATTATTTGGCACAAAAACTGAAAAATTGGCAAAACACAGTTAATATTTTCTTGCTCACAAAGCTGGATTTTCAGAATCAGTTGTCTTAAATGAAGAGAAAAAGATAAATTTATTACCGCTACTGGCATTTGTAATGCTGCCATGGTTTTAAAAGTGTGTGCACAACTGTTGCATTTGAGTTTACTGCCTGCAATTCAAAAATGGTTTTGTGTAGAAAATATGTAGATTTAGAAGCACATATGTTTAGCAGCCATAAAAACAAAAGATTGAAGCAGACCTGACAATCTAGAAGGTAACAATACATGGTTGCATCATTAGATTTATAGTTTTCTTCCCTTGATGGTAAAAGGAGAGGTTTTTTTTTTGGGGGGGGGGGGGATAAATAATAATACACTATCAATATATCTATTTGACAGACATGCTCATATAATGTAACTAGCAGTGCACTAGCTTGTGAGACAAGAAGGTGAACCAGGCCAGATTGAATCCATGCAATGATTAATGATCATGGTTGCTGCACCAGCACACCTGAATGTGGTTTGTAGATGGTTTACACAATTCACAGACAGGGGGCACACATGCCTTCCCTTCCTTAGGTGTGACTGTGACAAGAAGGGCATCTGGCCACAGTATTAAATATAATAAATTTGCCAAATCTTGAGTACAGTGAAACCTTTACTAAACGAGAGTAATTTGAAGATGAAGACCATACCAGAGTAATCTTTTGACATCCACACCACTTCTGTAATGTACTTTTTATGACCAATAATTCCTAATCATGCCTTCTCCCTGAATGGTTCTGGCATGACATCTGTCAAGATGTTGAGTGATTCTGTCTTGACCTCTACCAAGATGTTACTGAGAATGAATGGCTGCAAGTAAATTTAATGAACTATTTCCATGCTAAAAATTATCTAGTTTTCCTACAGTAACTCAAAGAGGTGTATATGAATGACAATTTAACTTTTCCAGTCCAATTAAAATATTGAAAAAATGTTCAGATCACCTGAGGAAATGCAGATGAAATGGAACAAACATTATAATAGTATAATTTCATAAGCATCAGAAAGTTTTCATGGAATAGCCAACAACTCATCTCACTTTCCCAAGATGCGACTGACAGTAGAATCAGTCGCAAAAATATAGAGTATTTTTCAATATGTAGGATAGATAGTTTGTGTAACTGTAACACATGTTGTATTTTTGTTCTTGTATGGGGTTTTCCATAATACCCGCCAGCATTAGCAACAGTGCTTGTTTAATCTGACTTTAACTGATTTCCAACACTATTTTTAAACTTGCTGCATTACGTTCTTTTATTTTTCATTGAAAATCAGCTGCAATAAAGGCAAATAGTACAATGTCGTCAGAAAAATGAAACCAGGAAGTATCAAAATGAGAATTGTTAGGATACTTTCTATTCTTACGTCGTTTCTCCATTCTAAGGATCTGAAAAATTCCTCTAAGGCTACTGAAAACAGTTCTGGATACATGAAATCTCCTTATCTGAATCCTCTTTCAATTTTGAATTTCTCACTGCCTTATAGTCTCATGGAAGCTGTAGAATTGATGTTCTCTATATGTATAAATGATTTGGCAGACAGGATGGGCAGGAATCTGCAGTTTTTTGCTGATGATGCCATGGTGTGCAGTAAGGTGTCAAAGTTGAGTGACTGTAGGAAGATACAAGGGAACTTGGACAAAATTTTCAATTGGTGCGATGGATGAGAGCTCGCCCTGAAAATGGAAAAACGTAAGTTAATGCGGACGAGTAGGAAGATCAAACCTGTAATGCTTGGTTACAATATTACTAGTGCCTTGCTTGACACAGTGTAACAGGACATTCTCCTCTAGCATTATTTTTCCTTAACAGTAGTTCTCAACACCAGTATTATTTTTTGAAATTTGGATAGGTCAGTATTATCTCAGCTGCTTTACTGAAAACTTTCATATAATTTTTTATGCAATATGTTACACTATGTGATCAAGAGTATCCAGACACCACCAAAACATACGCTTTTCATATTACTTGCATTCTGCTGCCACCTACTCCCAGGTATTCCATGTCAGTGACCTCAGTAGTCATTAAACGTCGTGAGAGAGCAGAATGGGGCACTCTGCGGAGCTCACAGACCTCGGACTTCGTCAGGTGATTGTGCGACACTTGTGTCATATGTCTGTATGCAAGATTTCTACACTCCGAAACATCACTATGTCCATTCTTTCTGATGTGATAGTTAAGTGGAAATATGAAGGGACACGTACAGCACAAAAGCGTACAGGCCGACCTCATCTGTTGTCTGACAGAGACCGTCAACAAGTGAAGAGAGTTGTAATGTGTAATAGGCAGACCAACACCATATTGAATTCCAACATTACTGATGGAGGGCGCCACACAGCTGTACGTCATTTTCAGCCAAGTGTCCAAATACTTTTGATTACGTAGTGTAGATACTCTACAACTCACCGTACGGTGCATGGCAGAGGGTACCCTGTACCAATACTAGTCATTTCCTTTCATGTCCCACTGTAAAAATTTTAGCTAGAAATATAACCTATGTTACCAAAAGTATTCGGGCACCTGGCTGAAAAAGACTTACAAGTTTGTGGTGTCCTCCATTCGTAATCCTGGAATTCAATATGGTGTTGGCCCACCCTTAGCCTTTGTGACAGCTACCACTCTCACAGACATGCTTTCAATCAGGTGCTGGAAGGTTTCTTGGGGAATGGCAGCCCATTCTTCATGGAGTGCTGCACTGAGGAGAGGTATCGATGTCGGTCAATGAGGCTTTGCATGAAGTCGGCATTCCAAAACATCCCAAAGGTGTTCTATAGGATTCAAGTCAGAACTCTGTGCAAGCCAGTCCATTACAGGGATTTTATTGTCACATAACCATTCTGACACAGGCTATGCATTAAGAAAAGGTGCTTGATCATGTTGAAACATGCAGTCGCGATCCCCGAATTGCTCTTCAACAGTGGGAAGCAAGAAGGTGCTTAAAACATCAATGTAGGCCTGAGCCGTGATAGTGCCAAACAAAACAACATGGGATGCAAGGCCCCTCCATGAAAAACATGACCACACCGTAACACCACCACCTCAAAATTTTACTGTTGGCACTACACATGCTGTCAGTGACATTCACCGAGCATTCGCCATACCCACACTCTGCCATCGGATCGCCACACTGTGTACCGTGATTCGTCACTCCACACAACATTTTTTCCACTGTTCAGTCATCCAGGTTTATGCTCCTTACACCAAGTGATGCGTCATTTAGCATTTACCAGTGTGATGTATGGCTTATGATCTGCCGCTCGACCATGAAATCCAAGTTTCCCCACCTCCTCCCACCTAACTGTCATAGTATTTGCAGTTTGGAATTCCTGTGTGATGTTCTGGATGGATGTCTACCTATGACACATTATGATCCTCTTCAACTGTCGACAGTCTCTGTCAATCAACAGAGGAGGTTGGCTGTATGCTTTTGTACTGTATGTGTCCCTTCACATTTCCACTTCACTATTATGTAGGAAACAGTGGACTTAGGGATATTTAAGAGTGTGAAAAATCTCGCATACAGACGTACGACACATGTGACTCCCAATCACGTGACTATGTTTGAAGTCCATGAGTTCTGCAGAGTGTCCCATTCTGCTCTCTCATGATGTCTAATGATTACCAAGGTCACTGGTATGGAGTATCTGGCAGTAGGTGGCAGCGCAATGCACGTAATATGAAAAATGTGTGTTTTTTGGGGTGTCTGGATACTTTTGATCACGTAGTGTATGTAGATTTAAATGTAGATACATTGTTCAGCACAGTAAAACAGGGTGAATCAATGCTTTGTTTTCAATGGCTGTTATTACAGATTTGATTAAAACTTATTCAGAAGCATTCTCAGAAACTATAAATCCCAGACTATCTGAAGAAGAGGACTGGGTTGGTCAGAAATATTGTGCACTGGAATACACAATTTTTTATGAATAATTGCTCTCCTCTGCTGACATTCTGTAAACAATTTTACCACTTCCTTTTGTACAACCTTTTTTCAGTTTTTATCATAGCTACTGGAACAGCATAATTTCTTGGTGGATTCCTGTTCTTCATACCAAGAATGGTATGAACCTAATGTTACTTCTGGAAAGTCATCATTTTCATTCTTAACTATCTGAGTTGTTTCTTGAACTATGCAAAGACATATTGCAGTCTTTGTATGTCAGAAGAGTTTTAGACTTATGAGTAAGTGGGTATCATAACTGATCACACATACTTTTGAAGACTTAGCATTAAACTCTTCCATTTTTGTGTGGCAATACAAGGATATAATTCCATTCCAAACATCACCAAATGATCAAAAATGATGTCACTTCTTCAAAGACATCTCAATTGGAGTTTTACCTTTAATTTTTGTCAAATCAGTGTATGTTGCAGCCAAAATTGCCTACCTAGATAGGTAGGAATGATCATCAAAATAAAATAAGAAAGGGTTAGATGTTTAGGTGTTCATTTTTCCCACGTGCTGTTCGGGAGTGGAATGGTAGAGTTATATGAAAATGGTTTGATGAACCCTCTGCCAAGCACTTAAATGTGAATGGCAGAGTAATCATGTAGATGTCGATGTAGATCCCATAATGCTTTTGGTAGGAATTAGGCAGAGCAGAGCCAAGAAAACGCCATCTCACAAAGAATCCTATCTTCCCACTCAGTAATTACATTCTACTGAGGAGTGTATGGCACAGTAATTGAATGTCTCAGTCCAACTGAGTCAGCAAACTTTATTATGGAATAAGTAATTCTTTTACAGTAACATTAACTTTAGTCTTTATCACTTTAATCAATAGTGTTAACTTTTCTTTAATTTCACCTTTATGTTACAGAAGGTATATTACCCAGCAACTGGAAAAATTATCCTTGAAAACAGCAAAGTATCGATAACCCTGTAAATCATTTTCTTCCACTGCTGTATAAATATTCTTCAGGTTTAATGGGTTACACCACTCTTTCACCAAACACCAACCAATGACGTTTTCTATAGATGCGCCACTCACAAAAGCTGCTACCAACTGTTGTTGCTCTACCACAATCCTTCAAAAACTAGTGCACATACTGGTTATTTTGATCACTCATTTTTTCATACCATCTCTGTAAAATATTATCAGTTTCAGCAACAAGACGTTTCTTGATTAACAACTTTCACAGCCAAACAATAAATCTCATTCTGACCACTGAGTGTAGCAACAGAAAGAGCAATCATTTTCAGTTATTTGATTTATTCCTTTTTTGTGCAACTTTCTCAACAGAAAATAAGTTACAGGAACCATTTGAGCAAAAGCAATTTCAAAAAAACACTTTGTCCATTCCTGCCCAATGAATACAGCTACAGCAATTTGACCTGACCAAATGCTTCAAATTGTACACCATTTTTGGCACTATCCATCTTTATCCGATTTTCAAATGTTTCATGCATAGTGTATCAATAACGCTGATTTGTTATATGTGTTGCAGCACTGTCAATGCACCACTCAAAAAAGTCCAGTTTGTTTATAACTACAGAAAAATTGTTGCATCTCATCATTAAAACTGTCTTCTCAGTTTTTGAAGTATTTTTGGGGCTACAAATTCTTGAATGTCTCACATATGCAACACAAGCTGACAAAATAGCACAGTCGTTTCTTTTGTCTGTGCACTGTGATAGTGCACTCATCTGATTGATCATTATTTTTTTTAAAAAAATGTTTTACACTGTTTTGACAAATGGCCTACTTTGTTACATGAAAAGTATTTTCCTTCTTCATTTCTTTTATAATAAGGTGATTCTGATATATCTGCTTCAGATGAAGTCTGATTGCACCTTTGTCACTGTTCGTTAATCATTTTTTGCATCATTGTTGTGGCAACAATTTCATCATCATGATCTGTTATTCTAAGCTCATAATCTAAACACCGTGTCTGTAATTTGCTCCACGTATTCTCTTTAGCAGGTAAACTGTGCCTTGTAATATAAATGAAACTGAACTCTTTGGGCAAAATTTTCAAAAATAGTGCACAAAGGATGCCATCATTGATCAGCTTGTTGTGTTTGTACTTCATCAAATTGGGCCAGATGTCCTAGTATACCACCAGATGCCATCCAAACAATGTTATGAAATTTGTGTCTAAGCAGATCAATGTTTTCAGCTGAATGAACAACATACATCTTATGCAGCTCATCCCATATGTCTTTGGCAGTCTTTCATTCCCTAATACAAAGTATAGGATTGGTCTCAAGTCACAGAATTAGCTGTCTTCTCACTTTTGCATTGTCTTTTGTTCATTTAGCAAGATGAGTTTTGTAATTTTGCCCACTTGCTTCTAGCCCGATCTGCCCCATTTATAACATAAAAGATTTAGTCATACTCTAAAAATAGTTCTCATTATGAGTCTCCAGTTCTCCAATCTTCTTCACCAGTGACGTCTTCAGTTTGGTGTCTTTCATCAGCAACTGTGTCATCTTTTGCACTTTTAGAATGTTGAGTTATTGTCAAAATCGGCTACAACTGTTGCACTTTATGAAAACTTTATCAACTGTGCATGACTGCTACCATGTTGAAAAGACACCAAATGCCATTTAAAAATGAAACCTTTATTTAAAACATCACAGAAATACAATAATCCTAGAAGGATATGTCAAAACCATCAAAGCATAAACTCAAGAAGTTTCTATAATGACCACAACCTTCAAAGATTAATAATATATGTATTAACAGTGATAATTTCACACTATGAAATGTGCTGAATATAGAAGGACTGACCGGTTAAGAAATGAAGATTTCCTGAAATGAGTCAATGAGAACAAAATATCTAATGAAGAATGTAAAGCAACAGAGAGACAGATGCTGGGCACATAATACAGTATTAGTTACATTATTACAGCTGAAAATATTACTCAAAGGAATGGTAGATGAAAAGAACCACAGACGCTGGCTTGAGTATAAGGCAGATCATCACTGATATAGGATGCAGAAGTTACGTTGAAAAGAAGAGGATACCTGGCAAGCAACAGGCACAGAGTTGCATCGAACCACCCTTAAGGTGCATAGCCAAAACAACAAAAATCAATCTGTAACTGTAATTAGACAATAAATGACCAAAAATTACACAGCAGACTGTAGGAGAAAATCATGGAAGGAACAAACAACAATTTAGAATGAGTCAAATAATGAGAGTATGATGAGAGTGAAACAGAAAAACAATGTAATACAGCTACAGTGTAATATTTTTATGTTTTCTTCTGTATAACAGTGTACGTTCACTTGCATTTTGTAAAACATCCCAATGACAAATTAACAAACTGTATTACACTACAAAATGGTCAGTGGTACTACTCCATGTAACAGCAGGAATATAGATACTTGTCTTCTTAATAGATCATGTGGGTCCTTGCCCCTAACAGCAGTTTGTCCAAAGGTAGGTTTAATGTTTTATTGAGCAGAAGGCCACTTTAAGTGATATAATCTCAGACAGAATCAGAGCAGGGGAAGAAATAGGCTTCAGTCTTTTAAAAGGAAACATATTGAGACTGGTAGTCAGTGGTATGGGTTAAACATGGAGAACTGAAATGTAATTTGAATCCCGCTCCTCCCAAATGCATGTTCAGTGTACCAGTGCTTTAAAATTCAGGATACAAGGTCTAACTCCCTAATGTGTGCTTGGATCTCACTAGCCACCTGACCTTGACTTATGCTGGACCCTTCCTTTCAGCTTCTCCTATCTCTTTCACAGCCTTAGTTATCCCTCCCCTTTCAGTCTGTGTTATCACTCTCTGTCAGCCTGTCAGCATGTGCCACCATCTTGTATTTTTTTCTGTCATTTTATTTAATTTTCTATATTTTTTCTCCTATTTTTCTCTCCTGCCTTCTATTCTCTCTGTCTTTATTATCAGTCAAACAGAGTGGCTTTTTATGATGGTTAGCTCTCATTTTTGATGTATTGTCTGACAACAACACTCCACAGCTTGCATCTTGGCTGTTAGATTGCATATCACTTTCAGTGACATGGAAGGCCACTATCAAGTAGAAACATGTTCTTGGTTTGGTGTAGGTAAACCCTGCCAAAAATAGTCCATGGCTTTAAGTGCAAGTGTTTTGATATAAATGCTTTCTAAAACTTGCCTTCAATATATGTCTTTCTCATAAAAAAAAAAAAAAAAAAAAAAAAAAAAAAAAAAAAAAAAAAAAAAAAAAATTTACAGCAACCTGAAACACTGACAAATCTCATTTTCTGTTTCTGTGGGTTAATAGTAAATCCTGATAGCAATAGTTAATGACACATGCACGAATATAAATACTGACTAAACTTTTGAGACAATTTCAACACTTCACTTCAGAAACAAGAGTATTTGTCAATCTGTATTATTATACTGAAGAATATATACATCCATGCTACATGTTTCATCAGGATAGTGAGAAATTCAGAATATAAGAGCAGTCAGGCATAGAAACTGCATATCACCAGATGATTCTCAGCAGGCCTAGGGGTAGTTTTCAGTTCTTTAAACTGTAAGAATAAAGAAAGCGTACTTCTTACTGGCGGATCCTGATATCCTCACATATCATATTATTTACCATTTTTGGCATTTTTAAAGGAATTCTTTGAATATCTCTAGTGATAAGCAACAGCTATTTAAGCTGTACCCAGCACTAAAAATAATACTTGCCTGGTGGCAATGATTACTGAATTATTTTTCTACTTGTGTCACATGCACTGGTCATAAGACCTGAATCAGCCCCAGTTGGTTGGCAGTGTTCTCGAGATGTAGATACAGTAAGATGTGTGTATTTCAAAGTAACCAGGATAAAACTGTACCCATCTTAAAATTATGTTCAATTAATTATTCACACCACATTACAGCATACCTGAAGATAAAATGTGAAGAAGTTAATTGTATATTTGGTGGCAAGTGGGGTTTTTCTATATTAAAGTGCAGCTTAAAATGGTTTTTGTAAAAGAAACATTCCCAACAATAAATAATACAGTTTAGATCCATCAATAATTTTTGCCATTTAAACCCTTTGTCTACACCATAATACGCTACTGAAGGAGCATAAATGACTGGCTGACTGGAGAAATGAATGTGATACTACCTTCATGGTAGTGTTATAATCTCCCTTTTTCTGATGACATTGTATTATTTGCCCGAAGTCCAAAGCAAGTTCAACAATGAATGGAAACACTTAACCAAAGAAGTTTGAAAGTAGAGCAATGTGCTTTTGTATTTACGCCAGTTTAAGAAAATAACTGATGTACAGCAAAAGAAATTAATATATGAGTAAAAATGGCCTGTTGTACTTTTGCTAAACTAAACACAGTTTTCAAATCCAAGTTTCCTATGAGTCTAAAATGTGAAATTTAGAACCATCGAGTATTACCAGTTCTGACTTTTAACAATGACACACGGACACTTAATGGGGCAGCCACTCTAAAACTGAGGGATAAATGAATCAAGCGTGTGTGTGTGTGTGTGTGGGAGGGGGGGGGGGTTGTCTACTTCCGAAGAAGGGCTTCTGGCTGAAAGCTTATCTGTTTAGCAGTCTTTTTGTTGTGACTGTCTGCGACTCAACATTTCCGTCATATGGTAAGTAGCAATCTATCTTTCTCATAATATTATCAAAATTTCATCCTTGATTTTTCAGTGTTTAATGGATGATGATAAAGGTGACTCTCAAATGTAGTGACTGTAAGAGGTTAGTTACCTGCAATTTCAATGAAAACAAAAAATCACACTGAGAAATACAATTTCCATAAATGATTTCTGATCCAGCAGTTAGAGACAATAAGAGCCCATATAATAAAGTAAAAGTCAGGAGATCTTTGTTTTGCCAGCTTTCCCCTCTATTTTATTTTCTCTTTTTCCAGTGGTGCTGCTACTGCTTAAAGACACCACAAGGTCAACTAATTAACAGAAGTGCTGTCATTTCCAAGCAACAGATATGTAAGAACACAGCAGAACGTACCTTGAGCCAAAGGGGCTTAAAAAACAGATCTGAGAGTTATTTCTCGCCTGTTCTGCCACTTTCACAGTGATATCAACACTACTCTTCATATCACCAAAAACTTACTTATTCCTGGAACAAAGTGGGGTGTACTGCCTGTCTTATAGATGTTATTTTTTTTTGTAACCCTATATAACCATGAAAACAATATAAATGGATAGTGATTGAAATGTCTTTCTTGACCAAAATAAGTCTCATTCACCATTAATGTGAAACAAGATTGTGACCAAAAATCATTGCAAAAAAAAAAACTGAAAATTATGACAGGTAAATTGGACAATGTGATCCTGAAAGATAACAATTGTTAGAAACATAATAAAGGTGGCAATGTAGTGTATGTGTCAACATAGTTCATTTCATGTAAAAAAGTGTTTAATATATATTATCAATATAGAATTTGTGTATCTGAACATATAAAAATATATATATATACCGTGTAGGCACCAGCTTCACGAACATATCCAATGTCGAGGGCAATTTCATTCCGAGCACTTATAAAGTCCTCATAGGATGCATGGTGCTGTGTCTCAACGTGCTTGCAGTAAGCAAGTGCCAAGTCCTGCTTGGGCAGCTGCAGCACCAGTTGCTTGTCACGGTATTTTTCACCCACACTTCCCATCTCTGGCACTTTCTCAGGAGGCAGCTCTGAGAAGTATTTCTCAATCTGCAAAACATAAAAGCTGGATTAGTTTTTGTAACAGTTTAACTAAAGTTTTTATGCCTCCTGTGAATAGCATAAAATTTAATTTTATTAGCATCTTTGGGATACTGTCCAGTCAACTCGAGTCTACCATTCTGCTAAGACAATTTATTCTGATGTAGTATGTACTTACTTCAGCAAAAATATTAATTGTGAAGTACACTAACAAAGTAAAACAGAAAATCACTGGAACTGTAGAATTATATGGCTCTTTTGGGTTTCTCACACCTTGAACTAGGGTACACTACTCAAGCATCAAACATAACAAAGCATCTAATGGGATATTTCATCTATCGAGCACACATTATAGAGCCAGAACTCTCTGATTACCCATCAGTCTTATTTCCAAAGACATCAGTCATGTTACCAGTATTATGGACTTCCTTTTGCTAATTACTGTTACAATTATTGATCTTCTGGAAACATGCTAAAGATTTAATACATTCTACTATTCTTTAATCATGGTGACTATTTATTTTTTCAAGCTTTTGGAACAAGCTGAACTGGTATTCACATCAGTTAAGCAAATCTGGACTATATTCTTCAAATGATGATGCAATCATCCTTGCTTTGTGATCAGGAGTATTATTATCCTGTACAGAAAATGCCCAAATCCAAAATTTTATCGCAATACTGGAAATATGCTACTGCCAAAAATATTTTTACAGACCCACACATTCGGTCCACCATGGACCAAAAGCAATGTTGCAAGTTAACCCCAGAAACAGCAAACACAGACATTGCACGAACTCCCGCACATTTGCCATATGATATTCAACTACATATCAGTCACTATTCATTTTACCAGATCCACATATGAGCTTTTCAGTACCACGCACCTTGTGACATATTCTTTCCTTTTGCTTCTTCACGATTGTTCTGTCACTGACCACTGTATGTGAGTTGGAACACAAGTCCTATGAAAGGGTGTCTGAGAACTCCTTCATACAGTACACTTGGGAATTTCATAGTCTTTAACAGGCCACCAAGAACAATAATCTGGTTTAGTACTTCAAAGTAGCATCACTGAAATTACATCCGAGCACACAAGACTCCTGTGAAAGATCTCCAACAGATTTCTCAAGCATTTGGGCACCTACAATTACGCCACACTGAAAATGTAGTTAAATCTCTTATTTGTCTCAGTCTGACAAAAATCATGTCTATGATGTTGACATACTGTGCGCTCATTTGTTTACCCTTGGACAAACAATGCACATTCTATGGGGTGTTTAGAAAACAAAGTTTTTTTAAATTTTTTTTTAAATGGAAGAGATGACAGTCATTAGAGACATGCTCAAAATGGGGAAGGATGGAAGACGCCATTGGCTGTATCCTTTTCATATTAATCATTTGGGCATTTGCCTTAACTGATTTATGAGAAACCTAAATCTAGATAACCAAGCAGAGATACGAGTCCAATGTCTTAACCACTGACACACACACACACACACACACACACACACACACATTCACACAGGCAAGCACACCTCATGCACACATGATCACCAACTCCGGCAGCTTGGACTGCAGCTTTCACATTGAATGGAAGTAGCAATCACGAGGGGGCAGGGAAGAGGAGGAGGAAGCAATAGCAGGATACAGATGGGGGAGAGAAGAGTGCTGTCTGGCGGAGCGTGCAGGGACTAGGAGGTGGCACGACAGGACTGCCAACTGGCATAGTATTGGAAGGCTGTGAGGCAGGGAGGTGGAGAGGGAAGGGGGGAAGACAGGGAGTGGGAAAGGAAAGGAGCAGCGAAGGTGAAAGACAGACAGGTGCACTGGCAGAGGGTAGCACACAAAGAAGGTAGGGGTTATGAATGAGGAGGAAATGATAGGACGGCAAGAGCGGAAACTGTTGGGTGGAGAATGTTGTTACCTTAGATTGAGGCTGGGATAATGTGTTTTAAGGATACCTCCCATCTGCATGGTTCAGAAAAGCATGTCCTCCACCCAACAGTTTCTGCACCATGGGTCCTATCACCTCCTGCTCCTCTCCTTTCTCACTACCCTCCCTCCCCCTTCCATCTCCATGCCCCATAACTCCCCCTCCCCCAATGCTGCACCTGGTGGCAGTCTCGTCATGCTTACTTCTAGTCATGCTCCACTAGGCAGTGCTCTTCCACACCCCAACAGGTCCCTTCTACCCCTTTCCCTTCCCCCTCCATATTGCTGCTTGTGTTTGATGACAGTATCATTCTGGTCCAAGCTGCTGGAAATTGTGGTCACACGTGTGTGAGGTGAGCTTGTTTTTGTGACTGAATGTGTCTGTGTGTTTCCTTTTCTGAAGAAGGCTTTGACCGAAAGCTAAATGTATAATAGCTTTTTCAATGTGCCTGTCTGCAACTCGACGTGTCACCACTACAGTGAGTAACAATCTTTCCTTTTCCTTATATTGTTGGTATTTCTGTAAAGTGAGATTCTGATAAAATTCATCATGTACATACAGTTGAGAAAACTTACCAGGAAAAACTGAATGACAGGAAAGGGTACAGAGGTAAAACTCATTTACGTAAATGGAAATGTGCCAGGTTCTAGTCAATTTACTCATCAGACTCCAATACACAGTGTTAAATGTAACATGAGTTATAAAAATTGTGGAGAACATTAGGTATGGCTGACATATTTGATCATTGGAGTTCAGGTTGTGGAAATTCAGGTAACCCTTTCACAACATTGTTGGTGTACAGTATTATGATTTAGTGGCATACATTTAGTGACAAACAGTTGTTCTCAATGTCGTGTAAGCCCCATATAATGTCAAATGGGCAACTTAAGTAAGAGTATCCTGAACCCTTTGATTATATCAGTACATCAGTGGGCAGAGATGATGAAACTGTGAAGTTCTGCTAGGAGGAAGGAAGATTATGTTTCAGTATTCTGTCAAGGATGAAATCATTAAAGCTAATGCACTAGCTTGGTTGGAGTAGAAAGGAGAAGAAAATCCCATGTCCTTTTCACAGGAAACATCCCCAAATTTTGCAAAGCAATGTAGGGAAACCACAGGTAAGCTAAATCTGAATGTCCAGATAGGGAATTAAAATGCTTTCTTAGAAACTTTCAAGAATTAGCTTTAATGAGAAATCTAGGAATGTACAACCACCCACCTTCTATTTATTCCCTAAGGATTAGGAAGACAAGAGTGGATGAATTACAGTATGCACAAAGGTTTTTAAGCTGCAATTCTTCCTGCATGCCGTACCTGAATGGATTGCAAGAAGCCTGTAAAGGATACAAATCTGTAAGTAGATACTTGGAGGTGGGGTTGTGAAAATGATAAAGTGTAAGTATAAACCTGAGCACTTGGAGCATTGGTTTACTATCTCGAAAAATACTGTTATGGTAAGGGAGCCCTAACACCCATAGTCATGGGGATGGGATGTGTGGGTGTGAAGGGACAGAGAAAATTAGTTACATAAGCAACAAACAGATAGTTCTCAGGGTCACTAGGCTGACTAATGAAAGCACTGATGACATTTAACACCTAGTAGTAGGAGTGGCAGTAGCAAGTACTGTAGAGATTGCGATTTTTCCTCCGTGGGCAGTTTTATGTTGCTTTCTGAGGAGAGAGGTAAACTAAGAATATATGTATTCTTTCACCTGGTGGGAAAACTAAAAATATCGTGTAGAATCAAGTATTGTATTAAAATAACATTTTATTTTATAATTAACGTACTGAATGTATACTTTTTAAAATACAGTGCGTGTTTTTTAAGTAAGTAGCGTTTTGAAATTAAAAAAAGACGTGCTAAAATATCTGAATTTTATTTTTACATGAAAGCAGATATCTCAAAAATTTTATTTTTACGTGAAAGCCTGTACCTTAATCTACTTTTCTACATAACTTCCGTCAATATTAAGGCACTTATCATAACGTTGTACCAGTTTTTGAATACCCTCCTCATAGAAGTCTGCCGCCTGACTTGTTAACCACTGCTTCACCACTGTTTTGACTTCGTCATCGTCTTAAAGACGCTGACCGGCCGGGCGTTTCTTCAAGTGCAGGAGCACTGGGCACAAGATCGGGGCTGTACGTAGGATAATCTAGAGTTTCCCATCGAAAAGATGTGATGAGGTCTTTGGTCTGATTCGCCACATGCGGACGGGCATTGTCTTGCAGCAAACGATGCCCTTGCTCAACTTCCATGGACTGTTGCTTTGATTCTGGTGTGACGTAGGCCACTCATGTTTCATCGCCCGTAACAATCTGGATTAAGAAATCATCACCGTCATTGTGGTGCCGCTCAAGGAAAGTCAATGCACTGTCTAAACGTTTGGTTTTGTGCACATCCGTCAACATTTTCGGTACCCCACGTGCGCACAATTTTAGGTAGTTCAAGTGCTCGGTCACAATGCCATACAAAACACTACGAGAAACATTAGGAAAGTCATCCCGCAAGGAGAAAATCGTAAAGCGTCTGTTTTCTCTCACCTTATTGTCCACTTCCTGCACCAAACTTTCATTAACGACCGAAGGACGCCCACTCCGTTGTTCATCATGCAGAATTGTGCGGCCATCTTTAAATGCTCTCACCCACTTTCTTACCATTCCATCACTCATAATGTTTTCTCCGTAAACTGCACAGATCTCACGATGAATATCGATCGCTTTTAGGCCTTTAGCACCAAGAAATCTTATAACAGCCCGTACTTCACAATCGGCGGGACTCACGAATATCGGGAGGCATCTTAAAGACTCAGTACACAACGTAAACAAGGAAGAATCAGACTGTAATGGCGTCAGTGCGTAGATTAAGGTATAGGCTTTCATGTGAAAATAAAATTATTGTGATATCTTAGCACGTCTTTTTTTAAGTTCAAAACGGTACTTACTTTAAAAAACGCGCCTCGTACATGTAAATTAACTAAGAATGATTTTCATATTGTAGATTGACTTCATTCATTTTTCCTATCTTGCATAAGATTGGGATAAATAAATATCCAGGTAGTGCTGGCTTCTAGATTTTACATTAAAAAACAAATTCTGGGGTTGTCATTGCGTAGTTCACCCTGTTCTCAGTTTCGTAACAAATAATGACAATACGAACTCTCAGGTTTTCTCGGCACGATTAATTAATGGTGCGGTTTTTGGTGTACAGTCGAACTGTCAATTCCATTTTGTGCACAGTATAATGTGCATTCGTAACGACGCAGTTCACAGCACCTGAAGAAGACGACCGGTTCGGTCATCGAAATACTGTGCACTAAATGGGACCGACTACTGGACTGTACTCGAAAGACGACAAGGATCGGGATTCAAATCTGGTTGTGTTCTTATCAATGTACGACAATGAAAAACTCAAGTTACCTGTGAAGGGCAACGTTGGGGCTCGGCACTCAGCTCAGGAGTTGCGCTAGTGTTCGAGTAATGTGTAGGCTACGCACCTGCTGCGTGGAATGCAGTCCCGGCGGCACCCAGCAGTAGCCGTCGCTCACGGAGCGGTCCCGCGGCTCCAGGCGGTCGGGCTTGAAGCCGAGGCGCTCGCGCACGTTCACCCACTCCTCGTGGTACACGTCGTGCGCGTCCCGCGGGCACTTGCAGCTGCTGCATGTCTTCCTGCGGACACACACCACACACTCTCAGCCACGCGACGCATCACAAATGCTGTCCACTATATCAAAACACTTTTTTGTCTTCGCTCGCAAAGAGATCACATGGCAATCGGATTTTTGTACACTACTGGCCATTAAAATTGCTACACCACGAAGATGACGTGCTACAGACGCGAAATCTAACCGACAGGAAGAAGATGCTGTGATATGCTAATGATTAGCTTTTCAGAGCATTCACACAAGGTTGGCGCCGGTGGCGACACCTACAACGTGCTGACATGAGGAAAGTTTCCAGCCGATTTCTCATACACAAACAGCAGTTGACCGGCGTTGCTTGGTGAAACGTTGTTGTGATGCCTCGTGCAAGGAGGAGAAATGCGTACCATCACGTTTTCGACTTTGATAAAGGTCAGATTGTAGCCTATCGCGATTGCGGTTTATCGTATCGCGACATTGCTGCTCGCGTTGGTCGAGATCCAATGACTCTTAGCAGAGTATGGAATCGGTGGGTTCAGGAGGGTAATACGGAACGCCGTGCTGGATCCCAACGGCCTCGTATCACTAGCAGTCGATATGACAGACATCTTATCCGCATGGCTGTAACGGATCGTGCAGCCACGTCGCGATCCCTGAGTCAACAGATGGGGACGTTTGCAAGACAACAACCATCTGCAGGAACAGTTCGACGTCGTTTGCAGCAACATGGACTATCAGATCGGAAACCGTGGCTGCGGTTACCCTTGACGTTGCATCACAAACAGGAGCGCCTGCGACGGTGTACTCAGTGATGAACCTGGGTGCACGAATGGCAAAACGTCATTTTTTGGGATGAATCCAGGTTTGTTTACAGCATCATGATGGTCACATTCGTGTTTGGCGACATCGCGGTGAACGCACATTGGAAGCATGTATTCGTCATCGCCATACTGGCGTATCACCCGGCGTGATGGTATGGAGTGCCATTGGTTACACGTCTCGGTCACCTCTTGTTCACATTTATGGGCCGGCCGAAGAGGCCGTGCGGTTAAAGGCGCTGCAGTCTGAAACCGCAAGACCGCTACGGTCGCAGGTTCGAATCCTGCCTCGGGCATGGATGTTTGTGATGGCCTTAGGTTAGTTAGGTTTAACTAGTTCTAAGTTCTAGGGGACTAATGACCTCAGCAGTTGAGTCCCATAGTGCTCAGAGCCATTTGAACCATTTTCACATTTATGGCACTTTGAACAGTGGACGCTACATTTCAGATGTGTTACGACCCGTGGCTCTACCCTCCATTCGATCCCTGCGAAACCTTATATTTGAGCAGAATAATGCACGACCGCATGTTGCAGGTCCTGTACGGGCCTTTCTGGATACAGAAAATGTTCGACTGCTGCCCTGGCCAGCACATTCTCCAGATCTCTCACCAATGGAAAACGTCTGGTCAATGGTGGCCGAGCAACTAACTCGTCACAATACGCCAGTCACTTCTCTTGATGAACTGTGGTATCGTGTTGAAGCTGCATATGCAGCTGTACCTGTATACGCTATCCAAGCTCTATTTGACTCAATGTCCAGACGTATCAAGGCCGTTATTATGGCCAGATGTGGTTGTTCTGGGTACTGATTTCTCAGCATCTATGCAACCAAATTGCATGAAAATGTAATCACATGTCATTTCTAGTATAATATATTTGTCCAATGAATACCCGTTTATCATCTGCATTTCTTCTTGGTGTAACAATTTTAGTGGCCAGTAGTGTATTTAATTATATTTTTGTATGGCACGTGAAATTCAGAACTCAAATATCAATCTGCAAAGCAGATAGATTCACGAGGAAATCGACCTTGAAGATATCCGACGATGTTTAATAGCTAAAGTAAGGACGATACGTCGAAAAGAGCGAGGCTTTGTGGGAGAGTGTTCGGCTCCTACGTGAGGGTCTGGGTTCGATTCTTGGCGCCGGCTGCGGTGGTCTAGCGGTTCTGGCGCTGCAGTCCGGAACCGCGGGACTGCTACCGTCGCAGGTTCGAATCCTGCCTCGGGCATGGGTGTGTGTGATGTCCTTAGGTTAGTTAGGTTTAAGTAGGTCTAAGTTCTAGGGGACTTATGACCTAAGATGTTGAGTCCCATAGTGCTCAGAGCCATTTGAACCATTTTTTCGATTCTTGGCGGATACAAGTTCGTAGACAAAGGTGCATGATGTTCTACGAGTATTTCCGTGAAGCGAAAAATACATAAAGATAAAAATTAATTTTTGTGTTTTTAATCTAAACAATTTTAATTAACAATCTCTTATAAAAGATTGACATGTAAGAATTTAACTTGCAAGGAAAACTGGATTTTTGTCTGCGGTACATAAGCAGAATTAAGAAGACGTACGTTTTCCATTGAAATGACAGTTCCATACAAATTAATTAATATATACTAGATCTGAACTGTATTTCCTACTTACATGATGTAGGTATTCGACGTCAACGAAAAATAAAACGAGAAACGCAATGACGGAAATGCTCGACCCAGCGATTACCTGTCTTGAGCGCTACCAATTTTTTTTCCATCTTCATTTATTTTACGCTTCACTGAAACGCTCATAGAACATGCATCTATGTTTAAAAATTTCAATCACCGACAACCGAACCCAGGCCCCCTACGAAGCAGGCGAGCACTACCATAGAGCTGCGCTGCTTGTTGAACAATCGACATCACTTAAGCGCCTTAAACATAGTCGCAAAACTTCAAAGTCAATTTTCTCGAAAATTTTCTAGAGTTGCATCGAACTGCTTTGGAACGTCAAGCGCCTTAAATATATATTATATATAAGAATACAAAAATCCGATTGCTATGTGGCTTCCTGATCAAAAAATAAAACTCAGCTGCGCGAGAAAAGTTACCAACCAACATAAAAGGTGACTTTAAATCCCTCGCACGTACTAGAAACTGACAGTCGAACAAAATTACCGCCAAGTAGGAGCGGCGAGGCAACAGCACATTTCTTAAATCAGGACACAACTCCATGTAATGGATACTAATCACAGTACGAAGATGTTTAAGTGAAGTGCAAATGGGCAATTTCCACATTAACAAACTGTTGCCGGAGGTGAGTGGAACAGGAAACCAAAGAGTCAAAGTAGTCCCACACTCAGGGAACGACCGGAGGGGAGCAGATGCACGAATCCTGCATCGGCGTCCTAATGGAGGTGGTTTGCCGTTGTTTTCCTCCAACTTAACGTAACAATTAATACCAAACATTATCGCTGTTCAGTAAATGAAACAAAGAGGCACTGGCGGCATTACAAAAATGAAGTTGGGACCGACATATTACCAACACTCTTTGGAAATGCAAACGCCGCCGCGCGGTTTAGGGCGTCATTCCACGGACTGCGCGGCCCCTTCCGCCGGAGGTTCGAGTCCTCCCTCGGGCATGGGTGTGTGTGTTGTTCTTAGCATAAGTTAGCTTAAGTAGCGTGTAAGTCTACGGACCGATGACCTAAGCAGTTTGGTCCCTTAGGGGAAAAACATGCAAACGCCTTTATTAATGAACAACATAAAATGAAGGGGCGCAACAAGAATGTGCTAACCCTCAGTTTACTAAAGGGTAGTCTGATCAAGTTACCTCTTACCTTTTTGATGCATTACTTGATGGTAACTGTTAGTTTCATGTGTACTGCTAGAAAAAACACTCTTCTATTTGAACGGTTTAATATTATTGTTTTAATGGTCTTGTCTTTGAATTTAACTAAACATATAACAGGCAGTATTGTTAAATACGCTCTTGTGGGTTAGCAGTTTCATCCACCGACGCCCATTAATTAAAATATGATTGATTTAACAAGATGCCAAAAGCACGGAAACTTCTGAGCTACATAATTTGTTTTTATATGGAGGGTGATCAACACACATTAGGCTTAAAAAATAACACTATTTCCACGAAATACGTACAGTGTACAGGCGTGGTCACCCAACGCTTGTGCTCCTTCTAACCGAAATGTTGTCTTTGGACTGCATATACCTTACTCTCAATATGATGTGAGATACTAGACAAGTATTTCAGATGTAAGCGCCAGGAGTTATCCCAGCACAGGACGGTTTACTGTCAATTCATCATTGATAGAAAATGTAAAGATGCTTGAGTAACAGTTGTCGGTAAAATACACGCATAATCTGTAATGAAGGTATCAGCAGTCACGAGACGGTATAAAAGGAGTGCTTCACCGCTTATCGAGTCAGTCGTTTACACACCAGGGTGTTCGTCGTTTCCGCTTTTTCTGTATTGATGTATATACTTCTACTATTGCAGAGACAGGGAAGACATCACTTCCGATCTGAAATGGATAAGCAAAGTATTGACAGAGCTGAATCTCAATAAGAATGAAGTCTGGTGCTTATTTCGTAGGTTGGTTTACGAAACTAGCTGGTCACCAACATTCCTTTCATGACTGAAACAAAACGACAACACACATATATAAATAACGTACTCAATAATTTTGCGTCAGTACGAAGAAGTACGATTCTTTGTATATTTGTCCTTCCTATTCCTTTGTTGCAGGTTGTATCGTATTAAACTGCCTGCATTCGTCATTTGGACATCAAACGTATCTATTTGTTGTACAATGGACGGATACCACATATTGTCACGTCATACTAAATTTCAAACTGAATAAGCAAACTATCAGTAATTAAGGATAAAACTCTTTCTCGCAATAGCGGAAATTAATTTTTAAAAACGTGCTGTACTTACGAACAGTCAACAAACATATTTCGTCAAGACGTAGATACGAAACGATTGTTAGAATATTTTACTCTTACTCCAATATCATCTAATTGCTAGGAAATTAAAAACAAAACTGAAACTATTGTTAACCATTTCCCTGCGTTTTGTACTTATATCCAAACATTTAACAATATTTTCTTTGAGTTTTTTTACAACATTTTTGCAGCATAAAGCTTTGTTAGTTAAACAGTCGTTTAGCTCCGTAGCGGTCTGAGAATGAGGTAAAGGAAAATACTAATATTTTATCCACCACTTACGTACATTAGAATGTGTAGTATAGTTCGCTCAATATCTATTATGTCGCGTTCCCTTACTTACAGCACTAGAAGCCACGATCTTGGTCAACCATAATGTGCGTCCCTCTGTTGCGTAATAAAGCTTCGGTGGGATCCTCGCAAAGATCTCAACTGTCCACACATTGCCCAGGAAAGATATATTTTCATATACCGACGCCGTTATGAGAAGTCCAATTGTAGCGTCAGAACAGTCGCCAAACGAGCCTTAACTATAATACGCTAATCACCTTACGTATCGACGACCGAATTGTAATCTTTGAATGAGAGAATCAGGCGCGATCCATGAGGAATACCTGAAACGCGAACAGCAATTTCTGTATGCACTTTTCTATAGAAAATAAAGTAAAACACAGTGTCGAATTTCTAGAAATTGTCAACAATAATATTAGTACAAATGATACCCCACAAATTGGTTAATCTTTCCAGTCTCCCCAGCTTATGTTATTCCCTCAGAAATGACAACACAGAAATAATTTTTTCCCAAAGTAAAACATCATTCTGATCAGTTAGGTCTAAGTAGCCTTCACAATATATTTTGTAAGTTCCTGTTTTCAAAATTTTCGTTCGGCAAGACTCTGGCGGCAGAAACTTGAAGTGCGGCTTCAGCCGAACAAAACTTTATGAGTTTTTCTACGTATCTGTAGTGTGTCGTGACCATATGTCAATGAATGGAGCTACAGTGAATTTATGAAATCGCTCCAATCATTTGTGCCAGAGAAATGGAATGAAAATAGCAAACAGCTGGTTTATGAAGAGAGAAAGTCATGTTATCACCAGATACAGTTGGGATGGAAGAACGAAGAGTGTAATTGATTATATTCTAGTAGATAGGAAATGGGGAGAGAAAGTAACAAATGTGAAGGTAATTCCAAGTGTGAGTGCTGATGGAGACCATAGATTACTGGTGGGACAATGGAAAATGAATCAGTGTGTGAAAAATAGAAAACAGAAGAAAGTGACGAGGATACGGGATTGGAAATTGAAGGAGAGTGAATGTGCTGAGAAGTACAGAGAATTAATAACACAAAAATTTCCAAAAGAAGTTTTCTGCGATGTAGAAAAAGAATGGAGTTTATTCAAAGACACTTTAGTCGAAGCAGCACAAAAAGTATGTGGCAGAACATCTGGAAAGGAAAAAATAAGACAGACAAGTTGGTGGGACGATACCACAATCCAAGCAGTTAGAAGAAAAAATGGAGCATGGAGAAAATGGTGGAAAACTAAAAATGACAAAGACCATAAAAGATATATAGAGGAAAAGAAGAAGTGCAAAGAAATAGTGGAAACAGCAAAGAAAAAGGCATGGGAAGAGTTTACAAAAAAACTTGAAGAAGATGTGAAGAGCAATAAGAAAATGTTCTATAAAATGATGAAAAATAAAAGGAAGGCTTCTGAAGTACCAGTAAAGATGGAAACAGAGGACGGTACCATTATTGAAGATCCAGGGAATATAAAAGATCTCTGGAAAGAACATTTTAAGAAGCTGTTAAACGCTGAGGACCAGGTACATGAGGAAACAACAAATAATGGAGAAATTGAGAGAAGTTGGGAAGCAGAATTAGGACAAATTACACAGGAAGAAATGGAAAAAGCTGTGAAGAAGATGAATGGGGGGAAAGCCCCAGGACCTGATGAAGTATCAGTGGACATGATAAGAGCAGCAGGTCCAGTGGGAATGGAGTGGCTGTATAGAGTACTATCAAGCGTGTGGAGAAATAGTAAAATACCTGGCGACTGGAGAACAGGAGACATTGTTCCCATCTTCAAGAAAGGCAATAAAAGACTTTGTAAAAACTACAGAGGAATAACCCTCATGAGTCATACAGCCAAGATTTTTGAAAGAATTTTACTAAATCGAATAAGTGAAAAGATAGAAAAGGAGCTGAGTGAAGAACAGCATGGGTTTAGGAAAGGAAGGAGCACAATCGACCTGATATTTTCTATCCGTCAACTGATGGAAAAAAGTTGGGAGTATAACAAAAGGGTGATAATGGTTTTTATTGACATAGAAAAGGCATATGACTCAGTTGACAGGGAAAGACTCTGGGAAGAACTGAAGAAGATAGATATAGAAGATGGATACATTAATGTTATAAAGACAATGTACAGAGGCCACAATTGTAGAATTAGAACACCATTGGGGAACTCTGAATACTTCGAAATAAGACAAGGACTTAAGCAAGGAAGTATTCTATCTCCTGCGCTTTTCAATGTTGTGATGGAGGGAATGAATAGGGCAGTTAAAGATATAGTAAAAGAAAAAGACAAAAAGATGATTTTTGCAGATGATATGGTAATATGGGGTGATAAAGAGGTAGATGTACAGTTTCAGCTTGATGCGTGGAAGGAAATAATGAAAAGGTATGGATTAAGAATAAATAAAGATAAGAGTGAAGTAATGGTATTTGGAAGAGAGAAAGGAATCAATGGAAATATTACCTTGAATGGAGAACCCCTCAAAGTGGTAGAAAGTTTCACTTATTTAGGGAGTGAAATATCTAGGGATGGAAGAATAACTAACGAAATTAATAGGAGGTTACAGAAGGGAGGCAATTTCTACCAAACAATAAAACATCTGATTTGGAATAATGAAGTTCCAGAAAGAGCAAAACTCCTGATGTATAAGAATTATTACTTCCCTATTGTCACCTATGGTGGAGAAACATGGACAATGAAAGAAAGGGACTGGAGCAGACTGCAAGCAGGGGAAATGAAATTTCTCAGAGCAGTAAAGGGAAAAACAAGAATGGACAGAGTAAGGAACGTAGAGATTAGAAAGGACCTCAAACAAGAAAGTATGAAAGAAGAAATTGAAAGAAAGAGATTAAGATGGTATGGGCATGTTAAGAGGATGCATGGGCAGAGACTCCCCAAAATTATGGAAGAACTAAAGATGGATGGGAAACGACCTAGAGGGCGCCCAAGAACACGGTGGAAAATGGGAGTGAGAATATCTGTTGAAAGGAGAGGTGTGACCTGGCAGCAAGTGGAGGAAGAAAAGTGGTGGGAGGACCGAGCCAAATGGAGAGGACTCGTCAGCACCCAGACCCGGCAGTAGCTGGAGCGGGATTCGGATATAGATAGATATATATATTTATACATTTATGTCGATGTATAATTGGTTTGTTTCGTGAATATTATTTGTATTTTTACGCTGGGTCTTGCCTAGGGAAAACTACGCTATCGAACGATTACATCGATAGGTCGTGTGAAGAATCAAAGTGTGTAGGATCTTTGGTAGTGTTAACTCTGCCGCGTGGAGCGCGGGCTGAGCAGCAGGAGTCTGGCTGGAGTAGCGAGTGGAGCAGGTGTGTTGTGTGAAGCTCCCGCGAGTTGCCGCGCTTTCGGGGTTTGGCAGCATGTAATTGCGCTCGACTTGCGATGATAGTTTCTGACATGGTGTCGCGGACGGGAAGCATTAGCTGGCGCACATCAAGAGCCCGTTTCGCCTGGTGACCGTGTCGAGAAGAAGGCGCGCCAACATCCAGCTTCTGCAACAGCGACGGCCGACAATGAGTGACTGTCGCCACCTCCTCGATCGACGGCTTCAAACCTTCAATCAACCAACAAGGAAGACTGGAAGCACGTAAAGTTTTAGAACTGTATGGCAGACCTCAGCTTTTCAAACTGTACCATTTTCGTAACTATAATTACAGGAACTTAGCATGAACCTTTGTTGCTCATTGTCCCAATTGCATTGCCAAGCAGGGTCCCTTCCTTTTCCGAAATGAACCCGAGTGTCGTTGAAATTCAAACGCCACCATTAAAGTAATAATATACCGTAGCACTTCACTGCTTTAATTTCAAAGTTCAGTTAAGGTATTCATAGCTGGCTACGATATTTAGATTACACAAGCACAAATTAAGAGTGCGAGTTTTGTTACCATATTTTAGCTTACCTGTGACTGCAGCTCAGCTTGGTATGTACTAAATTTTACTATTGTTAATTGTTCAGAATCATTTAATTCAAGTTCAAAGTTAAATCTCTTATTTCTAAATTGCGTAGATTCAAGTAGCTTTTGAAATGATTGTTGAGGTAGTCCAAGACTAACCGTATTTTACTGAATTTCGATGTGCTTCAGAAAGAAAGCTCACTATTAACTTCAGTCACTAAATTAACTTTCGATTTTCCTGTTTTATTCATTCTTTTGCTAAATTAAGTCAGAGTGTAGCGAAATTTATTACTTCTGACAAACTTTCAGTTTTCACACTGCACGTGTCAACCTTCAGTTGCCATGCTTCTAGTGCTAATTATATGTGTAATAACCTTTCTTTTTCAGTTACTATAGTTATTGTCCTTAGGACTGGCGACCGTAATTTCCCCCAAATCTCAAATATCTAATTACCGCTAGTTAATTGTTGACGTAACGGCCGCACATTTACTTTCTTTATTAACTTTACCCCTTTTCAAAATTAATTTCCACCTGTTTCATTAGCATTTTTCCTTTCATTTAGATGTAACCCTTTCCTCCCTCTTTACCGACAGTTTAACTTCGGTGACGATTGCTTTTCCCAAATTTCCATTAGGTACACGCGGTTTAATTTTTTCACTGTCATTAAGGTCGATAAGTGAGGGGGAGGTTACAAACTGCCGACTAGTAAAAGCGTATAAGGCCTTTATTATGCATTATTAATCTTCGGAAAAGCTCTCCATCAATATGTGATTCACTGAAAACGCAACTTGTTTAAGTTTTTTCTGCAACAAGACTGGTAAATGTTTTGAGATTTGGGGGCGAATCGACCTGGCAGCAACGCCCTTGCTCCCTTCAAGTTAGTTCATATGAAGGCTTTAAGCAAGCCAGTACATCAAGTCCACCAGATTTTATTTAAACCATGGTGCGAAGGTCTTACTTCTGCGGATAGGAGTCTAATAATGTCGACACGCACTGCATCCTTCAGATACAAAATATGTAAAAATGTAGTTCACTTTAGATAGACAAATAGATGGCCTTACACATTTTAATATCAGTTTATAATTAGTGGACACTGGCATAGTTCAATCGTAATTTTTCCCATCAGTCGTGGCATATACGAACAAACGATATAAAATTTCTACAAGAGACCTAAAGTTTTGGTTAGTACGATATAGGTATGCTACTTAATTCATTCATTTCTACTGCATCGCATGGCGTTATTTTGACATGCCAATAAAACGTAAGCAAATCGGGGGGAAGAAAGAAAGAAAGAAAGAAAATTAGACACCCCTAACAGGCATCTCGCTAACATTGTTTAAGACCGCGTCTAGCTTTGCTAATGGTCTCAGTTTGGGAGGAAACAGTGTCCAAAAGTTTCTCCAGGTATGCCAAACTCAGCTGAAGCCACTTACTTAACGTTTAAACCCGCACAGCTGCCAGACTGCTTGTATGCTGATTCCTGCGTTACACCCGCTTTTCCAAATAGCGCCAGACGTATTTTATGGGATTAAGAATGGGTGACTTAGCGGGCGACTGAAGGTTTGACGAGTTGTGGGGAGTGTTGGTCGAATCAGGAACGTATGCCTGCAATCCTGTAAACACTGCTGATGTTATCGTGGAAGAGGGCAGTGTCTACAGCCCTCTCATCGTGGAGACGTATAAGATTGCTGAAACAATCATCGAGGTTGATGCTTACTGCAACATGAGTGTATGGTCCCAAGTTAATGTACGGAATAAGCGTCATTTATGGCTAAGAAAGCCTGTGTTCGTTACATCTGTAATGTTCGAATCTTTGATCATATTTCACCATCAGAAGCACAGCTGTCCTGGCTGCGAGCAGACAAGCGCAGAGGTTTCCATACCCTCTGTCTTCTTTCCTGTCTTATCAACGTCCCCCGCATCCCCCACCGACCTTAGCGCTTCAGTCTTAACAACATGGCAGACACGCCTGTTCTCATCAGAGCAAAACCCTTTCTGTTCCACTCCATCGTTCAGCCACTTTCTTGATCCTTCTCAGTAGCAGGAAACCCGAGTCTCGAATAATCTATGGCAGTATATTAGGAAACTAAATAACATCTCCAATTTCAAAAGGCAGGTAATGACATATCTACTAGTGCAACAACAATGATTACCATTTTCCATGTACGCACTCGTTACCCTTGTACATATTGTTCCTAACATGATCTTTCTCACTTCCCACTGTTCTTAGTTGGTGCAAATTTCCTTTCCCAGAATTCGCTGTATCAGAAAACATCTATCCTGTACACTCACGAATTCTTTTTATATTTACTACCATCATTATTGTTCTTTCTTTCTCTCTTTTCTCAGACGTTATGTCTGGTCAAAAATGGAAAGTGACGCGGACCTTGATCAAGCGTGACTTCCTTTTAACTGTACGGTATATGTTATTTGCAGTTAGGAACTTTCGGGTAACTGAACATGTATCAATAATTATGGATTTCTGTAGTTGTATATATAAGTTTGGATGTAGTTGTATTGCATTGATGTACTGGTGGATATTGTGTGGTATGACTCCTGTAGTTGATAGTATAATTGGTATAATGTCAACTTTATTCTGATGCCACATGTCCTTGACTTCCTCAGCCAGTTGGATGTATTTTTCAATTTTTTCTCCTGTTTTCTTTTGTATATTTGTTGTATTGGGTATGGATTTTTCGATTAGTTGTGTTAATTTCTTCATTTTATTGGTGAGTATGATGTCAGGTTTGTTATGTGGTGTTGTTTTATCTGTTATAATGGTTCTGTTCCAGTATAATTTGTATTCATCATTCTCTAGTACATTTTGTGGTGCATACTTGTATGTGGGAACGTGTTGTTTTATAAGTTTATGTTGTAAGGCAAGCTGTTGATGTATTATTTTTGCTACATTGTCATGTCTTCTGGGGTATTCTGTATTTGCTAGTATTGCAAATCCGCTTGTGATGTGATCTACTGTTTCTATTTGTTGTTTGCAAAGTCTGCATTTATCTGTTGTGGTATTGAGATCTTTAATAATATGCTTCCGTCTCACTGTATATATTGCCTTTTCTTAGCCATGTGTTGGATGCGTCTTGATCGATGTGTGGCTGTGTTAGATGATAAGGGTGCTTGCCATGTAGTGTTTTCTTTTTCCAATTTTCCTTCTTCGAATCTGTTGATGTTACGTGATCTAGAGGGTTGTAGAAGTGGTTATGAAATTGCAGTGGTGTAGCCGATGTATTTATATGAGTGATTGCTTTGTGTATTTTGCTAGTTTCTGCTCGTTCTAGAAAGAATTTTCTTAAATTGTCTACCTGTCCATTCATTATTGTCATTATTGTTATTATTATTATTATTATTATTATTATTATTATTACTGTTATCACTACCAGTGGCAGAAGCTGCAGCTATCCCAAGTACTACCAGCCTTAATCCCATTAGTTCAAAGTCAATATTACTTACATTGCCACCTCAGACACTCAACTCATTTTAATACTAGTTGTCATGTTAAAATTGTTATTTCTTAGGTAGCTATGAAGTAAAAATGTTACTGTATGTGTGAAACACTGGTCCGATGTAAGAAAGGGCCTGATGGCCCTATTCAGATCAGGATAAATAAATACATAAATAAATAAACTAAAAAATGTACACTCCACACACTGCGGTTTAAACGCAGACGGGCCCGTCAGTGCACTTGACGCTGCATAATTTGAAAGGAGGTAAAAATCACGACTTGTCGGACCACTTCTACACTCCTCTTAGTTATTGTCCAGTTTCTACGTTGTTTGGCCCGTTAAAGACGTGCAACGGTATCTGCCGCCTGGAGCATGGCCTTTTGTGAGGTAACCGACTGCAAATGTGTTTGCTGATTGACATGGACCTGCATGCACAGACAGCAGAATCTGATTGTCATTCAAAAGGCGTAACATGTCCGGTCCCTGTTGGTTAGCGTATTTTTACGATCAGCGTTCTTACGCCGTATTACATCGCTAAGTGTGGTGCACCCTTCCTTGTAGACACCTTGAGGACAACTACATTGACGTGTGGTTATAGGTCTGTGAAAACATGAGCTCCTCTCTGCCTTTCCTTTGCGTCTCCGCGTCGACCTCCCTTACTGCTCTGATACGACATAACCGACTGGCACACAAAAAGCACTTCATTACGATGTCAGAGGTGAAGGATCACATGCCAGTATGATAAAAATCACTTCACTATGATGTCAGCGATGAGTGATGGATGATCACTAGACAATCTGGTACCAGTTCTAGATCTCCGCAAAGCTCCAAATCGACAAGTGCGTCCATTTAAGAAGCTGACTAATACTCTGTCCACTGAGGTACAACATAATCGAAGTACGGCAGAATCAGTTTTCTGGTCAGTCTGTCAATATACACTTGAATGAAGTGATGAAATTCAGAATTGTCACCGACCTTTTCCATTCTTTTTAAAACAGTTCATTTTGCCGTTTTCCAGAAATCTGTAATGTCTTATGTACTAGGCCAGGTGGGCGCACTATCAGTATGTTTCGTTCTAAATGATATTAGTGGGCGCTATGTCACGAAACACGAAGATCTTTGGCTGGGACGCACAGACAGCTGTTCGACATCCAGTCTGAGTTCACCGGACGAACAGCACACAGTTAACACCTGTGACCTCAGACTTTGATTATGTGATATGATGAGATCGTACCAGCACCGACGCAGTAACTGTTGGGAGGTGGACGGGAGCGTTGGTGGTCACCACGAAGTATTTTTAAAGAAAGAAAGAGAGAGAGAGAGAGAGAGAGAGAGGGAGAGAGAGGGCGGGGAAGATTTGTTGCAGCGCCTGCGTTCGTATCGAAGAAGCCAGCGGGGGGAGGGGGGGGGGAGAGGAGTGTGGGAGGGGCCAAGGGCCGAGGCTGGACTGGCTGGTGTACGACACGTGGGTACATTACCTCCGCCAAGGTTGGCAGTTCGCCGTAACGAGGTCCCACGGGGCTCCCACGTAACGATCCTCACAGGCCCCAAACACTGAAATACGAGGTCACTAACCAGGCGAAAGGAGCAGGTGTGTTTGTGCCGCAGAAACAGTTGATCCGACTATATTTTATGAAGACCCTTCGAGAAATGCACCTAGGTTCTTATATAGATTTGGCCGGTAGTGCTGTGTCTTCGCTGTCGCCGACGACACCACAGTACGTTTTCTTTAACGTGACTGTATTAGCTGTACGAATGTGCAATCTGCCACGTCCGGAAAAACATGTAGCAGCGAGTATTAGTAACTGAAATGCCGGAATTAGCTATATCTCAACAAGTAATATACGAGGATTGCACAGAAAGTAATGCACCGCATTGTTTTATGGCCTCCTTCCATCGCGAAACAAGGGCGTGTATGCCCTGTCGGTACCAGTCCTTGTCCTAGTGGCAGAGCCAGTGCTTCACTGTGTGAGTCACTTCCTCATCATCCTCAAAATGTCTTCCATGAATAGTATCCTTTAATGGCCCAAACAAGTGTAAGTCCGAGGAGACTAGATCAGGTGTGACAGCCGTGGATGGTCTCCCCGACCGCTGCAAATCACGGAGCTCCACCGAATCGCCTTCTGATGACGTCACCCTCCGTGCCCAGCGACTAACTGTACAGCAAATGCTCCATTGATTTGCACAAGCGTTTGTGAATATTCCCCACAGTTTCTTTCGCTGCAGTGAGAAATTCAAAGACGGCACGTTGCTTGTAACGTACGTCACGTGAAGACCACTTTTTGAAGCTGTCCCGGAGCTACGCTATCTGTCAGAAGTGATTGCCGGCCGCGGTGGTCTAGCGGTTCTAGGCGCGCAGTCCGGCACCGCGCGACTGCTACGGTCGCAGGTTCGAATCCTGCCTCGGGCATGGATGTGTGTGATGTCCTTAGGTTAGTTAGGTTTAAGTAGTTCTAAGTTCTAGGGGACTGATGACCACAGCTGTCAAGTCCCATAGTGCTCAGAGCCATTTGTCAGAAGTCATGGAAACTTGGCGCGCTCACTCAGGAGACTTCAAATAATACGTACGTAACATTTCTCATTCGTAGTACTGTTTTCGGCTGAGAAAAATAAATGCAGTGCGTTACTTTCTGGGCAACCCTCGTATTATTTACTCAGTCAAATGATGTTGAAAATAATGCTGGCAGATAGGACACGGAAGTACTAAGAAGAATATTCAGGGAAAAGAATCTCTAGAAATCCTTACAGAAAAAGATAAATACTCGAATCCCCCCCCCCCCCCCCCGGCCCAGGAAAAGTTTAGGCTGTGTCAAGCAATAAGGATGGTGCTAAATAACAAACCAAGCGAAAAACTGAAGAAAAAAGCCGCTCTGATGTGTAATAATCATACTGGCATATTACGCTCTACTCTAAATAACTATCGATATTCTTAGATCCTTAAAAGCGCACATCGATGTAGAATATGAAAAAGGGCCACACCAATGTTACTGCGAAGTCTGTTGTTAAAGAACAAACGAAGGTTAGCTCAACAATAAAACTATCCCTGCGCGTTGAAGTGGTAGCGGCGATAATACAGTTCTCCCCCGCATTACGGATTGCGGAGTTAATGTTAAGTCAGAAGTATACCGGCAAGGCAACGAATTGCTTGATAGCATTTTAAATGCTTGCATCCACATAAAAGTATGTTGACTTTACCTCCAAATACCAACATTGTACAGTACCTATGTACAAGAGCTGCAACATGCATAAAATATTGGCGATGACATTTTTAATACCAGTTGTAAAAGAACATCGCATAAGAGAAGTGAACAAGTAAAAATCCATTAATTCACTGTCACTTTCCGATTCCTGACAGTTACATATAGTTGCTTCTTGGGAACTACTGGAAAATGGAGCAATTGTTTGATGTTTTCCCCTCAGAAAAGTCCATACCGGAAACATCACATCTTAACCTGTACCCTTTCTTCGTGAACTACCTGACATTCTTAATTTGTGAACATTTCAGTAGTGCAGGATCTAACTTGTGTGTAACATTTTGAAAATAAATTTGTGACCTCTGAGCTATTATTGCCACAAGTTTCCGACAAAAAAAAATCTGTGACAAAGTATTATCTGTTTAATTTTTAAAACAGACTAACATTAATTTAATCTGTCTAATAATGAAGGAACAACAAAAATTTGGAAATGCGTTGTGAAATTGTAAAGAAACCGTTACTGCTTTTGAATATTAAAGTTGATACCTAAAGCAAGTATTCCAGGCGTGAATGGACGTGTTGAACCTATAGTTCAAGACCCAGATTACAGTTAACGTGTGTTGTTCAGAACATCCGCAATTTCCGTAGCATTACAACTATCTCTGCCTTCTTTCAACGGCAGCGTTGAGTGCAACATCTAGTGTTATAAATCTCCATAAAATGAGTTTCGATTGGCTCGTTTTATGTACTAGATGTCCAGTGCATGCAACACCTGCATCTGTAGAAAATGTGTGATTAGCATTTTTTTTGTTCACGTATGTAGACAACTAACTACTGTGCTGCTTTTATTTAATCGAACCGTTATTTTTCATTTTAAGCAGCACTGAACAACTTGTGGAAACTGGAGTCCACTGATGCAATATCTGTCAATAAAAGAGGACTGGCATTTCGGCCACGAAGGCACTCCATTCGTTTTGAAGTATTTACGAGTTCACAATAGGCACGCATGCATATCTTCGAATCTTTCGTCTGTGGGTACACTCACAGTAAGGTCACATTTAAAACTCACCGTCATCTACATCTGTCCTCTGCGAACTACCACTGTGAAGTGGACGGTAGAGGTTGTCAGTTACTAGGGCTTCTTCCCGTGCCATTCAATGGAGGGCGACAAGACCGATTGCTTAAACGCTTCTGTGTCCGCTGGAATTAGTCTAATCTTGTCTTCGTGAGACCTACAGAGGGGTTTTCGTATACGCTTACATTTCCTACTTAATGTTGGATCTTGAAACATTGTAGGCTTTCAAGGGATAGTTTGCGTTTATTTTCAAGCGTCTGCCAGTTCAATTTTACCCTTGGCGCTACTTAAACTCGCGACTTCTTCTTTACAGTGCGATAACTCTACCTTTAGACAATTGAGTCGTCTGACTGTCAATGTTTGGAGTGAAATTTTATGCATTTATAACTAAGAAATGTATTAAATGTGCACCGTAAGCTTACCGGTATAACGCACTTTCAACTTCACTCTCAGCCTCGTTATACAATGTCTAGGTGGCAGTGGAGTCGGAATAAAGCTGTTCAGGTACATTTCGGTGAAACATTTGGCATATTACCGAGCTATTTTTTTAGTTTCACTGTGAAAATGACACGTCTTATGCCAGCGCGCTCCTGTTTCACGAGCATTGGAATGAAATAAAAAAAAAAAGGTTTTTGTCGTTTAATGAGAGTAATACTGAGAAAAGCAAGGAATCGAGTCCCTGTCCTGCACACAGTTTTAATCCGACAGAAAGTTTAAGAAAAGTCATGTTTGTTTCTGTGTCTCAGGAAAACAAGTACTACGCTTATTAGTCTTACAGAAAACGCCCCTTGATTGCCTTGTTTGTCGAGATATTTATTGCGTTATCTTGGTTTGTGAATTTTTCATTATTTCCACGTTTCGAGAAAAAAACATCTGAAACGAATAGCTCACAACTGATACGTGACATTCACGTTGTGCTCCTTTACTGTGTTCCCCACTGCATTCTGGATGCTCATGCCCTTCGAGTTTTGGGCGACCGGCTCATAACTCATAAACGCATTGTTCAGTAGCGCAGCTCCTTCGTCTCAGGATCATTACGTGGAAAGCAGTCTTGTAGAAACGACGTCGTAAACACTGCAATTCTCCTCGAAAGAAATAAACGAATAAAAACAAGTATGTTCGTTGACGACACTCTTACGATGCCACGCGGCGGGACAAACACCGGGCACAATCCTCAACCTACCGCATTTCACTCGCCTTCGGTTGTTAGGTATGCATGAAATAAAAAGAACGAACTCTCAGACTGCATCGGGAGTAGAATTAACTCCCTCAGCATGGATCTCAGCTTGTACATTATCTATTGGCAATTATGAGTACTGTCATAAATTCTTAACGTTTCTCCAAAGACGAAATGATCAGGCGAATTCATTGCTTCAGAGACACGTTCTGCTTGACAAACGGCGCCTTCGTTAGATTCCGAAAATGTTATTTCGTTAAGAGAAACCTGCAAATAAGTTACCTCAACAACATATTACATATACATCTACTCCTTCTGCTAAAAAGCCAGTTTCTGAGCATCGATAAATGCCCAAATATTTTAAAAACCATTTTTCGAAAATCCCACCTCTGAATTATGGTTACCTTTTTGCATGCACAGGCAGTGACTTTCCATCAAACGGTGTTAAGAACTGAAGCACAATGCATGTTTTATGTAGAATCCACAAAGGAAATTAAGCGTCTCCAAGATAACTTGCCATGTAAATAGAATTCGCTTTTTCTTCCTCACTCCGTCCGTAATCTAATAACAAAATTACAAGAAAGTGGCGCTGTTGTTTATGGTGTAGAAATTGCGGCGACTGAATTTTGTAAGGCTAGCAAAGAATACTTGGATCGGTCGTTCAGCCCAATGCAGACTTAGAAGTGTTTGAATGGGCAACTTTCACAAACGTACCTATGTGGAAAGAAATACAGAAAGTGATGGACTTTGCACAAGGATTTCTTAGCACCGACTAGACACGGACGTATTCGATGAGTAGCGCACCTGTCGAAAGAGTTTTTTTCCTAATGAATAAGATATGGACAAGTAACAAAACACAGTCATATGTGTCAGGCTTGAAAGCCATTTTGATTACCCAGACTAACATCATCAAATAAGTGATAAGCTCCACTCCTACTTGAAAACTAGACCAGACATTTTGAAACTGATTTCGTCCGCCGACAAATAAAAAAAAATGCGTCTGCAACTGCAATTTAATGTTAATTCAAATTACATATAATTAATACATTGTTATCTTGTACTTATTTTTGAATAAATTATAAATAATAAAATAAGTTTATTCCTAAATTGTGCAAGCGTCCCTCCCCGACAAAAAATGGCCACGTTAGTCATACCCTATCCTCAAAGCGAAAAAATGCCAATTCAGCACCCCTCTCCTTCTTAGTCTGTCCACGGCTCTTTTATCCTAGGGAGTGCCAATGCAAATAACGCCGTCTAAGGAACATGTTTCACACTACTTCATCAATTACATTCGAACCCGATTTCCGTTATACATTTCTGCCGTTGGTTCAATCAATTAGAACCGAGTAGCAAGCTTTACACTTGTTAGGAACCCACGCAACATAGGTAATTGTCAAATTCTTTTTCTGTTTTTACCAAAATTATCATGAGACAACTTTCAGTCAACTGGCCACTCTTTCTGAATGTACTATGTATGTTTAACATCTCCACATTGATAAGTTTCGAAGTTATTTCTACCCTGTTACAGGTAATTAATTTTATCTGACATATCTGAGCAATAACTGTTATTTTCAACGTTAAAATCTGTAGTTTTAGGATAAGCATCGAAGAAACAGTGTAAGCTACTGGATTATTGAGCACATAAAAATCAGAAAAAATGAAGAAGTGGACCTGCACCTGGAATCGAACTCTTGAAATGGAGTATTGTAATGTAAAACTGTGCCTTGAGCAATACACAGTTTTGGATGAAGGTACAGGGTAACAGTTATTGAACTATATGAAAAAGGCGTAAATTAGTTATAAACTATGACGTGCACACACTTTATTCAACATGTAAACGTCACTACAGATACTCGAATTCAGATGATGACATGTTCGATATGCCTGCCATCATTGACGATAATGTTGCGCAGATGAATAACGGAATTCTGCATGACCCGCTGAAATGTCGGAACATCGATGCTGTCGATGACCTGAATGAATGTTTTCAGTTCAGCAACGGTTTTGGGGTTATTGCTGTACATCTTGTCTTTAACGTAGCCCCAGCATAAGGAGTCGCGTGTGTTGAGATCCGGAGAATATGGCGGCCAATCGAATCCCATGCCACTGGCCTCTGGGTACCCCGGAGCCAGAATGCGGTCCTCAAAGTGCTCCTCCAGGACATCAAACACTCTCCTGCTTCGATAGAGTCGAGCTCCATCTTGCACGAACCACATCTTGTCAAAACCAGGATCACATTGGATAACGGGGATGATTTCATCTACCAGAACGTTCATGTACCGTTCGGTAGCCACCATGCCATCAAGGAATATTGCACGGATTATTCCGTGACAGGACATTGCACACCACATAGTCAACCGCTAACGGTGGAGAGACTTCTCGATCGCGAAATGCGGTATCTCAGTCCCCCAAACGCGCCAATTTTGCGTACTGACGAGCCGATCCAAATGAAAGTGGGCTTCGTCGCTAAACTAAACCATGCACGCGCATACTAATTCCCATCATGCCCCGCGGCCAACCGAGCAGTTTGAACGTCCTAACGCAAACCGTTCAGAAGTTATGACAATTTTATTTCATATAGTTCACTAACTGTCAGTCTGTATTTGCCATACGTGGCCGCGCGGGGTAGCCGCGTGGTCCGAGGCGCCTTGCCACGGTTCGCGCGGCTCCCTCCGTCGGAGGTTCGAGTCCTCCCTCGGGCACGGTTGAGTGTGTTGTCCTTAGCGTAAGTTAGTTCAAGTTACATGAAGTGGTGTGTAAGCCTAGGGACCGATGACCTCAGCAGTTTGGTCCCATAGGAACTTACCACAAATTTCCAGTGTCATACGTGGCATTACGATGTTGTCATATCGCCTTTCTTTGACATCCATTTTCTACTCAAAATATGCAGGGGACGAGGTTTTGTTCAGGGCGTTTTTGTACTGTCTGTGTGCAAGGAATCGGGCTGTGGCGTCCGACTGCGAGAATTTTGGTTCGTCCTATAGATAGCATACCAGATGTCCCTTGTAAGAGTCTTCAGGAGCATTTTCTCTGGTATTTCGGCAAATATTTGCAGATTCAGCCCAAGCAAATACTGTTCATCACATTTTCATACAACGCCCAATGTCAACGAGGAGTGTCGGCTTGTTTCTCGTTACAAACAAAATTATTTTAAAGCGGAATTTTACGAACTCACTCGATAGACCGCACCCAGATTAATCTAATACGACATTCGTTTCATCGGTATGCACTAACACGGAGAGTAAACTACGAAGAATAGCTAGTACTCCAGTAGCGACTGAGTAGCGGTGCAGCTTGGCGGTAGCAGTCTGCGCGGCCCAGGACGGCCGAGGGGAGATGGCGTGGGTTGAGTAACGAAGATGTGACGAAGAAGTGTTTTCCTGTGATTTGCTCTTCTTGTTAAGACATGTCTCCAAACTAAACATCGCACCATAATTTGGGATCGCTCTATCGAATGGGCAAGTAATATTCCGCTTTATAAATCATTTTGTTTGTGATGAGAAACAAAGCAATGCTCTCCGTTGACACTGTGTTTCGCATGAAACGCGTGATGACGCGTATCTTTTGCGCTGACTCCAGCTACACATAGGGAAAACGAAACTGCAAATATCTGCTAAAACACCAGAGAAAATGAGTTTGAAGACTCTTAAAGGCTCTTTACATGCCCAGATTTGCCTGAGCAGATCATGTTCGCAACGACCGTCAGCTCATCTGGTCTGCGGTATTCAGTAGGCATTTGCACTTTCCAGTCACGATGCACCGGTCGCACAGTTCTGAACCGGTAGGTGAGTATGGAGCACTTTATGGCTATGGCCAAATTAAGTAATTATTCTGTCTTGTTTTATTACGTTGGAAACTAAAAAAAGGTATTAGTACGAAGAAGATGGACAAAAGAGTGTCCTTCGCATGTCAATCATTTGGAGGAGCTGAAAACTGAAAAGAATAGCGGTTTAATTACGTAGTACAAAGAGAAATTCTTTGTATTGTTGCAGTTTGTCACATCGTATGTAAGGAGAAATGGCACTTAATGAGAAAATCGATAAGTGCTTATGAAAGACAGTGAGGTACTCGTACTTGGCAATTGGCAGAAGCTACGTTGATCTGAATTTTCTTCTGCGATATCGCTTTCATCGTTGAGCCATGACACTTTAGAAACTTGCTGTGCCCTGTATGAAGTACTAAAGCACTTCATCTGGTCCACACATTTGGTATGCATCAATTCGAGCCGCCTAAGTTCGAGCAGACCGAATACAAACTGGATCTCATATAAATTTTTCAGGCGGCGATTCATTCACACACAACGCTTTGTCTTTGTTAAAAACTGTCGTACAGACAAGTCGCTGCAAATATCTGACAAGGGACTTTCCTTCCCCGATTTTATTCATACTGAGAAGTTGTGTAGGGCACAACTAGGACGCCAACATATGTGAACAGAAAGACACAGTTCTTAACCGTTTTCGAGAAAATCGAGTTAAAAACTACATGCGTACTAGTACTTTGTACGGTCGCAGCCCAGCGACTAAGCGCTTAGTTTTATGTGTAAGCTCTTTGCTTCCATATTTTGTGAAGTGGTAACATGGACCAAAACAAGAAAAAAAGTCCAGTAAACATGTGCTCTAACATGCATACCTTAAAACTTATAAGCAGATCTGTGTTTCAAAGTAGTGAAGATGAACAAGTGCTCACAGCTGTTAAGGAATGCATTTCAGAGCACATGTTTACTGGACATATTTTTCTAGTTTTCGTACATACCATGACTTCCCAAAATACGGAAAACAAAGAGCATCCAGTAGAAGAGATTTGTTTCACATTATCGAAGACCAAGAATTGCTCGTAGCTCTTAAGGCATCCGTTTTAGAGCCCATGTTTACTTGGCATTTTTTTGTTTCGAATGATCATTCCTGCCATATCCCTGAATATTGACCATCACTTCTGAAATATATATATATAGGGTGACCCGATGATGATTCCACAAGCTTTCTAAATTGATGGACAGGGATAAATGTATCAGTTTGAGGTACTGTACAGGAAACCAATGAGTCGAAAGTTATAAGCGAAAACCGTTCTGTTACCTCTGTCAGTGGAATAGATGTTCTGGTACTGTTGTTGTTATGACTGAAGGGCAGACAACTGTCAGAGGTGGTTGTATGCACTAAAACAAGGAAAATATGTCCGGTAAACATGGGCTCTATTATGCATAACTGAGGAGCTGAGAGCACTCGTTCGTCTTCGCTACTGTGAAACACATCTCCTCTACTCAACAAGTGTTCACAGCCCTTTTACGCATTTTAGAGCACATTTTTACTAGATTTTCTTCTTGTCTTCGTCTATACCACCACGTCTGAAAGTCATCCACCCTACAGTCTTAGCAACATCCTGCTGTCAGAGATGTCGGAACGGATTTTGCTTGCCGCGCGGGATTAGCCAAGCGGTCTGCGGCGCTGCAGTCATGGACTGTGCGGCTCGTCCCGGCGGAGGTTCGAGTCCTCCCTCGGGCATGTATGTGTGTGTGTGTGTGTGTGTGTGTTTGTCCTTAGGATAATTTAGCTTAAGTAGTGTGTAAGCTTAGGGACTGATGACCTTAGCAGTTAAGTCCCATAAGATTTCACACACATTTTTTGGTTTTTGCTTATAACCTTTGACTCGTTAGTTACCGCTACAACGACCCTTACCTCCCCTAGAAGTGTGTAACATGAATGGTGAAACATCCAGTAAAAAAACAGTGCTCACAGTGAGCTTCGATCCTCAGACTTCGCGCTTCTGAAACTGGGGGCTTACTCGGTCGACTGCGAACTGCCTGAGTACGAGCGGCAATACGGAGTATACAGGGTGTACATTTTAAGTTGACAAACCAGAACAACTCGAAAAATAAGTTTTACACGAAGAAAGTGTAGAATCCAATGTTGACTATTTACGAGGGGGACATCTGTTGGTGCTAAAATTAGTCCGTCACCCCAGCCCCGGCCGGCCGGAGTGGCCGAGCGGTTCTAGGCGCTACAGTCTGGAACCACGCGACCGCTACGGTCGCAGGTTCGAATCCTGCCTCGGGCATGGATGTGTGTGATGTCCTTAGGTTAATTAGGTTTAGGTAGTTCTAAGTTCTAGGGGACTGATGACCACAGATGTTAAGTCCCATACTGCTCAGAGCCATTTGAACCATTTGAACCCCAGCCCCCTGGGGGTGGGGCGGGAGGCAGATTTAAAATTTCAAAGGGGAACCCCCATTTTTTTATTGCAGACTCAGATTCTACATTAAAAAACTACATACATTTTGTCTTAAACATTTGTTTTGATTCTTGGTAGTTGGCGCTGTAATTCAGGAAAATCCATGATCTCATTTTTGCGTGGAAAATGGCTACGGATAAATAAAAAATATTTAGCTACGGATAAATAAAAAATATTTATTTACTTCGTAAATTTTGATTTGCTAAAACTAAAATTCTCCCTCTCTCCCCATAGGATGGGGTTTGAGAGAAAGGAATTAGAGTTTCACGAATGTTGAGCCACATATGAATTTTTTCCGCAGATTCGGATAAGTTTTGTTTGTTTCGTGATCTTGAGGCCACACAACTTTAATTATCAAACACATCATCTGACTAGCTAAGTACCTAACCAAACATCCTACTTACTAACGAGTGAACTCATTAACTAAAAGAGTAAACAAAGTAAAAGACTAACTGAGGAAAAGACTAACCCACTGGCTAACTAAAGATGAACGTATTCCCGTTTAAGACTTGGTGGTCCTGAAAACGATTGGTTTCGTTTTATTGTTGATTATTTGCAACTACTCACAAGTAAATATTTTTTATTTATCCGTAACCATTTTTCACACAAAAATGAGAACATGGATTTTCTTGAAATACGGCGCCAATTACCAAGAATCAAAACAAATGTTTAAGACAAAATTTACGTAGTTTTTTATGTAGTATCTGAGACAGCAATAAAAAATGGGGGTTCCCATTTGAAATTTTAAAGTTGCCTCCCGCCCCACCCCCAGGGGGTTGGGATGACGGACTAATTTTAGCACCAGCAGATGTCCCCGTCGAATATAATCAACTTTGGATTCTACACATTTTTTCGCGTGAAGTTTTTTTTCGAGTTGTTCTGGTTTCTCAACTTATAATTTACACCCTGTATAAGCATAATTCCAATCCCAAAGAAAGCAGGCATTGACAGATGTGATAATTACCGAACTATCAGTTTAATAAGTCACGACTGCAAAATACTAATGCGAATTCTTTACAGACGAATGGAAAAACTGTTAGAAGCCGACCTCGGGGAAGATCAGATTGGATTCCGTAGAAATATTGGAACACGTTAGGCAATACTGACCCTACGACCTATCTTAGAAGCTAGATTAAGAAAAGGCATACCTACGTTTATAGCACTTGTAGACTTAGAGAAAGCTTTTGACAATGTTAACTGGAATACTCTCTTTCACATTCTGAAGGTGGCAGGGGTAAAATACAGGAAGCGAAGGGCTCTTTACAATTTGTACAGAAAGCAGATGGCAGTTATAAGAATCGAGGGGCACGAAAGGGAAGCCGTGGTTGGGAAGGGAGTGAGACAGGGTTGTAGCCTTTCCCCAATGTTATTCAATCTGTATATTCAGCAATCAGTAAAGGAAACAAAAGAAAAATTCGAAGTAGGTATTAAAATCCATGGAGAAGAAATAAAAACTTTGAGGTTCGCCGATGACAATGTAATTCTGTCAGAGACAGCAAAGGACTTGGAAGAGCAGTTGAACGGAATGGACAGTGTCTTGAAAGGAGGATATAAGATGAACATCAACAAAAACAAAACGAGGATAATGGAATGTAGTCGAATTAAGTCGGGTGATGCTGAAGCTATTAGATTAGAAAATGAGACACTTAAAGATGTAAAGGAGTTTTGCTATTTGGGGAGCAAAATAACTGATGATGGTCGAAGTAGAGAGGATATAAAATGTAGACTGGCTATGGCAAGGAAAGCGTGTCTGAAGAAGAGAAATTTGTTAACATCGAGTATAGATTTAAGTGTCAGGAAGTTGTTTCTGAAAGTATTTGTATGGAGTGTGGCTATGTATGGAAGTGAAACATGGACGATAAATAGCTTGGACAAGAACAAAATAGAAGCTTTCGAAATGTGGTGTTACAGAAGAATGCTGAAGATTAGATGGGCAGATCACATAACTAATGAGGAGGCATTGAATAGAATTGGGGAGAAGAGGAGTTTGTGGCACAACTTGACTAGGAGAAGGGATCGGTTGGTAGGACATGTTCTGAGGCATCAAGGGATCACCGATTTAGTATTGGAGGGCAGCATGGTGGGTAAAAATCGTAGAGGGAGACCAAGAGATGAATACACTAAGCAGATTCAGAAGGATGTAGGCTGCAGTAGGTACTGGGAAATGAAGAAGCTTGCACAGGATAGAGTAGCATGGAGAGCTGCATCAAACCAGTCTCAGGACTGAGGACCACAACAACAACATAAGCATGCCTAAATTTTTTGAACTCTGTTTTCTCGAAAACTGGTGAGAGCTGCGTCTTACTGTTTACAATGTTGGAATCCTGGTCGCTCCCTACACACGCTCTCATTGTGAATCAATTCGACGAGGGGAACTTCTTACGGTCGCCTTGTGAGAGAGTACAGGGCCCTAAAGGAGAGACAGCCGACCCGAACGGTCGGTCGAGAGCAGCAGGTCGGCGCCTAAACGACGCCACTCGCCGGAGGCAGCAGGAGCAGCGCGAGAGCCGTACCTGACGATGAGCTCGTAGAGCTCCTCCTGGTTGAAGACCTTGCAGTAGAGGTGCAGCACGCGCACGCAGGCGTAGCGCACGCCGGGCCACGGCACCAGCGACGTGTCGAGCCCGCGCGCCAGCGGGCAGTCGGGGCGCGGCGCCGCGCGGCGGTCCAGCATGCTGGCGTCGCTGCGGCTGCGTCATAACCACCACTCCTCCTGCCGCAGGGGACGGCCGCCCTCAGGCTGCGCGACTCGCACCGCGCCTCGCCTCGCCTCGCCTTCCTACTGGTAACTGCTCGTCTCCCTGCCTACGTGCGCCGGCCGGCGGTCGGGCACTCTGCCTGGGAGGCAAGCCCCGTGGAATTCCGCCTATTCTCCTCGAGGTAAACGCGGTTCTGACGCCGTTCTGCGGCTGTCACTGTCTCAGAAACGACCGAGCACGTACAACGCCGATCCGTCGAGGGGAACTTCTACAGCTATCCCAACACTCACCCGTAGATTACTAAAGGATGAAGGAGGGAAGGGCTACCAACCTTATCTATACTTGAGTATAGATTGGGTTGACGGAGGAGATAGAGAGGATCCAAAGAAGAGCGGCGCGTTTCGTCACAGGGTTATTTGGTAACCGTGATAGCGTTACGGAGATATTTAGCAAACTCAAGTGGCAGACTCTGTAAGAGAGGCGCTCTGCATCGAGGTGTAGCTTGCTCGCCAGGTTTCGAGAGGGTGCGTTTCTGGATGAGGTATCGAATATATTGCTTCCCTTATACCTCCCGAGGAGATCACGAATGTAAAATTAGAGAGATTAGAGCGCGCACGGAGGCTTTCCGGCAGTCGTTCTTCCCGCGAACCATACGCGACTGAAACAGGAAAGGGAGGTAATGACAGTGGCACGTAAAGTGTCCTCCGCCACAGACCGTTGTGTGGCTTGCGGAGTATAAATGTAGATGTAGACGTAGATCTCTTCCGAAGAAACCAGCGCTACACTTCACACAGAAACTTGAATCATTAAATACGGAAACAGCAAAGCACCCGAGCACAGACACAACTAACGCACTGCTTGGCCGTACAACTTGCTCACGCTGTCAATTCCCCTACTGTAAATTACACAGACTGCGAGCGAAGCACTGTTACACAGAACGTGTGAAAATAAAGTTTCTGTCGGATCCTTGTGTTAGAAGTAGGCTATAAACCATTACATAATACTGCTTTGGTCACTCCCACAAAACACGACGATCAAGGATTGCGTACTAATAAATTGTACAACCATTTAGCTCCAGTCTTTACTAGCACAAAGTATTATTGTCCCTTTCCTCGTCTGTCAAACAGTTTCGGCATAGGGTTACAATCAGGCTAGAACAGTAGCAATACGTGGGCCTGGTAGCTTTGGAGACACTGGAGTGGACCCTAAGCAGTACTCTCGGTTCTTCCACTGACGTCAACATGCCAAATCGACAGAGTGCCTTAGTTACGAAGACTGATGTAAATAAGACAGTCGGAAACCTGAGGATCTACACAAAAAGAGACCAACAGAATACGCAGTCCAAATGCAGATGGTGAATTTTTATACGCTGTTTTTAGTGCGTTAGTTGAAGCACCTGGTACAAAGATGCTTCCGAGTTCCGGGCGGCTGTGCCCGCCACTCTGCGCGCGGCCTTGCCACCGTCCCTACCAGCGACGCCTAAATTCGCGCGCGGTGCGTCAGGCGCACATTTCTGGGAGCAGCTAACGCGTGGTGATGTTTGTACTTGTCCCCACGTGACTGAGCAGCGTGCAGCACCGTTTCAGCCCGTTACACTTACACAACAGGTATCTCGTCGCGGCGCAGTCGGCTTCGCTACACTACAATATTTTTCTTTCACGCTACGCACACCTCCGCACTGCTCATCGGACCTCCCTTTCGCCGCTGTGCGCTGCACCTAAACCCTTCACTGACGCAACTTTTTGCGACACTAACACTAATATCTCGTCTGTCGTTCAGCTATATATGCCAAGCGAGCCAGCAACAATTACTTTCTTCAGGAGCGTACGGGCCTCTGAATTATTACTTATCTCCGTCAGCTTTAATCTGCTGTTCATAATAATGTTTGACAAATCTTATCAGAAATTCCGGAACTTCTAAGTAACCACTTTTGTCACCTACAGAGATCGGCCCGCAAATGAAAGAGTTGGTACCACTGCACACTGTCGCCAGTATGCATACACTCTGCAAATGCCATTCATGTGCTCGCTAAGCAAAATAGATCATTCGTCTTTTACTGCAGCTTCCACAAATCTTTACCATATACACTATCCTACAACAGAACCTGATAACCCATAATTCTGCAAGCGAATACTTTCTATGCACTTCTCAGTCCTTTAACGACACTTAATAGAGAAACGACCTGAACAAGTTCACAAATCACTCTACAGCCTGTCAGTGCTCACTAATTAGCGACACCAACACCTTGTTTCCACTTCGCCAACTGATAAAGACGTTCCACCATTTCGTGCTAATTTGTAAGCAATATCACTCACACGTATTGTGCTACAAACTGCGCGCGTACTGGAAGAAGAACGAATACTCGGCAATAGTGGCGCAGTAGATTTCTCAATGTCGCACAACCTTCAGCAGAAATATAGACGCAACTGTTCGCAACACACTCGAGTACGGAGAAGTGTCGAGGAAACTACGGCGCGTTGCCACAGGTGTTGAGTCGACGCAGGTATAACACACGCACGCTGGCCGCACCAGCCTCGCGGCTGTGGCCGAGGAATATTATATCGGTCGTGCGGCGGAAACGGACGACCACTTCCTGGTCGGCGGTCGCGCACGCAGCCGGCCGAGCACTGGGCCTCGCAACTCGCTCTGTCGCTGTTGACACTGACGTGGCGGCTCCGGTGGTGGTGGGGGTGGGGCCGGGGTGCGCGCCCACTCCACCGGAGTCGCTGACGTCGAGGGTTGATCCACGAACAAACACCGCGGCGCCGAGGAGAGCTGCTTTTATCTCTGAGTGTGACTTGATGGCACGCTCGAGTGCGCCGGCGACAGCATTCCACGTGCAACTGCCACTTAATGCGGCGAAACGAGACGCTGGAGTCTTCGGCAGAGTCATTTGGTGCGTCCTAGGAGCAGGAGTGAGCATGTCTAATGATATCTTCTGCGATAACTGGGTTACAGCACTCTGGTTTCCCGGAAGTGGTAATCTAGTCCGGAGAGGGATGCCACAGTCGCACGTCTAGCGGCTTGTGGACTGTTTGCCGGTTGCGTCTCAAACAAGCGTTTCAGAGGAGCCTATCACTCTGGAAAGTTTATGCGGGCTATACAAACACGTTATGTTGCAGTGACAAAGCTCAGAAGTAAACGCAATACTCTAGCTACTAGATGTCGTCACCCATTTCGCTTGCAGTCTCTGTTAGAGAGAGAGAGAGAGAGAGAGAGAGAGAGAGAAGGAGGGGGGGAGGGGGGGGGGAAGACCCACAGAATATTAACTGGGTAAACCGTTCAAGTTAGGGAACACCATAAGCGTAGACTTCCGCGGCCATTGTAACAGGCAATAAAATATTTCTGGATTTTTGACCGTATTGCCAATCCGTAAAACTACCGACATTCCGGCCATTGTTGCAAGTGATCTTTTGTAAACAAAATCACCCTGAAGGAGGTCATTTGCAACAGTGACCAAAACGTCGGTAGTTTTACATATTGACAGTACGATCACAAACCCAAACTGTCTTAGGGAACACTATTTTACCACAACGGCTTAACGAAAAGTATCTGGTCCCTTACCTAGCTAACTGGTACAGTGATTAAAATGGTTAAAATGGCTCTAAGCACTATGAGACTTAACGTCTGAGATCATCAGTCCCCTAGACAGAACTACTTATCCCTAACTAACCTAAGGACATTACATACATCCATGTCCGAGGCAGGATTCGAACCTGCGACCGTAGCAGCAGCGCGGTTCCGGACTGAAGCGCCTGGAACCGCTCAGCCAGTGATTAAAACACCGAACTCATAACTGGAAGGAGCTGGATTCGAAGCCGGTTCAACCACTCAGATTTAACACTTCCCTGGTTTTCCTAAATGTATTCAGGCGAACACACTGATTTTTCATATTAACAGAATCTTCCGTCGGTTCTTGATTTTTTTTTTTTTTTTTTTTTTTTTGTGGTAGCCACCACACTGGCAATTTTCGGGAAAATCAAGAGACTGGAATGAATGCAAAAACTTTGTTATTAGTCCGTCTACTGTCTTTTCAATGGAGTATTGAATTCGCCAGTATACATCTCGAAGCGCAACTGTATCATCAGAGCTTCAGTTGCTTATCACGAGACATTCATTGTGGTATCAGCACACCAAATACGCGTACCTGTGATTTTTTCCTGATTTCTGTTGTGTTTGATGTCGCAATGAAGTAACTTCCACGTGATGTTTACACTAGTATACGAACGTACATGGTTTTGGAATACCTTGATGGCTCCTTTGAAAAGGACACGGCTGATTTCACAGTGCTCGTCCTATTCGCGTTTTCACCCTGTCCGTAACGAACTCAACGTGGCTGGGGCATCAATCCTAGGTAAATCAACGCATTTTCCACAATGCCCATTACCAAAGGGGAGGGGAGGGGTATTTTGTGGCCAGTGTAAATTTCGTTAATTGTTGCTGACTTTTACTCACTAGATACATTTTAAAGAGAGACTGATGAGTAAGAAAGGGACTGAGCCTGAAAATATTGTATATTATGTTCGTTGGGGAAATGATTCCTACTCCTACGATTTAAATTCTTGGGCTAAATTTAAATGAAAATTTTAAAATATTTATGAAATCTGGTAGAAGAATTCATTAAAAACAATAAACATTTTTTTGAGAATTTATGAAATCTGGTAGAACAATTCATTAAAAACAATAAACATTTTTTTGAGAATTTTATAATGTAAAGTTACTGGCTAGATTACAATGTTTTCAAAAGGTGAGCTCAAAGTCAGGTCCCCCCCTCCCCCCCCCCCTTGGTATTGTGGGCGTTATTCTTCCTACCCTTTAAAAAAACAACTGTGTAACGTATTGCATATAATAGATGGAAACACTCATCACTACTCGATTACACAGTTAGCAATGAATTACTTAGAACAGCAGTAACGGTGAAACAACCTGGAGAGGAAATACCGCATAAAGGTAGTACGAAGACCAGATGCCGGGCTCTTCATCCGAGAAGCTTAAGGAAATTCACTTATGGAAGAGGTAACTTAAAAATCCCTCGTTCGTTATCAGGGTTAATGGAGAAACTTCCAAGAAAAGCGGCCCATTTTGTCACTGGAAGTGAAGGGACCGTTAACATTTATAATACATACAGGGTGTTAGGGGCTTTAGTTCATATATTTCCGTTTGTGTCAGAGGATAGTGTACTGAATAATGCTACTTAAATATTTACCTTATTTGGAGGCTAATAATTACAGCTATTACCAGCAGCATGCTTTTGGGTTAGTTAGTACCTCCAAGTATATGTGACATAAGCAAACCATAGTCTATACTGACAAGCACAGTCCACTTCGTGGTGCAGTTACGAATGTGCAGGAAACATCAGGTAGTAAACTGTGTGATTTTCTTTTTTTTTTTTTTTTTTGCGGAAAGACTTTTAGACGTAGAGAAAAAACAACTAATACTGTAGTGTTGGCAGAAGAGCCAACACTGTGGGGCAAGAGGAGGCCGAAATGCACCACGCGTCAACTCACGCAGGTGGCGCTAGGTCTGAAACAGGATACGTAATGAATGCTATAAAGAAAAGTACGTAGCTGCTGGAATACTTAACTTTAATCCATCATTTGTATACAGCATTCTTGATGATACAAGTGAGACTCTCTCTAGAAATGGTTAATGGCGCCTTGCTAGGTTGTAGCCATGGACTTAGCTGAAGGCTATTCTAACTATCTCTCGGCAAATGAGAGAAAGGCTTAGTACGTGTAGTCGCTAGCAAAGTCGTCCGTACAACTGGGACGAGTCCTAGTACGTCTCTCTAGACCTGCCATGTGGTGGCGCTCGGTCTGCAATTACTGACAGTGGCGACACGCGGGTCCGACATGTACTAATGGACCGCGGCCGATTTAAAGCTACCACCTAGCAAGTGTGGTGTCTGGCGGTGACACCACAAATACACTGTAGCGTGTGCAGTGTATGTACCTACGCCCCTAACACACTGTATAAACTTCAGAAGCTCCATGACGCTATTCGCAGACGATCCTGTTGCTCACAGGAAGGTAGAATAGTCAAAAGACTGAGAGGTCAGGAAGACCTGCAGAGAATCGATGATTGGCGGAATGGCAGGCAGTTGATTTGAAAAGTAAATAAATGTAGCGTATTGCGGTTAAATGCAGGAATCCACCCCTGGCGAATTGGAAACAGTACCTACTTTAAAATATCTAGGAACTAACTGAGGCGGAATAACCACGTAAAACAGACTGTAGGAAAATCAGATCCAAGCTGAGAGTCACTGGAAGAATCTTACCGCAATGTAACTCGTCGATAACAGAAGTGGCTTACAAAATACTTGTTTGACCGATGCTTGAGTGTTGTTCCTCAGTTCTGGACCCTTCTTATCACACCGTCAGGTGGTTTTCGGAGTACATATGGGTATATATTAATGGAAAGGTTTACTAGACGGGAGACCATCACGGAGGTACGAATCAAATTCCAGTAGCACACGCTACCAGAAAAGCGTTGCACGTCAAGGAAAGTTCTATTGTTAATAATCCGAGACAGCACGTTCCAAGAAGGCTTAAGAAAAATGTTAAATCCTCCCGCGTATATCTGTGAAGTAAACCACTCGGAAGTGTTACATCTCGCGCACACAACACTATTGTCGAATGGGAATGGAAATGGAAAGGGGAAATGAGTGTTGTAGCCGAAGTATAATCTGCCACACACCGTTCGCTTCCGAATGATAGATGTAGATGCACGAAAGGACAGATGCTTTTTCATGGATGTGGGAACTGGATGGCTCATGTCGGCATCGTTGGCACGATCAACATATGGATGACGAACAATTAGCTTACATAAGCACAAGGGAGGAGGAAAGGTAAACAAACTTTTAATTTTACGTCATGTACCACAGTTCAGGTTCTTTGGAGCATCAGCCTTTCTTTGTGCGTTGTATTCGTGCCGCCTGTGATAAGAAAATTTTAACTGCGCTAACTTGATGAAGAGGTCTGTGGGTTGAGTGTGTGACAGGCTACAAATCCAAAAGTCAGTTCTCTATCGGTCTAGGATTTTTTTCCTGATGTAGCTTCTTTGCCCTCTGTCAAAGATTTGTTGATGCTACAAATGACAAGCTGCACCGTGGATGCGAGTCCACGTTGAACTCTAGGTGTCTTTACAACTGACTGGTTAAGTCTGTTACAAGATCGGAACAAGATAAAGGCGTATCATCATTTCCAAAAGCGCCATCGCTAATACAATGCTATGGCGTTCAAACCAGTCTTTGGTTTGAGGACAGCTCTGTGTAACCTAGGGAATGTGGAAAATTCCTTGAAACGCAAAAGAATTGTATTTATCGACGCGTGCCACGGTAATTAGCCCTGGAGGTGTCACCTCTATGATACTCCGGACGTGTCGGCTATTACGCCACAACTTCAGGCGTACTTGGCCGTATCTGTGTACGGAAACTGCCGCGGGGCTGTTTCTTACGTCCGTGGCATTGTACGGAGGCACCTGGCAATGACTCGTGTACATACGCAGAGAAGCAGGTGCCAACACAAGGAATCCACCTGGGCCGCTGCCACGCCGTGAGGCCTGCAGCACAGTGCGTTTCACTGTGCTCCAAAATAAACATCCTGCTCATTCTCGCTTGCATCATTAGCGACATTACACACAGCAATGACTGCGTCATTTCTTTTAGCTTGAAACTGCTTCTATATTGAGCGAATTTGCTAACTTTGTATGCAGGTTCTGGGCATGTTTTTTGATATTCACAGTACGAATACCTCAAGTACAGAAGCACTCTGGCCCAACTGAAAGAAATCTTGCTTCTTTAAAGTTTGTGTATAGGTAACATTATTTATATGTAAGGTTATTTGTATTGACCCTATTGATTCCACGACACACACATTTATAGCATTTATACGTCCAGAAAAAGCTTTTAGCAATACTGACTGGTATATATTCTTTCAAATTCTGAAGTTATCAGGGAGGCAATACAGGAAGCAAGAGACAACTAGACTACAGCTCTGAGGGTCGAAGGACATTAAATGGAGACAGTAAAAAAGAAAGGAGTCAGGCAGGGATGAAGTCTACCCGCCATGTTATTCAACCTGTACTTAGTGCAAGCAGTAAACCAAAACTAGGAGAAAGCTGGAAAGGAAATTAAATCAGAGAGAATAAATAGGAAGTTTGGAGATTTGCCGATGGAATTGAATTTCTGTCACACAAGGCAAAGGACTTTGTAGATCATTGAACGGAATGATTAGTGACATCAGAATAGGTTATAAGATGAACCTCAATAAAAGTCAAACAAGTGTAATAGAATGTACTTGAACTAAATAAGACGATGCTAGGAAATCGGATTAGGAAATGAGCAAAATAACAATGACCGAAAGATAGACGATATAAAGGCAGACTGGGAACAGCACCAAAAAGCTTTCTCAAATAGAGAGGTACGATAACGTCGAATATAATTTTGAATGTTACTATTCCGGAATCCGACTCTCTCCCTTGTCAAAAAACAAAGGGACAGAGTCAATGCTACTCACCTGCGAGTTCGTAGTCTCACTATCGATAGCTTCGACTTTGGTCATCTTTGGCTGCACTAGTGTTCAGTGTGTGTGTGTTATCTTTCCTGCATCAGTTCGAGAACCGAGGTTTTAAATTTGCATGTACGTCGCCTGTCCGTTGCAATTTGCCTGAAAGTGTTACCTGGCTGAATTTCCGGAAGTTATTTGAAAGTTGTATACGCCAGGAGAAACTCAGGTCTCATTATCGACCCTGCTTAGCTAAAATTCTGTATTGTAGATTGCGTCGTATTGTACACTGACAAACCAACATTTCGCCCAAATGTACACCGCTGGAGCACAAAAAAGGCGAATATGCTCCTGTTTACTTTAAAGACTCTGATTGAAAAGTGGTAACAGCTGCTTCATTACATCTTTCTCAGCAGCGTTAAAATTTTTCCTAATAAATTTTGGCTTTCGAATATATTCGTGCTTTTTTTGTAACATGTAATTCACGTCAAACTCCCACAAGCCCCCTTAATTGTAACTCATCACGCCCACTTGTCCATCGCTGTAAGTCGTTCGTATCCATATACTCGCAGTTGCCCTTTCTCACCCACTCATTCAGCCTATCTCATTGTAATTATCTCTTCGTGTCTGTCCGTCATTGTCTCTTGTATCTCAGCCAAAGTCCCTTTCATTCTGGCTTCTCTCACTGTCACCGTCTCCCTCTTACTGTCACTGTCTCCCTCCTGCTGCTAGCATCTCATTTGTTCCATCCATTTGTTCATCCTTCTCACTGTCACTATCTCTCTCTGTGTTCTCGTTGTCACAGACTGTCTCTCATTATCAATGGTTCTCGCCCACTTCCACTTTCTCCTTCTTTCTATTCCTCTTCTACTGGCACTGTCTCCTTCACTCTTTTCCTAGCACTGTTCTGTCAGTGTCAATTATGTTCCACTGCCACCGTGAACCACTCTCCTACACTCTTTGTGTACCACAACCACCGTATACTATCTTCCAGCATTTATTACTTTTCCGTGTCTTTCTCAGTCCCAATGTCTCCTTCTCTCTCCGCATTAAAGAAGGCGAATATGTTCGCATGACAATATTTTTAGGAAATTTTTAAAGGTGCTGAAGGAGGTAGAATGAGGAGTCTGGTACCCCACATATCAGTGCGAGTCTTGTAATAAAGAGGAGCATGTTCTCTTCTTTTCCCTGCTACAGCAGGGCATGTCACTCACATGAAAAGAACTTCACGGATCAGTAAAATTTTGACAGTTCGTTTATGTGAAATTGAAATAATGAAAAGGTAATTTTATAGCTTAGACCGGATTTTACGTGAACAAAAACGTTTCATGTGCTTCAGTACTACAACATTGTGTTCACAGAACCCTTCTCATGATAACGGAGACACTTAACAACACGTTTATCCGCGTTACATCACTTTATCGACTACGTTTTCGCCTCATACTGGATTTTACGTGTACAGGTAGGATAAATTTTAACCTCTGTATTTCGGAGACGATTAGAGATATCAAAAAAGTTTTCTAAGTTAGTTGAAATTGGTATCTTAAGAATATATCGTAAAAACTTTCTTAAATAAATACGCTTAAAGCGAAAGTGCTACTCAAGGCAAACGCCTGTTAAAGTGAAACGGCCATCTTATTATTTTTCTAGGCTGGTGACGGCGAAAAAAAAGTTTTCGTAGGGTTTTCCGAGGAACCATCCCTGAATAAATGGCGTTTCCGTAAGTTTCACCAAGCCCACAGTAGACCATATCAAATGCAAAAAGAACCAACCGAACTGCCTAAGCAGGAGGAAGTGTCTAAAATTCATATTTTGACCCTGTACTGTATGATAACGACACTAAGACGATCCTTCTGTAGGGTATACAAATGTCCCTAGCCGAAGGGCTATCCAGAACACTTGACCTCACTTTTTTATCACCAATAGAACCCGAGGTATGAGCATCGGAAAATCCCGTTTTTAAGATTGGCGTGGAACACATTAGGCATGGTGTCGCATGTATCCGATATCCTGTTGGTCACTTAATATATTGCGCAGTACACAGCACAGAAGAATTGCAGAGAAAGTGACACCCGGGCGTGGAAACCTGCAGACGTGCATCATTGTGCGTTTCGCGCAACACACTGCAGCCTGTTCCGACGCGTAGGATGGACCGAGCAGTTACCAGTAGACAGGCAGGCGTCTTGGGAGTCCTCGCAAGCGTCGCCAGGGAGCGCCGCTGTCTGCACACTTACCTGCAGCTGTAGCTGGCGGCGGACGGCCTGGATGCAAGTCCTTCCCAAGAGCTAACCCCACATATCGCCACAAGCATTTCAACACGAATAGCTTGCGAAAAGCCTGCTCGGGTAGTCGGTACCTCAGCGATAAACGCTGTCACATGTGTCGGCCACATAAGCGACAGGCATCTTACTGCCATTTAGAAAAGCAACAGGGAGCTGTAGTTCCAGGTCGTTTCACAGAAACGGTTTTTGGACTCTTTTGGCCAAATCATAATAAATGCTAATTTTTTCACACTTACTTTGCATAATATTGAAAATTTACCGTCTATGTTACAGGTTACGAATGTTTATGTTAATAATACGTCGTTTTCAATCACAATATTTTATTCTCGAGCTCCAATCCAACGCTTTTCAGAGCTATGAGTCCGTTCTCAAGGACAACGACGAAGATTTTTGGCGTTATATCTGTTTCTGTTCAGTAATAGAACGATATAGTTATCACGAAAATTTACTGTGTTCATCTCGTACAAGGTGTTTTTCGTGTAAAACTAACAACTATATCATTCATTTACTGCTCCGCAGTAAAACTAGAAGCAGACGTAACGCCGAAAAACGTCCATGTATTCCTTGAGATTGGAGCTGTGGCTCTGAAAAGCGTTCGACTGAAACGGGAGAACATGACCGAAGACGGGATATTACTAGCATAAACATTCTTATTATATTAATGATTTTTTATATTAGGACCGTCTGTAAGGAGCTGAATAAAGGGAATACTTGCGTTTCGCCTCAATTTATTAAAGCATCATCAGTGGCCTGAAATACATATACATTTTCATTTTGGAGGGAACAAGCTTTCCTACATAGGCTGCTGTGTTTTGACATGACCACCTTATTTCAGTATTTATCTTTTTAGTCCCACTGGGCATTATCAGCCTGTATCAAGGTAAGAAAGAGATTGTACGCGGATGTTCCACACAGCTGTGGGGAGGAAGTGACATGTGATGGTGTCTGTAATAAGAGTTTCGCACAACTATAGTGGAAACGGGGTCAACTATCACACATGTGAAATTCACATGAAAAAGGGAAAAAAATGCGACCCCTAGCAGGTCTTGTCATTGTCCGATGATAGATCACGTTAAAACACGTTAGTGTAACCATTTAAAATGAAAATGCACACGGCGTGGTGAGCGCCTTAAAATAACGTTTTTTTTATGTGATCTAGCTTGATAACGCCTAACGAGGCCAAATTAGCTAATCTGTAAATAATGAAATAAAGTGTCTACTCGTATTTCAAAATGAAATAGAAGACTGTTGATTTTTATTTGTATGCAGCACTTTCAACTTAGATTATTTTGACGAGACGATCATTCACAACTTGTAAAAACTGTTGAAAAATCATCGTTGCACACAGCTGTATTGATCAATTAATAATACAACCAGTTTCAGTCTTAAATAGACTCTCTTCAAGGTCTCTACATACATCGAAACCAAAATAGGTCATGCATGATGAGTGATTACAAAAACAATGGTAGATGTATTACTCAGCACTCATAACCTATTAGCCTAAGAACACCGTAGTCAGATGTGTGACAACTCATAACCACGATAGGACAACGTGTCACAAGCCAACATCTCTATTTAATTGTTAATCATAACAATGCATCTGTAGCGAAGCAGATGAAATTACTGATACAGCATGTGATCTCAAGAATACAACGTCAAAGAAGGTAGGCTGGTAAGAAGAGATACTACACCGAACCAAATAGCACTCCTTCCAGCCTACCATCTCTGATGTTGTGGTCCATTTACCAGTTGCTTGCTCTCTGCTATGACTTTCTGAACGAATTAATATCGCGTCCCAATGCAGGAAAATTATCGCATTCAAAAAGCTGTAGCAGAGAACGAACAACTGATAAAGATCAGACCTTTGGGCATAGACATCACAAAATACATCCCAGGAAATAGCAGAATATTTAAGTTGAAAGTACTGCATACAAACGAAAATGTGTATGTATTTCTAGCTAGTGGTGTTGCTTTAATAAATCGACACGAAACTATCTAGCAAGACACAAATATTGCATTCATTCAGTTGCATACAGATGGTCATCATGTAAACTCGTTAATATAATGTTAACAGGAACGGAGGATTGACAGATCGACAACACTAAAGATGTAAATATCCCTAACGCGTAGGTTATAGTTGCGGATACCCCCTGAGGAAATGGCTGTTAATAAACTTTTATGTTAGTTCATACAAATTAATGCAGTTTCTAAAGGTTGTCTAAATAATTGAAGGTATCAAAATATATATTATTGTGATACTTCATTTTTTAACGATATCGTGATGACGATTAGCTCTTTACGGAAATGCCGACTTTCTGGGAGCCTGAAGCTACCAGTAAATTCGTTGAAACGTTGCTGCAAGACGATGCTGTCACCTGGCTGATACCCCGAGAATATTTCATCAACAATTAGCGCTACTTACTACAGGCCTGCGTTAAAAAGAAGTGCTTATCCTACCTGGATTTCAGCTTGGTTACCACTCAATCGAAAGTTACAAGATGTAAATTAACCATCACTTTTTAGACACGTACAGCCAAACCAACATACATTTCGATTCATAGTAAAGCATGTACCAAACGAAACTTTTTTGCGAGTGTGCAATAAATTTCGTTCTCGGACAGGGCGCTGGAAGAACAACTGGCCATGCGTCTGCGTGCGAGCTGTTAGCAGGCAAGTTTAATCTTCACGGTTAGTGTGGGTGTGATTCTGAAAACTGGTATTTGGAATAATCTAAATCGGTTTCGTTTGTAGTGGTGTGCTTGTAGTAGAGTGTTTTTCCGGGTCACTCATCCGCCTGAGAGTCCATTCCAACACGCCTGTGATCATTAACGCTGCTAGTTTTATTCGCTATAAATCCCATGTTAACAGAGCGAAACATCGATAACAGATACTTGACCAGTGTTACAGTTCAGGTTATACAGGAGTATTAATTACACCAAATCTCTTCCGTATGAAAACCGCTGTATCGAATTACCCTTTGACTGGCTCGAAACCATCACCACCTACAACCGCGACGGAATACTTGTGATCGTTTCTTTTGATATCGGCACTAATCGTCGCTGCAGGTATTATATGCAGCTCCCAAACTTTCCATTTTGATGCAGGGGCCCCAAAAGGACCAAAATATCAGTCCTACAGTACTTTCAGAAGTAGTGTAACGCTATAATTGCGCACCAGTGCCACTGCAACTTGTTATGATGATGAAGAGAAAGAGATCTTCTACAGCGTTGAGTAAGACCCCCTTGATGTACATCATTAATCGTAAACATTACATTATGTTTACCTGCGATTAAAGTGATAATTACTGTTTCTGTTATGGTAATAGAGTTCCAAGATCTGCTGTAATGGGACCGATGACCGTAGCAGTCTGGTCCCCTTAACCCCCACAAAGCAACCAATAGCTGTAAATAAAACAGTTTCGATAGAAAGTCTTATGTCACCGATTATTTTTTTACGATAAGCGTAGAATATTTCGATCTATTTTACTGAGTTAGTAACTTCTGAACCTTTTGTGTACAACTTTCTTTCTTACAAATCACTTGAAAGATGGTGAACCTCAAAATTTTTCCACATAACGTAGGAAAGGCCGAAGTTATGATGCCGGCCTCCCTGACCACGAACTGAAATGCGACTACTTGTTACGAACGAGCCAGGGTCTCTAACGGGAGGCGTAGATTAGATACGTCTGGACACATACAGAAACGAGATTGGAGAGGCGATTCCCGCGCTAAGTAAGTCGATAAGTAACCCAAACTGTTCACATGTAAACTCCTGCAGTAGTAATACATTCTTAGTCGCCCAGTGTTCTTTCCCGAATTAGGATTAACTAAGCAGATAAAGATTCACTGTGTAAGACACACATATTTCGAATTTACTTCTAGCTCAACAACGTAAGAAGTACGTGTGATTATTTACGTAGCTGTTTGTTTCGGAAATCGAACTCTAATCTGGCAATGACTTTGCTGCAATATACTTACAAAACAAAGCGTATTCTCCGGAAATACCATTTGGACCACACCCTTTCCAGGTCTCTCACGCGATATAAAGGAGGCACTGCATTACACACCCCAAAACGTTGACAATGGTTTTGCTATTGGGCTGTTCTTCAACTGTATACTACACATCAATTTCTGTGAAGGTTTCCACGCTACAATTTCCGTACCACTACTGATTCTGTTTCTAAGTTTAAAAATATTAATATTAGTTCTCAATTTTTATCTCTTATGCGAAATATAATTAGAAGCATACGTAGGGGTAACGTCGTGTCGGCAGCGAGGATATCAGAGACGAACTTATTAACTTGGGTAAGTACGACACTTCTTGCTGGAGGAATCATTTGTCAATAGTGATCAGTAGAATGGAAGCATAATATGAAGCAGAAATCCGGAAGGGGATCTATGCCTGAGTACGTCATAGCTTCATTCCGCTACCCCGATGTCTCTTGGCCTCAATAGAAACGATTGCTGTCACTTACGGATAACGATTCGGAATCCTTCAACAGGAACTACTGCAGCAATATGTAAACTTTTCCATAGCATTATCTTAATTTTTTTCTCCTCAGCACTTGTTTAGTGTATAGGTATTTTTCTTCATCAGATGCTACAAATTCAAAAACTATTTTAAAAGCTGAGTTAAGTTTCATGACGTAAAGAGGATCAGAAAGTAATATCAGCCTTTAATGAACTGTCCATTTATACTGTAGTGCGGGCAGTTTATAGATAAGTATCCTTGGGTGTTACATTGTCTTGTCGGCGTTATAGGTAGCCAAAAACATTACGTAAGCTATCAAAAGAGTGCAAAAGAGTGTAAGTCACACACAGAAGCGATCGACGTATAAAAATGTTGCTTTAATAAAGAGGACCGTCCCTCCATAACCTTCTCGACTCTGTCGCTGCAACATGTCCGCTATTCATCAGTTCAAGCCACCTTCCCTATGGCTGGAGCAACTAGAGGTGGTATTCCTATTTCCGTAGCAGTATATAAGCCCCATGACGTAAATTAGTACAGGTATTAGCACCAACGGAGATGCCAGACAAATTCTTTTGCCAGATCGTCAGGAGTGTAGTCCATCCACGAAGGAGCCAAGTACAAAACAGTCATTTATACTCCTAGAAAGCTGGAATTATAGGGGAAATACAAAAGAGCGCTTCGTCACTGGTTCGTTCAGTCAGCGCCGAAACGTCACGGAGATGCTCGTTCAAGTCCGTTGCAAGACGCTAAGAGGGAGACGTTTTACATCATCACGGTTTATTTTATTCTTAAAATTGCGACAGTTTATATTTATAGAAGAGCCAAACAAAAAGTCGTTACCTCTTTTGTACATCTCGCGGAAAGACCAAGAAAACAGAACTAGAGATATCAGAGCTCACACGTAGCTTACCAACAGTATTTCTTCCGTTGCTGCATTACCACTGGCAGTGGTACGCGAAGTCCCCTCTGCCACGTACTTTACTGTGGCCTAAGATGTGTAGATGTCGATGTAACTGTAGCATGGTGTGAGAGTCTACGGGTTGTTGCTGTCCGCCCACAAGCCGGCAACTTCCCTCTTGCAACACTACCCTTCCATCCGCTGTTAAAATCTGAACTGGTCGACAGCGAACCTGTTACACAGACACAGCTGACCAAAGAAACATTAAGCCTCATGATAGCAGTTCAGCCCTAAGCATCAACCGTGAGTATTTCGGTACTCAGTTAAGACAGCTGACACGATGTCCGATGAAATCTGCAGCACCTGGCACCTGCTCCACTACTGTGCCAGCCCGTTCGTCTGCTGGGGACAATCTGGTGGCAGATTCGCCCAGCCTGTGGGTGATTGCTTCGCCTATCACTACTGGTACCACGTCTGGGCGAAATCAGCGCCTCGTGCCACACGGCACTAATCCATATGTCTAAGCTCCAGAGAGCCACACCCTGATACAACTAGTCGACAGTGTTGAGTAACAATTATTTTTAATCCATTCACGTAAGCGCAAATTTCCCCTCGGTCTAGGTTACGTAACCCTAGATTAATAAACTCTCGTAAAATTTACGATTTCAGTTGTTATCTCGTCGTGGTTCCTGCCAAACTGGACATATTAGCGACATGTGCCCATGAGTACCTTCATTGAAGACGTAGCTGTTAACGGTGGCTGATTTATTTATTGCCTGATTCCAGCGGTTAGCTGTCACTGGTGTTCTTGTAAATATTATTACGAATGTTTAGTAATGGTGTGCCTGTTTTCTAACAGCCGGCATTCTTGGTTTATCGCTTAGCATTTATCTTAGTGTGGGGTCGTACGTGATATACGAAGCAGTCACGGTTAGAAGAGTGTTGGTTTATGTCACATTGGCCCTCTTCAGGGCTACTGTCGTCTTTTGACTACCGAAATCAGCACAATATGGATGGCGCCGAGTTTGACTTTGACATTAACATAATGGACGATTTGCTTCAAGAAGCTGGTAAACATAAGACAATGGGAAGTTTAGTAAGAGGAAGAGTTTCTTAAAGAAGGTAATGCGTTTACAGATGACAGTGACGTAGGACCTGACGCTGGAACAGAAAATGAGGAATCCGATGAAGAATCACTGGTTGACCGTGGAAGAAAGCAGGAGACACTCTAATCATTTTGCTTGTAAAGTACTCTTTGAGTCCTAATAATTTGTAACTACTGCAAAGAATAAATTATGACTTCTTTTCCCACAACTTTTTGAGCAGTAAAATTGTCATCATATGGTATAAAAAGGGAATTTTGTACTTATTTTGTGTGATACCCCTGGGGAACTAATAATTGTAATTAGATAGTGCTCAATCTACAAATTATGGCTTCCTTTGGATAAAATCTGGAGTAGTAAAATTTGGGATGGTTAAATAGTACGTGGCATTTTCTCCCCTTCTGTATGGTTACATGTCAAGCATTCTGCTGCAGTATTTCTAAGAACTAAGTACGGTTCAAGACAATGAACTGAGGTAAGTTAGCAGTACTAGTTCTATTTCAACAGTTGTACGATGTGAAAACCTCGTTTAGGCAGCGTTTCAGAGCTTTGATAAAGCGAGCCTGTATGAAGCCGTGCCACACACCACGATCACTACTTTCCACGGCATTGACAACATGTCTAACGTATTCTATAATCTACATGTGCTGTACATTATTTTAAAGTCTGCCGACTGATGAAATAAATATTCGGAACTAGTTACCGCGCAGTAAAGGTTTTAGCATGTTTATGTGGTAGATTTGAAACTGTTGTACGATGTGTCACTCTGTGACATCGTTTAGAGTCGTTTGTTCTGAAATAGCTCCATTTGTGTCGTGGCAACAAATTTGACACTTCGGATACCATAGTTCAGAGCTACCAACGACCCGTTAACGACAACCCCGTATTTTGGAAGTACTTTGGGCGCAGGACGATTTTATTCATTATTTTCGTGTTTATTCTCTAACAAGCTGTTAAAGTACCATAAACTGTGAAAGATTAAATTTGGTTTCCCATCTGTGATCTGCATTGCGTCCCTGTGTTTCTTTTCTGCTGTCACGGCCAGGCGCGCACACAACACAACCGGCTTCCCCTGCGCGTGTGACGTGCTCGGCCGCTCCGGCATCTGCTGGAGGCGTGCATCGAAAGCGGTGGAGCGGGACGGCGACAAGCGTCGGCGGGCCGTGTTTACGAGTGGTCTGCAAGTATAATGAGTGGCGGCGCGGTCAGCTTGCGTAACCCGGGAGACCAGTGCCTGGCTCTGGCGTCCACTCCGCGCGCCTCCTCCCGAGATAATGAATGCACGCGTCGAGGTGACGTTAAGGCAAGGGGAAGGAAAAAATAAACCGCGAAAGTAGAGCGAGACTCCCGTGGTCTCAGCAATTCTCAGAATGAGACTCGCACTAGGCATCGGACCTTGTCCAAAGTGAAGGCAGTTTGGGTTTGTCGTCCTGCCCTTTCGACGTCTAGATCACTAGGGACTGAGATTTTAAAAATAAATGCTCACATACACAGTTCATTCGATAAACCGATTCCTTCAGTTGCCAGCCTCAGTAGCCCATACACACACACGTCAAAAAAAGTTTTGCATCACATCGGTTCCGAGAGTTCCGGAACCTGTACAGAAAACTGGAATAGAGATCAACATAAAATTCATTTCCGCTCTTTTTATTGCTCATAAAACCACATACTGCATGTTGTACCACCATACAGCGAGACCTTCAGAGGTGGTGGTCCCTACTGTTGCGTACGCCGGTACCTCTAATAGCCAGTAGCACGTCATCTTGCATTGATGCATGCCTGTATTCGTCGTGGCTTACTATCCACAAGTTCATCAAGGCACTGTTGGGCCAGATTGTCCCACTCCTGTCCGCAGCTCATGGTCGTGCGGTAGCGTTCTCGCTTCCCGCGCCCGGGTTCGATTCTCGGCGGGGTCAGAGATTTTCTCTGCTTCGTGATGACTGGGTGTTGTGTGATGTCCTTAGGTTAGTTAGGTTTAAGTAGTTCTAAGTTCTAGGGGACTAATGACCATACATGTTAAGTCCCATAGTGCTCAGAGCCATTTGAACCATTTGTCCCACTCCTCAACGGCGATTCGGCGTAGATCCCTCAGAGTGGTTGGTGGGCCACGTCGTCCATAAACAGCCCTTTTCAGTCTGTCCCAGGCTTGTTCGATAGGGTTCACGTCTGGAGAACATGCTGGTCACTCTCGTCGAACGATGTAACTACCCTGAAAGAAGTCATTCACAAGAAGTGCACCGTGGGGACGCGAATTGTCGTCCATGAAGACGAATGCCTCGCCAATATGCTGCCGATATGGTTGCACTGTCGGTCGGAGGATGTCATTCACATATCGTACAGCCCTTACGACGCCTTCCATGACTACCAGCGGCGTACGTCGGCCCCACATTATGCCACCCCAAAACAGCAGGGAGCCTCCACCTTGCTGCACTCGCTGGACAGTGTGTCTAAGGCGTTCAGCCTGACCGGGTTGCCTCCAAACACGTCTCTTGACGATTCTCTGGTTGAAGTCTTATGCGACAGTCATCGGTGAAGAGAACGTGATGCCAATCCAGAGCGGTCCATTCGGCATGTTGTTGGGCCCATCTGTACCACGCTGCATGGTGTCGTGGTTGCAAACATGGACCTCGCCATGGAGGCCGTCAGGACTGAAGTTGCGCATCATGCAGCCTATTACGCACGGTTTGAGTCGTAACACGACGTCCTGTGACTGCACTAAAAGCATTAATCGACATGGTGGCGTTGTTGTCAGGGTACCTCCGAGCCATAATCCGTAGGTAGCAGTCATCCACTGCAGTAGTAGCCCTTGGGCGGCCTGAGCGAGGCATGTCATCGACAGTTCCTATCTCTCTTTATCTTCCCCATGTCCGAAAAACATCGCTTTGGTTCACTCCGAGACGCTTGGACACTTCCGTTGTTGAGAGCCTTCCTGGCACAAAGTAAAAATGCGGACGCGATACAACTGCGGTATTCCTGGTGGAATGGCTGGAACTGATCGGCTGTCAGACCCCCTCCGTCTAATAGGCGCTGCTCATGGATGGTTGTTTACATCTTTGGGCGGGTTTAGTGACATCTCTGAATAGTCAAAGGGACTGTGTCTGTGATACAATACGCACAGTCAACGTCTATCTTTAGGAGTTCGATGAACCGGGGTATCCAAAACTTTTTTGATGTGTGTAAGTACTTAACCAATGACTGCGTAAGAATGCAGTAGGAGCGTGCAACTCCGTAGATGTCCTACTAGAGAACTACTATTCCTCTAGTACGCCAATGGCCTTGTCGCAGTGGTAACACCAGTTTCCACCAGATCACCGACGTTATGCGCTGTTTGGCTTAACCAACACTCGGATGGATGACGGTCTGGGTCTGCCGAGCGCTGTTGGCAAACTGGGTGCACTTCTGAGGCCATTTGAGGAGCTGCTCGATTGACAAGTAGCGGCTTCGGTCACGAAAGCTGGAAACGGGCGGGAGAGCGGTGTGCTGACCACATGTCCCTTCGTAACTGTACCCAGTGGCGCCTCTCGGCTGAGGTGAGACGATAGTCGGTCGGTATTCCCACACTGTCGCCCAGGGCTTCCCGAAGTCATTTGAATGCTGGGATGGTTCACTCTTGATATCACAGTCCATTAACTTCACCTCTACAACTAAACGCTTACACTTCACGCTTCCATTTCTCCCGTTTTAAACTCACTGCTGCTGTCTTCACATAGATAATACTATGTCTTTCAGGAGGATCTCAACAGCGGAAGTTGAAACGTTTAATTGAAGAAGAAGGAGAAACAAACTGGAAGGGGACTACCAGAAATAGCATCAGTAGTAGTAGTAGTAGTAGTAGTAGTAGTTTGGGTAACTGACATATACCATCAACGTAGACTATTTTACTTAGACGGCAGCGGCAACAAAAGGTTGTAGAATTCTTCGTCCGAGCAAGTGCTCCCTTTTTAATAAACTCGCTCCCAATGAGGCTCTTAAACCTTCTAATCCTTCTTCTATGACATACAGAAAGTGAATCTAGTCCCTGTGGCGAAATGCAGCGATAGAGCTTGCTTGAAAATAAATTACACTTCTCGAGATAACATTTTGCAGCTTTGAAACACTATTTTAATGTGTTATGTAGAGTAGATATATTCATTTGACAGAGACGGCCAGTAGCGTCGTATGTGGTTCGGTTTATGATGTCAAACCAAGTGTGAAAGGGTCCCTAAGCAACTTACAAACAAACGAGTTGATGGGATGTTGCGTCGCCAGTGCGGTAATTTCTTTCTGTTTGGTCATGTGCAAGCTTTGAGGCTTTCGCTCCAGCTGCTATCAGGGAGTGACTTCTTTGAACGAAAGCACGTGGCATGTGAAACCTGCACTGCTAGCTGGGACTCGAACCCCAATTTTTCCTGTCGAGCGTAATGTTGTTTCATAGTCTCTGGCAATTCCTAATTACTGTTTTTTAGATTTGATAGAAACTCCTCCGTATAGTATTGCTGGACCAACGCGTATTATCGTCGTCATCATTATCATTATTATGGTACCCTCATCACGGTTTAGGTAGCAAGACTACCTGCTCCAACCACGTTTTTTTTAATGTAATTTACAGGTCTTGGCCCACTTGATTCATACTATGGTTGTCTTTCACATTCTGCCACTGTCCATTCGTTCGGTATGAGCAGACTACTGTACTTCCTTTGTATATATTTACTGCCCCACAATTAACTGTTGTGTATGCAGTTAATTTCGGATATCTGCTTCTGTAATTGGATAATGCGATAATGCCTTTCTGAACCAGTAACTCATCTCGGGAATTATCTTTCAGTCACCTATTACTTCGTCTTTGCCTCTAATCACTCCGTATATCAGGAATCGAATTAAAAATGTTTAGTATTGTGCTTCGCTTTTCTGTTTATGGCCTCGCATACTAATTTATCTATATCAATATTTAAATTATATGAAACAGCTTAGGGCAGGAAGTGAAGCTGTCGTACTGTTAGTGTGTGGTGGTCCTATGAGCTCGTGCCCAAATCAGTGGACTGAGCTAGTTAATCCCTAACAAATAACATCTCAATCAACAGATCTCCTCCCGTGTCTAGGAAGCGGATAGTTGCCTGGCCTCTCGACAGTGCAATCAGTTTCAAGTGCAGGGAACGAGAGAGAGTTAGACACAAATCGCCGATTAGGTTAAGGATTAGGAGCCCAATACAAAACTGAACAAGTTAGAAACGTTTAAGTGGCAGCCCCACATCTGACTATCCAAAGAAGGGGCCTGTTGCCTCTCACAAAAGAAACTTATCATCATCCACAAACTACAGTACTGCATCCGAATCTGGGCTAGCACACCTGAAAGGAAATGCAAACTCGGTAGTGACACCTAGGTCTGCTAGTCCAATAAACTGCTAAGGACAGATAGGAAATGGTTATAAGGAGAGGTACGGATTCGGACGGCTGCGTGCTTGAAAACGTGACACTGCCTGACACAACAACACGGCCGATACAAAAGTGGAGTGTTGTGACGCCGGTTGTACCGTCAGCCGGTGTACCAGTTGCGCAAAGCCACCGCGCCCAAACGTCATGAGACTGACCTTTGAGTCAGCGGAGTGACACAACTTTCTCCGGTTAACCAGAGACACAGAGCTAGGAGAGGAGAGGGGAAACACGCCAAGGACGCCGGCTTGTCAGCGACCAGGACCTGCCCGCCCGTCTGCGCTCCTCAACACAAGCCGCGGACTCATAGCCAGGACCGCGGCGGCAGCGCTGCGGCGTCCACGCCTTGTCAACGCCTTACACCGATCGACATCTACATTTATACTCCGCAAGTCACCCAACGGTGTGTGGCGGAGGACACTTTACGTGCCACCGTCATTACCTCCCTTTCCTGTTCCAGTCGCGTATGGTTCGCGGGAAGAACGACTGCCGGAAAGCCTCCGTGCGCGCTCGAATCTCTCTAATTTTACAGTCGGGAGGTATATGTAGGGGGAAGCAATATATTCGATACCTCATCCAGAAACGCACCCTCTCGAAACCTACACCGCTATGCAGAGCGCCTCTCTTACAGTGTCTGCCACTTGAGTTTGCTAAACATCTCCGTAGTGCTAACACGCTTACCAAATAACCCTGTGACGAAACGCGTGGCTCTTCTTTTGATCTTCTCTATCTCCTCTGTCAACCCGACCTGGTACGGATTCCACACTGATGAGCAATACTCAAGTATAGGTCGAACGAGTGCCTCGGAAGCCACCTCCTTTGTTGATGGACTACATTTTCTAAGGACTCTCCCAATGAATCTCAACCTGGCACCCGCCTTAGCAACAACTAATTTTATATGATCATTCCACTTCAAATCGTTCCGCACGTATACTCCCAGATATTTTACAGAAGTAACTGCTACCAGTGTTTGTTCTGCTATCATGTAATCATACAATAAAGGATACTTCTTTCTATGTATTCGCAACACATTACATTTGTCCATGTTAAGCGTCAGTAGCCACTCCCCTGCACCAATCGCCTATCCCTGCGGATCTTCCTGCATTTCGCTGCAATTTTCTAATGCTGCAACTTCTCTGTATACTACAGCATCATCCGCGAAAAGCCGAATGGAACTTCCGACACTATCTACTAGGTCATTTATATATATTGTGAGAAGCAATGGTCCCGTAACACTCCCCTGTGGCACGCCAGAGGTTACTTTAACGTCTGTAGACGTCTCTCCATTGAGAACAACATGCTGTGTTCTGTTTGCTAAAAACTCTTCAATCCAGCCACACAACTGGTCTGATATTCCGTAGGCTCTTTCTTTGTTTATCAGGCGACAGTGCGGAACAGTATCCAACGCCTTCGGGAAGTCAACGAAAATGGCATCTACCAGGGAGCCTGTATCTAATATTTTCTGGGTCTCATGAACATTTCCGTGATCTCGGTTGCTGGTGGCTCATAATACGCCCAATTGGACGGCATCGGCCTATTTTGTATAGTGTTGTGATGCAGTCGCTAGAATATCGCATTATCGGCAACATTTATGTACGATAACATACACTAATTTTCCGCGAGGGTAGAAGCGAAACTTGTTCTAAACAACAGCAAATGCAATATTGCCATCCTGAGTCAGTCTTTTAGAAAAGGACTAGTTACCAATTATCAGGGACGAGAGTAAAAACTGTGAAGCGCAAGTGTAAAAGAATAGAGCCGTTACACGTTTACGAGCTACATTTCGACAAGATTTATTATTTTCTGTAAAATATAGCAAGCAGAAAAGAACATTGTGAGATATGAAAACAACGCAATCTTGTAAACACACGAAAGGAGGTGGTACAGTTTGAAAGTCCGAGTGATAATAGTAAGAACCTGTGCTGACATAAGCTGGCGCCAGCACGCCATGTGGCAAAGAGGTGGCGATACGACAGATATAGGCCAAAAACAGACTCGCAGGGAACGCTCCACCAACGCCCTCTCGGCTGCCAGTATTTAGGGCCGCCGCCGCGGACTAGAGGGCGAGTCATAGATGTCGCCGCAGGAACAGCAGCCCAGCTGCTTAAACTGCCTCTACACCTGGCATAGGAAGCCAGAGTTTTTGTGCGTGCGTGCGTGCTAGAGGGCGAGTCTTTCCGAGTCTGTCTCTGCCGCACCGAGTATAAGTCGCAGCCCAGCGGAAATCGCAGTAACAGTTAGCTCCGCCGCTAGCACAGAGACGGGCAGCACATAACAAACCTAATAGTGTACATAGCGGACTTTGTACTTCACCAGCATAGAGGCTAATGTGTACTGTAAAGAGAGCTTGTACCACAACGACTATTGTAAGATAAGTAAACTTTCCGTTCTTATGAGTAAAGAACCCAGTTAATCTATGCGTACAGAGGACACTGGCGACCAAACAACATACTCTCCTTGATTCCCACAGTACAGCTCTATAGAGACAACGAGGCGACATAAAAGAACCAAACTGATTTTCTAATAATGGCTACGAGAAGATCTGAAATCGGTCTGTGACGCGTGTACACACCTTACACACATACTGACGTCTTCAGCGATAGCTATCAATTAGGGATTCGGACGGCTACACATTGTTATCCAGAATTAGATACAGACAGTGATTATGTGCTAGTCTTAGCAATGTGTGACTTAAGATTTAAAGGAAAACAAAGGTGAGGCCAGTAAGTAATTTATTGGTGGTGACGAAATGTCAAAATTATCAAGAAATAAAGAGAGCAGCACAAAACTGAGAAGAGTGGCTGAAGCCATAGACTTTAGCTGAGTCATATTGCAGGGTGTGAAATAGACTATGGCGAAACTTTGTTCTCAATTAAAACAAGTAACCAATAACTTGACTAATAGAACAATAAACGGTTACGGAACTGCTGCTGTGTAGAAGGCGGCGTGTATATATTTAAAAGTAAATTCCATTTCGTTCAAGAATGACTTGAAAAAACTTCGAGATTTTAGGGCAAGAGCTTCAAGGGAAGTGGAAGCAGAAATAGAAAACTCGTTGAAATGACAAGGGTACAAAGAGCAGGCCATGTGACCACGGATCAAAGACTATGCTCCTGCGTCACTCTCATTATTGAATGCCGGAGTGGCCGAGCGGTTCTAGACGCTACAGTCTGGAACCGCGCTACCACTGCTGTCGCAGGTTCGAATCCTGCATCGGGCATGGATGTGTGTCATGTCCTTAGGTTATTTAGGTTTAAGTAGTTCTAAGTTCTAGGGGACTGATGACCTCAGAAGTTAAGTCCCATAGTGCTCAGAGCCATTTGGACCACTCTCGTTATTTGGTGAAGACATTATTCCTCGTCAGCAGCGACAGAAATATGGTAATTGAATTTACTTACTTCCGATACTTGTACTTGTGTTTGCTGTATCTAACATTAAGCCGTAATTTTTGAAACTACATTGTTTTTCTAAAAGACACGATATATAACAATTACGAATACGCATACTAAAAAAATGATTCAAATGGCTCTGAGCACTATGCGACTTAACTTCTGAGGTCATCAGTCGCCTAGAACTTAGAACTAATTAAACCTAACTAACCTAAGGACATCACACACATCCATGCCCGAGGCTGGATTCGAACCTGCGACCGTAGTCGTGGCTCGGCTCCAGACTGCAGCGCCTAGAACCGCACGGCCACTCCGGCCGGCTACGCATACTAAAGTAAAACTTGTCATATGTATAGATTTTTAGAGTAACAACTATGTAACTTGCGGCTGATATGGTCTTGAGTTATTGGAGCGTACAAAGTATTATATTTAGCGTATCCATAAAGGTTTGACGCTGTAGCCCACTATGTGATAAAAGTTGTTTAGAACAATATGCGAACAATGTATTCGGTAAGCTCTTTAACCACTCACAAGGAGCAAAGGCAATGCAGTCACAGTTCAAGTTTCGGTTTTGAAAAGCTTTTCTAAATTGAAGCAGCGTGAGATATTTGTAGAGAAACGAGATTTACGTTTCAATCAAAACATAGTTATACTTTTTGGTGACAGATTGTAAAGATATTATGTGAAGTGAAGAGACACCTGGACGTATCCCCGCTGCAATAAATCTTTCGCGTCTAACGAGAGGCGTACCGATCGCCTGTATGTATGTTTCATTAAATTGCTGCATAACGAATGGCAGAGATACTGATTGTATTCTTGTTGGGTCTGCAGCAGGATCATACAGCCATACTGAAGCAATATTTCAGTGGTCCATCTGGCCATCATCTTCAGGAGAGAGATCTTCTCGCCGGAGCCGGAACACTGTATCAAGATGGCTGTGTGATCCGGCTGCAGACCCCACAAGAATATAATCAATTTGAACGCTGGGAAATTTAACATAGTCATGGGAAAGATGCTGGTTATTATCTTGCTACGAAGAACTCTTCCCATCTCAATTAAAAATATATTGTAGGAGTAACATATTACTGTGGAGATCTTCTTTGCAAAGGAAGAGAAGGTCAATATTAAGAATTTTCGTCTAGACGACGAGGTCAATATAGACGGAATACAGCCTGGGAGTAAGCAAGGTGACCGACAATGTCCTTTTTAAAGGAACCACCACGGCATGTATCCTAAGCGCTTCAGAATAAACCGTGGAAACCCTAAACGTGGATGGCTGAACTGGGATTTGGGCTTTGCTGCATCCGAATGGGACTGCGGTGCCTCTCTCTCTACCTCCCTCCGTATTTGCCTGCAAGATACGAATCCTTATTTTTATAATAAATAGATAGCAAACCTAATCGAGTCGGTATCCATAAAAAGACATGACTAACAGGTAATACAGCGAAGGCTCAAATTAAAGCTACGCAACCCGTTGCAGGATTACTAGGTCAAAACGAGAATTCAAAGAACAAAACATCAGAGGGGTTCCTAGGACTGCATTGCAAATCATATTCAGGCGGGAACCGAACTCCACCGACAAAATTTTGAAGGTTGTTTAGTGATATTTTCTGAGTGTTTTGATGTCGGGGACCTATGATCTCGTTTCGCTAGTTGCAGAGTAATTGCGTTACTTTGGATTTCTTATCTTTGTGCAAACAGTGCAGAGGTCGACACGGTACGAGCTACGTGTCTTCTTTGGAAACAACACTGTTCCATTCAGTCGCGGCGGTTGCTTTGTGGCCACTTTATTCTCCGTCCTCAACTTTGCACTGAGCACTGCTCGGTCCTGTCTCAGGTTTATTTCTTTCGGTTTGTTGTTACACTTCTCTGTGTTTTGTTTTGTAGATTCCATTCGCAGCCTTTTTCACTGTTGCGAAGGAATTTTTACACAATATTGGCAATTAGAGTAATAAACCGAAATAATCGTCATTGCATTGTTACTCTGCAACGAACCACCAGAGATCTCGATCCATATAAAAAAAAAGTCGGTGGATTTCGGGTTCACCCTGGGGAGGGTGAGTGACACAACTTGTTCACGCGGCAGATTGCATAAACGATTCTACATAGGCTTCGAAAGGACGTTTTCCTACTTATGATAATACGTGGAGGGGCACGTAATTTTCTGGGTTGGTAACACTTTTCTGTTGTTTATGTGCTCTTTAAACGGCATTCTAAACCTAATGGAAAGACGATTTCAGTGAACCTTCCTGGCAGATTAAAACTGTGTGCCGGACAGAGACTCGAACTCGGGACCTTTGCCTTTCGCGGGCGAGTGCTCTATCAACTGAGTAAAACCGTGGGGACGGGCGTGAGTCGTTCTTGCGTAGCTCAGTTGGTAGAGCACTAGCGCCGAAAGGCAAAGGTCCGAATTCGAGTCTCGGTCCGGCACACAGTTTTAATCTGCCAGGAAGTTTCATATCAGCGCACACTCCGCTGGAGAGTGAAAATCTCATTCACGACTTCAGTGATGTAAAATTTATTAAGATTTACAGTAATTTTTTTCGAAAAAATAGCTGGGTGATTTCCTGTATATAAACAGCAAAGCATACGGGAAGACGCGGTCACTCCTCCGCAACGCACCACTGTCAGAATCGGGCTGACCGATGTTCGGCGATGTTTACGTTTTCAGCAGATAAGACAGAGAGCTTCTTGCCATCGGATTTGAGCCGGCCGGAGTGGCCGTGCAGTTCTAGGCGCTACAGTCTGGAGCCGAGCGACCGCTACGGTCGCAGGTTCGAATCCTGCCTCGGGCATGGATTTGTGTGATGTCCTTAGGTTAGTTAGGTTTAATTAGTTCTAAGTTCTAGGGGACTGATGACCTCAGAAGTTAAGTCACGTAATGCTCAGAGCCATTTGATCCATGGGATTTGACACTCTTATATAGACGGTCCAGTCACGTTAATGTGACATCCACCCATGTTCAACAGTCAGTGTGCAGTGACCACTTACACAGGGGAGATAGCGGCACTAGCAGTGGAGGGTGTAAAAAGCGTGTCCGGGAGACACGGAAAACAACGCAGTCGTTATCTTGCGGAAACGGAGCGATTTATCAGACGTCCAAAAGGGCACGATCACTGGCTTTCGAGACAAAGGTGGAAGCATTTCCGAAACGTATGTGTCTGACAACTACTTTCGTGCACCCGTGGTTAAAGTATACCGTCCATGTCAAAATGGCGCCATCCAGAACTGGCGCCGAGGTAACTACGGTGCACCACGGGCCATAGGTGACAGGGGCGAGCGACGGCTGCGCAGTTGTGTGCGGGCGAATATGCGTGCAACTGACCGCCCAGATGCACCAACGAGCTGGAGCTACCGAAATTGTCTCCTCAACGACCGTTCAGCGGAAGTTGCTGCGTATTGGCCTCCGCAGCAGTCGCCTGGTTCATGCAGCCATGCTGACTGCTGTTCATAGGGGACGAAGGCTGGAACTTGGACGCCAGTACCGCAGCTGGACGTCCACTGAGCAGCGACAGGTGGTCTTTTCAGGTGAATCACGGTCTGAAAACAAACACCCTGCCTCCGAAGGATCTAGGCTGGAGGAGGGAGCGTTCTGATCTGAGGAATCGTGTAGTGGCGTTCCCTGGGTGATCTAGTCATTGTGGAAGGCGCAATGGGTCAACACAAATATGTATGTATCCTTGGGGACTGTGCCTACCCGTGCATGCAGTTTGCTTTTCCTCGTGACGATGACATTTTCCAGCATGACAACGCAGCTCGCAGTGTACGTGCTGGGGCCGAAGAGCACGAGGATGAGTTTACCGTACTTCCCTGGACAGAAAACTCCCCGGATTTAAACAAAATCGAGAATCTGTAGGACCACCTCGATCGGGCTGTTCGCACCATGAGATACAGCGCAGCTGGCCACAACACTGGAGTAGGCATGGTTACAAATCCCTGTCCGTACTTCACAGAACCTTGCAGACTCTCTTCCTGAACTCTCGCAGCGGTCCGTGCTGTAAGAGGTGGTTATTGAGCCTCCTGATAGGTGATCACCTTAATGTGACGGGGCAGTGTAGAAATGGTTCAAATGGCTCTGAGCACTATGGGACTTAACTGCTGAGGTCATCAGTCCCCTAGAACTTAGAACTACTTAAACCTAAGGACATCAAACACATCCATGCCCGCGTCAGGATTCGAACCTGCGACCGGAGCGGTCGCGCAGTTCCAGACTGTAACGCTCGGCCACTCTGGCCGGCTTGGTGAAGGAAGTGGACAATAAGGTGAGAGAAAACGGACGCTTTACGATTTCCTCCTTGCGGGATGACTTTCCTAATGTTTCTAGTAGTGTTTTGTATGGCATTGTGACCGAGCACTTGAACTACCGAAAATTGTGCGCACGTTGGGTACTGAAAATGTTGACGGATGTGCACAAAACCAAATGTTTAGACAGTGCATTGACTTTCCTAGAGCGGTACCACAAGGACGGTGGTAATTTCTTAAGCCAAATTGTTACGGGCGATGAAACATGGGTGGGCTACGACACACCAGAATCAAAGCAACAGTCCATGGAAGTTGAGCAAGGGCATCGTTTTGCTGCAAGACAATGCCCGTTTGCATGTGGCGAATCAGACCAAAGACCTCATCACATCATTTCGATGGGAAACTCTAGATTATCCTACGTACAGCCCCGATCTTGTGCCCAGTGTTCCTGCACTTGAAGAAACGCCCGGGCGGTCAGCGTCTTCAAGACGATGACGAAGTCAAAACAGTGGTGAAGCAGTGGTTAACAAGTCAGGCGGCAGACTTCTATGAGGAGGGTACTCAAAAACTGGTACAACGTTATGACAAGTGCCTCAATATTGACGGAAATTATGTAGAAAAGTAGATTAAGGTACAGGCTTTCATGTAAAAATAAAATTATTGAGATATCTTAACACGTCTTTTTTTTAATTTAAAAACGGTACTTACTTAAAAAACACGCCTCGTACTTGCCCCTTTGCGTACTATCATTCGACAAAAACGTTGCCGCGCGGGATTAGCCGAGCGGTCTCAGGCGCTGCAGTCATGGACTGTGCGGCTGGTCCCGGCGGAGGTTCGAGACCTCCCTCGGGCATGGGTTTGTGTGTTTGTCCTTAGGATAATTTAGGTTAAGTAGTGTGTAAGCTTAGGGACTGATGACCATAGCAGTTAAGTCCCAGAAGATTTCACACACATTTTTTGACAAAAACTTTGTTTTCGCTCTTACAACAGTTCACGGAATATTCGTTATTCGTTATTTCCCAGTTACATGAAACACCTTTGTATACCAACAGCGGAGAGATCTACAAGCGTCGATTCTCCTCTCGAGGTTAGAGGAGAGGAGAGGAGAGGAGAGGAGAGGAGAGAGAGAGTATTAACGATGCTGGTACAACTGTACAGTCTTAGCCATGCGTTCTACTGTGAGAATTGCTACCACCACTTGTAGGCGCTAAGGTGAAGGTCGTCATCTATGGAGCTAACGACCCTAATGAGGATGTGCCTCACGGAAGACGTAATTTGTGGGCCTTGCACGGTATATTGTATATTCCCCATTGCATCCCATTCCTTCCCTTTCCGCACCATTTGTGTTACTAATAGAATGTCAACTCGGAATACAGTACATAGGTGTAGTAATAACCGAAACGTCATAGGAAAGTGGAACGCCAGACAGGTGAGTATCGTTACAATTTATCAGTGAACTCTGACGGAAACTCTGTGCGGAGTTATTTGCGCACAGAGGCTAGGTCAATGGTCTCGAATTCGAGAGTGTAACGCTGCTCAAGCTCCCCCGTGGCCACGCTGATTCAGGTTTCGTCAGAGTTTTCGTAAAGTAAGACAAGTTCCTGTGATACGGCCTTGGCCGATCCCTTTCCATTTTCTTTCTCCATCATACGAGCTAGTCCGATTTGGCTCACAGTGAGCCGTAGTAAAGTTAGCTTTGAAAAGCGCGCCGCAGCGCGTAGCGCGAAGCAGTCGCCCTCCGTTTTCTGGCGGTGGCGTCTTTGTCGCAATTGAAGGCTTCGGTGTCTCCCTCTAGCGGGAAAGTGGGCTGTTCGCGTGGGTTTAAGAGAAGGCTGGATGGGCTCCAGTGGAGAGTGGGCGGTCGGGGCATCAGGAAGCGACTTCTCTGCCGGTGCTAGAGGGACAGCACGCAGACCGCGGCATCAGCGTAAGCGACGCGAGCAGCGGCTCCGTGGCATGGGGCGTTAACTGTTCGTCGCGAATAGAATCTTCCTGAGCGTGGGTCCGCAAGGGGCCTAATCTGCAGTTCGGCCGTATGCTGTCGACCGGCGAGGAGGTTCTGAAAATCGGCGCGCCTTCCTGCGTCCGTTGAAGCGGTTGGCAGCGGTCGGCTCGGCAGAGCATTTGGAGGTGCTGCGTTGGTTCAGTCCTGGGAGTCGTAACGCACGAGAAGCTGAGTATTGATTTTTAACAGATTTTATGAAGTTTGTTTTGCAAATCAAGCTGCCTTTTCCTGCAGCAGTTTGATTTCCAAAACAAGTATTTTTATGCTTGCTGCGGAGGATGGCCACACAGACAAACTTGTTTATGAAGTTTAACGGCAGGGGTAAAATACAGGGAGCGAAAGGCTATTTATAATTTGTACAGAAACCAGATGGCAGTTATAAGAGTTGAGGGACATGAAAGGGAAGCAGTGGTTGGGAAGGGAGTGAGACAGGGTTGCAGCCTCTCCCCGATGTTATTCAATCTATATATTGAGCAAGCAGTAAAGGAAACAAAAGAAAAATTCGGAGTAGGTGTTAAAATCCATGGAGAAGAAATAAAAACTTTGAGGTTCGCCGATGACATTGTAATTCTGTCAGAGACAGCAAAGGACTTGGAAGAACAGTTGAACGGAATGGATGGTGTCTTGCAGGGAGCATATAAGATGAACATCAACAAAAGCAAAACGAGGATAATGGAATGTAGTCGAATTAAGTCGGGTGATGTTGAGGGTATTAGATTAGGAAATGAGACACTTAAAGTAGTAAAGGAGTTTTGCTATTTGGGGAGCAAAATAACTGCTGATGGTCGAAGTAGAGAGGATATAAAATGTAGACTGACAATGGCAAGGAAAGCGTTTCTGAAGAAGAGAAATTTGTTAACATCGAGTATAGATTTAAGTGTCAGGAAGTCATTTCTGAAAGTATTTGTATGGAGTGTAGCCATGTATGGAAGTGAAACATGGACGGTAAATAGTTTGGACAAGAAGAGAATAGAAGCTTTCGAAATGTGGTGCTACAGAAGAATGCTGAAGATTAGATGGGTAGATCACATAACTAATGAGGCAGTATTGAATAGGATTGGGGAGAAGAGAAGTTTGTGGCACAACTTGACCAGAAGAAGGTATCGGTTGGTAGGACATGTTCTGAGGCATCAAGGGATCACCAATTTAGTATTGGAGGGCAGCGTGGAGGGTAAAAATCGTAGGGGGAGACCAAGAGATGAATACACTAAGCAGATTCAGAAGGATGTAGGTTGCAGTAGGTACTGGGAGGTGAAGAAGCTTGCACAGGATAGAGTAGCATGGAGAGCTGCATCAAACCAGTCTCAGGACTGAAGACCACAACAACAACAACAACTGAATTCAATTTACTTATTCTTGTTAATTATACCAGCCGTATTTTTTGGGGGTTTCCCGCCATTCATTCTCGTCTGCCCACCCGCGGGAAGGTGGTAATATTAGAAAGGGTGGTCCGTTTGTCCCCTATTGAGGACGAAAGTGGGGGAGTCAGAGTAAATCTGTGGTTCGGATTGCTACTTTCCCCTCCCAGCTTACCTACGGGTTATTCGACTGTTAGCCTCTGCCATGTCTGTGAAAGTCTAAGGCACCAACGGGTGTACTGGTGAAAATGCAAGGCACTAAGACCTGATCCATTCTCTCGTCTGCCATAACTAGTATTACTAGACTCACGTGTAAAAGGCACTCTAGGAAAGAAGAAAAATTGCTTTTACCTCGTGGTAAGAACTAGTCAATTGCATAACGAATTCCTGCTCATCTGGAAACTGTAACTCACGTAAATTTGTGTTTACGTATATTTGGTTATAATGAAGCAACGTTAATGTACGCCGCAGTGGATTTTTTTATGTTTCTAGTCAGCAAAAACTGTTGTGTGTTTTTGCCATTCAATACCTTTTAAGGCTTTTACTCAACGTGCTTATGTGTTTTATACAGGTAGTTGGTTATTAGTGTGTTTTCTTGCCATGCAAAAGTTTGCCATTTCATTACGGGTAAAAATTGTTGCCTTGAAAGAGAATGTTGTGAAAGTTCGCAAGTCCTACCAGGCGAGCGTGTGTGTTTGCCGTAAGTTAACTGTCAGAAGTTTGTAAAATTTGTTTTTTATATATTTTGGAAATGTTAATGTTATTAACTATGTCGCCCCCACGTGTGCAAGACTCATGCGTTTTGGTTTTTCTGTTTTGAGAACTTTTGTAAACAGGATTGTCCTTATATGTTGCAGACAAGTTACATTCTGAGCCATTTAATGAATGAAGTGAAATTCACGTGTAATTTAGCTGAGCTTGAAATATTATACAGCGTCGCGTTGTATACGTTAAATTGCTTGCCTGTACTTCCCTTTTGCTGGCGCGAAATTTTTAATAATAATTTAATAATTTAAAAGTCCTTTTCTATCGTAAATAGTGACTTATCTGTTAAATAATTGTTGGTCTTTTTTTTTTAAATATCGTAAAGTCTGGCACCAAATTTGAATAAAAAGTGTTATTGAAAATTGTGTGTAATTTCACCAGTTATTCCTTGGCACCTACTTCCACTTTAGATTTTGTGTATTGATTAAGACAAATAATCTTTGGTGAACCAGTGGTAATTTTACGGTTCACACAGGCAATGTGATTTTAACCTTCGCGCCGTCCTGCGCAAGAAAGACTGGACTTTGGGGTGAACGTGAGGAGGGAAGCTGGGGAGAGGGCGGAGAGGCGGCGAGCAGACAGACACGGGGGAAGTGCTAACGGAACGGAGCGGCGCCCAGATAGCGCGGGTTATCTGCGCCAGACGCCCGGCAGCCGCCCACCCCCCGGCGCCGCCGCACGCCTGCCAACCCGCTTCTGAGCGAGTAGTCTGCCAGGTTCCAGGGGCGCAGGAACAGGACGCTCCACGAACCACTAGTACCCGATGCGGGGCCGTTGACCACTGACCCAGACGTGTACGTCCACTTCTATACTCTGAGAGCCACCTTTCGGTGTGTAGAGGCGGAAACTTCTGGCATCGCTGTCGTCCCCCCCCCTTTCCTATTCCTGTTCCTGTCCCAGATGTGGTACGAACGGCTGTCCTTGAGGCTCTGTATGGTCTCTAGTTCCTCTGGTTTTCTCGTCGTAGCCATTTGGCGTGATGTATGTGGTAGGTTGATGAGCATGTCCGTAACATTATCGCAGTTACCAAACGATGTTGCGTTGAAACGCGGCGCTCTTCTTCCCATCTTTTCTGGAATTTTATTCGCGCTTTAGTTTACCGATTGCTGATGACAATGGGATATTCGTTCACATGGAAACTTCATTTTATGCAAAGATATATTCATAACTTACGATACCTGTATAACACAAGTACGTCAAAATTCTACCCCACTATAACCTTCATTCTCTTCTTCCAAAATCTCATTTTAGTTTTTTTAAAAACTTCACATCCCGAAAGGTTTTCTCATTTAAAATTTTCTTGTTCCCGGAACGTTCCAATCTTAAGATATAATTCTTTCCGAAATCCAGTGTCATAATTTCGTCGTTATTATTTTTCCAAATGTATACTTTCACTAAAATAGCAATTTAGTTTATTAATTATTTCAGTTAGAAAACCCCATTACCTACAAATTTGATGCTGAATTCTGGAACTCACCGTGCACCTTAAAACTTCCCTGTAATAAAACAGTACCTACTACTTTTCTGTCTCTCAACTATGTAGCTTTTGGTTGGACAAATTTACTCCGCTGCGTGTTGAATCTTACTTTTTCTATCTTTTATGTTCATAGCTAAAGTAAAAGAGACTAACGTTTTGTAACTTATGTACTATGCGCGTCTGAATACAGGGAGGTCAGAAACAATCTGTAAAGCTTGTACGGGTGTTGCAGGGTAGGTTGTGCTGAGAAATAATTGTTAAGAAACAAATTCGATACAGTGCTCTGTTTCCGAGTCAATTAGCATTAAAGTTAGCTAGTCAGCTCGTTACGGGCGCAAATTCAAGCGGCCCGCCTGAAATGGTGTCGCGAAACGTGTTCTTCGTTTGGTTTCCTAAAACCGAACAACAAACCTATACAAAAATTGGACATGGAACGGTAGTAAGGATCGAACCCGAGCCGAAGGCTGAGCAGTCTCGTGCGCTGTCATCCACGCTATGAGCAACTGACACTAATTTCATCTGGCGATCAGCTTGAATTGGCCCGCGCAACCGTCTGATTGGCTAACTTCAATCCTAATTAACTCGGAAACCGCGCAACATGTCGAATTTTTTTCCTGACTATTACTTCTCAGCACAACATACCGTGCAACATCCCTACAAGCTTTCCAGACTGTTTCTAACCACAACGTAAAAGCTTCTCGTACAAAGCAGTAGTTAATCCTCCACAAACTATCAAGCGGCATAGGTACCATGTCGTCAGTCAGACGGAGTTTGATACTAATCACGTAATTTTCAGGGTCTGTCAGTCGTGTCTCATAATTTAATAAGCTAATATCTGTCTGCCAGCTGTGGAGATATATAGTTATCACGTTGTTTATTGCTACTTGTATATTTTGAGTAGGCTAATGGTAGGTCTATGTGGCTTCCACACTTGTGACGTTCAACTGAAGTAGTTAATGACTAATAAACTGATCACCTAAAAAATTTATGAACAATAAATTGAATTAACTGGAAGTTAATCTCATCTAGGCTCTGTGCAATGACTGTGCAAGTGTGCAAATTTCGTAATAATCATCAACAAGAAACAAGCACAAAGAACAAATTACTGGAGATAGTGGCAAACGAAATAGGTCGATGAGTTACAACTCCTCCTGGGATGAAAAGCATTTCATTAATATTCTTCTGATGAGCCTCAACCTGCCATCTGTTTTTCCTAGACCTAGTTCTATCTGATCGTTCCACTTTAGGTCGCTCCGGATGGTTATTCTTGGGCATTTTACGGTTGTTGTTGTTTCCAGTGATTTATGGCCAATAGCGTAATCGAACGCTCTGGGTTTGATTAGCAGTGACAACCTCGGACTTCTCTAGGTTAGAAGGACATGGCATTCGTCCAGGAATTCATTCTCAAGAGGCTAAACGAGAATCTGCTTGAGTAAATAAGCGGCAATATTGACTCGTAAGTAGCCGAAGTGACGTCAAATACAGGGCGTACAAAAACCGACGACGGAGTCTGGTCTAGAAATGAAATTTTCTTTCGCGTGCGATGAGTAAACACAGTGCAATATATTCCAGTCACTTTTGAAAGTATTTTTGTAGCGTCACTCACAAAGGGTAACAGGCTATCGTCACATTTCGGAAGGTAATAGGCACCACTTAAAATTTTCGCTGTACATTTAGGTGTTGGGCACGTATGGAAGGAATACCTGCAAGGTGTGACCAATGCGACATTTACAAGTGGACAGTAGTGTCTAACTATCTTCACTCGCAAGATCTCTTCATACGAGAGCAGTTTCATTGCCAGAGATCCAGCGCTCTGCCGTTCAGGTAAATTAGAGTGATCAGGTTAACAACCAATGGTACAAAATTCCACTTGGGTCTGTCCAATAAACACTGCTGAGAAAATTAATTTTTAAGACAGCTCTAAATACCGCAACATCTAAACAAAAGTTTAAACACGTTGTGCAATGTCTCCAGTTGCCGATCAGATGACAGTTGAAATTTCGACGATCAACCAAAGCTTACGGGTCTTTCAGTAGACAGGGTAAGTACCGATTAACCTATCTGCTTCGTAATTAAGAAGCAAGCAACGCGAAGTAGAAATAGAAATTAGCGTCTTATACAAATAACTAAATATATGTGACAGTTGTTCTTGCAGTTGTGAAATACAAAGCTTTTCATTCACTACTGTCACAAGTTTGCAAAATTAAGTGGGCGGTATTGAAGAGATATTATCTAGAACACTGCTTTGTAGTACTTGGTTAGAAAGAAAGGCACTTACGAAACGCCACGGCATTTCAAGAAATCAGCTACGCGGCAATATTCCCCCCCCCCCCCCAAGAAATCAGCTACGCGGCAATATTCCCCCCCCCCCCCCCTCTCCCGTCTTCTCCCCGGAGCATTGTATTGACGGAGCTAACCTTCTCTCACTCACTTCCTCGTTTTTCCTCTTTACACGGGAAGGTTTTGTACGCCGTACTGGCGACGATCGTACTTCGAGGATTTTTCGTTTACCATTTACAATTCACTGTGGATGCAGCAAGTTCTGTTGTTTTTCAGTAGAAAGGAAATCATTTCAAAAAGTGCATAAATCATTAACGCCGGTGACTTCACTACCATTTATTATTGTTATATCATTTGAAGAGGAATATAGATCTTACCTCAATATGCACCCGCTTCTTTCGTCTAAAAATTTCAAATAGTGTTACTTTTCTGTAGTAAATCGGCTTTCTGCTTTTTCTTATAGACACTCTAAGACAGATCGAAGACACTCATATTTTCCTGGAAGTTTATTGAAATTATTCAATTTTCTTATTATTATTTTCTTTATTTTTCGCAAAAGGAACTACGTTATTGGTTACAGTTAAGTACACCTCATGTTCGTTCCAGGTTCCTGAAGAGTATGCGTGGTGACTTAAGTGACTTTATAATACTTCACTCAAGATGTGGGCGGTTGTGAACATCATCTTGCAGTTCACTGTCATTGTCTTTGTTACCTCTTGGAATCCTAGACAGAACTGGTCTTTCAATGTCATCAATAATGGCGGGTGTGAGAGTGTGGCAGATATGATACGCGAGTTGGGATGGAAGTCATTAATGCAAAGACATTTTTCGTCGCGGCGAGATCTATTTACGAAATTTCAGTCACCAACTTTCTCTTCCGAATGCGAAAATATTTTGTTGACCCCAACCTACATAGGTAGGAATGGTCATCAAAATAAAATAAGAGAAATTATAGCTCGAACAGAAAGGTTTAGGTGTTCGTTTTTCCCGCGCGCTGTTCGGGAGTGGAATGGTAGCGAGATAGTATGATTGTGGTTCGATGAACCCTCTGCCAAGCACTTAAATGTGAATTGCAGAGTAATCATGTAGATGTAGATGTAGATGTCGATGTAGATGTAGATGACAAGAATGTCTACATTCCTACATTCCACAGTCCACCGATCTCGATGTACATAGGCTATACTTCGTTTTCTTTTGAGCCGTTTTATTGTTAATGTTTCCGTCACCAGGACAGAGACATCGATAAGAGGCAGTCTCTCTCTCTCTCACCTGACTGGCGTATAACGCTGTCATAACTGATCGATCGGGTAGTATTTGTTGGTTGTCAAGGACACTGTGACCGCTTAAGACGTGTGGTCGTACCATTTGTCACGGAGACCGGCACTAGTAGGGCTCTTCATACTTGCCTATGAGCGTGTGAACACACACATTACACCTCTTGTGGTGTTCATTTCCGATTAGACGGGGATTCTGATATTGTACGGTACGTATTATTATTATGTTTTTGGGAGTCGAGTTTCCCCTTCATCAATATGCCATTACTGAATTTTAGATTTAGAAAATACCACATTTTTTTAGACATTTTCTTCTCTGATCCGTACCAATTCAAGACTTTCATAATTCATTACGTAATTCCATTATTGTCCTATTGCTGTTATCATGAAATTCATCGTTTGTTGACACTATCAGTTGTCATTCTCTTGACATTGCAGTAAAATTTTAACATGCGTTCTTTGTCTTCCGTTTGATTCATTGGCCCCAGAATTTTCTGAAAACTTTTTATTCTCTTTTATCAATGTTTTCAATTCATACTTCCTTGTTCAAGACCAGAGAGTCCATTGACAACGGCTTCGCTTATTTTTAAAATTAAAAAATAAACGATTTCGTCAAATTATAGCTTGCAAAGGAGCGAGTATTTCGCATTATGACTCTTCTTATTAGCTCTGTTTATTACTTTTCGTGATGTTAAAAGAAATACTGTTGTTTTGGAACGATTCACCTTATTTTATTCTAGAATTCAGGAGCAGATGACAAACGCTTGTTTACCAAACACCGAGGCTGCAGGAACACCACAGTTTCACCTCCACTGACATCAGTCCTGATACTGCACTGAGACAGCAGTCTTGGCCTCAACATTCGAGCGCCAGAGTTCGCCTCTTTGAGCAACACTTCTGGCTGCATACATTAACAAAAGTTGAAAACTTCATACTCTTTTGAAAAGATTTAGTACATAATGAAAAGTTCGTCATTACATTAAAAAAACGTAAAGAAGTAAAGATGTCGTCAGCACCAACACTGATTTGAACACTACAGTCCTTTACTAGGCGCGTTCCTGTTGGGGGTAGTATGTCGTTGCGTTCTTCCGACCTCTGAACAGACATATCTAATCTGTAATAGGTGGATCTACAGTTTAATATGGAATAATTTCGAACCTCGGGGGCAACTCGGCATTTTTCACACACTCATATCATTAGAAAAGCGGAAAGAAGCAGTATGCGAGGGAAAAAAATTCTAGCGTCGACTGCGAGTAGAACTAGACTTGTGATTTCACACTTAGTCTCTGAGCTATGCAGCCACAGCTTTCTTATATTAATTTTAATCCGAAAGAGAAATACGCACCAAATCTGTCTAAGATATCTGGGTCATTTATAAAATATAACGAGTCTTTTCGCCAGCCTAAAGATAATGGCTCACCATTTCTGACAATGGCGTAGCTGCTTGGACGCCTCTGCTCGTATTCCTGTGTAACGGAAGACATTGAGAGTACGGAATAAAGAGTGAGGGGAAGTGTGTGAGAAAGGTCAAGCGTTTGACACGGTGACCCACTGCAAACTGTCAACAAAGGTACGAAGATATAAAGTACATTCTCAGATATGTGAGTGGCTGGACGATTTCTTCAGCAAGAGCCCAGTATACTTTGTCCAGGATGGCGAGTGTTAATCAGAGACCAGAGTGTCGTCGGGAGTGCTCCAGCGACCTGTGACAGGACCTCTTTCTTTCTTTCTCTACATAATGATAAACACTCTGACGGATAGGGTGACCAGCAATCTGCGACTGTTTGCTGATGACGCTGTAGTGTACAGGAAAGTGTTGTCGTTAAGTGACTATAGGAGGGTACGGGTTGACTTGAACAGAATTTCTACACTCCTGGAAATGGAAAAAAGAACACATTGACACCGGTGTGTCAGACCCACCATACTTGCTCCGGACACTGCGAGAGGGCTGTACAAGCAATGATCACACGCACGGCACAGCGGACACACCAGGAACCGCGGTGTTGGCCGTCGAATGGCGCTAGCTGCGCAGCATTTGTGCACCGCCGCCGTCAGTGTCAGCCAGTTTTCCGTGGCATACGGAGCTCCATCGCAGTCTTTAACACTGGTAGCATGCCGCGACAGCGTGGACGTGAACCGTATGTGCAGTTGACGGATTTTGAGCGAGGGCGTATAGTGGGCATGCGGGAGGCCGGGTGGACGTACCGCCGAATTGCTCAACACGTGGGGCGTGAGGTCTCCACAGTACATCGATGTTGTCGCCAGTGGTCGGCGGAAGGTGCACGTGCCCGTCGACCTGGGACCGGACCGCAGCGACGCACGGATGCACGCCAAGACCGTAGGATCCTACGCAGTGCCGTAGGGGACCGCACCGCCACTTCCCAGCAAATTAGGGACACTGTTGCTCCTGGGGTATCGGCGAGGACCATTCGCAACCGTCTCCATGAAGCTGGGCTACGGTCCCGCACACCGTTAGGCCGTCTTCCGCTCACGCCCCAACATCGTGCAGCCCGCCTCCAGTGGTGTCGCGACAGGCGTGAATGGAGGGACGAATGGAGACGTGTCGTCTTCAGCGATGAGAGTCGCTTCTGCCTTGGTGCCAATGATGGTCGTATGCGTGTTTGGCGCCGTGCAGGTGAGCGCCACAATCAGGACTGCATACGACCGAGGCACACAGGGCCAACACCCGGCATCATGGTGTGGGGAGCGATCTCCTACACTGGCCGTACACCACTGGTGATCGTCGAGGAGACACTGAATAGTGCACGGTACATCCAAACCGTCATCGAACCCATCGTTCTACCATTCCTAGACCGGCAAGGGAACTTGCTGTTCCAACAGGACAATGCACGTCCGCATGTATCCCGTGCCACCCAACGTGCTCTAGAAAGTGTAAGTCAACTACCCTGGCCAGCAAGATCTCCGGATCTGTCCCCCATTGAGCATGTTTGGGACTGGATGAAGCGTCGTCTCACGCGGTCTGCACGTCCAGCACGAACGCTGGTCCAACTGAGGCGCCAGGTGGAAATGGCATGGCAAGTCGTTCCACAGGACTACATCCAGCATCTCTACGATCGTCTCCATGGGAGAATAGCAGCCTGCATTGCTGCGAAAGGTGGATATACACTGTACTAGTGCCGACATTGTGCATGCTCTGTTGCCTGTGTCTATGTGCCTGTGGTTCTGTCAGTGTGATCATGCTATGTATCTGACCCCAGGAATGTGTCAATAAAGTTTCCCCTTCCTGGGACAATGAATTCACGGTGTTCTTATTTCAATTTCCAGGAGTGTATTTGGTGTGATAAAGCGCTGCTTGATCTAAATACAGAAAAATATTACTTAATGCAGCTGATTAAGGAGAATGTAATGAACAGTACTGTAATCCCCGAACACAGTATTGCCGGTGTGCTGCTTGACACAGTCAAGTCAGTTGAATATCTAGGCGTAACGTTGCAAAGCGATGTGAAATGGAACGAGGCTAGTAAGGTGAGTAGTTCGGAAGGCGAACGGTCGACTTCGGTTTTACTGAGAGAATTTTGGAAAAGGGAAGCTGATCCATGAAGGACCAGAGTAAAGAACACTTGTACAACCCATTCTCGAGTACTGCTCGAGTGTTTGGGATTCCTACCAAGTTGGATTATAGGAAGACACTGAGGAAATTCTAGCTGGTGCTGCTGGATTCGTTACCGGTAGGTTCGAGCAACAAACCAGTATCACGGAGACGTCTCGCGAACTCAGAATCCCTGGAGGGTAGACGGCACTTATATAACGGAACACTATTGAGGAATATGTGAGTCCCTTTATAAGTGGACGCGACACTCGTCTCTGACAGTGTTCTAGCAGTAGTGGACACCAAAATATCCTGAGGAAGATCCCAGCAGAGAGGTCGAAACATCGAACATTTTAGAAGAAACATGACGCGGCCTAACAACCCAGAAGATTTTAACTTCAGTTAACTTCACTATTGAGGAAGTTAAGAAAACCGGTTTTTGTGGTTTATTGCAGAACGATACTACCGCCGGCAACATTCATTTCGCGTAAGAATCACGAAGATAAAGGAAATTTGGCCTTGTGTGAAGACAGACAGTCGTTTTCCTCTCGGCCGATCTGCGAGTGGAACACTATAGTAAATGAGTGGTAGTGGTGCAAGGTGCACGCATTGCGTAGTGGCTTGCTGAGAAGGCATGCAGATGTAGAAACGCGTTCTGAGTCACGAAGTGAGACGGTAGACGTGGCGACAGGCGGAAGCTGCCCACGCCTCGGAATGCTGCAGGCGAGCCAGCGACGCGGCGAAAGTGTTTGGCTCGGAGCTGTTGTTTCCGCGTTCCTGCGCGACTCCCGCCGCGGACTGCAGCTGTTCGGCTTGTACCTGTGCCCGCCTTCTGCGTGCAGGCGGTGGACGGCGGGCAGTGGGGAAGGTGCATCTGATAAGCGCTTTTCTGAAACGTTCAACAGTAACAGGTGTTTCGCACCCTGTTAATAGAGTAGCTGCTTTGTTGCCTCCGTGTTCTTAAAAATTAATCTTCGTTCGAGGGAAGAAAAATAATTTTACTGTGTCACTATTACATGGCCCAGTCACGTGAATATGGCCAGCGCCCATGTGGGACGTCAGTGTGCAATAACCAGTCACAGACCGCAGGTGGCAGCACTAGCAGTGGAGGTTATGCAAAGCGTGTCGCGGGACGCAGACAACAATGCTGTCGTTGTCGTAATTCAGAAATGGAGGAACCGGCCGCTGTTGCCGAGTGATTCTAGGCGCTTCAAAAAAAATTGTTCAGATGGCTCTGACAAGGGGAAGGCCTCAGACACGGCCAACCGATTCGGCTCAAATTTCGCAGGTCGCCTGTGTACAACCTAAAACGAAGGACTCTAAGATATTTTGGGTCAACACCCCCGCAATTTTGAGGAAATCACCCCTAAAGGTTAACACGAGCAATCGACTCAAAATTGGAGGGATCGGTAGATAATTGTAAATAGAGCATTTTTCATCATCAGGTATGGTGTCCGCAAACGCAAACTTTTCCAGAAATCGAGGAAAGAAACTTTTACAACTGCCGATTCTGTACCCACATGGTAAACGCTTTTCACCGACTCTTCCGAAGCAGTGTAGCTGTCGAAAGATTCCATTCATTAGATGTTCTTGGTACCGTGAGTTTATTTGTTTCGAATGTTTATATGACAAGTCCCATCCATCTAGTTGTTCGAAGAAAAGTGAGGACACGTAACAGTGACTGGAAGAGCCATTGTAAAGTGACCTGGAGTAACATTTTAGTTGTTGACTACCCCAAGAGAATTGAGAAATTTATTTGCCTACCTTATTATTATCATTCCTTATTGATTTACTTACCTTATTAACCCTCCTATCCCTATCAATTGAGATATGGAAAAATACAAACGAAAAGAAAAACGTCCGCTAGGTTTCTTCGAGATTCGGGTTCTCCAATTCCCAGCCCCTTACCTTGGCCGTTGGGCTATCTTTTTTTTTAATCTCATTTTTTCGCTTTCGTTCGTTGCATCTGCTCGGGGCGGACGTCGTAAGACATCCGTTTATGTTCGTTGTTGATCGATTAACTCAGTTTTTTTTTATTGCAGAGGGCAGCTAACCCTCTGACCAAACACGCTGAGCTACCGTGCCGGTGATATCGGCGCTGTCGGCGAGAAGCGTTTACCATGTGGTTACAGAACGGCAATTGTAAAAGTTTGTTACCTCGATTTCTGGAAAAGTATGCGTTTGCGGACCCATACCTGATGATGAAAAATGCTCTATTTACAATTATCTATCGATCCCGCCAATTTTGAGTCGATTGAAACTTCCTGGCAGATTAAAACTGTGTGCCGGACCGAGACTCGAACTCGGGACCTTTGCCTTTCGCGGGCAAGTGCTCTAGGTCCGGCTCACAGTTTTAATCTGCCAGGAAGTTTCATATCAGCGCACACTCCGCTGTAGAGAGAAAATTTCATTCTGTGAGTCGATTGCTCGTCGTAATCTTTAGGGGTGATTTTCTCAAAAACGCGGGTGTGTTGACCCAAAATATCTTAGATTCCTTCGTTTTAAGTTGTACACAAGCGACCTGCCAAATTTGAGCAGAATCGGTTGGCCGTGTCTGAGGCCTTCCCCTTGTGAGCACTATGGGACTTAACATCTGAGGTCATCAGTCTCCTAGAACTTAGAGCTACTTAAACATAACTAACTGAAGCGCCTAGGCCGGCCGGGGTGGCCGCTTCAGTCTGGAACCGCGGGACCGCTACGGTCGCAGGTTGGAATCCTGCCTCGGGCAAGGGTGTGTGTGATGTCCTTGGGTTAGTTAGGTTTAAGTAGTTCTAAGTTCTAGGGGACTGATGACTTCAGATGTTAAGTCACATAGTGCTCAGAGCCTTCTTTTTTTTTTTTTTTTTTTTTTTAATGGAGTGGTTATCGGATGTCCAAAAGGATATGATCAATTGGTTTTCGGGCCAAGGGTGGAAGCATTTGCAAACTGTTCGCGTGCTATCGTGGTTAAAGCACAATGTGCCCGGCAAATTCGCGCTACCCTAAACCGGCGCCGAAGCAACTGTGCTGCACCACGGTCCGTATATGGCAGAGGCGAACAGCGGCTGTAGAGACGCGTAAGGGCGAGTAACGTGCAACTGTTGAGCAACTGACCACCAAAATGAACCTAAGAGTTACCAGTAGTGTCTCCTCAATAACCATTCAGTGAACATTGCTGCCTATGGAAGTAGCAGCCATGCAGATCGCTGTTCATCGGCGACGAAGGCTTGGAATTTGCACGCCAATACCGCAAATAGACATTCAACGAGTGGGGGCAGGTGCCCTTCTCATATGAATCAAGTTTTATTCTTCATCGGACAGAAGGCCATTGGTGTGTACGGCGTGAAACGTTTGGAAGCGAACACTCTGCAGCAATCGAGGGAGGGTTACGATCTGGCGAATGTCTTCGTGGCATTTCCTGAGTAATCTCAACATTCTGGAATGCACAGTGGATCAACTCAAGTAAGCATCTATCCTTGGGACCATGTCTGCTCCTACATGCAGTTTGTTTTTCCTAGGCACGATGGCATCTTCCAGCACGACAATGCAGCGTGTCACGCAACTCGCACTGTACGTGCGTGGTTCGAAGAGCACCACAATGATCTTACTGTACCCCCTCTGGCCACTGAACTCCTCAGATTAAAACCCCATCGAGAATCTAACGGACCGCCTCGATCGGGTCGTTCGCGGCCGTCGATCCTCAACTGAGAAACGGGGCACGGCTGGCCACGGCACTTGAGAAGGGGTAGCTCCTCATCCCCGTCGGTAACTTCCAGAGCCCCACTGTCACTCTTCCTACACATCTCGCAGCGGGCCGTGCTACAAAAGGTTGACATTGACGATTTTTATAGATGGCCAAAATAATGTGACTGGACACTGACATTTCTGCTTTTTAATGCCACGTAGTCTTCATCAGTAACTTATACAATAAAATAAAGTTCTTGTGGTGACTCTCTTTGTTTTAGTCGTAAATCACTCTCTCTCTCTCTCTCTCTCTCTCTCTCTCCCTCACACACACACACACACACACACACACACACACACACAGAGAGAGAGAGAGAGAGAGAGAGAGAGAGAGAGAGAGATTGCACTCACATATCTGTTCAATAAAGACAAGGAAAAAAAAGTGCCCTTATGTCCGCAATAATATCGATTCCCACTAAACGTCACGCCACGCCTCGGAATGTCGAGGCAAGAATTTTAAATGGCGGCTTCAAGGAACGCTACAGAACGGCAACGTCAATGATTCTCTGGAATAATTGTGTGCAAACCTCACCGCGATTACTCTTGTTACACTAATGGACTTTTGCCCTTTTGTGCCTTGTTGAACTATATTTTGACGTTAGCAATAAACGTGTCTCTCACTGCAAAAATGATTTTCAGTTTCTTTTTATTTTTTCATGATTGATTTTGGAGCTACTAGTCCAATCCTCAAATGTTCATTTAATCGATATCAGGTATGCTTTTCCTAGGATTACAGCTTGCTTTATCACCGTCCAGTATTAGCGTGCACTGTAAAATGTGTGTCCACAGCACTACCTGGGTACTATGTTTTCTAGAGTTTCTACAGTTTCTACAGTTTCTAGAGTTTTCAGGATTAAACCCGTGGTTACTAATAACACGAATAACTTTAAGTGCTGCGCCTGCCGGGTGGCGGGCGGTTCTAGATCCTTCAGTCTGGAATCGCGCGACCGCTACGGGCGCAGGTTCGAACCCTGCCTCGGGCATGGATGTGTATGATGTCCTTAGGTTAGTTAGGTTTAAGTAGTTCTGAGTTCTAGGGGACTGATGACCTCAGATGTTAAGTCCCATAGTGCTCAGAGCCATTTTCTTTGCAAGTGCTGCCTTCAAGTCGATCTTGTGATGTAAATAATTCCCGATACCTAGCTACATTCGGCACTTATTTGTTTCGTTCTTTTCTGTTTTGCCACATCTACACAATCCCCACAATGCTACAAATAACCATAAAATCTGTACTATTAGATGATGAGTCGCTAGGCGATTCGAAACCGGTCATTGTGTAATACAAGTTGAACCATCACAAAAAGCGACTGGCTGCAGTTATTTCTGAAAACCTTCAGCACATTCGCAGTATTCCACGCCCACAATGGATAAATGCGCGTTTTAAACTCTATGTTCGTGTGTTCCGGAACAGGAGCGTGATGGGGGGGGGTGGACAGGGGCGCAAGGATCATCGGTTTGTTTTCCATGAGGAGCTTTTACTCATTTACGTCTTGGTTGCTGAAATAAATCACCGCTTTACACCTTCAGGGGACTGTTGTAAGGTAATGGTTTACCTCGCACATTTCGACATGTCTGACATAACCGAGCATAAATTTCTGCGTAAAAACAAACCGACACGCGCACAGACAAACGTCGACGGAAGGCTGAGTGGGAAATAGTAAATCTTGCCTGCAACAGGGCGCGATGTTTACAAATATGCTACGGTGACAGTTGTATAAACTACGCGAATGGCTACAACGAGTCAAATCTACTGTTCAGCTTATTTACGAAATTAAGAATAGCTATTCGTTTTTGGCTTTAAGCCCAACGCCAACTTACAGAAAAATGGACACATTACATCACACAACGAATAGATCAGTGGTTTCCTAGGTGTATTTTAAGTTCATTTTAACACTGCGTGACATGTAAAAAAAGAAAGAAAGAAAAAAATCAATTTGTAGGTGTTACTTTAAGACAAGCGATGGGCGCTAGTAAGGAACCACACTAACTTTTACAGCAATACTCACTTTTGCGTGCGTGTATGTTATTTTTTTTTTTTTGGGGGGGGGGGGGGCGTGTCAAGTTGCTCTACAACAAGGTCATTAGTGCTGTTTGTTACCACGAAGACACATTCCGTTTACATACACATACACACACACACACACACACACACACACACACACACATTCACTCACTCACTACACGTACAGTCAACCACACTTACACACTAACCAATGATCCGCTGTTGCACAACAGTAAACACACATCAACAGCAAGTATACGTCGAGGTACATCGTATCTGATAGTTTTGCAACCAATTCTAACTCTTAACTCTTGACAACTTAAAACCAAGTAGAGCGTCATCATTTTAACACACATCAGTCTTCATGCATATTGGTCTTCCAATGGCATCATATCTGCTCTCTTCACATACTAACTCACAGTACGTTTCTCCCACACCATTTTAAATTCTGCTGCGCCAGTCTGTTTTCAAAATGGTCTATCCCAGGGGTGTTAGTTCGGCAACTTCCAGTTCGGAAGCGAAGATTCGATGGCGTGGAATGTCAAATGTATGAGTTGATCCATGAGTCATTGATATGCAAATGGCTGAACTGGGAAACGACTCACCGCGAGAAGCCCATGTTTATTAGACCTGATTCTGCACAGTTTTATACTGAGAATATCCCTCACTACTACCAGTTACCAACTAGTGAATAAATTGCGGCTGATGTACAGTTTTTGGAAGTAAACTTCTTCCAGTCCAACCACTCTACCACCCAACTCACCCCCCCCGAACACATACGCTTGTACACCCACATGCACTTTCCTCATATCAATCTCCACCACCACAAATTTATTAAAAGACAATTGCTGTTTCCACCATGGCTGTATTACGATTATAGATACTTATTTCATACAATCAGCTGATTTCGACGATGGGCCGTTTTCATTCACACAGTCGCCCTGTGTAGGTGCATACAGCGCATGTGTGTTGTCTAAAAATCCAACTGTTGTCGGAGTAGACACAAACAAGAACCACGTTGCACACTCGTTAACAATTTAAACTGCACTAACAGCAATAGTGGCGTATGTACATAAACATAAAAACTACTATGTGTCGCATAGAACATTGTTCTCCACGAGTTGATTTGACACTGTGGAAAGCAATGCTCTCTGCAATATACAGGAGTTTTTATGTTTACATATATACGCTACTACTGCAGTAGTGTTGTTTAAAACGTTAAGGAGTGTGCTACTTTTTTAATTTATTTACAACATGCTCCATTACATTATTTGTAATACTACATGTGTGTGTGTGTGTGTGTGTGTGTGTGTGTGTGTGTGTGTGTGTGGTGCCACATAGTTTACTCCTCGCGAGGGGGTCGCCACGCGTAACGTCCCCGTCCGACGGACTGATCACCAACAGTCCCACATGCCTACACTCCATGAGAGACTGCGGAGATGTCTGGTATTTAGATCGGGACATTGGCGCGAAGTCTGCTGAACTTAAGGCCACCACCTCTCCTCTTCTTGCGGCCAAATACTGGCAGTGAAAATTTTTTTCACCACCAGGATTCGAACAAGCTTACCAGCAGACAAGCAGAGTGCAACGTTTCTCTTGTCCGCGTCTACTGTAACAGCAATTGTTCGAGGTATTCCATAGCTTCTGCATCAAACATTTACGGGTGGTAGATCACGTCATGGAGAACAAATTTTGCTAGAGAAAAAATGTTGGCTGATGCTTCCCGGCGACGTTGATCGGCCTTATATATTGATTATTCCCCTGAGAGACATTCTGGCTGGGCGTATGCAATGTGTGTTGCCTATAACACGATAATCTGCTCCGTGTGATAGAGGGTAGGCCCAGTCAATTAAAGTTCGTGTTCTGATTCTAAAATATTTTCTCTGCTTAGAGACACTCATTCCTAAGCTCTTCTTCTTGAAAATCACTATCAGTTTACAAGGGTAAATAGTATGCGCCCTGGTTAGTAACCTCCCCCCCCCCCCCCCCCCCACTTGCGAAGCCTCATCATCCCAGGGCCGGCGAATAATAAAGGACGTCTAACATCCCCGACAAGCGATTGCGAACATTTTTTCTCTAACAGAAGTCTTTCTGCATGACGTGATATATTACCTCTAGAAATCTGATGTAAAATTTTTAAACAGCCTGTGTATTTAAATGACAGATGTACTTTGCATGCACAGACACAAGAGGAGTAAGCACTTAACAATAACACATCGCCTAAATTAGTTGATCGTGTGAAATAAATGACTGTAGTCGTAATACAGCCAAGGCGGAATATGCAATCGTTTTACTATGACAGGCCCTCAATTGCAGCCATGTATGTGCTGTGTGGGTTTGAAGGCAGTTGTCTGCCTCCAAACCCACGCAGCACATACATCTGCTCTCACACACTCCCACATCCTGACTCATTCCTACCACGTCCACATCTAGCTGCAATCAATCTTCACAGCCACTACTTCACCTACAAACTCTGACTTCTCCTCACGACGGACTGTAACACTGCCACATCTATTCTCCATCTACACTGCTTGACAACTGCTAAGGAACAACCGACAACTGCTGCAGAACACCCGACCGATGAAAGTAAAGGCAAATGTGGTCGGCGGGACGTGTTAACTGCAGCGTAGACTGTGTATGAACGCTCTGTATGGATTCGACAGTTCATGCAGTGCAGTGTTTTACGAATCTTGTTGTGGAACCGATTAATGCAACGTTCCGTGTGGTACGGCAACATGTCTACAAGACGTCGTTAATGTGCTTACGACCGTGGACGAACAGTTGGACGGCTCGAAGCCGCTCAGAGTGTCACTACTGTGGCCACACAAATGGGTTTGTCAAAAATTGTCATCTCACGATAAAAAAAAAAGGCCGTTGAAAATGGAAATGCTATGCGAAAGCATGCCGACGGTCGTAGATGGACTACTACAACGCAAGAGGATCGACACGTAGCCTTAGTAGCGAAAAGGAAGAGACAGCTCACTCTTAGACATATAGCTGCAAACCTTGCAACAGCTACCGGTATATTTTTGTCTGCCAGAACCAAATCAGGCTGGTTTCTATGTTCGGAAGCCTGTTGAAGGCATCGCATTTCAACTACACCATAATCGACAACGAGTTCGTTGGTGCAGGTAGCACGTTGATTGGGGTCAGCAACAGTGATCCGGATTGATGTTCTAAGACGAATCCCCCTAGGTTCATGAACGTCACCGGTATGGCATAGGCATTGCGGTGTGGGTAGGCATTATGCACAATGGCGGAACATTGCTTCATCTCTTTGTGCAAGGTACCGTCACAGCACAGCGGTATTGCAGGGAGATCATTCTGGATCATGTCCGTCTGTTTAGGGGTATGGTAGGTCCCAAGTTTTTGTTCGTGGACGGCAGTGTCTGCCCACGCAGGATCGCTGATGTATCCAACACATTGAAAAGTGAAGATACTGAACGTATGAAATGGCCTCTATGGAATGGCCTGCGTAATCCCCTCATCTAAACCCTGTACAGCATGCCTGGGATGCTCCATTCCCAAAAGCGTGAATGAACTATAAACTGCCTATGAACATTATTTATGTCTGTTATCCTGCTTTCCCATGTAGTGAAATCTGTACCATTTTTAGTTATTAATATACCACTCCACCTCTATTACTTACACATTAAATACATTAAACGAATTCGCAATTGCGAATAAGGAGAATCGTCTGCTGTAGAATGGAATGACGACAATGAAAATCCGTGCCCACCGTGGTTCGAACCTGGAATTCCCGCTTATCGCGAGCGGTCGCCTTGCCATTTTGCTATTTGTGCACGACTTGCGCCCGGACCCAAACTTCCATATGCCGTCAACCTCGCGTCTAAGGCCAGTGCTGGTACATCCATTGTGTATATTCCAGTAGAGGTCAGACGTTGTACTTGAAAGTCGCTTGCCCTGCACCGGCAGATACATACGATATTGCAGTGCCTAGTTTATTCTGACTACGACGCATAGTTCCTTTGGACATGCATGTATGTCCAAAGACACACTGCATCGTAATTGGGAATAATACAGGCACTGCCGTACTATATTTATCCATCGTCACCGGGCAAGCGACTTTCAAGTAAAATGCCTTCCCTCTTCGGGAATATACGTAGTAGATGCGCGAGTGCAGGTCGTAAACACAGGGTCGATGGCCTATTTGTAATGCCCAGAGCTTGGTAGGATCCTCGATTACAACATAATTTTTTAGCAGAATTTCAAAAAATCAGAAGCAATAAGAGAAGGTACTCACTTTTCGAGAAAAGCAACAAATGGCGGCCTAAATTTTCTTTTATTTGATCATTTAATTTAATATTTTGATTTTGTGTATCTTAAAACTGAAGGAGTCAGAATTTGTGACTGCAGGAGGATACAAGATGACTTGGACAGGATTTGTGATTGGTGTAAAGAATGGCAGCTAACTCTAAATATAGATAAATGTAAATTAATGCAGATGAATAGGAAAAAGAATCCCGTAATGTTTGAATATTCCATTAGTAGTGTAGCGCGTGACACAGTCACGTCGATTAAATATTTGGGCGTAACATTCCATAGCGATATGAAGTGGGACAAGCATGTAATGGCAGTTGTGGGGAAGGCGGATAGTCGTCTTCGGTTCATTGGTAGAATTTTGGGAAGATGTGGTTCATCTGTAAAGGAGACCGCTTATAAAACACTAACACGACCTATTCTTGAGTACAGTTCGAGCGTTTGGGATCCCTATCAGGTAGGATTGAGGGAGGACATAGAAGCAATTCAGAGGCGGGCTGCTAGATTTGTTACTGGTAGGTTTGATCATCACGCGAGTGTTACGGAAATGCTTCAGGAACTCGGGTGGGAGTCTCTTGAGGAAAGGAGGCGCTCTTTTCGTGAATCGCTACTGAGGAAATTTAGAGAACCAGCATTTGAGGCTGGCTGCAGTACAATTTTACTGCCGCCAACTTATATTTCGCGGAAAGACCACAAAGATAAGAGAGATGAGTGCTCACAGAGGCATATAGGCAGTCATTTTTCCCTCGTTCTGTTCGGGAGTGGAAGAGGAAGGGAAGATGATAGTTGTGGTACGAGGTACACTCCGCCACGCACCGTATGGTGGATTGCGGAGTATGTATGTAGATGTAGAAGCGACTTTCAAGTAAAATGTCTTCCCTGTTCGGGAATATACGTAATAGATGCGCGAGTGCAGGTCGTAAATACAGGGTCCATGGCCTATTCGTAATGCCCAGTGAGTGGCAGGGTCCTCGACTACAACACAATTTTCAACAGAAGTTCAAAAAATTAGAAGCAATAGAATAATACAGGTTATCTGTCTTTTTTACAGTACTGACCTTTTGAGAAAAACAACAAATGGCGGCTTAAATTTTCTTTTATTTGATCATTTAATTTAATATTTTGATTCTGTGTATCTTAAAAGTGAAGGAGTCAGAATTTTTCAATCAGTGTTCGAATTCTACGTGTATTACAGGAAATAGGGGAATGAAGAACCGAAAATCGGTTATCTCAACAACCGATTATTTTGAGCGGTTTTAACACTCAGGTTAACCTGACGTGAAAAAATCCGATATAACCGAGAACCGGTTGTTTCAGCGACAACCGCCATACCCAGTCCCCTGGCACCTGCGCTAAAGTAACTCAGTGACTGTTATGAGAGAAAGGCCTGCGGCAGGTTTCCACCCGGAGCAGTGCGCCTTAGCCTAGTTATGGAGGTGGTGATGGTTGTGGTTACTTGTGCCTGTCGCGCGCCGACGCTGCCACCTGGTCGCAGCGGCCGCTGCACTCGTCGCAGCACCACAGCTGCCAGTAGCGGCAGTCTCCGCAGCTGCAGTCGTGGCCGCAGGTGCCGCTGTCGCCGCCGCTGGACGAACAGCTGTCGCTGCGCTGCCTCGCGGCCACAGCCGCCGCCTCTTCCTCGCCGCGCCTTTCTGCCTCCTCCTGCGGGCTCTTCTCGACATCCTCCTCCTCCTCCAGGCGCTGTGCCAGCTGCTTCGGAGACTGCGGGCCGTCCCTCGCCTTGCGGCGGACGGCGTAGTGTCTCTCCCGAGACGGAAACCGAGGCGTCTTGCGAGGAGCGGGACAGGTGTCGGTCAACATCACCATCGTTTCGACAGCCACCGACACTGGCCTACGTTCAGTAGCGCTACTACCCTCGAGGTGAGCACAAACGAACACTTCAGCGGCGCTGTGGTTTCACTGGCGGACGCCGCCGCTCCTGTTTCAGAGGCGGAGCACACATTCGGGCCTGGAGGTGCCAGAACTTCACACCGCAGACGTGCCAGATGCGTATCTTCTTATCGTGCAGATAAAGTCCAGATAGCGACGTAATCCCTGAGGTGCAGAGGGCGGCACCTCACCGGATGCTCGGGATCGCAGAAAGTGACGTCACAGTCTCGTGCTAGGTGGCCTTGCTGTTGCAGTTCTTCGTTTCCAGCTGCTGGCGCTGGAGGCGGAATAACGCACTACTGGTACTCTAAGACCTCTGTAGTAACCGGGCGCTGGTGACTTCTCCCCTGGCTGAAGGACGGAAACAAGTACTGAGCTGTGCAACTGGTGGCCTGCCCTCCCTGCTTCCTGTTCTTGGAACTGAAAATGGCCCTCGTGGTACTACGGAGAGCTACCGCGTCACGCAGTAATTGTCCGCAGACACAGAGACCGCAGCGCGGCTCCGCAACTGTTCACCTACCCGGATAAGCGGCGAGCGTGGCTCAGCTGCTGACTCGGGCAGCTTTCGCTTTCCGTCGAGGCAGCTGCAAGTCACTCGTACACGCTAGCTGTACTGCCAAGATGCTGTCTTGCAGTCGCTGGTGTCGGGCTGGTCTGTCACGAGGCCGCTTCTGGCTGACAGCTTCAGATAAAGGCGGCGTGATAAGGCGTACAACGCCCTGGGCTGGGCCCCGAGTCCTGAAAACCGAAATCCTTATAGGCTCCCTCTGAATATTTCGGGTTCCGTTCCTTGGAGGTGATATCCACCATACCACTCTGCAGCTGATTAAGTCGCAGCGATTTCGGCAGCAAATCGCTTCTTTCTGGGCGGTTTTTAGATTTGAAACTGCAAAGGTTTTTAACGACGTTCCAGCACTCTCGTCTCGAAAATTAGACGAAAGGTTGTTAAAATACTACGTCACGTAGAGAATTAGCATTTAATTCATCAAGTGAGGGGGAGAGCACGCAAATTAGAGAGGGATGTGTGGCGATAGACAGTGTGAGGATCACTTACCCTATTCGATTCGACATATCAGTTACAAGAAATGAATACAAACACATGTTCTCGTTTTAGTCGCTGAAATTTGTCGTAGAAATAAATCACAAAAATACCAATCTGGGGAAAAGATTATAAATTCAGACATATCTACCATAGTTTGTTCATGTGCACAAGCTTCGGCGGAGAGAATCAGTTAATAAAATGTTTTCTGGATATGCTACCGCGTAATGTTATAAACACCAAAGAGGCCCAAAAGTTCATCTTATTCAGTGGCAGGTATTTTACAATATGACACGGTACCATTTGCGGAAAACTTCTACATTAACTGTCACAGTTCTTTCAAAGAATAGTTAGCTGCCCTAAAAGTGATATTTCTCCATTTTTCTCAAATTGTATCTTCACATAGGTCTGGGGAAAAACAAAGGCTCAGTTAAAGATGAAGACACTGCAATGGCTAACTGAATTTAACTGTAATAGAATTTTTCTCAGAAGGCTATTTTGCGTCTTGTTAGAACAACGTTGGTAGAAGTGCATTTTCAGAGTGTAGCACCAATTTCTTTGTAAACAAATATAATGTTATCTGCAATTCTGTCTTATGAATAAAACCAAACATATGGTAGTATATTCAGCTGCAAAGCCGAGCTATGTGCCGAGATGGCTCCAATAGACTGGGCTTGTATTTCGAAAGAATGGATTTCAAATCCCCATTATGCCACCCAGTCTTCCGTACTTACTTACATCAGTTCAGGCAAATCACAACCCTTTCCTTTTTTAAATGGGAATCGGTCTATACAGACTGGAACCGCGCGACCGCTACGGTCGCAGGTTCGAATCCTGCTTCGGGCATGGATGTGTGTGATGTCCTTAGGTTAGTTAGGTTTAAGTAGTTCTAAGTTCTAGGGGACTGATGACCTCAGAAGTTAAGTCCTATAGTGCTCAGAGCCATTTGAGTCGGTCTACGTTTATTTACCCGATCCTCTTTCAGTATAATTGCACGTTGGTTCTGTAATGCTTTTGTCGTTGAAGTGACATAGGAACATAATCCTCCTTTTCTTAACTTAAATGATACATTTCGTGCACAATATGTTTACATCTGTTTGCATGAGGGCCATCGAAGACAACAGATAATATTGCGTAATTATCCTGCCACTATAAATTATTGAACATTTACAAGAATGACTCCTCTATAAAGGATCATATTTTACGCAGTTAACTGCAAAATGTCTTGCTAGATATGCACGTAGAATGGAAGTGCCATTCAACACTGCAGTATTACACATAGATGACCGGTGTGAAAGGAAATAAGAACAAGTCCCAATACAGACTGACAAGAAAAGAATACCCGTACGAAACTTCCACTGTTTTCAGATATGCACGTTCTAATCATATTTCTCGATAAATTAAAACTCTTGTGTCATACCGCAACTAGAACAATGAGTAAGGCGTAACGTAAATGGACCAAGACAGCTCTGCTGAATTACAAGAGTATGAAAACAGCGAGAAAACGGCCTTACGAATCGTGGATAAGGACAGATAATAAAGCAACCTTGGATGCTTATAGGTGAAGATCATAACTCATGGAAAAGATTAGGGAAAGCTCTTTTCTGGCGGCGAATGTGGATTGGTTGTAAACGACGGTAACGATGTTGATGACGAGTGCGACAGAATTGTTGCCTGAGAAGAACCTTTGCCGGTAGGACTGGCTGCCACAGGAAGTCACCTCGTTGCGTCCTTATCTGCGTTCGTGCCCTGCTAATGAGCGCCCATCTAGATTATGCATCGTTCCCGAAATGGCCTTCTTCAAAGCAAGATGCGCAGCGTCGCAGTCGTTTTATCAGAGTTCTCTAACAACGACTTGTCGCTCTTCAGAGCTTACGACAATCAAAATACCATACTAAAAACTCATTGTCGTCTGTATTTCTTATACACAATGCTGGCAAGAAAATTCTGCCTGTTAGACCACATTAGAACATTAAAGTAGCGAAGTCGTTTGCGTTCACGAAGTTTCTCTTGATAGATTTTGGCACACTAGATGGAAGGACGGATAGAGTTTAATTCCTCATAGAAGTCGATATCATTAAGAAATTCACCGGCTGTGAAAGAAACTTTTTCATGGTTTTGCGTCAAGTCATTTAGAGAGGAAAGGAAGTATAGGGTTCCACGAGCGGTATAGGGGATGCATGGAAAACCGGCGTGAGAGATACTAAACAATTTTGAAATCAGGAACCAGTGGTTGGCATGTGTACTTCAGGCGCTACGGAGTTTTGAATCAACAAAGCGTGCCAAGCCCGTATTTATAAAGTGCGTATGCCTCTTTACTTACAATGAAATGACGCTACCCTGGGACATGTTGTACACCGGTGATGTGACCACGGCAGACTTTTTGCTACGGGGTTACATGAAATAGTTGGTGCATGAGATCACAGCAGGAAAGGATCCCAGGTGCATGTCACATTATACAAAAGACCACAGAGGTGGGAATGCAGGCTTTCTGGCGAATTTTGATGATAAAGTCTTGTCGGGTTGTCAACCGAGTCAAGGCGTCGTACTGCACCAACGTTTCGACCAGTCTCCTACTCGTCGTCTTCGCCTGAAGATAACGAGTAGGAAACTTGTCGAAAAGTTGCCGCAGAATGACGCCTCGATTCGGCTGATAATCAGAGAAGTCTTCACCGTCAACATCTGTGTGTGAGAATGGGCGAAAAACTGTTTTGTGCCGTTTTGATGCATGGATCCTACTGTATTCTACAGAGATAAGAGGCACAACCAAACACAGCACGCGGCAAGGCTAGTCTTCAAAGGAGAGGAACTAGTTAGAGCGCACACGACACTGACTCTTTTATGCTTCCGCTTTACGTCACCCAAAGAGTTGCCAGATGGACTACCACCCGCGAGACGTGGATACGAGCAAACTTGATTAGTATTCGGAGTATCAACACCGTGACTCAAAACAGCGTGAAGCCTACAGGTCGCCGCTCAGAAGAGCCCAACTGGATATTCTACTGGTTACGTTAGACACCAGTGACTGGCTTCAGGACTAGACCAGTGTTCAAAGATTGATCAGAGCAAGCGAACTTTTAACAACGTTGCCACGCGTCACCTTCACGCTTAGGGTACTTAATGTAGCTTATGTTTCTCTTAAATTACTGTAAATTGTTGATAATTTGTGTGGCTTTCAATTCTGTCGAAGTTTGCCTAAACCCATTTGGCCCTGTAACGAGGCTCTGTTTTGCAATCAACCCACCTCTACAAATGCAACAACTTTCGGTGGTGTCGAGTTCTCTTCCTGGCAATCTTTCGTTTGACGGCAAGAGTATTTGGTGAATACAATACGTTGAGACTGGAAGTCGTCCTTTTGAACAGTTGTTATGAGCTTCAGTAGTCGTTATAAGGTTTAAGTTGTTCATGTCTATATAAAATTAATTTTCGCTTGCGAACGGAAGTTCCTTGTCTTAAAGCACGTTCAGAGTCCTCTACCATTTTAGTCATAAAGATTTAAGACACTGAATATATCAGTATAAATAAGTTCTCTCGTATAAGCTCATAAAAATTTTCGGAGGGGTGGCGTAAGTACATCAATCATTTACCGACAGTGCTTTAATGGTTTGCCACAGTACGGTACATTTTTCATGAAATGCTCACGTCGTTGGTTGAGCGATCAGAGTTCGTGACCTCCACGCGGAAAAACCACATTCAGTCAAGGGTACCGCTAGGGATCTGTTCTTTGATCTCGAATGCAGTTCAGTTAACCTCATTACAACAACCGAGGATCCACTTGAAGGAAATACGTATAGTTATCGACAGAAAAGGGACGGTTTGACCATGCCCTCTTATCAGACAAGGATGCGATTCGTCTATTGCCTCTTGAATGAGCAGAAATAAAAATGCGATATCGCCGCAAGGACAGCATATGTCGGGGATGGAGTTTATCTACGTGGTTATACCCACCGGCACAAGGGCATTACCTTTACGACGTGTAAGAGGACAAAAAAAAAGTCAAACTTTGAGGAGATGCGCAACGGCGTCTTCTTCTGACGGCGGTGGTTCGCCAGATGTGGTACGAAAGCTAGCTCTGGACAACGGTCAGGAGCGACAGAGAACACGAGATGTGGTTTCTTATCTCGTGGCCCACCGCACAAATGACGTCGGCTGTCGCGAGAATGAAGCTACATTGCCTACAGTCACACCGGCTTCTGTCACGTTTAGTTTTCAGTAGTTAATGACCGATTTATAATAGTTATTGTATCTGTTAAAAATATTACCAGAGTATGAATGATGTGGAGCGACGTGTCTCGTTCCACTAAGGCTGCAGATGCAAGATGAATACTGTCATTATATGTACTCTAATTTAAAAGAAAATGGGTGATGTGACGCTTTACAGGCCATACGCAAAAAATGTTTTATATGCTCTTGCATGCAGAGAAGGACTGTACTTTTTCTGAAAAGTAAATAACACAATTCCAGCTATCATTCTGAAATAATAACGACGCTTTATACGACGCTGTGAACAAAGGAGGAGTAGTCAAACGTTCCGTTTCAGTTTAACAGCAAATCTGTTTATAATCACCTCGACGACGACATCGAGGCATCAAAGACTAAACTTTCTTATTTTGGCACTGAATTATCGTATACTGCATAGAGTATGCGCTCAGATGATTAGATGACAAGTTGAAAGTGTAGCGGACAGGGAGTCGAACGGGCAACCTTAACTTTCGCGAGGTGCGCCCTGTCTATTGCACTACCTGTTTGCGGCTCACGGAGCAAGAATAATCCCCAATCTTCTTCCGCGCGGTTACAAAAATCCTGACCCTTCAGTGTGAACTACAAATGGTTCAAATGGCTCTGAGCACTATGGGACTCAACATCTTAGGTCATAAGTCCCCTAGAACTTAGAACTACTTAAACCTAACTAACCTAAGGACATCACACACACCCATGCCCGAGGCAGGATTCGAACCTGCGACCGTAGCAGTCCCGTGTGAACTACAGCGAGACAATGAGCACATAGAGTTCCCCATCACAACCACAGCCTATAGCAAACTGCTAGTGAAAGAATGGGGAACAGTCCATGGAGAGTTGAAGCTTAGGAGTTTGTTCTTGAGGCCAGGGTGGGTGGCGCTACTGGTAATGCACTGCCCACCAAAAGCGGGATTTGCTGTCTCCCACAGCTGTAGTACGGTGTGTTTGGAGGCAGACTGCGTAAACAATAGAGCACCTTCGGACTGAACAAGAGACACTTCTCATGTGCTTAACAAAATGGGTGGCTAAACGTGCTTTCGAAAATTGACACAAAACTGCATTCGACAACACCTCAGTAATTCTGAGGACTAACAGTTTTTAGGATAGCGTAATAAAAGAAGCTTCATAGATAAAAAGACGGCTGAGAGCAGCTGAGCATTGAGTGTGACCTGACCATCGCGAGGATAAGGTGGACGCGTCACACGCGGGACGAAAACATTGCCTTATACGGCGATGAACTGAACACCAGCGACGTCCTACTCGGTACCAGAGCTATATGAGAATGAGGTCAACAGGCAGGCGGCAGTGGTTTACCACTTGACACTCGACCGATAGATCGTGGATGTGAGCAACTATTTGATGCGGCTGAAATTCTGAGAAGATTTTATCCAGTTCAAATTTCTCAAGTATAATTACTTCTACCTTTCTCTACGGAAAATATTTTTGTAGAGTGCGATTTTTTTTTTCTCACTGTGCGACGTGCAAATGTAATAAGTATCAAAGGTAGCATTTAAACGTTAAATGTCACTGGTAGCAGCAATAGAACTAAGAGGGAAACGCCGATGTTTTTAAAAATATATCTGGTATACCCTAAATAAGTAGATAAATTAAAATCGCCTTCAGGAGCACTATGTCAGTACTAACTGCATCATCAAAAACTGTTTTCAGCCAAATCTGTAACTAATGTACACAGAATGATGCTGGACACCATGTTTGGAGGAGGAGGAGGAAAAAGAAGTGATAAGTTTATCTTTCACGTCAGCGACTTCTCACTCTTGCTGTGCGATTACGGGAAACACGAGAATACATACATGTTCGACGATATCATGAGTACTGTTCATCTGTCTGAGACACTTATCAAGTGTATCTCGCAGTCGGACGTCGTGGGGCGCGTCTACAACACATGACTGAGTTCGTCTGTCGAGCCGTACAATTTTCTTGTGAGAAATTCTTTGCACATCTTGACAGCAGAGCACTTCCAGGTACACCCAGAAAAATGTCAGTGTAACAAAGACAGAAAAGACTCTAAGAAGACGTGCTTTATGTCATAATTTTCCATATAGTCCGCGTAAGTGTATCTCAGAAACATACAAGCTGAATATGGAGAGGCCAAAAAAAGAAATAAACTGTGAGAGTTGAATGAAGATCAGCTTGGTTTTCGGAAAGTTTAGGCCCAAAGAGGCAGTCCTGACGTTGCGGTTGATAATGGAAGCAAGACTAAAGAAAAACCAAGGTACGTACATAGGATTAGTCGACCTGGAAAAAGCGTTCGACAATGTAAAATGATGCAAGATGTTCGGAATTCTGAGAAAAATAGGATTAAACTGTAGGGTGAGACCTGTAATATACAATATGTACAAGAGCCAACAGGGAACGATTAGAGTGGTAGACCAAGAACGAAGTGCTCGGATTAAAAAGAGTGTAAGACACGGATGTGGTCTTTCGCCTCTACTGTTCAATTTATGCTTCAAAGAAGCAATGACGGAATTCAAAGAAAAGTTCAAGACTGGAATTAAAATTCAAGGAGAAAGGGTATCAATGTTAAGATTCGCTGATGACATTGCTTCCTCAGTGAAAGGGAAGAAGAATTACGGGATCTGCTGAACTGAATCAATAGTCTAACGAGTACAGAATATGGATCCAGAGTAAACCGAAGAAAGACGAAAGTAATGAGAAGTAGCAGATATGAGAAGAGCAAGAAACTTAATGTTAGGACTGGTGAACACGAAGTAGATGAAGTTAAGGAATTCTGTTATCTAGGCAGCAAAATAACCAATGACGGACAGAGCAAGGAAGTCATAAGAAGCAGACTAGCACTGGCAAAAAGGGCATTCGTGGGCAGGAGAAGTTTACAGATATCAAACATAGGCCTTAATTTGAGGAAGACATTTCTGAGAATGTACGTTTAAAGTACAGCATTGCATGTTAGTCGAACGTGGATTAGGGGAAAACCAGAACAGAAGAGAATCGAAGCATTTCAGATTTGGTGATACAGATGAATGTTGAAAATAAGGTGAACTGATAAGTTATGCATTGAGGAATTCTCTGCAGAACCGGGGAAACGAATACATGGAAAACACTGACGAGAGGAAGGGGCGTCTGTTAAGACATCAGGGATACAGAGAGCTGTAGAGGGTAAAAACTGTAGAGGATGACAGAGATTTGAATACATCCAGCAAATAAGATGTAGGTTGCAACAAGTGCTACTCTGAGATGAAAAGGTTGGCACAGGAGAGGGATTCGTGGCTGGTCGCATCAAAACAGTCAGCTGGTCGCATCAAAACAGTCAGAAGAATGACTCGAAAAACCGTGGTGAGCTTTATTCAGAAAACCCAGAGAGACTATGTTTCAAAACGAATCAACCAACAGACTACACTACTGGCCATTAAAATTGCTACACCAAGAAGAAATGAAGATGATAAACGGGTATTGATTGAACAAATATATTATGCTAGAACTGACATGTGATTACATTTTCACGCAACTTGGGTGCATAGATCCTGAGAAATCAGTACCCACAACAACCACCTCTGGCCGTAATAACAGCCTTGATACGCCTGGGCATTGAGTCAAACAGAGCTTGGATGGCGTGTACAGGTACAGCAGCCCATGCAGCTTCAACACGATACCACAGTTCATCAAGAGTAGTGACTGGCGTATTGTGACGAGCCAGTTGCTCGGCCACCATTCACCAGACGTTTTCAATTGGTGAGAGATCTGGAGAACGTGCTGGCCAGGGCAGCAGTCGAACATTTTCTGTATCCAGAAAGGCACGTACAGGACCTGCAACATGCGGTCGTGCATTATCCTGCTGGAATGTAGGGTTTTGCAGGGATCGAATGAAGGGTAGAGCCACGGGTCGTAACACATTTGAAATGTAACGTCCACTGTTCAAAGTGCCGTCAATGCGAACAAGAGGTGACCGAGACGTGTAACCAATGGCACCCCATACCATCACGCCGGGTGATACGCCAGTATGGCGATGACGAATACACGCTTCCAATGCGCGTTCACCGCGATGTCGCCAAACACGGATGCGACCATTATTATGTTGTAAACAGAACCTGGATTCATCCGAAAAAAATTACGTTTTGCCATTCGTGCGCACAGGTTCGGCGTTGAGTACACCATCGCAGGCGCTCCTGTCTGTGATGCAGCGTCGAGGGTAACCGCAGCCATGGTCTCCGAGCTGATAGTCCATGCTGCTGCAAACTCGTCGAACTGTTCGTGCATATGGTTGTTGTCTTGCAAACGTCCCCATCTGTTGACTCAGGTATCGAGACGTGGCTGCACGATCCGTTAAAGCCATGCGGATAAGATGCCTGACATCTCGACTGCTAGTGATACGAGGCCGTTGGGATCCAGCACGGCGTTCCGTATTACCCTCCTGAACCCACCGATTCCATATTCTGCTAACAGTCATTGGATCTCGACCAACGCGAGCAGCAATGTCGCGATACGATAAAACGCAATTGCGATAGGCTACAATCCGTCCTTTTCAAAGTCGGAAACGTGATGGTATGCATTTCTCCTCCTTACACGAGGCATCACGACAACGTTTCACCAGGCAACGCCGGTCAGCTGCTGTTCGTGTATGAGAAATCTGTTGGAAACTTTCCTCATGTCAGCACGTTGTAGGTGTCGCCACTGGCGCCAACCTTGTGTGAATGCTCTGAAAAGCTAATCATTTGCATATCACAGCATCTTCTTCCTGTCGGTTAAATTTCGCGTCTGTAGCACGTCATCTTCGTGGTGTAGCAATTTTAATGGCCAGTAGTGTACTTCGTCCAATAAACATTTTACTAAGACTGGAGGAATTCGGTATCATACAGAGCAGTACTAACAACCTTTTCTCCGCGCACAGTCCGAGGATAGCATAGGAAAGGAGGGGGGTGGGGGGGGGGGGGGGCGGAGTGAATGAGAATCGTAAATGTACCCTTCCGGCAGTGGTTTGTGGAAGCCAGTTGGTAGTGTAGACCACAGTGGAACAACACATTCTCAGAACAGATAAGGGTATAAAAGCGTTATCACGAAACCAAGTTACAAGACTAGGAGGGCGGTGCGTCAGTTGGGCGACAGCTCATTTCCTCGGTATGTGGAAGCGCGCCGGCAGACTTGTGAAGCGCGAAATAGGCGGCGGCAATAGCCGCGGTGCGGTGCAGGCGGCGTGCGGGGCATAACTTGCGCGGCCTTCCGGCAGTGGGCGCGCCCACCGGCCCGCCAGCCAAGGACACGCGCTGGACGGCTGCCGAGCCCCGTAATTGACGCTGGAAGCGCCTGGAGCGCCGCCCAAATGACACCGCAGCCGCGCACGCGGACTGTACCTTGGATCTGAACAGCAGGCGGTCGAGCCGCTGGAGTATGAGGAGGACCAGCCATTCTCACACAGGTTTCCCTTGATTTTTCTCGACATCATTGAAGCTGAGTGGCGCGACGGTCCGCGCACGGGGATGAAACTCTTATAGGGACTTCCGGCAACATGACTTTACTTCGCTGCCAGGACACAGGGAGTGCTGGAAGTTTATCATTCATTTCACTTTCTTATCGGCTGATGTTTAGTCTACCACGTTATCATGGCATTAGCCGGCCGGAAAGGCCGAGCGGTTCTAGGCGCTACAGTCTGCGACCGCTGCGGTCGCAGGTTCGAATCCTGCCTCGGGCATGGATGTGTGTGATGTCCTTAGGTTAGTTAGGTTTAAATAGTTCTAAGTTCTAGGAGACTGATGACCTCAGAAGGTAAGCCCCATAGTGCTCAGAGCCATTTGAAACATTTTCATGGCATTATGTTTCACTGACGAAGGTATTGTGTAAGTCTAAATACATGTACTGCCATGTTCTAATAATTTATATTTTCCTAAATTTTGTAGATTTCCGAAGACGACAGATTAATCTGTCGAAACCGTTTAAGTGAAATAAATATGCCAACTGTGCGACTGAAAGCTGAATTTGATTCTGAAAAAAAAAGAACTATGCCACATTTGCCGGAAAAGTAACAAGTATGAATAAAAAACATAAAACTTTTGCATGTGTTCTCTTCAATCTCCGTGCAAGTACGACTTGACACATCACAACACCATTAGGCCTACGTCGCGGATGCCGCCGTCTGGCACCTGTTCGTCCAATCCAGCACAAATTTCCTGTTTTCAAAACTTTGTCTCTCATGGTTTCGATATGCATGGAACGTTACACTGTCCTCTTACTCTATCGACCGATCTAAAGGGGATCGACAGAACGAGGTGGTATTAAGGCACTGGACTCGTAGTCGGGAGGACGGCAGATCTAATTGGAATATAGGTTTCGTAGTTTCCCTAAAACGGTTAGTTCAAGTACCTGGATGATTTCTTTCACTGACACTGTCAAACACCTTCCTTATCCTGCCCAGATCCCAACTTCAGCTCCGTCTGAAATAATCTCGTCTTCCTGTTCTCTATGTGAAAGCAGTGAGGAGTGGCAAGTAACAGAACATGTCCGAAGAATGTTAAAAAAATAAAAAAGTTTGAAGTGATGGAGAGTGGTAGAAACGAGGAGGATATCGGTTTACTCAAATTACAATCGAAGACAGGTCAAAAAAGTAAGGTAAGGACTCCTGGTATGTAGCAAGCGAGGTGGTCGAAGCAAAGGAGTCACCGGAAACGCATCGCTGTAGGCAGAATTCTTGCACAGTCTTCCTCGAATGCTATAAATTTACCCAACAATCTTTACTGAGAACAGCGTCGCTCTTCTTCCAAAGATCCGCATTTAATCCCTGATCACATATGTATCGCTTTCGTGTGGGCTGTACCAATCTGTTGTGCATCTGATAAGAACTCCAAATGCTCGATCAGTATTCTAGAACTGGTCACACTAGCGTACTGCATTCAGTTTCCTTTGCCGGTGCTCTGCGCTTTTTATTAAAATTCTTACGTAGATTTATATAATAAAGCCATAACGCATTTTAGTGGTACGCGGTCTGCTGCCTGCTGTGATATCGCTGGTGGTATGTGGTAGCTACATCCGGGAAGACAAGTTTTGTTATCAGCGCAGAGAGTTGGTGTCTGAAAGCTATTTTAGTCAGGCTTTTACACAAGACGATTAATGAAAAGATGAAGAAATGGACGGTGCAAACACACAACAAACTAGACCTAGTGAGGGGCACAGGCATGTCACTGACAACGGTATCTCAAATCTAGAGGTGTGGTATAGGTATAAATTTTGCGAAAGATGTTACGGAAATTTGTCTGAAATATAACTGGAATGAAGAGGCTTGTGGCTCTCCGGGCACTTATAAGCCCTGCTGAACGTGAACGAGGAAAGCATATTTCCCCGAACCATCACCTGGTGTGACGGTACTTGGAGAAAGGGAAAAGAAGTTTTTTTTATGAGATGTGTGAACCATAAATTATCTAAAGACTAAGTACGTCTGGGCGATGTATAACAAATAGTAAAGAACGTAAGTTATTATTATGAAAACACAAATATCAATGTAATTAAAAAAGAACAGTTTTTGTATATCTCTGTGTAAAATAGGGAATGAAGATCAGAGACAATGCTTTGACTGAACGAACGCTCTTGTTTTTTGTTTCGTCTAGAAGTAGGCCGCCATTGTAGCGCTGAATAATATTTAATGTAAGTTTGGTTGCAATTTAGAAAAATATAATAGGAATTGTTATTAGAAAGTGTGTATTATTGACTTAGTTGTCACCTTTCATGATCGCAACCATTAATTATAATTAACAAAATTTTTACAGAACTTCGTAGCGCAGGGAGCTCATCTCCCCTAGCGGGATTTAGTCGGCTATTACGCTGACTGCATTATTTAATTAAGATTTCATGTGATAATATTAAATGTAAATGTGAGAGGTTTCTCTACCTTGATCTTATAATAGTCTCAGAGTTAACAGAGTAAAAATAGATTTCGTTTATTAATATTTAGAATACTGAATGAGTTCAGTATGTTTCGAGTTTGGCCGCCTAACGACAGATGAGATTTACTCCAGTTTTGCCTTGCAAATAATGAACATGAAATATTGAAAATATTTTTATTCAATAGGCTCCGCAATATCTCAGTTAATCTTTATATGGTTTGGTACATAAATAACCAGTAACCCCTGAGACCCACATTAATAATCACAGTTGGCGTAAGAATACGCATAGATTCTTTTCTAAATAGCAGCGCTCACGCACACTATTTATAAGAACGAGGTGAGTGGCGCGTTGTGTCTAAAAAATATTATATCGCACGTACTTCGGGGCAGCCGATGTCTGTACGAGTGTTATCGCGGTATGAGTTAATTAAAAGTCTCATGCTAGCCGACAATATTTAAAGCCTCCCCAACCAAAATCATAAAATATAATTATAAAAATAAAAATTATCACGTGATAAGTGGCCCCACGCATATACAGTTATACCGTGATACTGCACATTCAGGGATGTGAATACCAAAGGCGGTGAAGACATATCGTGAAAGGCAACCCAATCAGGAAAGTGTGCAAAAAAACTGGACGCGAATTCGGCCCCAGCAGCAGCGTCGAAACGCTGCCAGTGAGATAACGCAGTGAGACTACCTAAAACACTTTAACCTCGATGACACGGCTATTGTGGGTGGTTATTGTTGGCGGCAGCGATGTGGGGGTCGGAGGCGAGGCGAGGTGAGGCGTCAGCGGCGGCGGTCGCCAGGTTCAAGGCCCGCCGGTCCTCAACCTCGCGCCTGGCGCGGCCGGGACACGCCTTCCCCTTCCGAGGACTGCCGGCGGCAGCCGGCCCAGCGTGGCGTGTCACGGGCCTCCTAAGTCCGACCTCACATGGAACGTGAAACCGGGGGCGGACGTGGAGCTGGCCGGCTTTTATGATGCCCCCAATTCCAAAGAAAGCAGGTGTTGACAGATGTGAAAATTACCGAACTATCAGTTTAACAAGTCACAGCTGCAAAATACTAACGCGAATTCTTTACTGACGAATGGAAAAACTGGTAGAAGCCGACCTCGCGGAAGATCAGTTTGGATTCCGTAGAAATGTTGGAACACGTGAGGCAATACTGACCCTACGACTTATCTTAGAAGAAAGATTAAGAAAAGGCAAACCTACGTTTATAGCACTTGCAGACTTAGAGAAAGCTTTCGACAATGTTGACTGGAGTACTCTCTTTCAAATTCTGAAGGTGGCAGGAGTAAAATACAGGGAGCGAAAGGCTATTTACAATTTGTACAGAAACCAGATGGCAGTTATAAGAGTCGAGGGGCACGAAATGGAAGCCGCGGTTGGGAAGGGAGTGAGACAGGGTTGTAGCCTCTCTCCCATGTTATTCAATCTGTATACTGAGCAAGCAGTAAAGGAAACAAAAGAAAAGTTCGGAGTAGGTATTAAAATCCATGGAGAAGAAATAAAAACTTTGAGGTTCGCCGATGACATGGTAATTCTGTCAGAGACAGCAAAGGGCTTGGAAGAGCAGTTGAACGGGATGGACAGTGTCTTGAAAGGAGGGTATAAGATGATCATTAACAAAAGCAAAACGAGGATAATGGAATGTAGTCGAATTAAGTCGGGTGATGCTCTGGGTATTAGATTAGGAAATGAGATGAGTAGTAAAGGAGTTTTGCTATTTTGGGAGTAAAATAACTGATGATGGTCGAAGTAGAGAGGATATAAAATGAAGACTGGCAATGCCAAGGAACGCGTTTCTAAAGAAGAGGAATTTGTTAACACCGAGTATAGATTTAAGTGTCAGGAAGTCGTTTCTGGAAGTATTTGTATGGAATGTAGCCGTGTATGGAAGTGAAACATGGACGATAAATAGTTTGGACAAGAAGAGAATAGAAGCTTTCGAAACGTGGTGCTACAGAAGAATGCTGACGATTAGATGGGTAGATCACATAATTAATGAGGAGGTATTGAATAGAATTGGGGAGGAGTTTATGGCACAACTTGACTAGAAGAAGGGATCGGTTGGTAGGACATATTCTGAGGCATATAGGGACCACCAATTTAGTACTGGAGGGCAGCGTGGAGGGTAAAAATCGTAATCGTAGAGGGAGACCAAGAGATGAATACACTAAGCAGATGCAGAAGGATGTAGGCCGCAGTAGGTACTGGGAGACGAAGAAGCTAGCACAGGATAGAGCAGCATGGAGAGCTACATCAAACCAGTCTCAGGACTGAAGACAACAACAACAACACCGTGAAATTTTACATTGCGCAGCGTTCCCAAATGGGAAAATAAGAATCAGACAATTTAAAACTTTTCCGGCGCGGTGAGGAACCTGGCCAATGAGATGAAAGATGGCTTTTACGTCATAATCACAACTTTGGAGACGTCATATTGGACTACATCGCTCGCAGCTGAAGCCCGTATAGCCGGGTGTGGTGGCCTTGCGGTTCTAGACGCTACAGTCTGGAACCGCGCGACCGCTCCGGTCGCAGGTTCGAATCCTGCCTCGGGCATGGATGTGTGTGATGTCCTTAGGTTAGTTAGGTTTAAGTAGTTTTAAGTTATAGGGGACTGATGACCTCAGAAGTTAAGTCCCATAGTGGTCAGAGCCATTATTTTGAAGCACGTATATTTGTGGTTTTTAAATTACAGCTCGCCTGCTATGACTACCGGCAGTTTCAAAGCACCGGCGCACTGAGGATCTCTCGTAAACGTGTCGCTTTTAAGTAAGATTTATTATAAAAAGAATGACTGTATACGACACTTCAGCAGCTAGAAGACTTTCGTGTTAAAACTTGTGTGATTTCTAAGCATCTTGTTTCAAAGCACCGCTGCATTGGAGACAATAAAACGCGTACTTTTTCGTATGATTTGTCATAATTAAATGTCACATAATGACATATCAGCAGCTGAAGACTTTAACACGTCGTAAGATTTAGTGCCATCTGTCAGCTGTTGTGAAGTGCACAGAGGCGTGGATTCGAACTGAATTGTTACTGGTTTGCATGCAGATTGCTGCAAATATATCTTTTTATTCACCTTTACGTTTTCTTAAAGATTCTGTGTCTGTCTTATTAGTCTAATATAAGTATATTCTAGATTATTCGAAGTTGTAAATGCGCACTCCATTTAGGAGAGGGTTTGTTCGGTTTTGTGAATTGCCATATGTTCAAAGGAAAAGGCAGTTCCTGCACACAAAGTAGTTTAAAGCTTGTAACAAGTGCAGACATATGGCAATAGTTGTAAGCGTCTCCTAAAAGGTCTCCATACAGATGTCACTGTAATTACAAATTCACAACTAGCTTTCCGAAATGATGTCTTGGGGCTACGCGTGGAAGACTCTCTCATTCGTTCAATACGTTCTTCCGTCGCTCTTGGTCGTTTCATATTCTTCCCTTTGCGCGGAGGTATACATACAGAACGGTGAGTTGCTCTTTCAGTTGATGTATTGGTTGTAAGTTGAATGTAATAAATGCTAAGAAGCCTTAAAAACCCTGACATTCATTTTGAAACACCCGGCATCCTGCCCCAGTCTCTCTTCGAGAGTACAGAAAGCGGCCGAGCAGAGAGTGAAGAGAGTGGCGCGTACCGCTGGCGGTACGTACGGTGAAAGTGCTGTTGGAGAGCTAGGAGATCGTTGCCTGCAGTTTAATAGAGGGTACGAATAGCTGACGTGTTGCGCTGTGGTCAGAAACCACTGCGACTTTTCACACAAAACACCGAAGAAGCACTGCGATGCGACGCTAAGGGCAGTTGGTTTCTCTACCCTCACGTTTAACCTTACTGTGCACTATGAACACTTGCTAGGAGAGGAGTGTCAAATGTTAACGTTTCAGATGGTGGCTCAGGAATCTTTCATCCAGTTATTTTCAAGAATTTTCATGTCAATACTGATAACACGAGAAGATTTAATCAAAGGTACGTTGTTATTTCTTTGCGAATCGGATGTCAAGCTTTTCGCGAGCTCTAATGGCTTAGACTTCAAGAACATGGAGATACGGTTTCAAAAGTGAATCTATGCCGACGTTTTACTGTGGGTCACGCCGGGTAACAACGTTGATTTTTCAGTCACAGCATACCTTCTACTTCTGGGATGAGGGGAGAGCCACTGATAAAACCAATTTCGTTCCTGTATTCTCGGAAAAAACTTCTAATTTCTACAGGATACAAGACAGATTAGTTACACATTGTATCACAACATTTAAAATGTAAATTTTCTGCAGTTAGACTAAAGACCCACCTCCAGAGCCGTGGTCACTCACGCAGGCATGTGCGATGGCGCTCGACTCGGAGGTATGCCAATTCGAATGCTGGCGGCGGAAAATTGTCAGGAAAATTGTCACTGCCAGTATTCGGCCAGCAAGGGGAGGAGAGGTAGTGGCGTAAATTTCCCGATCACCAGTCTTTCCTCCAATGTCCTGGATTAAACTTCAAACTCGCCGGAAGTGTCTCATGGAGTGAAGGCATGTGACACTGTTCATAGTTATCCGTCTGTCGGCACCTCTTGGTGCTATTCGAGAGGAGCAGGTTATGTACTGGTACCGGCTTTCACCCTCTTCCTTCTCTTTGTCCATAACAACACAAACCTAATAATGCACTGTACAAGCACTTATCTCAGACAACCACAAACACAGATATACACTTAACACTTTAAAATAGGATGGAGGAAGGCAATAGCAAACCAGATTTACTTGAATCTTTCCTAGAACGGTGATGCAGGGTTCCTGGATCTGCTCCACTACCCCCATTCTCGAGTATGGGACTACTTTGACTTTTGAGACTTCCAATGACTTCAGCTGCTATAATGGCAACGTGAGAGATACAGTCTCAATGTCACTAACGATCCTCTCGTCAGAAATAAGCAGCTTTTTCTGTTCAAAGGGCGCAGGCTTGTGGGAGGGACCGAAAAGTGAAAGAATTTGGCGGTATCTTTAGTAATAAAAGTGCGAAGCAAACTCTTGTGAATTTCGTTAGAACAAAGAGCCTAAACCTTCAGTAAGTACTGCGGTGGGATGGGAATGAGAGTTAAGCTAACAGACGGTATTTCTCTTTCATGGTTCGTATTGGGTATGCGATTAAATGACAAATACGAAGTAGATAGTAACCAGCCATTACGAAGTCGGTAATTTATATATAGCGATTCAGGGACATGCACATGAAGAAGCCGGGGGGGGGGGGGGAGTAGAGTTTTCGCGCTGAATCTGAACTGAAATTCTCACGAATTATCTAAGAAAGAATGGAAAGAAGGGAGGGAGAATCGGCTTTAACGCCGGTCTACGACAAGATCATTCGAGATTAATCTTTGGGAGAGGAACAATAGGTGAGGAAATAAGCAGTGTAATTTTCACAAGAGACATCGCAGATCTCGCCTTAATCGACCTTGGGAAACTGGGTGCTATGTGGAACTAACCTCCGATTTAGATGTCAAAATCAATATCGACCCGTACACAGAATTAGGGTGCTTTGCGTAGCTAGAAAACTCTAACATTCACCCATGAGCTGCGCTGCGCTGCGGTAGCACTACCATTTGGTCGAAACAATGTTGAACACAAAAAACTCGTTCTATAAGGTGATAGTAATTTCACAGTCATTTTTATAAGGAAGCTGCAGCAACTTCATGGTTCAATATTAGACTGAGATTACGACGTGAGGAACTCCACTCTGAGGTTGAAAAATAAATAAATAAATAAATAAAAAGTACTCTTCATCTTACATAATATGATATCTGCAATCTTACTGGTGGTTTCTCAAGTTCTAGCTGCTCTGGGATCAGCAGAGGACACGGCTAGTACTGAAACAGCGGCTCTGGGAGCTGTTGGTTCTTTTGGCCGTTGATAAGGAGCTCGTTCACTAACTTGGGTTTTCGGCCGTAAGACAGAGCGTGAGCAGCAACGCTTGTGTTGTATCTACGATTTGATACCGGTGTTTACCCGACGCCCCTTCGAGTCAATAGAAACTTCGGCCCGATAAGAATAAGCTTTTCATCTGTTCATTTATTTACTGCAGTTGACCGACCAAATGTGTGTCAATGGCAGTGTGGTTGGTATGCAGCAATACATCAGAGCTTTAATTGCTTTACAGCGATGTGATTTGCTGTACGATCAGAATATTCCTTCAGAACACAGCTTTGCATGTTTATCGAGAGACGCTTCACAATGAATTTATGCCAGAGTCACGAGTGTTTTAGGCGCGACTGAAGAGTTCCAGTTCGAAGGCAGTTGGCTGAAAATGTTTTTCGAGTCTATTGGTCCAACCTCTGGCATAAATATTGCATGATGCGTGTCTCTAAGTGTGCCACACAATAAAGAAAGTATTGGTTGGTTGGCTGATTTGGGGGGAAGGGACCAAACAGCGAGGTCATCGGTCCCATCGGATTAGAAAAGAATGGGGAATGAAGTCGGCCGTGCCCTTTCAAAGGAACCATCCTGGTATTTGCCTGAAGCGATTTAGGGAAAACACGGAAGACCTGACTCAGGATGGCCGGACGCGGGTTTGAACCGTCGTCCTTCTGAATGAGAGTCCTGTGTGAATAAAGAAAGGGTTTCATCGTACTGGTGACGGAGCACAATTTCGGACGTGTAAAGGAATTGGACTTGATTTTGTGAATTATCGATAACGGAATTGCCTTCAAATGATTTGAAGAAAATCACGTGAAATATGAATAGGAATTGCGCGAATGTGAATCCAGTCTCGTCCATTGCACCATCTCGATCACTTTCGCCCCGTTCTGCGTGTGTAAGAGAAACAAGTGAGCGCGAGCCTAATTTGGAATTAAAGTACTTTATTAGCGTAAGTTTAAAGATCTCTATTAATGAGGAAGAACCCACTTGCTCGTAGTTAACATTATGTTATTGCATTACGTAGGCAAGGCCGAAGTACTTATTCGTGTTGTTTCTGGTCCTTCATTCGTGTTGTTTCCGGTCCTTCAGCACGCCGATACAGCAGTTAGCAGCTAATTGCCCGTCGTCCACGTGACACAGCTAGTTGAGTCCACTCTTCCGCTGCCGGCCGCTGTGCACAACTGCGGTGCACACCACGGCCCCCAACCGAGACCAGTTCAACAGACGCCACGAAACAACTGATTACTGTCATGCAGAATTCCTCCTTACGCAAGCTTAGCGTAAAAAATACTAGTCATCAGTTTAAAAGAAAAGCTTTGGGGTCTCTACATGGTTTGCAACTGGGTGCATACGTGCATAATAACCCTCCATCGCTGACTTCCCGTGGGTGGACAAAAACATGGAATGCCTGCTTGAACACATGTTGGCCAAGCCTGCTGTTGTAATTCACCATGAACGGCACCTGTCTAATGTCCTGATTATGTCGCAAGTGTTTGTAGTGGTCAGAAGAGAGATCTGTGGAATTACGTGTGCATCATGTCGGAGGTAACTGAAATAGTACGTGGGCAAATTGTTGCTGCTCGTATGGTGGATGCTTTCGTAACCAATACGGCCTAAGTACTTCGTGTTTCAAGAGGTACCGTGTCGAAGATTTATACCGCGTACAGGGAAAGCGCGAAAACATAATCCGCTAAGTCACAACGCAGACGAAATTGTGTGTGGAGTGATCGTGAGAGAATTATGACGAAAAATAAGAGGACGATAGGTGCAACAGTGACTGCAGAACTGAATGTCGCACTAGCGAACCCTGCCAGCACAAAAAAACGCGAAGTAATCTCCATACGCATGAAATTCCACGGGTAGTTGGAATTCCAAAAAGACTCATCAGGGATAGAAATTCCCGTGACAGGAAAACGTGGTCCCGAAGCCATAAAACTTAGACTAATGGAGCAACGGATGTCTTCATTTGGTCGGATGAGTGTCAGTACGTACTTTTTCCAACTCATGGCCAAGTTTATGTTCCAGGAGTGAAACTTGACGGGATTTCGGTGATGATATGGGCAGCCATATCGTGTTATTCCATGGGCCCAATGTTTACAACGTGGCATTACTACCGAGGATTATGTGACTATTTTGGCTGACAGGTCCATCTCATGGCACTATGTTTGCTCCCCAATGGTGATCCTGTCTTCCAACACGACAGGGCCCCTGTTCACGCAAATCGCATAGTCCAGGACTGGTTTTGGGAGCACTAATTTTGCAAGAAAGAAATTTATAAGATTCCCTTGAAAACCATACAGACCCTGTATTTATCCATTCCGAGACAACTGGAACCTGTTTTGAATGCTAACGGGCTTTCAACGCCCTATTAGGCACGGTAATGTGTTGTGGTTCTGACGATTCAACATTTTTCTCCACCCTCACATGGCAGTGAAGTGGTGTGTATGCCGCAGTCTGTTGTATAGATCAACGCAGTAACATAGGTCGACATAAAGACGGGACAGGGTAGGATAGCAGACAAGAACTATCATGTGCCCATAACCACATCACGAATGAATTTACCCGACTTGTTAGTATAGGAACGCGACCAACGTTTCTACAGGAAATGTTGTACCACTAGTTGTCATAAAAAGAATCTAAACGACTAGGACTAGAGACGAGTGTCACACTTTGTAAATGAGAATCTGTTTCAATTCAGACAGGAACTGCTGCCGTCAGGTATTGCTGAACCATCCCAATCAGTTCCCGAGCGAACAATGGGAACGGAAATGCATGCAATGGGTATTTGGAGCGTGACACGCAGCAGTAAGATGTTGCTCACAGCTGCATACAAAGCTGTACACCTCCAGTGAGCCAAACAACACAGGAACTGGACTGTACTTTACTGTGACGTCCCCCGGCGAGTCTCGTTTGCATTTCATTTTAAATTGTGCTAGGCGTCGAAAGCAGTGAGACATTTATCGCGCAGTGTGTGAAGGGTCTTTTACAGGCAGCACGTTGTTCTCTGACTTTCCGAATGTGTTTGCCTTTCCATCACTTCAGCCCACTCATTCGTGTTACCGTGAACGTGATACGGATGTTTACTTCGTCTTTCTCGGTGACCAGGTGTTGCCCTCTCTTATACCTCTGCTGTGAATACTCCCGTCTTCCTGGACGACGAGAGTCGTGTTCAGAGCACTTGATGAATAAATGCATGGTTTGACGGGAACGCCTTCGCATCTGGAGTGGCTGGCCACATCACCCGATATTAATGCCATAGGAAAACGCCGATGACTGTTTCCAACATCGAGTGAAATGTAACAATCAGTATCCTGATGTGGTAGCTCTACGAGGTCTAATCGCCAATGTGTGGCTTCAACTTGACATGGCATACCTAAAGAAAATTGTGTATTCTCTTTCTCGCCGAACTGAGGCCTTTAAGAAGGCTAAAGGTGGTGGTATAAGATGTTAGCGCGACGACTCTCTAAGATCACAAATTGTTTGCCCGGCCTGTTTATTACGAAAGGTAGGAGTATTGTGTCCGAGTCCCAGACATGATCATCGTTCTGATAAATCCTCTGCCAAAGGCCCCTGTATCCGTATTTGACTATTGCTGCAAATGCAAAACAATTTTTGAGGTGTGAGTTGATGCAATAAGTATTTCCAAATACTGATATACGAACGCCCTGGCAGATGCCCGACGTAAACTGGAGATTCCGCTTGCATTATGGCAACAGAGACTTGAAGTAAAATGTCGGATAGCCTACTTTACGTCCCTAACCGTCAAACGAGAACTACGCGAAGCTTCTCAATAGATTGCAGAAGTACCCACGTGTCGCAACGGAAAAGAGCCGCAAGGAAAAGTGGCGAGAACAGCGCTTTCGATTAAGAAAAACTAGAAAGGTAAAACTGGAACAAATCGCTGGCGTCCGCTCTACACTTGAGCTGATTGGGAAACAGAAAAAATTTTTAGGTTGCTTACTGACTCTTTAACACTGTTTCTCGGAAGGATAACGTCTTCAGTCAAAAACGAGTAACTTCACGGATGACATCAAGACCATCTTGGACTTCCCACAATACGTAGATGTCAAAAAAGCTGTTTTTGTTGTTGTTGTTGTTGTTGTTGTTGTGGTCTTCAGTCCTGAGATTGGTTTGATGCAGCTCTCCATGCTGCTCTATCCTGTGCAAGCTTCTTCACCTCCCTTTCTGCAACCTATATCCTTCTGAATCTGCTTAGTGTATTCATCTCTTGGTCTCGCTCTAGGATTTTTACCCTCCACGCTGCCCTCCAATACTAAACTGGTGATCCCTTGATGCCTCAGAACATGTCCTACCAGCCGGTCCCTTCTTCTTGTCAAGTTGTGCCACAAACTTCTCTTCTCCTCAATTCTATTCAATACCTCCTCATTAGTTATGTGATCAACCCGTCTAATCTTCAGCATTCTTCTGTAAGACCACATTTCGAAAGCTTCTATTCTCTTCTTATCCAAACTGTTTACCGTCCTTGTTTCACTTCCATACATGGCTACACTCCATACAAATACTTTCAGAAACGACTTCCTGACACTTAAATCTATACTCGACGTTAACAAATTTCTCTTCGTCAAAAACGCTTTCCTTGCCATTGCCAGTCTACTTTTTATATCCTCTCTACTTCGACCATCATTAGTTGTTTTGCTCCCCAAATAGACCGTGCGGAAAAAGTTACACTGTAATACATTTAAATGATCACCAGCCACTGTGACGGTACACAATTTTCGTGGAACGAACACGCGTCAAATTGTTCTGCATGAGCTGAAGGAGGCCCTGTGCATTGATTCGTGACCCTTGTCACTTCAAAGCTGACGACAGGCGCTACACACTAGTTTACATCGGGAGATGCCGTCAACTCGGAAGATGCCGAGATATGAGGGACTATTTTGGTACAGGACTGTACTTGAGGCTGTTTTCCCTGCCGCCCCGGATGGCAGCGCGGTTGCGTGGGACGGGCGGCAAGTCGTGCCCGTAAGACAATCGCCTGCGGTTTCTCCGGAGAAAGGAAGCGGCGCTGGCGGCCGGGCGCGCCTCTCCTCGAGGCCGCGGCTGTCGCTGGCTGCCAGCTCGCAGCGCTGGAAGGCCGCCTGCTCCACTGTCGGCGGCCGGCGTAATCAGAGCGCTGACGACGCCATCGCTCCGCCGAGTGGACCTTCTCGCGCTGCTCACGCCCGTCGACGCCGAGGTCACCGTCGACGGAACAGTGAACACTATTGTTTTCCTAACCAAATGCTAGTGCTTTTTGATCAAGAAATTCTCGTACCGTATACCAACTTAAGTGCACTTTGTTATCAATGTAGCACAGGCCGTTGCTATTTCCAGTTTCACTATGCCAATAAGCCGACCATTCTGTCACCATAACTAAGATTTACGGTGTCCTTGGGCATGGACGAAGCGGCAAAATATAGCATAAAAGTTATACCATCAAAAATCTGCTTCTATATACCAGTTTATTCTGATTTTGAGATGGCGTTGTCATCTGACATACTTGGCAGGTAGACGTCGAATAAACAACGTGTCGAGTTCAAACGTAGTACCAGTAGTAGTAGTAGTAGTAGTAGGAGGAGGAGGAGGATTGGACAAGGAGATATTCAAGTCAAAGTAGTCCCTTACTCAGAGAAGGAACCGAGGGGAGTAAATGCAGGAGTCCTGGATCGGCGTTGCAGCCTTCCTAGTGGAAGTGGTTTCCGTTGCCTTCCTCCGATTTCTTATGAAGTGTCAAGTGTGTATCTGCGTCCTGCGGGTGGCTGTCTTAGTGCTTGTACCATGTAGTATAGGGTTTATGGTAATAATGAGCGTATGGCATTGGTGGCCGGAAGACTCCTCGCGGGGCGGTTCGGCCGCCGCTCCACAAGTTCTTTAACTTCGGCGACTTGCGAGTGATTGAGGATGAAATGATGATGAAAGACACACAACACCCAGTCATCTCGAGGCAGAGAAAATCCCTGACCCCACCGGGTATCGAACTCGGGACCCCGTGCGCGGGAAGCGAGAACGCTACCGCAAGATCACGAGCCGCGGACGGGTTTATGGTGTTATGGATGAAGAGACAAAAGAAAGCGAAAACATGTGCTGTCCTCTCGAACAGCATCAACCGACGGGCAGATAACCATGAACAGTGTCGTTTTCTGCAACTACGGCAGGGTTTAAAATTTAAGCCAAGACATTGCCGTCTTCAGACTGATGATTAGGGGCTCTACGCCATCACTTCTCCTCCTCTTACCGGCCATACATTGGCAGTGTAATTTTTGCACCACCTACATACGAATCGGCGTAACTCCGAGTCGAGAGCTACCGCGCAAGCTACGGAGACGGGTGGCAGCAAGAGTAGTAGCTTTATTCATCTATGGAAAACTTTGAAAGGGATTTTAGGTATATAATGTCATTAAAGTTTCAAAACGAAAGTGTAATACATATACTCAGGCATTTACCTACTTACGGGACTAGTTTGAAGAGGATGGGTCAGATGCAGGCGCTGTACCTAAAATAGTCGCGGCGAAATGAATTATTATTTAACAGCAGCTCTGTTTGTGCAGATGTGTGTCTTTCATTCAACAAATCGGAGGGGTACACTTTAAAAACAATTTAAGAAATATAGTGTTAGGTGAGAAATTCCACCATGTCCTTTACTTGAAAGCGGAATAAATATAAAACTTTAGGGCAGTCCATCCATCTACTGGACTACATCGGTCCGTTTAGCTCCTCAGTCCAAGGCCTCGTGTTGACCAATGTCCTGATGGGCTGTCCTGTTTATAATTATTTCGCAAAAAAAAAAGGTTCAAATAGCTCTGAGCACTATGCGACTTAACTTCTGAGGTCATCAGTCGCCTAGAACTTAGAACTAATTAAACCTAACTAACCTAAGGACATCACACACATCCATGCGCGAAGCAGGATAACCTGCGACCGTAGCGGTCGCTCGGGATGATGATGATGATGTTTGGTTTGTGGGGCGCTCAACTGCGTGGTTATCAGCGCCCGTACAATTACCCAATCTTTGCTCAGTCCAATTTCGCCACTTTCCTGGATGATGATGAAATGATGGGGACAACACAAACACCCAGTCATCTCGAGGCAGGTGAAAATCCCTGACCCCGCCGGGAATCGAACCCGGGACCCCGTGCTCGGGAAGCGAGGACGCTACCGCGAGACCACGAGCGGCGGACACGGTCGCTCGGTTCCAGACTGTAGCGCCTAGAACCGCACGGCCACTCAGGCCGGCATTATTTCGCATTCACGTTACTTTGGTCCATGTAGATAAGGTTGGTTGGTTGTTTCGGGGAAGGAGACCAGACAGCGAGGTCATCGGTCTCATCGGATTAGGGACGGACGGGGAAGGAAGTCGGCCGTGCCCTTTCAGAGGAACCATCCCGGCGTTTGCCTGGAGCGATTTAGGGAAATCACGGAAAACCTAAATCAGGATGGCCGGACGTGGGATTGAACCGTCGTCCTCCCGAATTGTAGATAAGGAAGGTATACCCGGGGCTTATATGAGATGACAATCTGCCCCCGATTGCTGAGTGGTCAGCGCGACAGACTGTCCATCCTGAGGGCCCGGGTTCGATTCCCGGCTGGGTCGGAGATTTTCTCCGCTCAGGGACTGGGTGTTGTGTTGTCTTAATCATATTCATTTCATCCCCATCGACACGCAAGTCGCCGAAGTGGCATCAAATCGAAAGACTTGCAGCCGGTGAACGGTCTACCCGACGGGAGGCCCTAGTCACACGACATTTACATGAGATGACACATATCTGTGACTTCGAGGCTTATATGAGATGACACAATTCTGTGATCTCGACTGATTCGTGGGCCCTATGAAGGCGAGAAAAGATGAAGGAAAAGGAAAAAAAAAATATCTTTCGTTAGTAAAGGACAGCTTACGTCCCGGCACTAAGGGAAGAAATAAGATTAAACGAAGCTAGTCCAGCAGGTGTTTCAATCTTGACCCTCGGGGGTGCGAGTCAAGAGCCACCTCTGTCGCTGAGGGCGAGGGCGGAGGACTCGTGTCATCTTGTACTCCCGGAGAGGAGCGTCACGGGGCGGGCGCGGCGCGGCGCGCGTGTTTCGACACTCGGTGCAGACGAGACGGCGGCGGCGGGAGGCCGCTATCAAATCACGCCACTCCGCGCCACACGATGACCGGCACATCCGGTTGTCGCCGGCGGGTCACGGCTGCGCCGGGGTCACGCGTGCTGGCCGCCGCCGGCCTCTTCCGCGTTCGGTGACTGGCAACTCTGTAGCGCCGCCTCGAACGTCGTCCACGTGGCCGAAGATCAGTTTATGTCAGTAGGCAAGAGAAACACACCCACCCGCGGCTTTGACCGGCGGCAAACGGCAGCGAGCACTTCTCGCACAAAATTCTACAATTTTATCTCAAGGAAAACATGCTCATTATTTATCCTAAAGTAACAGGTCAGCTCCCTTAAAATATGGTATGCTGAACCGCGCGTCCTATATAAATGTGTGTGTGTGTGTGTGTGTGTGTGTGTGTGTGTGTGTGTGTGTGGTCTAAACATGGTCTACAACTGCAATTAAAATACATGTAAATAAGAGGAAAACTAAAATAATAACACAGGGAATGTGACTGGCTGATGACTCACAAGAAAATGGACAACCCAGGCACTCTGATAACGCATTAATAACTTCTCCCTAAAATTTTAGATAAGGAGTCAGACATTCCACAAAAGTCGTACCACAAAAAATGGTTCAAATGGTTCTGAGCACTATGGGACTTAACATCTGAGGTCATCAGTCCCCTAGAACTTAGAACTACTTAAACCTAACTAACCTAACGAGATCACACACATCCATGCCCGAGGCAGGATTCGAACCTGCGACCGGAGCGGTCACGCGGTTCCAGACTGTAGCGCCTAGAACCGCTCGGCCCTACCGACCGGCCAGTGGTACCACATTCGTCTGATAGTTACATAAAATAGAGGGCAATATGGAACGTGGCGCTATCGAATGTTAACAATTAAATGTACAGATAAAAGTATGAAAAAGAAAACCTGAAGAATTAAGTCTATGAAAGACACGAGAAGAAGGGATAACTGCTACGGCATCTAGAAATACACTATCTGACCAAAGGTATCCGGGCATCCCCATTTCATGGGGAATTGATCAGAGGTATCACGGAAGCGGTCCCTTTAGTATAAAAGGAAACGAGGAGTATTGTGCTATCAGCAAAGAAGCGTTAACACCAGAATGCGTCTGTCAGAACGACTCACTGACTTCGAACTTGGACTAGTCACTGGATGTCACCTGGGCAACAAATACATCAGGGACATTTTAAACTTCAAAAGCTACGCGACTGTTGTTGGTGTGATTGAAGTGGAAACGCGAAGGTCCAACCACAACCAACCAAGACCAGGCAGGCCTCATTTACTGATGGACAGGGACCGCCGAGGTCTGCGGAGGGTGGTAGTAAAACAATCGTATGAAATCTGCGGAAGAAATCACTCTTGAGTCCTGACAGTAGTCCAGTGACTGTGCGTACGGGGTTAAAGAGAATGGGGTACAGTGGTCGAGCAGATCCTCATAAACCACACATTTCCATAGCCAGTGCTAAGTGACGCTTGAGGTGATGTGAAGAGCGGGGCTATTGTCTGTGGGTGGCTGGAAACGACTGGTTTGGGGCGATGAATCACGCTACACCCTGTGGCAACCAGATATAAGCGTTTGGCGGTTGCTGAATGCCTGTGTACGTTACCTGCTATCATGTGTAGAGTAAACAGTGAAATGTGGAGGAGGTGGTGTTACGGTATGGAGGTGGTTTTCGTGATTCGTGGTACTGTGCTTCCGAAAACGCTAACTGAGGAAGGATATGAAGAGATATTACTACTATGGCATTGTGTACAGCATACAGTAGCGGAACGCTTTGGGGGTGATGACTGTATCGGTATGACAATGCTCACTGTCATAAAGCAGCACCTGTCAGGCTATCGTCTATGAACAATAACAATCCTGAGGTAGACTGGCCTACCCAGAGTTCTGGCCTGAACCCAACGGAACACCTCTGGGATGAGTTAGAACGTCGACTTCGCTCCAGACTACGGTGCCCAATATCACTACATTCTCTGGTTTCGGGATCTGAAGAATAATGGGCCACCATTCCTTCACAGATATTCAGATACCCAATTTGAAGTGTCCCCAGCAGAGTTCAAATAGTCGTAAAGCAAAATGTGGACACACACCATATTAATGTCCACTAATAGGTGTCCGGATACCTTTGATCAGTGTCCGTAGGTAACCTAGCTCTGGAAGAGTATGGATAGATTGAGAAGGGTGGCTGACACAGGGTGCAAAATGCAAAACAAATTATAGCGGATGTTGGGCCTTGTGTTAATCGATTCATGTATGAAATCACAAGGCAGAAAAAGACGGAGCACCGCAATTGATCAACGTCCTCTAGCGTAAACTCAAATTTAAGGAATCTCGGATCTTCAGTGTAATTGTTTTCATGACTCCCATGCTACAAAAGACAGCAGACAGAAGGCAAATACTGTGCCAGTGGATAGAGAGTTATCTTTACTCTTCATACTACTGAGCAGTCATTCATTCCGGCATTGTTTGGCTGCAACAACGCTTACGTAACGTATCCTGTACACTAAATAAATGCAGTATGGCATTCTTGCCTGATAAGTCCTCTAGATGATCAGATGTAAGATCAAAAAAGAATCACTGTCACCACACATCCGTGCACCTTTCCTTCGCAGAATTACAATGTAATGTAAATATGTCACGCTTTGGAGATAATTTTACGTGTGCTTATAGGGTAAAACAACTTTAGAGAAATGAAGAAGAGAGAAGGCGGACAATTACAGACCAGTATCTCTGCTACGAATGTTGTTGTAATGTTTCCAGAAGAGGCCTTAAACATCTCAGCACTCATTATATGTTTCTTGTCTTACTTGAAGATCGGCTTCAGGAAAGGAACATTGACAGGAAATAAATTTATTGTTGTTTGTAGTGAGTACTAGCTGGTAAGGACAGATGAACATTACGGAAAGGTGAACAATGATTCATTTCATACTTAGAAATAAGGAAAATGAAGGTTTTCCTGCAGTGTCAACGATCAGAGAATAGATTTAACTCACTAGGATGCTGTAACGTGAGGAATGGGAGGTGCCGCAGGGCTCTTTTTCTGGTCAGTCGTTTTTGTTATGTATATCACTGATCTGCAACTAATGTGGCAAGCGGTTAAAAAATTATTGCATTTACATATGCCGTGCCATAGCGAGAGACGCGAAATGTAACTTAAATGATTTAGCAAACAGGGTGGTGGATAAACTCAAAATTAGCTCACTGGGTATAGAAAGAAACAGAGCGCCACTTAACTGCAACAAAACATACGGATTTGGGTATCACGTTGCAATCTTCAGGTGCACGTGTTGTTACGACATGTTACATGGTACGCACATCTTCGAGCGTGCTGTTTCTGCCTGCTGTTGTAATTAAGCTACGTAGTGAAAGCAGTTCTTCTGAAATGAGAGTGTACCACATCGTTCTTTTATACTACCTTTGCTGTGTAATCGTGTCATGACAAACAGATTTTTAGCACTAGCAGACGAGCAGAACACGTGCGTGGTTTTGTGAATGTGCCAGACCTCCAACCGATGTTACGTGGATACATTTAACAACCTGGCGTGTCAGACCTTCTCTTATCGGCTCTTTGTAGACACTGAAAATTACCAGGAAACAGTGAATAGATAGAAAAGTCATCAAAACATTTTGAGACATGTTTTATGCATGGTGAGAGCATCCAAGAGCATCTAAGAAGCGTTGTATCTGGGTCTTTATATCAACTGATACCACGGTAACTGTCTTCGGCAGATAACAAGACAGATATTCTTTAGTCCGTACCAGTCAAAGCTGCAGAGTTGTTTGGGCATATTAAGGTAGGTCTACAAAATGGATGGATAGTGCATCAAAGCAACGCCGTCGCTGGCGCCTCATTTGACTGCAGCGATGCGGGGAGAGCCTCTTTACAGCTGCGTGGATGGAGCTGGTAGAACCTCCAAGGAACGTCACCAAGACGAGCCACACAAGAATGGCAGAGCAGAAGAACTATACCCACCAGATGCGCGCGCAACCTGCTCTCGCTGAGCCCAGCTGGCACTTCCCGTACCCGCCTTCCGCGGACGACAACTTCCTGTTATCCTGTCGCGTGCACTGGCTGCTGGTGCTTCTATTTTTTTTTTTTTTTGTACTCTCTTCCGGCGGCTTTACGATCACTGGGCACTACGGTTGTGAATCACATAGGTCGCCGCTGCGCCGCGTATGTTACGATTCAAACGTAGCATACAGAAGAGGACTTGTCGAAGAAAGAGTGCGCCAAGTCCACGTTGGCGAAAGCGGAGACGCGCACTCACACAACACTACAAGGCCGGCGATGAATGACACTCGCGATAGCTCGTCGATAGCAGGTGTCTGCACTCGCTCGTGAGCAATGTGTGGTCGCACAGCACAACTTTCACTCCGCTCTCCGTGCCAAAGCGAGGCACTTTTACACTTCGCGATAGGTTTGTATCACTAGCTCGTCGATTAAACTGTGTGACTTTGGGGGCGGGGACTCCATTTGAAGTCAACACTTCGCAGGAACGTTGAAAGACACACTGCTGTTAGCAACAGAAATCGCGAATGAACTTGCGAAACACGCGTCACCGGTGACGAGAAACTGGGCAGTAGCTGTGGAGGGGGACTAGCCAGCTGTCAGCGACGGTGACCGCGGGAGGGTCTAGAGCGCGAACAGTCGTGTGGAGGGGTCCTCGGTGGTCCCTGGAGGACGCGGCGGCTTGCGACCCGGGACGCCGGCGCGAGCGTACTGCCGGCCACAGCAAGCAGTCTGAGCGTCCCACGATGGCCTGGCCCCCACCCCAGACCAGCTGTGTGCCGCGGGATGCATAGCTGCAGGTCCAGCGGCCGGCGCCGCCTCGTGGCCGCGGTACAGTCGCGGCCAAAAGCCGCGCCACGCCGGACAACAGGTGGCCGTCGGCCACAGGCGCCTCACATTGCAAACGCGTCAAGGTCGAACCGACGTGGGCATCGCGGAATGTCAAACTATTGCGCAATGCGTTTCGAACAGCAGCATTCGCACAATTCGTCGATGAGACGAGACGTCACCGTGAAGGATTCTCGGGAAGAAAGTTTGACATCGGCGGGGAACAGTATCATTGTCTGCTAACAATGGAAGTTAACCATCTCTCTCTCTCTCTCTCTCTCTCTCTACTCGATTTGGGCCTTCTACAGACCAAGTAACTAACTACTTCTGATTTAACATCACCTGTTTCCAGTTACGGTCAGCCTCCGTAGCTGAATGGTCAGAGTACATAGCTGCCAAGCCGAGGGCCCGAGTTCGATTCCTGGTACTGCAAAATACTTTTCCTTTGTAGGAGAACGTACGGAGTGCACTCAGTCTCGTGATGACAATTGGGGAACTTCTTGGCCGAATAGTAGCGGCTCCACGGACTGGAAAGTATCGTGAGGCATTATTTGTCGGGAAATACCGCCAGGGCTTGTTCGGGCGCCTAGTGCAAGTCTTTCTAAGGTCACCGGACAAAAAATTAATCATACCAGTGGACACGCACAGATGAATCGCTAAGTCTCTAGAGATGGCGTTGCGATCAAGTCACGTTCTTAGCCGTATGCACACTGCCTCTGCGTGAGTATAAGGCAGTAGCGACAACTGAGACATTTATGTTTCAGGCGAACACTCTCATATATTAACGTTTACCCATGTTTAAGTACAGAGCGGCAATCGTTGTTGGCCGTTTCTATAGCAACACAAGGTGTGAAGTTCCTGGATTTGTTGGTGTTACGCCGGGGGACTGCTCAACGTGCCTACAAGCAGTGGTGTAACACACGTGACCACGAAAAACGATATGAGAATTGTGGTCGGGAACAGATCCTGACTGAGAGGGAACGGAGACGCATTTGACGGCCTGTCAATCAAAATCGCTTCCAGACCCGACAGGAATTGCCTCAGACAGTGCATGAAGGGCCATCCCAACCTGATAGCTAGAGATCATTGCGACGGGAACTGCAATGCAATGAACATTTGGAGATTGTCACCTTGCGAGGGGCTATTGCTCACACAGGCGCATAAAGATAGCAACTGGAAAGTTCATCGGGCTGTAAGAATATTTGACTGGTTTTCTGAACATTCCCCACCTTATTACATCTTGACTGGCCCGCAAAATCTGTGGGACGTGTTGGAACAGTGGGTAAAACTCCGACATGAGAATCACTTCCTAACCGAATCCAGGCGGTTGTCCAGGGGCAGAATTGCATTGTATTAAAGGACGACTGTAATGATTTCTCTAGAAGTGACTAATGTTTTGTCGGGTGAGCTTATTTGACGCCACTTCGCCGACTTGCGCGTCTTTGTAATGAAGATGAGATGACATGATCAGCACAACACAAACACCCAGTCCTCGAGCGAAGAGAATCTCCGACGCGGCCAGAAATCGAACACGGTATCCCACAATCAGCGACCATATCCACTAACCAACACCTGCGGAGTATGTCGTTTCCGAACTTCTGTTCGTTGTCGACGGGAAGATAAGCAATAATCTTCCTTTCTGCCTTAATTCCAAACTTCTGACTACTTGGCTAAAGTTTTCTTTCTCTCTCACACTGGAAATGAGATGGGAATCGAAAACCGTCTTTCGTAACGTTATCTCTGTTCACGAATTTCTCGTCTTCAGTCTCCAACTCTTTGAGATAATTTTTGATTTCTTGCGGCCACTTGCACTAAGGAGACTTTTTCCAGTTGACATGTTCAAAAATTCTTTTGTTTATGCCGTTTCTATTCATCGAGAAACGGTGGGCGTAAATCATCATTCTCAGTTTTCTCGTCGTTAAATTTTGTTATTCAGTTTTCTTGCACACATCTTCAAGATTTCTGTTTTCTTTAGGATTCCCTCCCCTTCCCATGTTTTCCCTTCCTCCTGTCTCAGTCAAGTCCAAGTAGTCGGATTCTTATAAACATTTGGGTTTTACTGCTGTAACATAGTGATGTAACTTTCCTTTAAAGGAGATTAATCTCTCTATTTTATGGTTTGCTTTGTTTTCGTAAGACGTTGCGAAGTCTGCAAGGGGAAATTTTTTCTACGTGGGTTCTCCCACAAAAGGCACCAAATACCTGAATGCGCAAAATAGTCTAGGTTTCACAATACTTACGCAAATGGTAAAATCAAAAAAAGTGTTAAAGTAAGAACGTAAATACTGCAATTACCAATGATTCAACAGTAAATAAGTCAGCTCAACTGAATGAAAAAATATGTTTTTTCGACGTTGTTTGGCAACCAGAATGAAAACCAGACACAAAGTAAAAGTAAGAAGGCGTTGTATACTGGCTTGTAAATATTATTTAATCTGTTTGTACGAACACATTCTGTCGAGCAAATAAATGCTGATGTTTTGGAATGCTATTCCTTCATTTCCAATCAGTTTGGAATTTTACCATAAGACCGTTAGTAATGAACTATACTATCATTGCTGGTTCCTTAATGATGATACTGTATTTGGATTTTCCCTTAGACGGAAGGTCCCCCTCAACCCCACCTTCACTATTCGGTTCTGAGTTGAGCGACGTGACGTTCCGTCTAGCGTGAACACGCCGCGATTTCACGGTGCTGTTCCTTTCCGTGACGGTCCGTTGCCGCCCAGTGCGAGTCGTCCTGTTATCGCTTTTTGCACGGGACGTGGGCCTGCAACGGGCGATGACTCCGCGAGGGTTGCAACGTCGTTCGCGTACGCTCAGAAACGATATTCTGCACAGTATCCGCACCTCAACGTGGCCTGCAACTGCAGCACTCCCTACGTCGTCGGCTGTGGTGGTCACGAAACCCAGAGCGGACACGAATCAAGTATCTCCGCACACTTTATTGGTGATTATCAAATACGGGCAGACGGAATCCCAAAGAAGACTGCGAATTAGACGAAATGAGAACACGTATCTTAGCAGATTGCTGTAAAACAAATAAAAGTATTCCCACTACTCCGTGAAAAAAAATTACTACGTTAAAAAGGTGTGTGTGTGTGTGTGTATTGCACAACATTATTTTACAGCGTTGACTTCCGTCTATAACGTTTTACTTGACAAGTTTGACATATTGATGTTTGTCATCAAGTATTTAGGTTGCACTTGGGTCCTCAGTCACTGCAAAATGTTTGATAGGCAACACGGTTTCTAAACTGACTTTACTCCTCGTTGCTGTAAAGACTTGGCCATGAAGTCGTATTCAAATAATATCCATCATACCGGAAAGGAAGATACTCGCAGCGTTGAAGATTTGGTGCTGCAGAAGGGCGTTGAGCATTAGGTGGACTGATAATATCTGAAAAGACGCGGTTTTCTACAGAAATGGCGTGGAAAGGAACACGTGGAAAAAACTGACATGAAGAAGGGGCAATGTGATAGAACATAAGTTAAGACACGAGAGAATAACTCCCTGGCACTAGACGAACTGTACAGAGGAACTGTAGGGGAAGACTGATGCTGGAATAGATTGAAGAAGCTCGGAGCTAACAGTACTCTGGCATGAAGAGACTGGTACAGTGGAGGAACTCGTCGTGGCCACACCAGCCATTGTCAGCATGACAGACCTTGGATCCCTTTACTTTTCATTCAAGTAGCTCTTATACTGGCATAACGAGGCTGAGCCGATTCCTTTCTCGCCCTCTCACAAAGAGAAAAAAATATCCATGGCAGTGACGACAACAGAACCAAGTTTCTAAGCTTGGCTGCAAGATTCTCAGCTCCGGAAACGGACGGAATATTGTCCGTTTCCTTTCAGGATTAGCTCGAATAGTTGTACTACCAACTTCTTGACATACGTTTTGAGTTCTTTACAACAACAGTAAATAAATTGTGATTACTTACGTTTCTGTAGTCTCGCAAATTATTTTGTCACTTACGAATCTCGTTCGAGTATTGCAGCATCCACTGGCGTAGACGACAGTTAGCATACCGGTAGTTGGTGCCTTTACATTCAGTGTCATGAAGCGCCGTTATTTAATTGTCTGAAAATAGGGTCTTACGGTCAATTTGAGCCCCCAGATAAGCACTATAACATCTGTAAGTTCTTCGGTATCGCCTCGAAAACACTCCTGTTATGCCGCGTACACAGCGTGTTACTAGAGACGTAATTTTTTGGAGAAACATTGCTCTGCATAGTAGTGGAACAGGGAACTTGAAAAAAGTCGTTCAGCACGTAGACCGGAAAAGCTACTACTAGCTACTGCCAACTGTATGGGTCAGAGTACCATTAGCATGTAGACCGTACGTTCTTTCACAAAGAATCGTCACGGAGTATTCTTCACCAAAATGTAAGATTAGAATTTCATCCTCAATACTTGTATTTGAACTGAGAACGTATTTCACTTTTCACCCAACTGTGAATGTTTACAGGGCAATCACTCTAGTCCCTATAACCCCATCATTTGCAACAGCAGTATTATGACACTTACCAAGCATTTTAAAATTCCGTTAGGAGAAGAAATCGTTTGTTGGAACCTTTTTGTCTCCCCTTCTCTTTTAGTTTGATTTCATTTAATCTAATCTGCAAATACACAGGTTCAAAAATGGTTCAAATGGCTCTGAGCACTATGGGACTTATCATCTAAGGTCATCAGTCCCCTAGACTTAGAAGTACTTAAACCTAACTAACCTAAGGACATTACACACATCCATGCCCGAGGCACGATTCGAACCTGCGACTGTAGCAGCAGCGCAGGGCCGGATTGAAGCACCTAGAACCGCTCTGCCACAACGGCCGTCGAAAATACACAGGTATCAAATTCGAAAAAAAATCTGAAATGTTTTGTAAATGGAGGAATCGAAATCCTGAATTAAAAATCGATTATATGTTAGTATTAGATATGAGAGGCAAATTAAAATTATTTACTTTAATAGACAAGCATTATTACAATAGATGTTGATTCATAAAAGAACGTGAGATGCAGTCTGAGAGTAGGCATTAAACACTTTCCAACTTTTTATTTAGTTACACATTTTAGCGTTAATGCTTAGATGGCGACCTTAGTAGTATGTAGGAAAATAAACTTCTTTAAACAGATGTTGCCTATTTGTAACAATAATAATCTCCAAGAAGCTAATGTCAGGAACTCATTTTTACAGATGAATTTGACGGCGATGTAGAAGGCCGATAGGAAGGTAGATCATGGTTTAATATCCTGTGGACGGCTACGTCATTAGGGACGGAGCTCTAGCTCGGATAGGACAAGAAGAATAAAACTGGTCGTGTCCTTCATTCCGACATTCGCATTCATCGATTTAGGGAAACTGTGAAAACCTAAATCTGGGTTCCCAGTTCCAGTTAAAGCCCGTGTGGTAACCACTGCCCAATTTTTGTTAGGTAAGGGTCGCTTCCTAAAAAGATTGTGGTAGAGACCACCAAAACTTTGTAATGTGTTCCCGAGAATGTAAGATGTACCTTAATCATTTGCTACAGACCGCTCCTCTGTTTTGTTACTAAAAATCAAGGGAAGCTGTATGGTTCCAGAGACCTTTTCAAGTTTCAAAAATCTCTGATGTATGCATGCAGACTGAAGCGACGAATGACTACTAAAAAACTTACGATGATTTCCCGAGACTATTTTCCCCTGACGACTCATTTCTCTTTTGGGGACGGTATTCGTTCTGCAGCCGTGCTACCTTATTGTGACTTCCGCAGGTAGGTAGTACATAGAAAGAAGAGATCATCAAGGTCGGCTTACCAACGTACTGGGACAGCTAATGCGCAAGCAAGCGCTCAAATCTTTGTTGAAGTAAAAATCATGGAATTTACGCGAAATGATTTAGAAATAGAAGGTAAATTGTATACTGCGATAAGCAGGTACAGACTTTAGCTCAGGGTTGAATATTAAAAAACTATTAAGGGTACTCGCAGAAAAAACACTGAACATTTGCGTGGGAAGTCTGATAGCTGTGCACACACTTACCAAATGTAATGGTGAAATAAAGTAGGTAGAGACACCCCCCCCCCCCTGTCTCGCTCTCGCTCTCTCTCTCTCTCTCTCTCTCTCTCTCTCTCTCTCTCACACACACACACACACACACACACGCACGCACACACACAGCGAAACATTAGGGGTGCATAACAAACCGTGAGGTGGCTTACAATTGCAGTTGTAGCGTAATGTTCGTCGCAATTGTGCAGCAAATGTTTCTAAAATTAACAGTATTTAATGTGACTGCCTTTAGCATATTTTGTTTCAGGACACCAGGTTACACGATACGCCTCACGTTATTTTCTACATTTCAAGAGAGAATTGCACGTATCTCATACACTAAATTCTTGATGTTTCGCTCGTTCAGTCGCCTTCAATGAGGTGTACGTGGGCGCGGCATTTACGTAAGGAGACAGTTGCGCTGTGTGTCAGGTTCCGTAATGAGCGGCCGGCCTGCGGAACGAATTGAATTCCCCGGCGGTGAGTCAGTGCGGCGACCCCGGTGCTGCAGCGCTCTTGCGCGCGGGTGTAGCTGTCGGTCGGCGAGCGCCTTTTTGAGGGGCTTCGGCTCAGCGTGTGAGTGGGGCAGCCGCTTCCGCCCTCGCAGTCGGTCAAGAATGCCCCAGAAATGGACAGAAGCCCGCCAGCTGGGCGCGGATAGGCGCAACACTACGGGCCTCGCGGCAAACCGCTCGTGCAGAGTGGAAATCTCAATCTGGAATAACTTCGTTGCTGATGTGATCTTCAGTCACAAGATTTGTATGATTCAGCACTTCAAGCTGGTCTGACCTGCGTAAATTATTTCATACTACATAGGTATACTACACCTTAAGACTCAATTCTACCTTCTCACTGTAATCAAGCTGCGATCCCTCTCAATTCCCCCCCCCTCCCCCCCCCTCCTCACCAACCAACACGTTTCTATCACTAAATTAACTATTGCCAAGCTGTACTATAAAACTCTTTTGTCTCTCATTTGACTGAGTAACGTTTCATTAATCACTCGATCTACTCATGTGATCTTCAGAGTTATTCTGTAGCACTAAATTTCGAAAGCTTTTCTTCTCCTCTTCTCTCTATTTCCGTATAAGGCTACAATCCAGACAAGTACTTTCAGAAAGGACTTCCTAAAACTTTAATTTACGAAAGTTCCGGTGCCACTGCCACAAAATGTCCTTTACTTAATTGTAATTCTGTCAGAGACAGCAAAGGACTTGGAAGAGCAGTTGAACGGAATGGATAGTGTCTTGAAAGGAGGATATAAGATGAACATCAACAAAAGCAAAACGAGGATAATGGAATGTAGTCGAATTAAGTCGGGTGATGTTGAGGCTATTAGATTAGGAAATGAGATACTTAAAGTAGTAAAGGAGTTTTGCTATTTGGGGAGCAAAATAACTGATGATGGTCGAAGTAGAGAGGATATAAAATGTAGACTGGCAATGGCAAGGAAAGCGTTTCTGAAGAAGAGAAATTTGTTAACATCGATTATAGATTTAAATGTCAGGAAGTCGTTTCTGAAAGTATTTGTATGGAGTGTAGCCATGTATGGAAGTGAAACATGGACGATAAATAGTTTAGACAAGAAGAGAATAGAAGCTTTCGAAATGAGCTTTCGAAATGTGGTGCTACAGAAGAACGCTGAAGGTTAGATGGGTAGATCACATAACTAATGAGGAGGTATTGAATAGGATTGGGGACAGGAGAAGTTTGTGGCACAACTTGACTAGAAGAAGGGATTGATTGGTAGGACATGTTCTGAGGCATCAAGGGATCACCCATTTAGTACTGGAGGGCAGCGTGGAGGGTAAAAATCGTAGAGGGAGACCAAGAGATGAATACACCAAGCAGATTCAGAAGGATGTAGGTTGCAGTAGGTACTGGGATATGAAGAAGCTTGCACAGGATAGAGTAGCATGGAGAGCTACATCAAACCAGTCTCAGGACTGAAGACCACAACAACAACAATTAAATTTAAATTCGATGTTGACATATTTCCTAGTTTCAAGAAAGCTTTTCCTACTATTGCCAGTCTACTTTTTATATACTCTTTACTTCTGACGTTGTCCGTTATCTTGCCGCCCAAATAACAGAACCCTTCTACTACTGTCACTATGTCATTTCTCCCTTAGCATCATCTGATTTAAATCCACTGCTTTCCATTACTGTGTTCATATTATAACCTCTTTTCAACACATTGTCCATTCGGTTCAACTGATCTTCCAAGTGCTTTGCCTTTTCTGATCGAACTGTAATACCATCGGCAAACCTCAAAGTTATTTCATCCTCCCTGAACTTTTTACGCTAGTAGATACTGACGCAGACTCACTGTTAGGTCTCTTAAAATTAATTTTCAATGCTTATGGAGCCTTTCATTTCATAAAATCAGAGACATGTTAATTTAAATTCATAAAAAGATTAATAGCCTTTCATTTCATAAAATCAGAGACATGTTAATTTAAATTCATAAAAAGATTAATAAAGTTAAAAAAGGATAGTAAATAATAGCATCTTATTGAGAAGCAGCATCAATTTGAACAGGAGACAAGTATAGAATCTTACACATACCTTTAAAATAAATCTTTCTGTATCATTTAGAACCCACAGGCTGTACCTAATATGGCTAATCGAAAAGCGTCTGGCCGAACAAAATTCGCAATTTATTGTTTCAAAAGTCTGTTGCCTATACACGGTTAGGCTTAAAAGTACACGCAAACTAGCGAAACTAGAAATGTCTAGGAAAATGTTTCTAAGTCTGACACGAAGTACGTCAGCCTGGTTAAGGCAAGAAGTAAATTGGTTCTCTGCGGAATAACGGACAAGAGGTTGGCGCAGTCTAAAGACAACAGGGAATTACTTTCATGGCAGTAGTGCGAGACGTAGAGGGGGAAAAAAATGCTACTCTGATTGTGAGGCGAAGACGTTGGCACAAGGAGAGGAATTCACGGTGGACCACATGAAACAAGTCAGGAGATAGCAACCCAAAAGAAGGGCTGATGAATGTGAGCTACTTTTTATGGGAAGTGCTGGAAATGCCTACCACTGACGTCGCTGTGCGCTGTTTGTCAGAGAAACACTTGCGGCAGCTGTACGTGAAGCGTGGCAGACAGCAATAGCGCTTCCATTGTTGCGTGGAAGCTCTGTGTGTAGTCACTGTGTCGGACACTTGAACGTTCGACTCGCCGCACAAGTAAAAATATCTTAGGCAGAGGGATCAGTCGGTCTTGGGGGACAGAAGATTTCTCTGCCTCTTCTGACTGTCGTCTCCTCAACAAACACCCCATGAACTCGTGACAAGGTTATACTGTAGTTCCACGGAGTTGAAAATATCCATCATGCCACGGTTTCTAGGATCTCTTACTTGCACGTTCCAGTCATACTATTGTGACTACCCATAGGTGACAGGAGTGAACAAGGACTACGGAGGTGTGTACGGATCAACGGTACGTGCAGCTGTTGAGCAACTGACCGCCTAGATAAATCACGGAGCTACCAACAATGTCTCAACCACCGTGCATCCAACATTGCTGCGTATGGGCCTACGCAGCGGGCGTCTGGTTCCTGCATGCATGTTGACCGACGAAGGGTGGAATTTTGCATGTCAATACAAGAAAAGGACGTCCACTGAGTGGTGACAGGAGGCCTTTTCAGATGAATCACGTTTTGTGCTCCATCGGACAGTTCGCTGTGTACGGTTTGAACGTCTGAAAGCAGACACCCTGCAACAACCGAGGAACGCTTATGGTCTGGGGAATGTCGTCGTGGCGTTTCCTGGGTGATCTCAGCATTCTGGAATGCGTAGCGGATCAACACAATTATGCATCTATCATTGGGGGACCATGTCCGCTTCTACATGCAGTTTGTTTTTCCTCGGTACGATGGCATCTTCCAACAGGACAATGCAACTTGTCACACAGCTCGCAGTGTACGTGCGTGGTTCGAAGAGCACCAGGATGATTTTACCGTACGCCCCTGCCCCGTGAATACCCTGATTTAAATGCAATCGAGAATCTGTGGGACCACCTCGATCGGTCGGCTCGCACGAGGGGTCCTCGATCGAGAATGCGCTGGACAGCTTTCCAGAACCTCGTTGACTCTCTTCCTGCTCGTCTGACAGCGGTCCGCGCTACAGAAGGAGGTTACTCAGGTTTCTGACTGGTAGTCGCATTAATGCGATTGGACAGTGCATTTGGATTACATTCCCGCAAACCCTTGAAAACATCTTTGTGGCCAGTTTTATTTTGATCTCTCTGTATACCCTGTATGGTCAGTTGTGAAAGAACTGTCTGGTCAGCAGCACAAGGTCGATGACATAAAGTCAGTTTGTAGTAAAAATATTTCTGTTACTGATAAGTCAGATATGTACAGTATTTAACAATCAGTTTCTGAGCATTGTTGGTGTATTAAATAAAAACTTAGTTTCTGCAAGGAGTCGTATAAGTCTCTTGGCAAATGCCTTTCCGAGTCTGGTGTCTGAAATAGTCCTCTGTGATACCAGCAAGAGGGAGATAGAATCAATAATTAAATCACTGAAGACAAGGACTCTCATGGATATTATGGAGTGCCTAGCAGGATATTAAAGTACTCTGCTGATAATGTTAGCCCTGAACTGAGCCATATTTGTAATTTTTCCTTTAAGAATGGTCAGTTTCCTGAACAATTAAAGTGCCCAGTAGTAAAGCCACTTTATAAAAAGTAGAAAGGGATAATGTAGACAACTTTAGACCTATTTCTATGCTGTCAGTGTTTGCTAAAGTTATTGAAAATGCTGTGTATGTAATGATAATTGATCATTTTGTGTCACATAATTTGTTATCAAATGTACTATAGAAGTCATTTAACAACTGAAAATGTTATATTCCCTTTTCTCTGTGAGTTACTGGATGGATTAAACAAAAGGTTTCAAACGCTAGGCATATTTTTTGATTTAACTAAGGCGTTTGATTGGGTTGATCACGATATATTGCTCCAGAAGTTGGACCATCAAATGGCTGTGACGTGGGGTCTGAGTGGGGTGCGGCCAATTGAGCGCCCCAGGGATCAGTGTTGGGCCCACTCCTGTTCCTTATTTAAATAAATTCTTGTTAAAAATAAGCTAACGCTAAATCACAGTAAGGCTCAGTTTTTACAGTTTCTAGCTCACAATTCAACAAAACATGACGTTTTAATTTCACAGAATGGGCATATGATTAGTGAAACTGAACAGTTCAAATTTGTAGGTGTTTAGATAGTATACTGTTGTGGAAAGCCCACGTCACGATCATGTTCAAGGACTTAATGCTGCCATTTTTACCATTCGAACGGTATCTGAAGAAAGTGATTGTTCGACACGAAAATTAGTCTACTTTGCTTATTTTCATTCGCTTATGTCATATGTTATTATATTTTGGGGTAACTCTTCCCATTCTAAAAGGATATTTTTGGCTCAGAAACGGGCAGTTCGGGCAATAATTGATGTAAGTTCGCGAACCTCTTGTCGACCCCTGTTCACCAATCTGGGTATTTTGACATTGGCCTCTCAATATATATATTCTTTACTGTCACTTCTTGTTAACAATATCAGCTTATTCCCAAGAATTAGCAGGTTTCACTCAGTTAATACTCAGCAGAAATATAATTGCATTTGGATCGCATGTCCTTAAGTCTTGTGCAGAAAGATGTGCAGTATACAGCTGCATCCATTTTCAATGAGCTACCACAAGAATTCAAAAATCTAAGCAGTAATCTATGTGCTTTCAAATTGAAACTGAAGAGTTTCTTCATGGATCACTCCTTCTACTCTGTTGAAGAGTTCCTCGAAAAATCAAGCTGATTGTTGATTTCGTTTACTTAAACTTATGGCTTGACTTTTTTCGGTTCATAAAGATTTTATTTTTTATTGGTTATTAATTTTGTGTTGTAATTTCATGTACCGCCACATTCCATGACCTTGGAGATTTGCCCTCAATTTGGTCCTAAGGAACTAGAAGTGTAAATAAATAAATTTAAAAAAAGTATATCACAACTGATGGAAGATGAATCCATATCAACAGATTGCCAAAAAATCTTGTGATTTAGCTTCTACATGAGGCTGCTGATCTGTGGATATGGCGGTCACATTCAAACCAAGCGTCTGGCTGTCCCAGCTGCAACACGTTTCCTGTGAACTCAGTTGGCGACCAGCAGCGGCTTCCCTGGCTCCGAAACAGAGCACAGCTTGTCCCGGCCGTGGATGATTAAGAACCGGTCCAGCCGGTAGCCACACGGTAGCCAAATGAGGCTCAACCCGTCCAGATCGAGACATGAGTCACCGCTGTGGACGAGCCGTCTGTCAGGTTACTAAACCAGTGTGGAGCGCTCTAGTTCCCGTCTCAGAAATCAAGCACGTAGCGTTCGCACTGCAGGACAACTAAGTGGCGCCCGCTGAATACACTAAGGTTGCCCATATATTTGACTTCCATATCGATTTTTGGGTAAGCGAAGGTGGTATATACTATAGGTAACTTGGAAGCGAGGGAGGAAGGTTAACCTGTAGGCGTTGACACAACAGTCCTCTAGAGACTGGACATGTGCTCAGTTCAACAAGGATATGCAAGCAAACAGTTCACGTGAAACGATTTCGGAAAAGCAAGAAAGTGGTATCATAATCGCACACACTTTTGTGACGGGCCTAATGTGTAAAACGCTCTCGATTAAATAATCGCGTTACGACCAGTGGTTAAATCTGCGTCAGATACGATGTATTGCCTCCCGTGAGAATATCCGCGCTACTGAGGCAGCTACGTCGGACAGCCCTTTCAAGCTCTTAGTAATAAATGGTTCAAATGGCTCTGAGCACTATGGGACTTAACATCTGTGGTCATCAATCCCCTAGAACTTACAACTGCTTAAACCTAACTAACCTAAGGACATCACACACATCCAACCCCGAAGCAGGATTCGAACCTGCGACCGTAGCAGTCGCGCGGTTCCAGACTGAGCGCCTAGAACCGCTCGGCCACTACGGCCGGCGCTCTTAGTACTGCTTTACCGAAAACAAGCGGTGCATCACCTGCAGAGGAAATCATAAAAAAAAATCTGCTGTGATCGAATATGGCTTACGAACTTGCGAATAAACACAAGATCTTATTTGAGCATACACGAATTCTGTCCCACTCGTAAAATTATTTAGGCTAACTCAAAAAAACAGGCTGGGGAACTGAGGCAGTGTGTCAACAACTTTAGAACAGAACGAGCCCATGCATTTTGCAATTCGTGAGCGCGGAGTATTGTACAGAGGGTCCAAAATAAGACTGACCTGGCCATGTAACTAAACAGGAAGAAGGTTTGTGGATCAAACGACGGTAGGTGGCCGAATGTAAGCATGTTGTCAGCGATATATCAGTAAATTCTCGTGGCCTGACCTGCCGAGTGTGTCACGCTTTCTACGCTGTCCCAACAATTTTGTCAGTTGACTGTTGCCTTCAAGCGACGTTGTTTTTCTTTATATTCAAATATTCTTTAACTTACGAACACGGGTGCAGTGTCCTCTTACGCTCCAGTTTGAGTTTCATTCGTGAATAGAATGAAGGACAAAATGCCTCTCTACACATGCTTCATCTCTTCAGTATCTTCTCCTTTCAGTCAACTCGCGAAATAAACGAAAGGGACTGTGAAATTGTTCTACATAGTGCCTGCAGCACTGGATTTACCTCACAGTGCTTTTCTTAAAACTATCTGTATAGGAATTTTCTGAATACTAGATAAACTGGTCAATTAGAACAGAGCAACATGGTAATGAACTATTTTCATCTTTTACCTCAACTATACTTCTAGAATCATCGACTAATAGGCACCTTGTTTGAAGCGAGCTGCAATCCATTAATCCAATAAACTTTTTTTGTGGTAATGAAATTTCATACTGCTTTGTAACGGTAATACTTCTCAACAGCAGATACAGTGGTAGACAGCAAAATTAGTACGAGGCAATGTTTGCAGTGCTTAAAACAAGAGATATCACTCAATTTTTCGGACCATACATAAAAATGATTAATGAGTGGTGTGCGGTCTGTCTGTACCAAAAGAACAAATTCGGTACAGAAACAGACGCCTTCATGATCAAGCCTTGCATGATGTATTTCTTCAAAAATGTTATTAAAAATTTTTCCATTCTTCCGTCTATTTTCGATTTTACTACGCCTAACCACGTTTAAAAGAACTCAGTCCTACTTTAAATGTTGTCAAGAAGTTACCACGTATAAGAAGTTTCTGAATGCCTACTAAACTGGCCAGTTAGAACGCGAATTATTTCAATCTCTTCTTTGTCTTTCACTTTTTATCTTCCTTAACGGCTAAAAGAGGAATTTTACATTCTGTTTGTATGTATGCTCTCGCACTGCATAAAGTTCAACAGTTCTATACAGTTCAACAGGCCACGTCTGCATTAGTCCACGCGTCGTCAAAACCCCGGACACAAATCTAACGAAGTCATTTACTTCATGCTCACACCTATCTTTAGTAGCAATGATATCAAATCTTTTGGGAAAAGAGAAAATTAGACGTACGTTCGTTCGAGAAGTATCTTTTATATTTTCTTCATACTCATTTCTTTTTAGTTGCATCCCTCACCAAATTCACATTGTATCATTACTGCGTAACATTAAACCACTTGAGAAATTTTAGAGCGGCGAGGTAACGTGAATTCATCGGAACGAGCGACCGAATCGTAGTTACGTACGCTGGCGGACAGATGGCAGCGCCAGTACGTGCGGCGCGGCCCGCGCAGGGGATTGTGGGAAGGAAAGGCGAGCCTCGCTATCTGCTTACACGGGGCGCTGACAATAGTCGGTGTCGCTCCGTTCTGCCGCCGCAGCGTCTTTTGCGTAGGCGACGCCTGCTGTCTCTGCAGCAAACTTTTCGCCACGCTTCGTGACACGGCATACTTCTGGCGCTGCTCCATGCGGGCACACGTGCCCCTCCACAGTTCTCAGATTGTAGCCCCGTTACTATTACTGCCAGTTCTGTTTATTTGATCGTTTACCACACTTACAACACAAATCATGTCCACTTTTGCAAATGTATGGACTTGCCGGTATAAGTCCATGTCCGTTTTCTACTTTCTCAACAGTTCGCTTTTTCTTGCCATCTGAGGACGGGGGCGGTAGACCTGAAATCGATCATGCACAATAAAAATAAATTGAAGATCATCTTTGTAGTCAGAGACAAATTTATTCCTAATCTCAACTTATCATACGACTGCGTTCACGCGTTCCATTACGATCGAAAGGTTAAACATAATAATAAACGGAAAGCACTATATTGCTTATATTCTACAGGGTTAATATACTCGAGTTAACCGGTTTTCGGCTTGCACGGCCATCATCAGACTTTAACTGACTGTCGTCGCCGACGCCAAAGAAGATACAGTGTTTTTTACCAATGCTGGAAAATATGTACCCTCCTAGACTGTGGCAGAAACAAACGTTAAATGTCATCTCTGACAGTGTGCTAGTAATATAATTTAAGATGTAAAGTGTTGAACAGTAAGCAAATACAGCGGGAGCTAACAGGAAAAGCATTAACACTGAACTCGAAAGCTGTGTTTGTGTAACAGTTTACATTAAATAAACAAACCCAATAAAATAAAATAAATTTAGTACTCGACAGGGCTACTTCAAGAGATATTACATGGAAAGTGATACAGAAATCAATTAAATAAAGAATTGTGGAAAGTTATCGAAAACTGAGGGAATTATGTGAAGAGGGGGAAGTATTACTCTTTGTCTGGTCATTTAAGATATAATCACGAATGTGGGCTACATTTTTGTTGACTAAACACACCTTATACGTCCCTTCTTCTAAATTGCAAATAATCCTCTCAGTTTTCCATTACTTCCCACTCTGTTCTTCCTTCACATTCCTCCATTTTCCTGTATTTATGCATATGTTTTTATTTCATTGTGATTACCTATATACTCCATACATTCTGTTGTTAATATTTATTTATTGTGCAACTTTTTACCTATTAAATTGCGTTACCACCCCACTCTCAGAGGTGACATTTAAAGTGTGATCGTGCCTTTGGGTAACATCTTTTCCAATGTTGTTTATAAAAATTGTATCTTGTTTGGGGACCATAGTCAGTCAAAGTCTGCCCGCAGGAGTGGCCGAGCGGTTCTAGGCGCTTCAGTCTGGAACCGCGCGACCGCTACGGTCGCAGGTTCGATTCTGCCTCGGGCATGGATGTGTGTGATGTCCTTAGGTTAGTTAGGTTTAAGTAGTTGTAAGTTCTAGGAGACTGATGACCTCAGCAGTTAAGTCCCATAGTGCCCAGAGCCATTTGAACCATTCAGTCATTATATCCATTTTTCCAGCATAGTTTTTAACGTGAGACAGTACTGAGCAGTTAAAGATAGTTTTATTTTATTATTCTTATTATCCTGCTGCGTCAGATTTGAAGAAAACACAGCAGAAAGCTCAGTGTGTAGCCTATTTCACAATGGTCAAGTCCCATACCTAAGTGCAACGAAACTTTATACAGACTATGAAATACTATCGCCGTCCCGACCACCTATTCGTTCTTGGCATACCGTACGTCATTTGTGAAAACAGGTTGTGTTCTCCGTAAACAGGGAGCAGGGCGCCCATCTATTTCATCCGCTGACATGGACAAAGTACGGAAGGCGTTCGCAAGGAATCCGACAAAATCAGTGCCTACGGCGGTTAGAGGAGTTGGTAATATCACGGTCAACAGTTCACGAAGTCTAATATGACTACAAGGTGCAGCTGCTTTATGCTCTAAAGCTGACCGACAATCAACTCTAACAGATTGCAGTGGCTATGCTAGCAGTGATTGACGTAAACAACGACATTCTGAAACGAACGTGTGTGTCTCCGATGAGTGAACTTTCCATATATCTGACAAACGGAGCCATCATAATGTTCGTGTATGAGGGTAAGAGTATCCTCATGATAGAAGTGAAATGAAAAGCGGCACTCCCAAAGTCTGCGTTGGTCGCGGACTTACGCCCAATTGTATAATTGGCGATTTTTTTCAGCGAGTTTACCATCAACAGTGTTGTTTATCTGGACATGCTGTAAGAGTTTACTGTACCACATTTGGAACACCTGCAAGTCATATTCTAGCAGAATGTGGCCCCATTCCGGCCGGAGTAGCCGAGCGGTTCTAGGCGCTACAGTCTGGAGCTGCGCGACCGCTACGGTCGCAGGTTCGAATCCTGCCTCAGGCATGGATGTGTGTGTTGTGCTTAGGTTAATTAGGTTTAAGTAGTTCTAAGTTCTAGGGGACTGATGACCTCAGCAGTTAAGTCCCATAGTGCTCAGAGCCATCTGAACCATTTGTGGCCCCCTCTAACTGGTCGCTAAAGTCTGTTGTTTTCTGGGTAAAATATTTTCGGTTAGGTGCACTGGACTTAATGGTACAGTTCGGTGACCGTTATTACCACCTGACCTCACAGCACTTTTTCTCATGGTCTGGAGTATCGAACCAAGATATACAGAACTTGAAGACACAGATTCGCAACAAATTTGAACATGTTGTCACGTAGCTGCTGGAGCGTACACGGAGAGAAATTTAATACCGGCAAGGTGCGCACACACTGAGGTGTATGAATGAGGGAATAAAACTTTATGACCTATCTTGCCAGATGTTGGAAACCAGCAGTTACTATTCAGCATAATTTTGAAGTTCTAAATGTGTAAAGTCTATGGACACATGCAAGGTGTTTCAGGAAGAATAATCAATGTTTCAGGACGTTGTGGTATAGGCTGTCCGCCTCCTTCGCTGACATCGTAACAGGTATGTATAATAAAAATGTCAGTGAAGTTGCCATAGTTGGAACCTGAAAGATTTCATGTAACGTGCGCAGAGAACTACAGAAGAAAAATGACGAAGAAATAATAGTAATAATAAGCAGAAAGGTCAGCGCTTCTGATTGCCATGCGGAGGACTCGGGTTGAATTTCCGGCACTGCCAGAGATTTTGGGAGGACTGGAACGGGGTGCTCGCAGCCTCGTGATGCCGGCTGAGGAGCTACTGGACCGAGCAGCAGCTGCTCCAAGTCACGAAAACCGGCAACGCCCGGGAGAGGAGTGTGCTGGCCACACGCTGTTTCATACTGCATCGGCGGCCGGTCGATATCGCGTGGTCTTCAGGTCCTGATCGCGAAGTTTAGATTTTTTAGAGCAGACTAATTCGCATAAAACATTTCATATAACATATGTCCAAGTTTTATTGGTTACAGCTGTCAGAATGTAACCCAGACGAAACTCAGAGGTTTTAACTAGAGGCAAATTATTAAGGTAAAAGGTGATTTTGATAAATTGCGCCTCAGACTTCAATATACTTTCGAATTCTCTGGACTACGCCACCAGTGGTTCTTCTGAGGTCGTCATGGCGCTGTTTTATGAGGGCTGTGTTGTGACTGTACCAATAACACTGATAAATCACATCGGTGAAAAGCTATATGCCTTTATGGAGACATTTCCAAAAACGCTTCTCTGTAAATGTACGATGTATTATGACAGACAATCTGTTGATGAGACCTGTTAGAGCATCGCCTTGCAGGGCTCCATTATCCAGATACTAAAACGAGATTCCAGTGTCATTGGATGAGGTTCCTTTGATCAGGAGGAGTGCGTTTTTCCTACATGACGGGTCCCCTGCAAAAGCTAGTCGTCAGATTTCCTAGCCGCCCATGTATGCTGGCCCTGGTCGGTACCGAAGTCGCCTGGGCCAGTATCCACCTGCAGGGGTGAGTGAGTTTTAACTCAGCCTGCAGCTGATAGGCTGGTCTACCCCTAGTCTTCCTAAATGGGTTAATGGGTTGTGGCCGGAGCCTATGTGGCGACCTTACATGATGGTCGGTGTTCCCGACACCTATTGCAGAAAACGTTCTTAATGTCCTGCCACGGCCGGGCTGCGTGGCCGAGCGGTTCTAGGCGCTACAGTCTGGAACCGCGTGACCGCTACGGTCGCAGGTTCGAATCCTGCCTCGGGCATGGATGTGTGTGATGTCCTTTGGTTAGTTAGGTGTAAGTAGTTCTAAGTCTTGGTGGGGGACTGATGACCTCAGAAGTTAAGTCCCATAGTGCTCGGAGCCATTTGAACCATTTTTTTGTCCTGCCAGGACAGAAGCGCTGTAATTAGGAGCAGGAAATGTGCAGTGAGAATGCCTGACTGAAAGGCCTTTCTTTTACGGAATTTCGTGGAGCGGTTTGGACCTCGCGAAATCGGGGACTCGGCCAGCATCGTGAATGCATTTTTCCAACTTTACTGCTAGGGCAACATAGACAGGCATCCAATATGTGTTCGTTAACATTGATATAACGTGTCATACGGAGAACTATGCGCCCTCTGGGGTGGAGGTGCTTTAGCGGCGTTTATCAGAAGTCGGAAGTAGATGATCCTTGGTGATAAACAAGTTACTTATTCAAATACGGAAGAATGTGAGAATCCGGAGGGTGTCCTCGGGCGTGGGCGTTTTTTCTCGATGAGTGGTGTGAATTAGTAAGCATGGGGTTGCTCGGTGGAGAGAGAGACCTCAGAGCACAGCACTGAGTTCAAAATGGTTCAAATGGCTCTGAGCACTATGGGACTCAACTGCTGTGGTCATAAGTCCCCTAGAACTTAGAACTACTTAAACCTAACTAACCTAAGGACAGCACACAACACCCAGCCATCACGAGGCAGAGAAAATCCCTGACCCCGCCGAGAATCGAACCCGGGAACACAGCACTGAGCTGTTAGCTAGCTGTAGATAGGGCGGGATAAAAGTGACGGACTTGGATAGTGTTAATTTATGCCAAAATAAATATTATTTCTTTCAGTGTGGAAGTTGGAGAGAGAGAGACTTTGAACAGTGCTGCTGATATGTTGTGTGGAAATTTTCGACGGGAGTTGTCAAGGGCCGATTGGAGGGGTGTATGAATAGTTAGCGATGAACGTGTTGCAGTCGAGTGTCGGGTCTCTAAATATTGCCTGCAAGTAAATAGCTAAGAGGCTTTTGAGACTACCATTGAAGTAGTAGTAAGGAGTTTAATCCTGTCTCGTGGGTCAAAGCGAAGTTGGCGATCCTTATTTACAACGATTTGGTAGTGCAGTGCGGCAAATTAACGCGGATCCGCCAATAAGCGTTTCTAACTAATTGTCTCGCACGCGGAACGAAGCCAGGCCGCAACCGAGGGCGTGACTCAGCGACGCCACGGAAGCTCCGAAGAACGGGCAAAGTGACACGTCATCTAAACCTAACGTTGTTCAGAAGATGGATCGATAGAAACTGCCAGGTTAGTTGAACACCGAGGTTCCCGCATTACATAGCATTATCAATGATGCTGCACTCATAAAATACTGGCAAGACGATCTCAGAAGAGTTACACGTTGTGTTGCCAAGAGAACTGGGAAGTGCTCTGAACTTAGTCTTTTGGCTTTACTTAATACTTTCAGTGAGGTTTTTTTTTTTTTCGTGCGGGTGCCACATACTGTCACCTACTAAAATACATACAAGATTGGGCAAATAAAAGTGTCCCAGAGAACTGAGTGCCTGGGCACAAAGAAACACAGAAGTGGAAAGGGAATACAGCACTAACTTGACTGTTTCAGATGCCGAAAGTGACTACCATTCGTTTCTTGGCACTTTTCGGCCCCGGTCAGCAAGTTGCTGAAGGCGCATTGAATCCGGACTGCTGGAATTGTTGCAACCTCATCCGAAATGTACTGCTGCAGTTCTCGAAGACTATGAGGGTTGTTGCGATACATGTTAGACTTGAGGGCTTCCCACGTAAAGCAATCACACACTGTCAGAGCAGGCGACCTGAGTGACCAGGTAGGGCCGCAACCAGACTGACCTCTGTTAACAACTCTGCCAGGCGTGGAGATTGTGTAAATGTGCTTCAAGGAACCGGCGTGCATCACGTGGCGGGCATACAATTGGTGTGCGCGGAACGGAGCGTGGTTATATGCAGATATTCACGTCAAATCGTATCCGCTCGTCCTGGCCTCTTTTATTTGAGCCACCCCGCACTATTCCTCCCGTAATACACTGGAACACGTGAGGCAATACTGACCTTACGACTTATCTTAGAAGAAAGATTAAGGAAAGGCAAACCTACATTTCTAGCATTTTTACACTTAGAGAAAGCTTTTGACAATGTTGACTGGAATACTCTCTTTCAAATTCTGAAGGCGGCAGGGGTAAAATACAGGGAGTGAAAGGCTATTTACAATTTGTACAGAAACAAGATGGCAGTTATAAGAGTCGAGGGGCACGAAAGGGAAGCAGTGGTTGGGAAGGGAGTAAGACAGGGTTGTAGCCTCTCCCCGATGCTATTCAATCTGTATATTGAGCAAGCAGTAGAGGAAACAAAAGAAAAATTCGGAGTAGGTATTAAAATTCATGGAGAAGAAATAAAAAACTTTGACGTTCGCCGATGACATTGTAATTCTGTCAGAGACAGCGAAGGACTTGGGAGAGCAGTTGAACGGAATGGACAGTGTCTTGAAAGGAGGATATAAGATGAACATCAACAAAAGCAAAACGAGTATAATGGAATGTAGTCGAATTAAGTTGGGTGATGCTGAGGGAATTAGATTAGGAAATGAGACACTTAAAGTAGTAAAGGAGTTTTTCTATTTGGGGAGCAAAATAACTGATGATGGTCGAAGTAGAGAGGATATAAAATGTAGACTGGCAATGGCAAGGAAAGCGTTTCTGAAGAAGAGAAATTTGTTAACATCGAGTATAGATTTAAGTGTGAGGAAGTCATTTCTGAAAATATTTGTATGGAGTGTAGCCATGTATGGAAGTGAAACATGGACGATAAATAGTTTGGACAAGAAGAGAATAGAAGCTTTCGAAATGTGGTGCTACAGAAGAATGCTGACGATTAGATGGGTAGATCACATAACTGATGAGGAAGTGTTGAATAGGATTGGGGAGAAGAGAAGTTTGTGGCACAACTTGACCAGAAGAAGGTATCGGTTGGTAGGACATATTCTGAGGCATCAAGGGATCACCAATTTAGTATTGGAGGGCAGCGTGGAGGGTAAAAATCGTTGAGGGGGACCAAGAGATGAATACACTAAGCAGATTCAGAAGGATGTAGGTTGCAGTAGGTACTGGGAGATGAAGCATACACAGGATAGAGTAGCATGGAGAGCTGCAGCAAACCAGTGTCAGGACTGAAGACAACAACAACAACAACATGTAACTTCTTGGTCAAATGTACTATAAATGCGCGCTCGGGCTTGTGTGTGTGTGTGTGTGTGTGTGTGTGTGTGTGTGTGTGTGTGTGTGTGTGTGTGTGTGTGTAGCCCCCCCCCCCCCTCCCCTGGTGTTTAGCAGACCGTGAGCAGCTAGAGTTCGGGCCTCCCCGTAAGGACGCCCGGCCTGCGACACGGCGCGCCTCACCCAGCAACCGGCGAGACCCGCAGTGCTCTCGTATGAGCGGCCGCGTCACGCCATCGCCTGTATTTTGGGATACCTGCAGGCGCTGCGGCAGAGGGAAAGGCAGAGATGTGTATAAACATTTTCCCGGCCGCCGAACCGTTTGTTTCTGCACGCCGCGTCTCAGAGGAGATCGGCCGCGTGTCGCTGCTCGGCTCCTCTCTGCAGTATAAGCGGCACGGCTCAGCGGGGATATTGCTGGAATTTGCGTGAGTGCGGGCGGTCGCTTTTACTGCTCAAAGAAGCGCGTTAATTATGGGGCCTATGAGGTCGCTCCGCTGACAGGCAGCTGACCGCGACTGTGGTAATGGCCGTAAAAATACGAGAGGCCAGCTGTAGAAACGTCCAGTGACTCCCTAAAAATGTTTCTTTTTCGAGAGTTCAGCAACACTTAAATTACCTGTGGCTAATTTCAAGGTGTTTTCTTCTCAAAAATATCGCCAGTTCTGCACGGGAATGTCGTGGCTTCTCTAATGGATAATATGTTTCTGGACACACTGCACATTAGAGACTATCTCAGTTCTATTCGGTAATTATATAGTAATTCCATAAAGTTTTCAATCTGGTCACCGATGTATTATAAGAAAATGTCACGGCACAAGCTCCTTGGTGTACGGTGTTAGCAGATGTGCCATATAGCACCGACAAAATGAGGTCCAAATGACGTTCGAAAGTTGCAGAAAAACTCTGGATGACGGATGAAAATCAGTAAGAAGAATGAGAATATTAAGAACTTCTTCTTCAGGCACCACGTGAGCTTATAGTGCTAAGCGACAGTAAAAGCAAAGGTCGCAAAAATAATTTTACATCTCTACCTGTGTACAAGGAGCTGTCTGGATTCATGTTAGCAAGTATGACGCTGCATCGCGGCGGTTACCCAGTACGCAGAGACCATCATTATCATCGACGTAGAGCTGTTATCGTAAAAGACTGCCGCACAGGTCGTAGCTACTTAGTGTGATGTCCCGTGTAAAACGACTGCAGCGCCAACTACGCGCATGTTATGCGCACGTTAATGCCTGTTGTTTCTGTTGATGCGGCGAGCTACACCGTCCAAGATGGAAAAAAAAAAGCAGACGCCTCCAGGAGAACACACAAAAGGCAGCATCTGTTGAGAGAAGCAGTTGTTCACAATCACCTTATCACAGTCTGGTTGTAACAACCAACTAAACAGACTCTACGGTCAGACTAGCGCACTGTGTGACAGCATAGATGTAGAGATATACGGGAAATTGTTTTTCGAAGATGGTAAGGGGAGACCATCAGTTCTCATAGTGAAACCTTGGAGTTTCGAAAAAATAAAAAAAGGGGATAAAGAACTCAAGTTTGCGTCTAAATGAATTAACGATGTAATTGGGTCAGTCACAACATATGACAGTTTACAAAGAATGCAGCTGTTACTCGATCTACCCCTCTAATCTTCGGTATTCGTCTGTAGCACCAAATTTTGAAAAGCTTCCATTCTCGTCTGAATTGCTCATCGTCAACGTGTCACACTTCAGACAAGTACTTCAGGAAAAACTTCGTAACACTTAAATTTATATTAGATGTTAAATTCCTCTTTTTCAGAAATGATTTTCTAGCAAGTCTTTCTGCAAAAATAGCAAAACACGTTTTCATATTTAGTGTCTCATTTCCGGATCTAATTACCGTATCATGAACTGACTTAATTGTACTACTCTACATTACCTATAGTTTACTTTTTTTGTTGTTTAACTTATAACTCCGAGACACTGCCCATTGCGTTCAGCTGATCTTGCAAGGCCGTTACCGTCTCTAACAAAATTACAGTCTCATCGGCATATATCAAAGTTTTATTTATTCTCTCTGAACTTTAACTGCCTTTCCAATTTTTTCTGTGGTTTTCTGTGGTTTTTTCTGTGGTTTTGGCTCAAGAAATATTCGGGAACGGGCTACAACCCTGCTCTCATGTCAGTTATGACAGTCTCTATGATACCTACGAAAAATACTCAAGCATCTTTCACGAAATTATGAGAAACACATAAAGAAAGAAATCTATGTGCACCTATAATTATTGTGATGCTACGTAAAATCTTTTCCGCTTTATCTTAAAATAATTCATGTTATCGAGTCAAAGTAAAGTTTTATGGCCGAAGACTTTTGCTACCGGGCCAAGCTTCTAGAAGCGAAAAGATTTCCGAGTAGTCAGTTATTCTTGGACAAGTAAGTTTCATTGTGCTGATACTGGATTTAAACAGAACTTCTTGTAATATCTAAGCCTTTTGTACTTACTTCGAATTGGTCGATGGTTCAACGACCGGACATATTACGTGTTGTTTCATTATTTGTTCATCATTGCGAAGCGGAGCCATCCCGAGATCGATTTACCGATCATTTCCTTCAATTTTATGTACATTCTTTTTACGTACGAATGTTGTTAGATTGATCAGTCATTTACAAAAGGTTCAAATGCGTGTGAAATCTTATGGGACTTAACTGCGAAGGTCATCAGTCCCTAAGCTTACACACTACTTAACCTAAATTATCCTAAGGACAAACACACACGCCCACGCCCATGCCCGAGGGAGGACTCCAACCTCCGCCGGGACCAGCCGCACAGTCCATGACTACAACGCCTTAGACAGCCATTTACCACTGTACAATAAAGTCGCCAATCGCTTAATTGGCTCGATGTCTGCGGACCCACGAATAATTCAGACGGTGAACCGAAATTATACACCGATGTACAATTATCAGGAATTCCATCAGCATTTATTTTTTTATCTAAAAATTTAGATCACGTCCATTGTCATAGGAGGTTTCTCGTACTCGTCGCGGAGTTACGCTTATAAATAAGGTTTTGGTATACATATTCTCTTCCTACCGCGACTTAATAAGAAAACTTTCATTTTAAACATTTCTGCTTTTAAATGAGAGAGTCTTCACAATCCATCCTCTAGCATTGCAGTCTAATTTCTGTGCAAGTTTCAGCTAACCTTCACAGTTTCGAAGAGTGTATTTCAGTCATCGTCGTCAAAAGTTAGTAGCGTCCTGATATTGGAACACACAGCGTGAATAGTGCGTTGTGCGAGCTGAATGACGTGGCGGTTGGCCAACGGCGCGCAGAGGCAGGTGGGTTTCCGCGGGCCGGAGCAGTACAAAGCGGCGCGCGCGTCACAAAAAGAGGTCTGACACGGAAGCCGAAGCGACGCGGCCCGCATCTCCTTTCAGCGCCGCTCTGTATCTCTCACTGTGCGGCCGCCACCACGTGTGAAGAGCCCGAGCCGTGACGGTTCCGCACAGGGGCACATCTTCCGCAAGCTGCTGATAAACCGCTCTGTTCACTTCTGCTGTGCCGCCAGCGGACGCGAAGCGGCAGCTCGCCGTGCAACTGTACTGCAGCAACAGGAGATGGAAGATATCGCTCTTCTCGAAAAGCAGCCTCTTGCCATTGGAAGAGTCGCGTCCGTGACGGATACTGTAGAGCAAAAATCTGTTCTAATGCCAAAAGATAGTTTTTCTGCACCGAAAATACCATAATGACGGATACTTCGCCTTGTGTCATTAAATTCGGCTCGTTAGATGCAGTCTTTCATGTTTTCCTATTCTGCGCTAATCTTTTATCTCTGCGTAACTGCTACACGCAACTTCTACGACTTTTTTCATATCCAATTCTTTGCTACCTCTTCTATTCTGTCCTTGCTCCTTCGAGCTGTGTTCACTGATGACGGGTACCGTAGAAATGCACCACTAACCTATAAATTCTGCCGGCCGCGGTGGTCTAGCGGTGCTAGGCGCGCAGTCCGGAACCGCGCGACTGCTACGGTCGCAGGTTCGAATCCTGCCTCGGGCATGGATGTGTGTGATGTCCTTAGGTTAGTTAGGTTTAAGTAGTTCTAAGTTCTAGGGGACTGATGACCACAGATGTTAAGTCCCATAGTGTTCAGAGCCATTTGAACCTATCCATTCTTCTGATAAGGCGCTCTCGTACACTTCTCTCTTCGCTTGTTATTTCTTGTAATTACCCATTCTTGAATACGGAAAAACCACGTCCCAAAGTCTCCCTAGTTTCTTACCAAACAAATTTTGCCACTAAGTGAGATAACGTAGCAGTCATGCATTTGTTCTTAGAAGCAACAAATCCCCTATTAACAATATTGAGTTCCAGTGGTTGTAATCTGTGGAAAATGCCTGAATGGTTTCTTCACCAAGTCCGTGACGCTTATTGAAAGTACACGCCTGACGAAACTCAAAGCACTTCCACTGATTCTGCCTCATAGTGTTACCAAACTGATAAGTGATAACAGTTGGCATACCGATGGTTTCGCGAGCTACCTGCTCCTCCTTAAGTGATCACTCCATTCTAAGTCACCCAGGAGGAACACAGACACCAAGATATTTTATGGATGTTACTGCCGCCAACGACTGGTAACCAACTGCGTATCGAAAAATAATAATTTAAGAGAACAGATCGAATCAACCACGTTTATTATGTGCATTGCATTAAAGATGACACATTTCGGAAGTACAAGTGTTGATTCCAGAAGAACCAGAGCACATCAACGAATAGAAGTACAATACAGCTAGGAAAAATTGTAAAATATTGAATCTAGAGAACACTCGTTTACTTCCACTGACCAAAATGGTTCAAATAGCTCTGAGCACTATGGGACTTAAACATCTGAGGTCATCAGTCCCCTAGACTTAGAAGTACTTAAACCTAACTGACCTAAGGACATCACACACAGCCATTCCCCAGGCAGGATTCGAACCTGCGACCGTAGCAGTCGCGCAGTTCGGGACTGAAGCGCCTAGAACCACTCGGTCACAGAGGCCGGCTCCACTAACCACTTAATCTGAAAATTTTACAAGTTTTTTTGAGAAATGACTTGTGACTGTATTCTTCCATGTTGTGATTCTTGTAATGGTTTGAGTCTGAACGGGATAAAACCACAAGCTTTCGACGATTACCACCATCGCCTCCGCCAGAACAACCTCGAGTTTTTAGCTAGTTTTGAAGTAACGTTGCAGAGCGGTATGAAATGGTTCGAACATGTGAGGACTGTGGTAGTGAAGGCGAATGGTCGACTATGATTTATAGGCAGAATTTTGGGAAAGTGTGGTTCATACGAAAAGGAGGCCGCATATAGGACTCTAGTGCGACCTATTCTCGAGTACCCGTCGTGTGTTTGGGATCCGTACCAGGTCGGATTAAAAGAAGACGTCGAAGCAATTTAGAGACGGGCTGCTCGATTTGTTACCGGTAGTTTCGAACAACACCTAAGTGTTGCGGAGATGCTTGGAGAACCCAGACGAGAATCACTGGAGGAAAGGCGACATTCTTTTCGAGGAGTACCATTGAGAAAATATGTAGAACCGGCATTTGAAGCCGACTGCAGAACGATTCTACCGCCGCCAACATAGATTTGGCGTAAGGCCGCCGAAGATAAGGTACGAGAAATTTGGGCTCATACGGAGGCGTGTAGATAGTGGTTTTTCCTTCGCTAGTGCATTAGGAAAGCAAATGCCTAGTAGTGGCATACGGTAACCTCCGCCACGGACCGTACGGTGACTTGGGGAGTATGTACGGGGTGACAGTTATTGAACTATATGAAAAAAGCGTAAATTACAAACTATGGCGCGCACACACTTTATTGAACATATAAACGGATTTAGATTATGACATGTTCGATATGCTTGCCAACATTGGCGATGATGTGGCGCAAACGAATAGCGAAATTCTGCATGACCCGCTGAAGTGTCGGAATATCGATGCCGTCGATATCCTCCTGAAGGCTGTTTTCAGCTCAGCAATGGTTTGGGGTTATTGTTGTACATCTTGTCTTTAATATAGCCCCACAAAATGGTTCAAATGGCTTGAGCACTATGGGACTTAACTTCTGAGGTCATCAGTCCCTTAGAACTTAGAACTAGTTAAACCTAACTAACCTAAGGACATCTCACACACATCCATGCCCGAGGCAAGATTCGAACCTGCGACCGTAGAGGTCACGCGGTTCCAGACTGTAGCGCCTAGAACCGCACGGCCACCCCGGCCGGCATAGCCCCACAAAAAGGACTCGTATGTGTTGAGATCTGGAGACTATGGCAACCAATCGAGGCCCATGCTAGTGGCCTGTGGGTACCCCAGAGCCAGAATGCGGTCGCCGCATTGCTCCTCCAGGAGTTCAACTCTCCTGCTTCGATTGGTTCGAGCTCCGTGTTGCATGAACCACATTTTGTCGAAATCAGGGTCACTTTGGATAATGAGCACGAAATCATCTTTCGAAACCTTCACGTGCGGTTCGGCAGTCGCCGTGCCATCATGGAATATCGTACCGATAATTCCTCGACTGCACACTGCACCTGTTGAAGGTGAAGAGAGTTCTCGATCGCGAAATGTGGATTCTCAGTCCCCCATACTCACCAATTTTGCTTACTGACGAACCTAACCAAATGAAAGTGGGCTTCGTCGCTAAACCAAACCACACAGCGCGTACTAATTCCCATCAGGCCCCGCGGCCAACCGTGCAGTTTGAACGTCCTACTGCAAACCGTTCAGAAGTGATGACGATATTATTTCATATAGTTCAATAACTGTCCTCCTGCATGCAGACGTAGTTGTTTACGAAGGCGATTGAATTGGTGCATGGTGAGGTAATGTGGAACTGTATGTCAGCACTAGAGTCCTGCATGACCGAGTAAGCGAGCACAAAATACGAGATGGGGCGAGCACACCCTAACTGGATAGGCTACCCGCACTAGTTCAAGTGACCGAGCATAGAAGCCGTGACCGAATACGTAGCACGTAACTTCAAACACATCACATGTGTCATTATCCGTGTGAGACTGCAGCCAGTACGGGCTTCTCATTTGTGGTGTCTCTCTGTCTCTCTGCAATCATGCAGTGCGAGGAAACCAGTGCAGTAAGACGTAAGATTGAAATCAATGTTTACACATTGAAGAGACGGGAAGGTCTAAAAAGCCAAGTACGGAGCATATTTTTGGTGGTTGTAGACGAAAACAGTGGGTCTACTGGATACGTATCGTGCATAAACTGCTCCACATTATTGTGTTTTCAATCGGGAACCACTCTTTTAAAGAAACACAGTTGCAAGAAACATCACAAAGATACAGCTCCTTCAGGAATACCGGCAGTAATAAAAAATAGTATTACAGCAAAGTGTGTTGCAATGTGTTCTAAAGATATGAGACCTTTTAATGATGTTTGCGGTGAAGGCTTCAGAGAACTAGGCCAAGAATTAATACATCTAGGTGCGCATTATGGAAAAGTTAACGTGGCAGATGTCATGCCACATCCCTCTACTATAAGCAGACATGTCAAAGAACAAGCTGATGCAATACGAAACAGTATAATGCCTTCTGTTATTGCGGAAGTTATTAATAAAACATGTGCTGCGATAGTTGATATGTGGACTGATCCGCATAATCAGGTGCACTATTTGACGCTTACATCTCATTACATTAACACAGATTGGTCTCTTCTGATCAATGTTTTATTTACAACAAAATTCCCGGACGTTAGGAAGACGGGAGTAAATATTATAAAAGAAAGTGCTCTATGAATTTAGTTGTGTAACGTACCCGTTCTTGGAAACGTTACTTTTGTATTAAAAGAAAGAGAGAGAGAGAGAGGCGTTGGATTTGTACAGTACAGAGCAGCGAGCCGTGGCGAGGCGAGGTGAGACGTCAGCGGTGACCGGTCGTGCTCGGTTATCCGCGTGTCCGGAATCCGGACATCAGACATGGGGCGAGTACGTGACCGAGCCGAGTCGTGTGGGGCCGGACACGAGCGGCTCGGTCCCCCCGTCAACAGGCGGGCCGTGACCGGTCAAACATGGAGCGTTGCAGCATTCTAGTCAGCACCTCTGCTGCCCCTTTTGCCAAACACTGGCTGCGGAAGTTTCTTCCACCTCCAGAATTCGAATCGGCTGCTTGCGGACAGAGCACCGTCGAAATAGCGAGCTTCAGAGGCGGTTGCACAACTAAGCTGGTGCTCAGTCTTCTAAACGACGTCGGTTTTGACGGGACATTAGAAGCGCCCCGCTCTCTACCACGCCGCCGACTCGTTCGCTCCCGGCGTGGCCGCTTACCGCCGTCAGACGCCGCTGCAGCAATCGCGCGGTCACTCGGAACACGGCAGAGCACAAATTACTCGCTCTCCGGCCGGCCAATCAGCGGAATGCGCGACTCGCGCGTGGAAAGAGCTCTGTGCGGTCGGAGATTAAGGGCGAGCAATTACTGGCCGCGCTAGGCGGCTACCGGACTGCACAGTCGCCGTGACGCAGGCGCGGCTATCCATCAGGGCTGCCGTGTCACGCCGCTGCGCCGTTTTATTCCTGGAGGCGCCGTGCGGCCCGTCTCGTTTACGCAGGCGTCACCAATCTACACAGGACGCCCACTTAACGACCCGTCAGCCGCCTTCCAGATTCCTATTCCGCAGACACGTTCTAAAGGCGCCGGCTATGCGAAGGGCAGTATGGCAGATGTGTGCATGCTCCGCTTTTGACACCACGGGAGGCTAACCACCTCAGACAGATACACGTGGATGTACCGGGTCGTTATAATTAAAAGTGCAGCTACTCACAGACGCCAAGCGCCGTCTTTAATCATCGCGTGGCACCGAAACTTGATAGGTATTCTAAGGCGTTAACGCGGAATCGATTTATGCTGCAAAAATATTAGTTCCAATTTTGACCACTGGGTGCAGATTTGGGCAACGGTCTTGCCGCAGTCGTTACACCGGTTCCCATGAGATCACCGAAGTTAAGCGCTGTCGGGCGTGGTCGGCACTTGGATGGGTGACCAACCAGGCCGACATGCGTTGTTGCCATTTTTCTGGGTGCACTCAGCCTCGTGATGCCAATTGAGGAGCTACTCGACCGAATAGTAACGGCTTCGGTCAAGAATACCATCATAACGACCGGGAGAGCGGTGTGCGGACCCCACGCCCCTCCTATCCGCATCCTGCACTGAGGATGACACGGCGGTCGGATGGTCCCGATAGGCTACTCGTGGCCTGAAGACGGAGTGCTTTTTCTTTTTTTTTGCGGGTGAATGCGAGAAAGACTTACTGAAATGTTTCCGTGTGTGATGAATTAGGAATGGGGCGTAGGCAGAAAAGATCAAACAGATGAGAAAGGCATAATGTTGATATTATTATTAACCGCCGCTTACAAAATTTGAGCACTGGAGACGTTGATGAGATGCTGCATCCGTAAAACGATGTGGACGTTGCTCGCAGCCGTTTCCGTCATATCTGAGCAGTGTGTTCCTATTTACTGGCCCTCAGATTGTGTAGAAACTGAACTTGTCCGTGGCGAACACGTTCATTTAAATATCCCCAGAGCCAAAAGTCCCACGGGTTCAGGATTTGGAACACTTCTAGAGACTACACGTTCGTGGAAGGTTGCATTTAGCAGATCTTTCACTGGGAAAGCGACAAGAAGTGTTACCCTATTCGCACGAAGACGGTGGTGTCAACACAGCAGGAGTAACAAAGCAGGAGTAACATGCTGGAGATGGAAGTCTCGATAGCATGCAGACGTCACGGTACACCTTAAAGGCTCTCTGAGAGTATTCTATTCAAAGAAGAACGAAGCGAGAATAAACGCACTTGTGAATCCACACCACACAACCACATACGGCGAGTGCAATGACTCTTTGTACACAATACGATGTTTAACAGTACCCCAAATTCGGCAGTTCTGTGTATTCGCTGCATCCTGTAGTGTGAAATGTGCTCCGTCACTCCACTGAATATTGCCCATTCACGCGTCATCAACTCCGATCCGGGCGATAAACCGGGGAGCAAATTTAGAACGTTGTTGTGCATCGTGAGGTCTCAGTTGCTGCACAGTCTGTATCTTGTACGAGTGTAATATAGACCGCAAAACTTTTCGTGCTGTTGACAATGAGAAGACAACTGTGACACTGCACGAGCGTTACCAGGGACACACGCTGCATGGTCAGCAACAGCAACCTCGTCAGTAACTGGTGTAGGACGCCCTCCACTTCCTGATGGCGCAACAAGCTCACCCGTGTTTCCGCGTTTCATTACATCTTCTTTAAACGATTTAGAGACATAGAGGTTCTCCTGACACCTCTCAGTCGGAGATGCTCTATCACTGCAGCCATGTAACTGCTCCCACTCACTTAAAACAGTTTCACTAAGGAAGCACAGGGTCTTTTCTCGATAACCATAGTATTCACCCGCCTTATGGTTTGTCAAATGGCAGTGTGGATGTCATACAATCGAACAAATAGTGTACAGGGCCAGATTTGCACCTGGTAGCCACAATCGAAAATGACGTTTTTTTCCTTTATTTTAGCGTAAACCGGTTCCGCACTAACGCATTAGCGTGTCTATCAAGTTTCGCTGTCATACGATAATTGTAGCCCACGCTGGACGTCTATGAGTAGCAGTGCTTTAATAACAACACCCGGTATATGTAATCGCTATGAGGAATGTTTATCACTAAACTGTGAGCACGATCATGTTTTTAATATCGAAATTTCGCAATCGTTGAGTGAGGGAGGGCTGCTGATACGCCTAAAATCCTGCCTGAGCTACCAGCCTATACCTAATACCAATATTACTAAACGATCACAAGTTTACACTTGCACCTTGCCTACCTAACGCCTTTCAGAGACAACTTAATTTTCGATATCTGATATAATCATTTGCCTAATTTAAAAATATACAGTTCTGTCATAATCTTCCCAGTAAGAGGTGTAATCTTACGTTAATGGTTTAACACAGTAAGTCAAGTATTGAAGTTAGTAACTTCGTAATGTCGAACTCAGACTATATTCATCCACGATATTACAGTGGATGCTGTCCGAAGCAACAGGCACTGCGGCAGCTACAGGTAATATATGAAACGTATCCACAGTTGCGAATATTGACAACGTTCGGCTGTATAATGGAATGACGACATTGAAAATCTGCTCCAGTTGATTTTGAAAGCCGGGCAAGTGGATTTCAATGAAAATGAAGGTACATAATGAATTTCAGTACGGTCATGTGAGCGCAGGTTGTAGGCACTTGGACGACGACATATGGAAGTTTGGGTCTGGACGTGAAGCGTGCTCGGATAGCCGAATGATAAAGGCGAAGGCTCACGACAAGCGGGAAAGCCGGGTTTGGGTTCTGGTCCAACACAAATTTTCCATGTTGTCACTCCATTATACAGCTGAAAGTTGTCCACAGACCACTTAGCGAGTCCGACAAACTTTAGACAAAATTTCAAGCCATTTTGAAACATTTTATCGCTGGTACCATATCTCAATCAATAATGAAAAGATTAGTGCTTACTACGTTTTCACTGTTCCTGCGGTAAAACTTGAGCATCAGTTATGACAGTATAATTTACTACTTCTTTACTAACTGCTCTATTCACAACACATTTTACATGTACTATCTGCATATACCACTGGATGTACCAGCAAAATTACATCATCGTACGACACACAGTTAAGGAGATATGACGGTATAAACATTAGGACGTTTGAAATACTATGTTCCTTAAAATTGAACTCAAATTTCTGATTCTGTAAAGAAACGGGGAGGGATTAATGATTTTTAATATTTGTATCGCGTCATCCTCAGCTGCGACTTCCATTATCATGCAGATAACAATAAATATAAGAGGCGGTCAAAAAGTTTACTTTGAGGGCGTTACTGCAGCGTATATGCAACGTAGGGCGACTCCGATGCACGAATATAAGCACCGACATGTAACCAAGGGATTAGGGTGGTAGTTCGTGTCTTTCCGACGTGCGTGCAGTAAATGCGGAAACGCGAACTGTGGCGACGCCATTACCAAATGCCTCCAAACAGGAACAACGTGCTGTTATTCTTTTCTTTGCTGCTGAAGGTCCAACACCGGTAGACACCTACCGGAGAATGAAGAATGTCTGTGGGGCAGCATTTCCATCGGAAACGACCGTTACGGAATAGTGCGCGACAAGGGGTACCGCTGCTCCATGATAACGCACGTCCCCAGATCGCAAACGTCGTAACGCAGAAGTTACGCCAAATCACGTGGAAGCCATTCGAGCACCCACCCTACAGTCTTCCCCAAGCGATTGTCACGCCTCCGGTCCCTTAAGGAAAGCCTTGAAGGGTGGGCGATTCCTGTCGGAGAGGGATCTCGGCAGCGGTTACAGACTTCTTCACACAGCAGGATACGGTGTTTTACCATGCAGATGTCTTCAACCTGGTTTGTCGGCGGAATGATTGCGTCAGTGTTCACGACGGTTTTGCCTAATGGCCTTCGAACGGAACCTTCTGATCGCCCATTATATGATCCTTTTTGGTCAACTGAAAGCATTTATATGCTTTAATCAAACATATTTTCACCTATTCGTATTAGGCATCATCAGTTGTTTACAAGAGATAATTATTTAACTATACTTGGTATGAAGTGTTTGCTTGCAATACATTAAGGCCGTCTGAATACTTTCGGTATTAATAATACACAGTAGTGTAACTGAGCACGCTGTAATTAGTCTTGTCTTCACGTGGGTATAGTACGAGGTGCATTCAAGTTTTAAGGCCTCCGATTTTTTTCCGGACTGGAAAGAGATAGAAACATGCGCATTGTTATAAAATGAGGCCACGTTCATTGTCAATACATCCCAGAGATGGCAGCACCGTACGGCAGATGGAATTTTACCGCCAGCGGCGAGAATGAGAACTGTTTTAAATACTTAAAATGGCGACGTTTTCCTTACTTGAACAGCGTGCAGTCATTCGTTTCCTGAATTTGCGTGGTGTGAAACCAATTGAAATTCATCGAAGGAGACATGTGGTGATGGAGTTATGAATGTGTCGAAAGTGCGTTCGTGGGTGCGACAGTTTAATGAAGGCAGAACATCGTGTGATAACAAACCAAAACAACCTCGGTCTCGCACAAGCCGGTCTGACGACATGATCGAGAAAGTGGAGAGAATTGTTTTGGAGGATCGCCGAATGACTGTTGAACAGATCGCCTCCAGAGTTGGCATTTCTGTGGGTTCTGTGCACACAATCCTGCATGACGACCTGAAAATGCGAAAAGTGTCATCCAGGTGGGTGCCACGAATGCTGACGGACGACCACATGGCTGCCCGTGTGGCATGTTGCCAAGCAATGTTGACGCGCAACGACAGCATGAATGGGACTTTCTTTTCGTCGGTTGTGACAATGGATGAGACGTGGAGGCCATTTTTCAATCCAGAAACAAAGCGCCAGTCAGTTCAATGGAAGCACACAGATTCACCGCCACCAAAAAAATTTCGGGTAACCGCCAGTGCTGAAAAAATGATGGTGTCCATGTTCTGGGACAGCGAGGGCGTAATCCTTACCCATTGCGTTCAAAAGGGCACTACGGTAACAGGTGCATCCTACGAAAATGTTTTGAAGAACAAATTCCTTCCTGCACTGCAACAAAAACGTCCGGGAAGGGCTGCGCGTGTGCTGTTTCACCAAGACAACGCATCCGCACATCGAGCTAACGTTACGCAACAGTTTCTTCGTGATAACAACTTTGAAGTGATTCCTCATGCTCCCTACTCACCTGACCTGGCTCCTAGTGAATGGCCACACATTCACCAGCCGTGCTGCTATTGCCTCAGCGATTTTCCAGTGGTCAAAACAGCTTCCTAAAGAAGCCTTCGCCGCTGCCATGGAATCATGGCGTCAGCGTTGTGAAAAATGTGTACGTCTGCAGGGCGATTACGTCGAGAAGTAACACCAGTTTCATCGATTTCGGGTGAGTAGTTAATTAGAAAAAAAAATCGGAGGCCTTAGAACTTGAATGTACCTCGTATACTCCTAGATTCCTCAATAGCGGTTCCTGAAACTTGGTAGTTAGGCTTTCACGGTAAAGTTGGCATCTATCTTTAAAAATATCGCACTTCAGGTTTCCTAGTCTGTCAGATCTGTAACAATTCGTGATAACTTTCTTTGTACACTCCGTTAGTCCTATTTGGTACTGCTCCCATACACTTTATTAATATTCTAGGGCAGGATATACGAGTTATTTTTTCCAAGCCATTGTCCACTGTAGACTCATTTCGTTTCCTCATCATCCCAGTAATGAACCGAAGTCTACTACCTGCCTTACCTACCTTTGTGCCTATTTGACATTCCACAATTGCCCTATACATTGTTACATCCAGGCAATCGAATGAGTTGACTGACTGCAATGCGGATGATCCACAGTTGCAGTTATAGAACAAAAGTGCAACGTCGCGCCACTTTTTTAAGAAAGAGTACGGCAAACCCCTCTTCGCCTTCGTTCCATGTCAACTGGACGATTAGCTCAACCCTCCTTCCTACTCACCACTGACAAGCCCTGAACCTGGAGGATGTCCACCCGGGAATATAGCTAGCAGATAAATTCCTCGCAAAAACTAGCAGCTTCAAGGGAAATTATGTGCAGCACTGGATCTGTCTCGACTGGAATGTGTGTAACGTGCGAATGTCGACATCTGCAACGCCGACTCGGCCGATACGCGGGCCTTACCTCCACTTGCTGGCGTCTTCGGGCTCGCGACGAGCGCTCCACCTGTCGCGCGAGGAGACGGCCATGGAGGCGGCGGGTGACGCGCGATAGTCTACTGCTGCCGCGGTGACTGTCGCTGCCAACTGCACGCGCCTCAGCTCACGGCTTCCTCCCGATAGAGGCGTGCTTCCGCCGTGCCAGGCTTGCCAACCGAGAGTCTAGCTGGAGCGGGGACGCCGAACGTAGCCACCTCGACATTTGGGCGCAAACACAGCAGTACCGCCAACCAGCAATTTTCGATCATTTACCAGTGTAATGTTCACATACCCTACATAATCACGAGTACTACGGTACTGCAGAGGTGTAATGTAACTCTTACCATTCTCGTGTTGATAATTGAGATGACGATTCCATTTTATGAAAATAATATTTTGACGACTGACCTAGCCTTCCTTGTCAGCTTTCAGACGCTTCCAGCAGCGGTATTACGTTGTGCTGCTATATGGACGCTAAACAGGTTGTGCGATGTTACTGGTCTTGCACTTCTACACGAGATCGACTCGCACTAGATGTATTTCTTTCCTGCATCTTCTCTGTTATTTCGTAAAACGCGCATTACCTTATTATTTTCCAGTCCTCACGAGGAATGACTTGGGAAGACCACAATAAACGTAGTGTTTGAACCCAAGAAATCCTATAAAGGTATCTCCGTCTTAGTTAACGATATTTTCCGGCACCATAATTAGGAGGGCACAGCGGAAGTAAGAAGCAAGCGAGCATTACGATTATCAAATACATACTTAAAGGGAAATTTATGAGACTTTACGTCTGGATCTGAACATTGTAAGGAAGCGTGTCGTGGACTGTGGGTAAAAAGGTAAACAAGAGAATCGAGGAGTTTGAGATGTGGTATGGCAAAAGAATTCTGAAAACTTAGTGGACTAACGAGATTAATTCTCCGAAGAACAAATGGGAAAAAGTAACAGAAAAAGCGGCCGGAAGATAGAACGGTATAACTTCCAAAGTACTGGAGGGAGCCCTAGAGACTCAAATGGTTCAAATGGCTCTGAGCACTATGGGACTTAACTTCTGAGGTCATCAGTCCCTTAGAACTTAGAACTACTTAAACCTAACTGAGGACATCACACACATCCATGCCCGAGGCAGGATTCGAACCTGCGACCGTAGCGGAGCCCTAGAGGACACTGGAATATAAATGATCTATCATAATTAATAGAAGTGATGCAGTTGGAAGTGTAGGATAATAGGAGCCTCGCGGGATTAGCCGAGCGGTCTGAGGAGCTGCAGTCATGGACTGTGCGGCTGGTCCCGGCAATGGCTCTGAGCACTATGGGACTTAACATCTATGCTCATCAGTCCCCTAGAACTTAGAACTACTGAAACCTAACTAACCTAAGGACATCACACAACACCCAGTCATCACGAGGCAGTGAAAATCCCTGACCCCGCCGGGAATCGAACCCGGGAACCCGGGCGCGGGAAGCGAGAACGCTACCGCACGACCACGAGCTGCGGACAGGGACTGATGACCTTAGCAGTTAAGTCCCATAAGATTTCACACACATTTGAACATTTTTTTTATATTAGGAGCAGAAATGTTCCAGTAAACATGGGTCCGCAAACAACCCATTTGCCGCACATTTGCGAACGTGAGTTTCTGAAACGCCACTGACTTCAGTCTAAATATTGTCCTAGCCGTACCGCATCGCTACGAATTTTAAGAAAATATTTGACTTCCGATGCTGTTTACCTGAGCTTCCACTAACCTGCACCCTCTCCACGATCCACTGCCGCAATCCAATCCTTCGCAGAACTGGCCCTTCGCCCCGAATCCACTTCAGCACAGAAAATATGGACGAACTGCTACTCTCGACATTAACAGGTTGCCACAGGGGAGGAAATTGTGACACGCCGAATGAAACGAGTGACGAGACACGCGTAAAGAAGTACCTTGTGGGAATGACAGGAGACAGAGAAAAGAGAATAAAAAACACGGCTGCTAAGAGGTAAACAGACTCTCGAAGTTAACGGTGATACATTAAGTGATACACTGGTAGCGCCTAGACGCTGGAAGGTGAACTCGCCGCCGGCAGGGCAGAGTGGAGGGTCACGAAGCCGCAGCTGACACAGTAAGAGGATCGCCGCCGTCGTAGGGCTTTTCTGCGGGCCGCCACGGCGCGGAAGCCGGCCAACGCACCACAGACACAACAAACACACTGGCCGCCACCGGCACCGCCGCCGCTGCAGCCGCCGCTGCTGCGTGACGTAAGCTGCGGCTTAGCGCGCTCTCACCGGCGATGCGCAGTCTCACATGCGGACATTTACACAGCCGTAAAGACTGTTAAAACGGCGGAGCACCGCAAACCGAGAGTCGAAGTATTACAGTCCCGCAAAAGATGTTACCAGCAGGCAGTAAAAACAAAGCGGGTTTGTCTGTACTGCGTTCGAGTCTCGTTATTATTTTTCCTAATTGTTACGGTGCTCGCTTATTTCCAAGTCCTTATCGATCCTAGTGCTGAGTTTTCACTCAGATGGCGCTTTGGCGTTAGGCGGTTGCTTCCGTGTGTGATCGCTGGCCGGGGCTTAGCTGGAGGCGTGTGTGGCTGCCTTGGCGTGAAGACAGTTCGGCTCGGCTGGGGTTGTTTGCGTCTGGACGCTGAGTGGGGCCCGATGGGAAGACCGGACCGTGATTTCACGGCGAATAGTGTGGACAGCGGCGTGGTGTGCCGTTTAACTTGATTCGCAAGGGGAGCAAAATCTCGCCTGTTTTAGTTTGTCGAGCCTGAGTTTGAAACACCTTCTATGTGCGGCGGGATGTCATTTCGTCCTCCTGTCTCTCCGTCGCTGGGAGGTTATCCTCGTTTATCGTCCCATGGATGTATATCGATGGGCTACGCTGATCTCCGTATTCTACTAGACGCTGGTGACGGAAGTGCGTCGTTCAGCGGCACGTTAGTCTGGGTGCTTTATGTTTGATCTTCAAGTGCATAGTCTTCGAGTGGCACTCCTTAGAGTTTGCCTTACGCAGTTAGATTGGAGTTTATTTTGTCTTGTGGTGATTCCTCTTTCCGTCAACGCAGGTTAAGCTTGATTCGGCACTCCGTACGACGCTTGGCACCTCAGCAGGCGGGTCGGAGCCACCTTCGCGACTAAACGGAAGCCTTTGAACTGAGAGATCTTTTGTTTTGCATAGTGTTCATAAATTGTTGTTTTGGTATGAAGTTGGCTGAGGTTTCTTATGGATTTCCCGGGATTTGGTCTGTTGTCCGGCCCGGACTAAGTCTCGTTATTTTCAGAGTCGGTCCTTGTTTTGGCTTAATACGATTTTGGTTTACTGCCTGGTGGATCTGGTAGTACGCCGGGTCGACGTGGTTGTGCTGCATTTGTATGGGGATTTGTGTTCGGAACCGTGGAGTACCATTTGTGTGAACTGCTTCAATGGGGAGTACTGATCGGGGCATTATTGGTCCTCTGCTGTATATTATTTTAAAGTAACTTTATCACTTAAATGATTTAATTCTTGTTGCGTTAAATGCAACTTGGGTACTGAGAAATTTAATCGGTTAGTTACCGGAAGACCTTAAGCTCATAGTCATATGACGTGACTTTCTTAAATTATTGTATTTTTATGTCATGTTATTGTTTTTGTTAATTTGCTGATCACTGGTGTACTGTTCCAAGTATTAAAATGTTTCAGGTAGTTATTACTTGGGTGGAACGCGCGCAACCGCAACGGAGAGAGTAGCTGCGTGCCTTACGTGTCCGTTGTCGGCGCGGCCTGGTGTCCGTTGTTTGTTTTGGTGCACCTGAGTTAAGTACTGTGTTGCCTCCTCCCTTGCGGACCCGTCGTGTTCTTCTCATAAACATTTCCTTCAAGACATTTTAGTTACTTTTATGCTAGTATTTTTTTTATTTCTTACATTGGTAAAATTGTTCGGCCTTCATTATGCACACTGTTTGTCATAGCGGAGTTGATGTGCCATTGTAATTTATTAAACTCCAGTGTGCGCCCTTTGTGATACAGATTGTTTATTGATTGAGTATGGCAATTATAATGTCTCATATATCATGATGTGCGTGTGTAATGGTGCAATAAATGGATGATTGTTATTTCTGTTTTGGCGCCCTTCACGCCTCCTTTCTTGTCCCTATTGGTATGCTATCCTTGTACTTGTGGTCTACCAACACATCACTAATCTTCCGCCAAACACTCCTACGATGATCCTTCAACGGCCGTTGAACATCCTCGTAGCGGTCAATTTCAGAAACTCAGTAAATGAATCTTTAAGGCTGCCACAACAGTTACACCGACGTCGGCGTATTGCGTCGACGTCCGACGTCGGTTGAAGACGGCCGATCTGTTCAGATCTGTGCGCCAGTGCATGAGCAGTCTCAGTGCAACCGATGTTAATGCCCCCACGTAAAGACTTCGGATAATTGTCGGCGTAATTCAAATGAGATTTTTTCTTCGGTCGAATCGTGAGACGTTCCCACACGCAATCACTGGATTGTGATAATTTTTAAATTTAATACAAGAAAGATGCGGTGTGTGGCACCCTGATAATGAGAAACACATTAACAGGGATATGCCTTCCTATCTGTGGTGTTACCGCAGCTTAGGTGGTAACCACAAGTTTCGAACAACTTAAAAATTTAATAATAATCCTTAGCAATATTATATTATGCATGTTCAGTATCTGTCTAGCCATTTTAGCCTCATGACTATACTTAAAATGCAGCGTGTCATCTGCAACAAGGGCAAAATCTGTATCATAGATCATAACCTCAAAAAATTGTCTATTCAACTGAGGAATTCGATAGTGCAGTACCTGTGTTGTTTCAGAAATACGAGGCGAAGTTCCTTCGGATATGCATGTACGATGTAGGCACATGATTGACAGTATAGTGAAGTGTGAGTTTAACCTTGAGTCGTGCTCGTTTAGTCTGCTGAACGGCGGTAGCGTGGCCGAGCGGTGCCGGCACGGTAGCTCAGCGTGTTCGGTCAGAGAGCCGGTTGGCCTTTGTAATAAAAAACTGAGTGGAAGGATCAACCACCTAACTTGAACAGGATGTCTTGCAACGTCCGCAACGACCAAACACAACGATCAATAACGAACAACATGAAAAAAAAAAAACGGTCTAAGGCGCTGGTTTAAGGCACCAGTCTCTTCGGAGGCGTGGGTTCGAATCCCACCGCTGCCATGTATTTTTCTTTCCCTAGAACGCCAGAAAAGAGGAAAACGAAGCAACATTGACAAGTATCCCGACGTAAATTGGGCAGCAACAAGCACGGTAGCTCAGCGTGTTCGGTCAGAGGGCTGCGTGCTCTCTGTAATAAAAAAACACTGAGTCAAGGAATCAACGATCAACTTGAACGGATGTCTTGTGACGTCCGCCCAGACCAAACTTAACGAACTATATCGAAAAAAAAAGCGTGTTCGGTCAGTGGGTTTAGCTAGTCAGTGGGTTTAGCTACCCTCTGTAATAAAAAGCTGGGTGGACGGATCAACGAACAACCAGAACGGGTGTCATTGGACGTCCGGCACGAACAAATTCGACGAACAATATAGAACAAAATGAGATAAAAAAAATGGAAAGGCGAGCGCTCTCGGTATGCTGGAAACCCGGGTTCGAGTCCCGGTCCGGCTCAAATTTGATTGTTGTCATTCCATATTCGCAACTGCGAGTACATTTCACCTAAGTCAAGTGCAAAACAGTGTATGTCAATTTTGATGCTTAAAATAGATCATCTTCTAGTTGTGGCAGGAGGGAAATAACTGCCTACGAATTGTTATTACTTCTCAATGATTTTTTATGCCAGTAGGGTGATGATTCTGTTATATGAGGTAGTTTGCAAATGTGGTTTAAGTGTTTCCCACTTTTCACTGCGTTAGATGTTCAGAGTATGCTATTCTAAAATTTATATTTGTCTTTCACACACAGCAACTGATAGCCATTGAAGACTAATTGACATATGTCTGTATTAACAAATTTATTTGAATTCGTGCAGAGAGTGTGGATTCTTACTTTTTAACGTCACCACGTATCATCTCGAGTATGTAATGCAACGTTTCTCTCTTCATCTGATATACTCGCGAAACTTGTTCCTCTGACAACTGAAGAAAGAGTGTACAGTACTGGCCATGTTAGAATAGATTTTAATCTTAATCCGCCAAGAAACTGGCGAAGGAGATGGGACGCATTTTGACCGAGCTGTTGGCTGATGATATCGGGCAAACTCTGGCGACGGTGTCTGACGATCGTTTTCGGCCCACTGTGAACGCAACCTACGGAACAGCTTGATGGATCCACCGAATGGCATCAAAATGAATATTTATGCACAGGCAACTGGAATCGATGAAGCGACCTTCTTCAAGTCACATATTAACACTCCATCGAGTTTAAGGAAGGTTCCTTGGCTTCAAATAAACGATTGTTTTTCTTCCAGCATCTCTCACGTACACGCACGTATGTTGTGCATTTTTCATTAAATAGCATGTACAAAAATCGAAAGTACATTACATTACCGTATTATGTGGCCAATGGCGTATCACAAACTGACCACTTGTGGCACGACGTTGACAGACAGTGTAGAGAACTCTATAATGGACTGTGCATTTTTGCACTCTGCTGCTGTTTGATACATTCGTGATGAGAAACGATCACCGCAGTAACAACTTCACGTAGCTACTGCAGGCGGGAGACTTGTAATATGACGCTAGTTCAGTGGACCACTTCGTTGTTCAGGAGTAGCCTGTATGGTAACCTAAGCCCGCGGCAGCATGCTGTCATTTCAACTACCATTAACGTAAGATACAAATATACTAATGAAAATCTCAAAGAGAACACTTACTGTCGCCTTTGTGTGTTTTACAGAGCAGTGGAAAGCCTTTTCTGATAGTACGGAAGTTCTGTAGAAATAATGGATACGTATGATGTTGTAAGGCATTATGACCGTGCCAATGGCTTCACTCACCCTCGAGAAGCAAAGTCGTTGGAGAGAGCGCACTGGCACAGTATTCGCAAAGAGGGACGAAGTCTCGAATCTATCACTCCTGTAGATGAATTCAGTACAACTTTGGGAAACTTAAATCACCACTGCAGTTCAAAAATGTGTGTGAGTTCTTATGGGACTTAACTGCTAAGGTCATCGGTCCCTAAGCTTACACACTACTTAACCTATATTATCCTAAGGACAAACACACACACCCATGCCCGAGGGAGGCCTTGAACCTCCGCCGGGACTAACCGCACAGTCCATTACTGCAGCGCCCTGGACCGCTCGGCTAATCCCGCGCGGCCATAACTGCAGTGTTGGGTGTTCCATACCGGCTAATCCCATCTCATCAACCACTACGCCAGTCCGCTCAGCGTGTATTAAATAGTGACTGCAGTTTACTACGCTAGAAAGGATACTTTTTTTGTTCAAGTGACAACCAGCTTCAGTAAGCCGTGACTTATCATCTTATTTAAATGGTGTTTGGCATTAGCCACACATTTACTGCTAGTGTGCCGTAGCAAGAAATGCGGTAGGAATCTTAAAAATTGTCGACCCACCGAAAAATCAGAAAAAAAAATCTTACAAATTTGTGAAAAAGTGCCTTACGAGGATGGCAGAAGATAAAATAACAGCGAAAAAGAAAGTGGTAAGTATCAAGTATTGAAGAGAACAAGCGCCTCTGCTAACCCACTCCCGAATTCTTCAGTGAGGGATGAATTTTCCACTCAGATGGCTCCTCGGTTAGGTGAGGAACGAAAACTGACCCGTGCAGAAATCAAATGGTTCAAATGGCTCTGAGCACTATGGGACTCAACATCTTAGGTCATAAGTCCCCTAGAACTTAGAACTAATTAAACCTAACTAACCTAAGAACATCACACACACCCATGCCCGAGGCAGGATTCGAACCTGCGACCGTAGCAGTCCCGCGGTTACGGACTGCAGCGCCAGAACCGCTAGACCACCGCGGCCGGCTGACCCGTGCAGAGCAATTCTTCGGAATTACTCTGAAAGAACATACAGGAAGAGTACTTAGCGGAGTAGCAGGATAGGAAGGAAGAAAATGGAACACCGTAGGAGAATCACCGTGGAAGGGAGAAACAGGATGACGGAATCGAGGAAGGGGATGTAAAGGCGGAAGTAGGTGGCGGAGGATGATGAATATCTGAGAAAAAGGATGGATGACGATATGGATTATGAGTTGGAGGCGATATTGAGGAGGAGGAAGAAGAAGAAGAAGAAGAAGAAGAAGAAATGATGATGATATTCATGGCGATGATGATGAGGAGGAGGAGGACGGCGGTGTATGATGGTCCTGCTGAGGAAGAGGAGGATAGTGATGGCGATGAACTCCAAGCTTTTCTGTTACGAAGTGTCCGTGGTGAAACACTTGCTACCCTTCCGACCAGGGGCCGCAGTGACGTTATAGAAGGTCGTGGCGCAGTGAGGTCCCGTGACCTATTGCGGGCGCGGGTGTGGCAGCTTCGTGTGGCTGCTGATCGCGTGTTGGCGCGCACCACCTGCTGACGCTGCCATTACAAGCGTCCGGTAATTGGCCGGCACTGAACCTCGCAAAAGTGCTTACACTGAAACGAACCACCTACCTTGTTAACAACTAGCAAAGCTGGGCTCACGAAGCTTGTTTCCGGCACAGAAAGCAAACTGAGAGGTGTGGCGTATTAGTAAAGCAATTTGGATGAATCCAATACTGCATAATGATGTTATCTGAGAACATTCCTATCCTCCTCGTAACATAAGCTAAGTAGCAACCTCACATAACTACTGCTGGCGGGAGACTTGCAATATGGCGCTAGTTCGGTGGACCACTTCGTTGTTGAGGAGTAGCGCTGCTAGCTCAAAGTGCGTAAGTAGCAGCTTGTGTTTCGGGCACAGGAGTTGATTTTGAATGAACACTTCGTGTCCATGTCGAGATAGAATCCATAGCGACAGAAGTAAGTATACAGTGTGATTCAAAATTCGTATTACTGGCTTAGAGGGGCTGTAGAGAGGACTTAGTAGATGAAGTTTTAATGAGAAACTCATGCACGGAAATGTACCGTTTGGATGTAAAATCAGTTTGAGGATCGGATCACCTGTAAATCTCTTCGCTTCACGGTACGCACACAGCGGCGGCAGTGTGCTCCGACCCGTATGCTGCAGGAGCACATGGCATCGGCCATGTTTCGAGTACCTGTCCTCGGATTCTCTCCTACGTGACGGAGGACGTCCCCGTGTAGCGCCTGCGTGGAGCACCACAGCCTAGCTTCCTATTTTCCAACGTACTAATTTCTCGCTGCTGTTGTTGTTGTAATCGGACGGAAGTGTTACGTGCTGTCATAATTACAACAGGTACTGATGAAGGCCCACTCTTCTCAGCTCGTTTGCGTACCGTGAGGGTGGAGATTTGAAAGTAATCCGATCTTCAAACTTAGGGTATAAACAAAAAGTACATTCCCGAACATGAATTCCTTATCAAAACTTCATCTATTAAGTCCCATCTACAAATTCTAGAACCCTGTGACAGGTATTTTGAATCACCATGTGCAGGCTCAAATGTTTCAAATGGCTCTCAGCACTATGCGACTTAACTTCTGAGGTCATCAGTCGCATAGAACTTAGAACTAATTAAACCTAAGTAACCTAAGGACATCACACACATCCATACCCGAGGCAGGATTCGAACCTGCGACCGTAGCGGTCGCCCGGTTCCAGACTGCAGCGTCTAGAACCGCACGGGCACTCCGGCCGGCACTATGTATAGGACAGAGTTTTGTACGTAGATGGTAGTGTACATAGGAACACATGATTTTCCCTGTTCGGTGTTTTAATCTGATGACCGATTTTAGAACCACATAATGGAACGCACATTAGAGACCACCATAAGCAGTTTCCTGTTTTTGAGACATGACGTTGTGTTTTGTGCAGCGTTTGTAAACATTACGAGTTCTGCGTATTTGAATGATGTATAATATATTAATGCTGCCTTGTATATCAAACTGATACATAAGGTGACTTCCCTGGCAGGTCATGTGCATCAAATTGATACACATACTTTACGCTGGATGTATATGGCTGCCCAGGCCTCCCGGAAAGGCTGTGTACATTAGGTTCCGAAATTCGTAGACGGTTCCTCTTCATATTTGTCAATTACAACCTCCTCTCAAGCTTGGCAGCTACATGTAAGGATTGTCCGAATGAGAAGTTCTTGCGCTTGTACTGTCTTTTTCATTGTTCAGACTTGTAAAGTATGAAGTCATTAATTGATTCAATTATGTTGTTACATCTGTTATGAATTTCTAAACCGACATGTTGAATTCAGAATTTAAATTATTTTTGCTCCATGCTTCGAAAAGATAAATTTCAATCGTCTGAAATGCTGAAAGGATTCTTTATTTCTTATTAACGGTTATGCACAATTCCTATAGACATGGTCTAGCAGGAGCGATACTAAAGAAATTAACTTCATAAGGCCATGTGTATAACAATTATAGACACTCGAAAAAGGTCTCGGCCGATAGATAACCTAGGATGATTCAAGGCCGGCAGCCAATGTATCCATGTTAATTCGTCAGTTACCGAGTTTTATGGTGAGTCACATTCTATAAATCAATAAACTAGTTACATGACGTGTGGATGGTTAAGCCATACTTCACTAGTAGTGCACCTTCTTGTACCCTGAATCAGAAGGCCTTATTACCACGGAAAACGTGACAATTGCAAATGAGGTGAACTTCTTTATTGGTTTACCAATTTTCCCTGTCTCGAGAATGGAAATCTGTGTTAGTTACCAACAGCTTGAGCTACAAAATGTTTTTAACTTTTAACTGGTTCTTGACAATACTTCTTCTTTATCTTACTGATTGATATATAGTGGAGTAATAATGTAATACAGACTCTCAAATACTGTATTAATAATATTTTCTCGATTGCAACACTTTTAAATTGAAATAGCGTATTTGTTCGTAGGCACATGTAACTTGGAACAGTTTTCCACATTTGTAAAAATCTTACCTTTCAGTAGCAATTTTTGTAATTACAGAGATGAGACTGCAGCACACAAAGTGAACGCTAACATTTTAGAATGGAATAAGCAAATATGTTAAACTTCTATTACAGGGCTGGCTAGAGGCCGAAGTCTGTGTTCTAAGGTACAATACTCTCCTCTACATTTGTGTGATTACGTATGAGATACTGTGCTAGACGTCTTCAAACAACATATGAAACAGCGTGAATTGCTGCGTAGCAGGTCGTCAAATTTAAGAAAAAATCACAGATTATTCATGCAAGCAGTTTATCATCAACCATGACGGTGTTCAGTGGACCCTTTCTTAAACGACAAGAAAACTAAGGTGGTCAGCAGGAATCGAAGCCTGCCTTAGACCTCAGCCGTCAGCAAAGGAAACCGCTTCAACATGGATGTGATTGTTAAGTATCGTGCTGTACTTTCTTGTTTATTTAGTTAGTAGGATCGGCGTATAGTACTCTCACAAGAAATTATAAAGCCGTAAACCAGTTTAAATTCTTAGGAGTGATTACCCATTGCTCAGGAAGCGCTCACGGCGTCCATTAAGATGTCAACTACGTTTAATGCGAAGAACTCTAAGCGTATTTCGAGCTACAGTTGGAAAGAATCCACAGTAGCACGATGGGAAATATATAAATAGGGCTAATTAGTTTCAAGAGATCCGCTTCAGTTGTACCGATGGTTTATCAAACCCACGGCCTGTTTCGGGATGTTAAATCCCATCTTCAGGTGTATAAAATTATTGTATTTGGTCATGCATAATGTCAGTCCCAGACCCAGTCCGACGGCGGACAGTTTCCGTTTAAAATGCAGTAATTTGGTGAAGCTGTTCTGAGTGGCCGGACCGCACATTATGCATGACCAAGTACAATAATTTTATGAACCTGAAGATGGATTTTTACATCCGAAAACCGGTCGTGGATTGAATAAATCAGTAGTGCAACTATCGCGGACCTCTTTAAATTAATTAATCATTTCTCTCAGTTGGGGATGTCCTACACAGCAAATTTTGTGACAGAAGTAGGAAAGACAGAGCAGAGCTAAATGCAGACGCGAATATGGCATCAAATGTTTGAGCAATCTCCACCTGCAGAAATGGCGCGGCACGCGTGGCCCCACCGTCTGTCACACGTGTCCGTCAGCGGCCTCCGCCAATCAAAACAGCTCAGAGCGGGACGCAAGGCGGCAGCTGTCAGCGCAAATAAACAGCCGGCGTCGGCGGAAGTCGCCGCCCGCGGAGAACACGCCGGCGGCGGACTCGAGGCCCCGTGTCGGGTGCTGCGTCTCCCACCTCGGGGGGCTGCCTCTGCTCTGTCCGCGTATTTCTAACTGAAGGGACAGCGCGTGGCATACATCGGGCACAGTAAGGGCCCTACCGCACTGGGATGCCACGGCAGGTCCGCTGGCAGAGACGCCAGACAGCAGAAGAGTGGGACGCAGTGGAGCGTGCCGCACCCGGCGTCTACCTGAGCGTGGCGGCTCTGCCGGCAGAGCGGCCGCCGTGAGCTTCTGCCGGCAGGCCTGCCTTCCTGGCGGCTGACCGCCGCTCCAGCACCAGCGCATCAGCGCGCCAGCACAGCTGACAAGCGAAACCTGCCGCTCACCCCTACCTAGCTTTATCCTGCCCGCTGTGGATAGTTTTGACACCGAATCTTTTATCTGCGAGATTCAGATGACATTAGCAACTTGCAACACTCCATCTCACAACCATTCTAAACGCAATTGGAAAAAAAGTTGGCAATTACGAGGGTCATAAATGAAACTCGGTTTGAAGAATAAGCCTCTCCACGTCGCAGTCACGTTCAAACTACTTACAGCAGCGCACTTTCTGGCCTCAGGCTGGATGGAGATAGGGGAATTATCTGTGTTTCTCCTGGCGTATACAACTTTCAAATAACTTCCGGGAATTCAGCCAGGTAACACTTTCAGCGACCGCCGATATTTCGGCGGGAGAACACTCCGCCAATTTTAAGGCAAACTGCAAAGGACAGGTGGCGTGCATGCAAATTTAAAATCTCGGTTCTCGGACTGAAGCAGGAAAGATAACACACACACTGAACACTATTGCCACCAAAGATGACCAAAGTCAGAGCTATCGATAGTGAGACTATGAATTCGCAGGTGAGGTAGCATTGATTCTGTCCCTACGTTTCTTGACAAGGGAGAGAGCCGGATTCCAGACAGAGTTTAAACAGAAACCTCCATCCCTGTTAACGAGGTTGCTCGCTAATTTAATCTCAACTGCCTCCCTAATACCACTGTCCCAATAGCTGGACGTGCATGCCGATATCTCGGTGTTATTATATAACATGGGGTGACCAGTATCCAAGCAAAGTTCGGCAATAGCACATCTACTTGGCTGCTGTAATCGTGTGTGCCGTTTATGCTCAGTACATCAGTCCTCCACGGCCCTGATAGTTTGACCAATATATGCCATGCCGCAGCTAGAAGGAATACGACATACACCCGCCTTACGCAGTCCAAGATCATCCTTAACGGAACTCAAAAGCGCTCTAATTTTAGATGGAGGTCGGAAAACACATTCAACATCGTATTTCCGTGAAATACGACCGATCTTGTTGGACGTGTTTCCTACGTAAGGCTCTCTCCCTTGTCAATAGTAGAGGGACAGAGTCTATGCTACCTCACCTGCGAATTCATAGCCTCACTATCAATAGCTCTTCGGTCATCTTTGGTGGCACTAGTGTTCAGTGTGTGTGTTATCTTTCCTGCTTCAGTCCGAGAACCGAGATTTTAAATTTGCATGTACACCGCCTGTCCGTTGCAGTTTGCCTTGAAAATGGCGAATGTTTCATCCAACAATGTGTCAATCCTCATTTCAGTGGAAATGTTCTCTTTACGGATGAGGCTTCATTCCAGCGTGATCAAATTGTAAATTTTCACAATCAACATGTGTGGGATGACGAGAATCTGCACGCAATTGTGCAATCACGTCATCAACACAGATTTTCTGTGAACGTTTGGGCAGGCATTGTTGGTGATGTTTTGATTGGGCCCCATGTTCTTCCACCTACGCTCAATGAAGACCGTTATCATGATTTCATACGGGATACTCTACCTGTGCTGCTAGAATATGTGCCTTTACAAGTACGACACAACATGTGGTTCATGCACGATGGAGCTCCTGCACATTTCAGTCGAAGTGTTCGTACGCTTCTCAACAACAGATTCGGTGACGGATGGTTTGGCAGAGGCGGACCAATTCCATGGCCTCCACGCTCTCCTGACCTCAACCCTCTTGACTTTCATTTATGGGGGCATTTGAAAGCTCTTGTCTACGCAACCCCGGTACCAAATGTAGAGACTCTTCGTGCTCGTATTGTGGACGGCTGTGATACAATACGCCATTCTCCAGGGCTGCATCAGCGCATCAGGGATTCCATGCGACGGAGGGTGGATGCATGTATCCTCGCTAACGGAGGACATTTTGAACATTTCCTGCAACAAAGTGTTTGAAGTCACGCTGGTACGTTCTGTTGCTGTGTGTTTGCATTCCATGATTAATGTGATTTGAAGAGAAGTAATAAAATGAGCTCTAAACTGGAAAGTAAGCGTTTCTTTGTGTGCGAGGAATGTTTCCTGAAAGTTTGGCCGTACCCTTTTGTAACACCCTGTATACTCGTAAAAAATGTCCTTTTTTTCTAGAAGTAATTACGAGTGTAATGAAAATGAACTGGTAGTTAGCGGGACAAATCACGAGAACGGACAGTAGCTGGAATAAGGTAGTCCTTTGCTAGATTTCAAGAGATACGAAAATACCGTGACGACGACGACCTAAAGGAAGGCAGGTAGACGACACTAGAAAACACGCAGGAGTGACAGTGAGTGATGCGAGTAGTTGGCGAGAGTAACAGATGGAAACGTTTGGAGGAGGTCGGTGTCAGATGTCAAATAGTGACACAAGGATTTAGCAGGGCTGGCGAGTAGCGGCGGCGTTGCCTTGTAGAAACAAACGCGCAGAGCGGCTGCCGGCGGCCGGGCTGCCCTTGCGCCTAATGGCCCGTCATCCGGCTGACAGCGCGGCCAGCCACGCCCCCTACGTACCTGCCGCCTGCCGCCACTGGAAATAGCGCCGCATCTGCAATCAGTCAGAGTGGCCGCCCGTTTGTGTGCGCGCGCGTGAAAAATCGCTGGTCGCCCACTGGACACGCCGTATAATCAGTTCCAATCCCCTGAGGCGTCGAGCACTGCGGAATTCCCGTCGCATTGGTTTCAACACTCGTAGCGCCGCGTTTCAAATTAGACCTGTACGATGGATTAGAAAGAGGCGAAAGTTATTTTTTATTGGTGTCAGCTTGTTTGGTAACAGATCACAGTCTCTATACGTGCGAAACGTTACGAAATTTCTACTAATTTACGCTCGAAGTCTGTTCAGATAGCAGAGTACGGCGGCATTCAGAAGCAGATGGGAAGTGAGCCAGTTTTACAAGTTTTTCAGCGACTTTACGTTACTCCGAGTACGAGAGAATATAGCAAACCAACATTCAAATATATTATTTTCCTCTGCAGGTTACCATTACTGTGAACGTGTGTGTGTGTGTGTGTGTGTGTGTGTGTGTGTGTGTGTGTGGTTCAAATGGCTCTGAGCACTATGGGACTTCTGATGTCATCAGTCTCCTAGAACTTAGAACTAATTAAACCTAACTAAGCTAAGTACATCACACACATTCATGCCCGAGGCTGGATTCGAACTTGCGACCGTAACGGTCGCTCGGTTCCAGACTGTAGCGCCTAGAACCGCACGGCCACTCCGGCCGGCGTGTGTGTGTGTGTGTGTGTGTGTGTGTGTGTGTGTGTGTGTGTTAAACTTAATTATCTTCAAGAACATTTTAATCACAATCATACGTATATATAGTTCCTGGTATAGATAAGTTAAGTCTATGGAACCTGCGAGAGTTTAGATGTCTCTCTCCCGTCGGCCTCTGTGGCCGAGCGGTTCTAGGTGCTTCAGTCCGGAACCGCGCGGCCGCTACGGTCGAAGATTCGAATCCTGCCTGGAGCATGTATGTGTGTGATGTCCTTAAGTTAGTTAGGTTTAAGTACACTCCTGGAAATTGAAATAAGAACACCGTGAATTCATTGTCCCAGGAAGGGGAAACTTTATTGACACATTCCTGGGGTCAGATACATCACATGATCACACTGACAGAACCACAGGCACATAGACACAGGCAACAGAGCATGCACAATGTCGGCACTAGTACAGTGTATATCCACCTTTCGCAGCAATGCAGGCTGCTATTCTCCCATGGAGACGATCGTAGAGATGCTGAATGTAGTCCTGTGGAACGACTTGCCATGCCATTTCCACCTGGCGCCTCTCAGTTGGACCAGCGTTCGTGCTGGACGTGCAGACCGCGTGAGACGACGCTTCATCCAGTCCCAAACATGCTCAATGGGGGACAGATCCGGAGATCTTCCTGGCCAGGGTAGTTGACTTACACCTTCTAGAGCACGTTGGGTGGCACGGGATACATGCGGACGTGCATTGTCCTGTTGGAACAGCAAGTTCCCTTGCCGGTCTAGGAATGGTAGAACGATGGGTTCGATGACGGTTTGGATGTACCGTGCACTATTCAGTGTCCCCTCGACGATCACCAGTGGTGTACGGCCAGTGTAGGAGATCGCTCCCCACACCATGATGCCGGGGGTTGGCCCTGTGTGCCTCGGTCGTATGCAGTCCCGATTGTGGCGCTCACCTGCACGACGCCAAACACGCATACGACCATCATTGGCACCAAGGCAGAAGCGACTCTCATCGCTGAAGACGACACGTCTCCATTCGTCCCTCCATTCACGCCTGTCGCGACACCACTGGAGGCGGGCTGCACGATGTTGGGGCGTGAGCGGAAGACGGCCTAACGGTGTGCGGGACCGTAGCCCAGCTTCATAGAAGGGTTGCGAATGGTCCTCGCCGATACCCCAGGAGCAACAGTGTCCCTAATTTGCTGGGAAGTGGCGGTGCGGTCCCCTACGGTACTGCGTAGGATCCTACGGTCTTGGCGTGCATCCGTGCGTCGCTGCGGTCCGGTCCCAGGTCGACGGGCACGTGCACCTTCCGCCGACCACTGGCGACAACATCGATGTACTGTGGAGACCTCACGCCCCACGTGTTGAGCAATTCGGCGGTACGTCCACCCGGCCTCCCGCATGCCCACTATACGCCCTCGTTCAAAGTCCGTCAACTGCACATATGGTTCACGTCCACGCTGTCGCGGCATGCTACCAGTGTTAAAGACTGCGATGGAGCTCCGTATGCCACGGCAAACTGGCTGACACTGACGGCGGCGGTGCACAAATGCTGCGCAGCTAGCGCCATTCGACGGCCAACACCGCGGTTCCTGGTGTGTCCGCTGTGCCGTGCGTGTGATCATTGCTTGTACAGCCCTCTCGCAGTGTCCGGAGCAAGTATGGTGGGTCTGACACACCGGTGTCAATGTGTTCTTTTTTCCAATTCCAGGAGTGTAGTTCTAAGTCTAGGGGACTGATGACCTCAGATGTTAAGTCCCATAGTGCTTAGAGCCATTTTTTGTCTCTTACTTGCTCGGAAGCGGTAGAAACCAGAGAGTCAATTCCGACGCTGCGGTTGATAATGGAAGCAAGGGTAAATCAAGGCACGTTCACAGGATTTGTCGACCGGGCAAAAACGTGCGACGATGTCAAATGGTGCAAAATGTTCGAAATTCTGGCAAAAATACGAGTAAGCTTAAGGGAAAGACTGATAATACAAAGTATGCACAAGAACCAAAGAGAAAAACAAGGGAGGTAGACCAAGAACGAAGAGCTCGGTTTCAAAAGTGTGTAAGACATGGATGTAGTCTTTCGTCCATACTGTTCAATCTATACATCGAAGAAGCACTGAAGGAAATAAAAGAATGGTTCAAGAGTGAGATTAAAATTGAAGGTGGAAGGATATCAACGATAAGATTCGCCGAGGACATTCCTATCCTCGGTGAAAGTGACGAAGAAATGCTGGTTTTGCTGAGTGGAATGAACACACTAATGAGTGCAGAATATGAGGTTAAATCGCACAAAGATGAAAGTCATGAAAAGTAGCATAAATGAGAACAGTGAGAAACTTAACATCAGGATTGGTGATAACGAAGTAGATGATGTTAAGAAATTCTCCCACCTACACAGCCGGCCGTTGTGGCCGAGCGGTTCTAGGCGCTTCATTCCGGAACCGCGCTACTGCTACGGTCGCAGGTTCGAATCCTGCCTCGGGCATGGATGTGTGTGATGTCCTTAGGTTAGTTAGGTTTAAGTAGTTTCTAAGTATAGGGGGCTGATGACCTCAGATGTTTAAGTCCCATAGTGCTTAGAGCCATTTGAACCCACCTAGACAGCAAAATTGCCCGTGACGGACGGAGCAAAAACAGCAGACTAGCACTGGCAAAAAGTGCATTCCCGGCCAAGAGAAGTCTACTACTATCAAACATAGGCCTTAATTTGAGAAAGAAACTTCTGATGCACAGCAAGCTGTGGTAGTGAAACATGGACTGTGGGAAATTCGGAACGGAAGAGAATCAATGCATTTGAGATGTGCCGCTACAGAAAAACCCTGAAAATTAGACGGAGCAATAAGGTAAGGAATGGGGAGGTTCTACAGGGAATCGACACGGAAAGGAATATATGAAAAACACTGACAAGAAGAAGAGTCAGGATGGTAGGACCATCTGTTAAGGCATCACGGAATAACTTCCATGGCACTAGAGTGAGCTGTAGAGGGTGAGAACTGTAGAGGGTAAGAACTGTAGAGGAAGACGGAGATTAGAATACAACCAGAAAATAACTGAGAACATGGGCTGCAAGTGCTACTCCGAAATAAAGAGGTTGGCACAAGAGAGGAATTCGTGACAGGCAGCATCTAACGTTTGTGACAAGTTAAAATTGTTCGACCGCCATCCTAACGCGAAGCATACTCAAAGCTGGAGCTCGGAATGTTTAGAGGAAAACGACTGGCGGCAAGTTGAGACCTGGAGGTGCTGCCTGACATTTTGTTTGTAGGACAGGTGGCAGTGCATTAGGCGTGGAAACAGGCGTTCTTGGCACGTGAGCCTCAGCAGTATTTAATCTGTCACAAATGTTCACTGCTGTCGTGTGTTAGAATGTAATGTAGCTTCACCAGACAAGGACCTAATCTTTGTTTGACGGCTTGAAATTCAATCGGCAGGTCGATTATTAGAGACTATGACAAGGTAATTCAAGCGAAGACAGTTAGAGCAGTATAAATAGTTAGGCCTATTGAAAAAATGAAGTGTCCTTGAACGTTATCCCACCGATGAAGATCTTTGACAGGTTGGTTAAAGTGTTTTTATTTATTTGAGTCAAAATTTTTAAAATTTTATTTTACTTAGAGTCATTTTTACGCGTTTTCCATATCTTTGGCCGTGGGATGCATGCGCGTGTAATTCAAACATCGCTCTAGTTATTTTCGTTTCACTCGCTTACTATTACACCATGTAAAAGACATAACCCTCAATTATGGGTCTCACTTCTGCGACAGATTCTGCTTAGGCCTTACTTCAGCAATGGAGCTTACTGTATCGATTAGATAATATATATCTTGAGAATTAAGTCAAGCCAAAAGTTCAATTTATCTCGCCATGTAGCTACGCGGAATGCATTCTAAAATGACAAAAATTTACTGTGAATAAAATCATAGATAACTGCCCTAAAATATACGTGTGAATTATTTACTTATCCTCATAGTAAAATTGTTTAACAGTGGAAAAAGATTCAAATCTAAAAAAGGTGTCTAAATTAAATTTCACTGCAGTTTGGTGATCTTATCTGGACGGATAGAATTTCATAGTCGCAACTCAGACTAATTTGTATTTTGATAATTTACGGACCTGCTGCGTGTGCCAAATATGATCGTTCAGATTATTCAAATTAAAGCCTACAATAATTGGAATCTTTAACAATGCAAATTGACGCCAAACCAGAACAGTGTTTTTGTGATGAATACTATCACTCGGAAACAGAGCACAGTTTTCGCTACTTGTATGGCAGTCAAAATTTGATAATAGTACCCGGCAAGTGCTACTATAATGTTACTGAGACAGAGCTGATGGTGCTCATATACTGCCACTGTCACTTCATCCTCGCTTTGTTGCATTATTAGTTGGATCTCAGCCCAGAGTCATAGAATCGTGTCTGCACGAAGGATTCTTTCTGTATAGGAATAGTCCGCAGCTCGTGGTCGTGCGGTAGCGGTCTCGCTTCCCACGCCAGGGTTCCCGGGTTCGATTCCCGGCGGGGTCAGGGATTTTCTCTGCCTCGTGATGACTGCGTGTTGTGTGATGTCCTTCGGTTAGTTAGGTTTAAGTAGTTCTAAGTTCTAGGGGACTGATGACCATAGATGTTAAGTCCCATAGTGCTCAGAGCCATTTGAACCATTTTGTATAGGAATAATTTCGTATTTTCCTGATTAGAACTTCAATGGAGACATTCACACATACACTTCTGTACCTGATAGTCACTTAATAGATACTCACTGGACTTGCAATAGCAGTCAGTGACTCACCCACGAATCTACATATCCGTCCCACTGGAACCCTAGCGAGGCGCCAAATCGTCGTCGACAGTTCATCCGTTAATTTAGTCTGGGAGGGCATCGCTATTCACCTCCGGCTCCAGGAGGCGTAGCCACTGACTGACATGTGGTAGAGGTACTCATAGCATTCCCTGAGGTCGCTCACCGTGGCAGAACAACACATCACTGCCTTCCAAGCTGCAGTCGAGTTTTCGTTAAATATGTTGCGAGCTGTAGTATGATATAAAACCAACATCTAAAATCAGAAAATGTCCGTTTGGAAGGGACGGAGCCGGCCGCTGTGGCCTAGTGGTTCTAGGCGCTTAAGTCCGGAACCGCGCTGCTGCTACGGTCGCAGGTTCGAATCCTGCCTCGGGCATGGATGTGTGTGATGTCCTTAGCTTAGTTAGGTTTAAGCAGTTCTAAGTCCAGGGGGCTGATGACCTCAGATGTAAAATCCCATAGAGCTCAGAACCATTTGAAACATTTTGAAGGGACGGGGGAAGCTTGTAACTTCGTGACGACTTCGAGCATTTTCGGGTGATTCAAGTGAAAGAGTACTGTCAGTAAAACGAAGCCTTGCCTCTGGCGACACAAAAATGTATTAGAAGTACAGTAGGCGACCGTAGACGATGATAGTAAGCGTAGATTATCGAGTTTCCCCAGTAGCTTTGGTCAGTTACAGTCGTACCCACATTACCAATTCGTTAGATGTGTTGCATAACTATCGGGCGTTACCTGTTAGCTACTGGTTTTTTTTTTGTGTATGAGATCAGTGTCTTACTGGATTCCCCTAAAACCCGTTATCGGTCACCTATCCAGAAACTGAGTGAGGATACATAAAGGGCTGGGTAACCTACTGAACATTTTTGTTCAACGTAGTAATCGTCCTATTTGTCACTCAAAAATAAAATGTTTATAGCAAAATTGAAATTGTCAACCTTTAATTCGTTTTTTATTAAAATTGTTGATTTGTTAAGTGAAACAGAGTAATGTTGTTGTAAAAATAAAGAAAACAGAACACATTTATCATGTGGCGCTAGACAAAGCAATGTCCTCAACAAAAAAGTAAAATAAAAAAAATCTTAACCCAAAAATATATCAAAAATTGATTCAGTAGTTCATCGAGCTTACATAAAACTTATGCTGTTGAGTACAAAATAACATCAATATATGTGTATATATATATATATATCTTTTAAGTTTGTTTGTGTGTGTAAACTGTACTTGCATCAAAAGTGATTGTTTTGGTTACATAAAGGTGCCGAAGTTAGGCGATAAACTAATTCGTATTACTTATAAAATGCAATTTATATTCTGTAAAGATATAAAATACACACTGGACTAACACTGAATGATGTGCGGTTCTATTTATGCGCAAAACAAAAACTGTGGTAAGTCGTCGGCTCACAGTTTCCCTGTTACACATACCTTTATGTTTCTTCTCCACCAATGCTGCCAATACTATCGGTAATCCTACTATTTACTACGTCATTTATGCCGTGTCAAAACTGCCGAACCGTAGTTTCGGGTAGAGCTCAACTCTAATCACAAGCCGTTAACCCATCGTATACTGCCCTGCACCGTTAGTGCAGGCTAAGGTACTGACTGGTTCCGTGCTTTCATTTTCTCGGCAAGCCACATCCGCGACCTGGGGAGGTGTAACGCCGGACAGCCAGGAGGCCTCCCGGCGTCGCGGCGCTCCTCAGGTGTCAGCCGGGAAATCGCCGCCGCCGGTCATCGCTAAATTCGGAGGGAGACGCGTCACGGGCCACACCCAGCCCAGCCTCCAAACACCACCAGCTGCACCCGCCACCAGCAGCTGGTCCCGTGTTCCTCCGAGTGCAGAGCGTCTCCCAGCGCCACGTGCCGTGACGAAAAAATTACAAAAAAAAAAAAGAAACGTCTGATGCGAGGTTGATTTAATATTATCTGCCGACGTCGTTAATCCCAGGCTACGTCTGTTTTGAAGTTATGTCGCCGTCAGATGACCATAAACAAAGTTGTTAAGATTTACACCGTTCACCGACAACAATAACAATATTACTATTAATTATTGATAGCTACTAACGGTATATCCTCACTTTACACTACAACTTGCTCTCTTATATATTATACCAGTTTTATTTTGCCAAATTAAGTTTATATAACACTATTCTCCCCTTTTTCAACATATTATTTGTTGATTAGTACTTCGAATATATATTTCTAATACTCGTATATTACACTCCAGACTTAATGGCTTTTTTATAGCTGTCTTAGCCAAGTGCGTTGTTATCGTGACTGCACCACAGTGCCGCGTCCGCAGTCCTAATCTATAATTTTTGCATGTCTGGACCTGCTGGACGTATTGTACATCCGATTTTAACTGACGTCGTTATTTTGGTGTAATTTTCACCCCAACTATTCCATTATTACGTACTGACAATAGGCACATTTTTGCAAGCTAAGGAAGTACGTCAGCTCTTTGCTATCTTACCTAATGTAGCGTATAGTACATATTTGTTTGTATTAATGTTTTTCTATTATAAAATTGATCTGAAAATGTTATGACAGACCTAAATCGATAACCAGCTGATCTTGGTTTTGTAACAAGCACTGGGATTAAAGAGAATTAAAATCAATAATATTAAGCTTTAACAGCCAGGAAGACTCTTCGCTCAAGAATAAACAATACTGATCCAGTTTGCTCTGTTCTCACAAATAATTTTCCAGTGTCTTGATTTTGCTAACCTGAATACTGGTAAGGTATCTGTTACGTAGGTATCCAAGACGTTGTCTACCAATAGAGAAGTCTGCTGTCATGCTCCTGTTTGGAGGTGCTCTAACGTACCCCATTCATAGCAATTTTTCAGCTGTAACATTTGCAAAGTGACTCAGTCTAATGTTTTTAACCTTCGATAGCATTTATTTCTTAGCTGCACGTGAGTTCAGGCTTTCCGTACTTTCCTTCGATCGATCGATTAAGGCGATTGGCAGGAAGGTTTCTTTGAATTGGGCTCGGCCGATTTTCTTTTTCTGTCCGAGTTTATCTTTAATAATGTCCCGTCAGGAAATACGTTAATCAGCTTTCTCTTCTCAAGCAGGAATGTGATTAGGCACAACCGAGTCATCATTCTGCCGGATTTAAAAAGTTATGGCGTTACTACAGCGTCAGTACAACGATTAGAATAAAAAATTTAATAGCAGTTTCATACGCCATCACGGATGCACTTTGTAACAAATGGTCCTATGGACCAAAACCGATTACCTTATAATTGGCGTGCCACTGAGACAGCCATTAAACAGTGAACCACGTTGTTCTCTCTGTACGACAAGTGTTCTCTAAATAATAATGAATTTATTCCTCGCCGTTTTCTGGTCTTCATGATTCAACTACTTCAAGCTGTATATGGGAGCGTCCACTAACGTATAGTGATTTTACCAGTACAAGGCAAGAGCGCATGTCGAAGTTATGACGTCAACAATCCTTTAAGGTCCACATTTAGCTGTCAGCAGCACAGTACGGAGTGTGATTATATGCGGACATGGAGAGGTGAGTACAGCTTTATTCACTGGCATAGCTTTTTGTTTCTTTACTCATCAATTACCTGGTGGTTACGGAGCGAGGATGCGCAGTGGTTAGCACGCTGGACTCGTATTCGGGAGGACGATGATTCAAACCCGCTTCCGGCCATCCTGACTTAGGTTTTCCGTGATTACCCTAAATCGCTTCAGGCTAATGCCATGATGGTTCTTTTGAAAGGCACGGACGACTTCCTTCCCCATCCTTCCCTAATCCGATGGGATCGATGACCTCGCTGTTTGGTCAACCAACCAACCAACCAATTTGGTGGTCTTAACCTCTTCCGGCGGACTCAGCGACTGCCAGACGGCGACTCTGTCAGTATCGTGCGGTTTTACAGTTTGTCTGATATGCGAAACCATAAAAAACTGACTATTCCAAGCGACATCTAAGACGTCGTAGAAACGCTGGTCTATTTTCAGTACGGCACATATCACATGCGACATGCAAACGAAGCTCCAAAATTTCCCTTTTCGCGACGAGATCCAGCTGAGCTCGAAATGTGTGTGTGCGCGAAATAACGAGTGATGAGTGGCCGCTACATGTAGTAGTCGGGATGTTTTTGATGGCGGTTGAGAACAGTGAGGAAACACAAACGGGGACATGAAGTGTTGGCCAACGCGTCGCAGTTAGCAGCTATTTCGCAGCTGCAGCTGCAGCTGCTGGGTAACATGTGTGAGGCCCGTGAAGCATGGCCGGCTTTTTCCTTCCTGAGGACGAAGGGGCGGGATCGGAGGGGGAGAAGAGGAGATGGCAGGCACCCAACGGGGACATCTGTACAAAGACGAGCTGCGGACACCGCGCCTCTCCCCGACAACGATGGCGAGACCTCACCAGCGAAGCAGTGTGAATGCTAGTTGCGTGAAACAGGTTTTGTTAAACAGCAATGGAAAAACCAGCTGGGGCTTAAACAGCGTAGGGGAACTCACTCGTCACAAATTATACTCCGATTATTCTCATATGAGAACGGGCAAAAAATTTCGGCTTGAAATCAAAAAAATGTTCAAATGTGTGTGAAATCTTATGGGACGTAACTGCTAAGGTCATCAGTCCCTAAGCTTACACACTACTTAACCTAAATTATCCTGAGGACAAACACACACACCCATGCCCGAGAGTGGACTCGAACCTCCACCGGGACCAGCCGCAGAGGCCATGACAGCAGCGCCTTAGCCGGCAGGAGTGGCCGAGCGGTTCTAGGCGCTACAGTCTGGAACCGCGCGACCGCTACGGTCGCAGGTTCGAATCCTGCCTCGAACATGGATGTGTGTGCTGTTCTTAGGTTAGTTAGATTTAAGTAGTTCTAAGTTCTAGGGGACTGATGACCTCAGAAGTGAAGTCCCATAGTGCTCAGAGCCATTTGAACCATTTTTGCAGCACCTTAGACCGCTTGGCTAATCCCGACTTGAAATCCGCTCTCCCACATCAAACTGACAATCAGACACTGTCTTCGTTCCTCTAAATGATTTACTCAATCATGCAAAATACTGAAACGAGTGAGATGAATTTTGGATCAACGTAGCTAAAACGTGTTCGTTAAACATGAGGTTTCTGCTGTTTTTACTACTTAAAGATGGCAGCAGCTTATATGACGTCACTACTACAGAGTACTATTTGTCACAGTGTTAGCTGCTGAACAACACACCCAATCATTTTTTTCAATATATGTGAAAAAATTGCAGCTGCAGCCACATTACATTTATATTGTGTCTCTACTGGTTTCAGCCCAAAGGCCATTCTGAAGTAATCAGCAGTTGCTTAACGCAACTGGTATCTTGTTATGAAAGCACGACTGCTTGGAAAAACATAACAAAATACGGTAGAAAATATTGTGCTACAGGAGCTGAACCTAATTTGCTACAAGAAAGTTTATGTTCACCTTTTCTCTGTCATCAGTTATTTAGTTGAAAATTGAAAAATATGTTTGCAAACCATGCTTTAACAGCGCTTGAATAACATTACTGTTTAACGGCTTCCACGGATGACCTTGTGGAGCTTACTTCATGTCACACATCCAAAATACTACAGTAAAGATTATTGTGCCTTATGTGAGTAGTTAAACAATATACGAGTATTTACGAAGAAACAGTGCACGGCAGCCCCGTTTTTCGTATGGATGTTACATCTGAAGGTAATCATTTCCTTCCGGATTGGCATGTTTTGCAACACTCATCAACTTCAAAATAGAGATCAACTGCTGACTGAAGTTTGCTGTTATGAAATTTGTGTTCACAGCTATGATATACGGTATGTTCTGTAGAACGGTTACTTCATGAACTACTTTACAGCAGACAGTACATGAGAAAATTGTTTTATAATAATCACATTTTCATGTCTTTGTGAAACTGAAGCCACACGTACACCTAATCTGTAGTTTCTAGGGCTGTTATAAGTGGTAAAGCTTGTTTTTAATTGATAAATGTATAATTCCGCTTGTTTTGAGGATAAATCGGAAGTTAATTACAGCATTTGAGGCACGCAGTTTCAAAGACGACGACTCCGACTTTTTTTACAAAAATAGTGTGTTGTACATCCTAGCAATATGGGAGCTGCTGGGAAGATATTTAAAAAGTGCACTAAATCATCAGATAACGTCATAATCGACAAAGTCCAAAAATAATCACATTCAAACATTATTTTCTGTACTTCGAATGTCGTGTAAATCAGTTACAGAGCACATGCTGGTTGCATTCAGTGTTTACAGTGACCAGTGCTTAATTCTGTGGCCGATAGGAAATGAAAATGTAAGCCAAGTGGACATTAACAATATCATCAACACTGCTGCAGTAAGAAAAGAAATTCCCTTTTTTGGTACAATTTTGCACATAAACTGTCAGAAATGAAAATGTAAGCCAAGTGGACATTAACAATATCATCAACACTGCTGCAGTAAGAAAAGAAATTCCCTTTTTTGGTACAATTTTGCACATAAACTGTCAAGACAACGCAACGCAATATCTCCTTGTCGCAGAGACAGCACTCTCAGTAACGACATAAAAATAAACGTCTTCGAGCCGCATTTGAGAATGAGCCTGAAAAAGCTCCAAAACTAGCTTATAGACTTAAATATGTACTCCATTTCACTGAGCACAGTTACATGTATTATATGGAATCAAATAAAACACACAATTTGAAGTGAAGGGTCCATCACTGACAAATAATAACAAATAGTGTGCACTATCAAACTAATCGTAAAGTTGCTAGCTCGAATCTCGCTAGTGTTACCGTTTTGTTTTCCTTTTATTTAAATTACTCATTTGTTAACAAAGTAGCCTTTCCCCATGGCCTTGCCACATATGCGTTTGACACATGTGTTGCAACCTCCTCCTCCTCCCCCTCTGTGTGTCCAACACTCCGCCCCCCCCCTCTGTCTAAGTGTCTAACACATCCTCCCAGCTCTATTTATCTCCTCCTCCCCTTTCACTCCTTCTCTTCATCTCCTCCCCTCCCTCTCTCAGTTCATATTTCCTCCCCCTACAACTGAGCATATCCTCTCTTCCTCCCCATCTCTCTTTCCGTATCTGCCTCCCACTCTGCACACTACTCCTCTACACCTGACTCATACATCTCCCATTCTTCCCATCTCTCTGTCCATTTCCTCCTCCCGCACATTCTGTTTATCCCCTCCTTTATCCATCCCAACTTGTCCCCAGCCAGATAATCCACATTTGTAGTCCCTGCAATACACTTCAATAAAGCAGGGTCATACTACTCCCACAACACACCTGTCATGCATCTCAGCCTATATATCAGGATCTAGAAAATAGTTTCTTGTTCTTGAAATGTCAGTTGCTCTGAAAAGAACGTTGATTTGGCAGGCCAGTACTGTTTGCACACAACATGTCTCGCACCCAAGCCAGCCTACACGCCAGGGACTGGCGAAGAACGCGTTTTTGCCCGTAACTCTGCTCCACTGGAACTAGATGGTTATAAACCACACAGTGCTGATACTAGTGAGGCCTGTTGTTTGTATGCCAAATTTACTTATAGCTGAAAATGTTACAGAGGTTTGGTAGGAGGTCCCAGACATACCCACATAATCTAAGCTTTACTACAAATATAACAGATGGAAATGTTCACTATCAAAATACCACTCGGAAGATATCTGATTTTCACAAGCTATTTTTTCGTGTGTTTCTTCTTCGAAAATTGCGGCGAATAATTAAGCAACTAGCTCCAAATACACTACTCGCCATTAAAATTGTTACATCAAGAAGAAATGTAGATGATAAACGGGTATTCATTGGACAAATGTATTATACTAGAACTGACATGTGATTACATTTTCACGCAGTTTGGGTCCATAGATCCTGAGACATCAGTACCCAGAACAACCACTTCTGGCCGTAATAACGGCCTTGATACGCCTGGGCATTGAGTTAAACAGGTAGAGCTGTCCATGCAGCTTCAACACGATACCACAGTTCATCAGGAGTAGTGACTGGCGTATTGTGACGAGCCAGTTGCTCGGCCACCATTGACCAGACGTTTTCAATTGGTGAGAGATCTGGAGAATGTACTAGGCAGGGCAGCTGTCGAACATTTTCTGTATCCACAAAGGCCCGTACAGGACCTGCAACATGCGGTCGTGCATTATCCTGCTGAAATGTAGGGTTTCGCAGGGATCGAATGAAGGGTAGAGCCACGGCTCGTAACACATCTGAAATGTAACGTCCACTGTTCAAAGTGCCGTCAATGCGAACAAGAGGTGACCGAGACGTGTAACCAATGGCACCACATACCATCACGCTGGGCGATACGCCAGTATGGCGATGACGAATAAACGCTTCCAATGGGCGTTCACCGCGATGTCGCCAAACACGGATGCGACCATCATGATGCTGTAAACAGAACCTGGATTGATCCGAAAAAAATGGCGTTTTGCCATTCGTGCACCCAGGTTCGTCATTGTGTACATCATCGCAGGCGCTCCTGTCTGTGATGCAGCGTCAAGGGTAACCGCAGTTGATAGTCCATGCTGCTGCAAACGTCGTTGAACTGTTCGTGCAGATGGTTGTTGTCTTGCAAACGTACCCATCTGTTGCCTCAGGAATGGAGACGTGGCTGCACGATCCGTTACAGCCATGCGGATAAGATGCCTGTCATCTCGACTGCTAGTGACACGAGGCCGTTGGGATCCAGCACGGCGTTCCGTATTACCCTCCTGAACCCACCGATTCCTTATTCTGCTAACAGTCATTGGATCTCGACCAACGCGAGCAGCAATGTCGCGATACGATAAAACGCAATCGCGACAGGATACAATCCGACCTTTATCAAAGTCGGAAAGGTGATGGCACGCATTTCTCCTCCTTATACGAGGCACCACAACAACGTCCACCAGGCATAGCCGGTCAACTGCTGTTTGTGTATGAGAAATCTGTCGGAAACTTTCCTCACGTCAGCACGTTGTAGGTGTCACCACCGGCGCTAACCTTGTGTGAACGCTCTGAGAAGCTAATCATTTGCATATCACAGCATCTTCTTCCTGTCGGTTAAATTTCGCGTCTGTAGCACGTCATCTTTGTGGTGTAGCAATTGTAATGGCCAGTAGTGCAGTTTAAGTATGAAGAGAATGGAAGGAGATGAGTCGGTAAGGCGCCGTTGTGGGAGCAGAGCCCTCGTTTGACGAGTAGGAGAACGCAGAGGGCAGCCCACCGGCATGCTGGGCGCGAGGCGTCAGCGCCGCCAAGGCTGCGTTTGCGGCGTTGAGAGGCGGGTCGCAGGTGGCGACGCGTCCCCAGAGCGCGACATCCGCGGGCAACCGGACGCCTCATAAATACGGCGGGCCGCCAAGTGGGCGCTGTTTAGCGGCTCCGCAGATTTACGCGACCGTCCGCAAATACCCGCACCAGGCCGGCCACGCGACAGCTGCCCCGCGACACGCGGCGCCCCGGAGCTGCAGGCCAAAGCCCTGCTTCCAGCAGCAGACTTTCCACCTTCCGCTGCGGAACTACTTGTACTAACTGTCGCAAAGGCCGGTCAGTGGCGTTCGGTGAAAGAATATTGCTCGAGTCGGTACATGGCGAATGCTGCACCACATCACTGCACCACCACCACCACCACCACCACCATCAATACTACAGGGTTATTACAAATGATTGAAGCGATTTCACAGCTCTACAATAACTTTATTGTTTGAGATATTTTCACAATGCTTTGCACACACATACAAAAACTCAAAAAGTTTTTTTAGGCATTCACAAATGTTCGATATGTGCCCATTTAGTGATTCGGCAGACATCAAGCCGATAATCAAGTTCCTCCCACACTCGGCGCAGCATGTCCCCATCAATGAGTTCGAAAGCATTGTTGATGCGAGCTCGCAGTTCTGGCACGTTTCTTGGTAGAGGAGGTTTAAACACTGAATCTTTCACATCACTATGCGTGAAACTTGCCCGCACGCGTTCAACCATTTCTTCGCTCTCTGCAGGCCGACACGTTGATTTCCCCTTACAGAGGCATCCAGAAGCTTTAAACTGCGCATAACATCGCCGAATGGAGTTAGCAGTTGGTGGATCTTTGTTGAACTTCATCCTGAAGTGTCGTTGCACTGTTATGACTAACTGATGTGAGTGCATTTCAAGCACGACATACGCTTTCTCGGCTCCTGTCGCCATTTTGTCTCACTGCGCTCTCGAGCGCTCTGGCGGCAGAAATCTGAAGCGCTGCTTCAGCCGAACAAAACTTTATGAGTTTTTCTACATATCTGTAGTGTGTCGTGGCCATATGTCAATGAATGGAGCTACAGTGAATTTATGAAATCGCTTCAATCATTTGTAATAGTCCTGTACTACTTTCATGGTTGAAAGTTTGAAGTAGAAAGATCTTGCAGGCATGCAGTATCAGTGAAATAGTTCTGTAGTTCTCGCAATGATGTGCTTGTTCTTTCTTATGGAAGGAAATCGTTGCCTACATGGACCAGTCTTCTATCCGTGTTCCGTTATTCCATATGGGGATGTTAGTTAATTCCGTGAGATCTATTTTTAAGAATTTGGACCCCCAACCTCCTTGGTTAGATGCGATGGGAACCTCACCCGCCCCGCCTTCCCCCACTCATATGAGGGTAAAATACGTAAATCTGAAAGAATTATTTATTTTTAAAACACTGATTGAAATGCTTTAATAAAACATGTTTTATTTAGGAGCCCGCATCTCGTGGTCGTGCGGTAGCGTTCTCGCTTCCCACGCCCGGGTTCCCGGGTTCGATTCCCGGCGGGGTCAGGGATTTTCTCTGCCTCGTGATGGCTGGGTGTTGTGTGCTGTCCTTAGGTTAGTTAGGTTTAAGTAGTTCTAAGTTCTAGGGGACTTATGACCACAGCAGTTGAGTCCCATAGTGCTCAGAGCCATTTTATTTAGGAATTCTATTAACATTGCTTTGAAAAAGTGACTAAAAGCAGGCAGACAGACAGACAGACAGACAGAGAAGACAGACAAAAGGTTTCACGAAAACGAAACTAACAGTTTTGACGGATTCCTACGAAACTGTTCATTTACTGATACACACTGTGGTTATAAAAGTCACGGGGTACCTCCTAACATCGTGGCGGACCTCCTTGTGTCCGGCATAGTGCAGCTACTCGACGTGTCGTGGACTTAACAAGTCACTGGAAGCCCCCTGTCCGGCCGTTGTGACCGAGCGGTTCTAGGCGCTACAGTCCGGAACCGCGCGACCGCTACGGTCGCAGGTTCGAATCCTGCCTCGGGCATGGATGTTTATGTCCTTAGGTTAGTTAGGTTTAAGTAGTTCTAAGTTCTAGGGGACTGATGACCTGAGAAGTTAGGTCCCATAGCGCTCAGAGCCATTTGAACCCCCCTGCACAAATACTGAGCCCTGCTGCCTGCATGGACGTCCCTAATGGCGAATGTGTTGCCAGTGCAAGATTTTGTGCAGGATATGACTTCTCGATTATGCCCCTTAAATGTTCGATGGGATTCATGTCGAGCGATTTGGTTAGCTAAATCATTCGCTCGAATTGTTCAGAATGTGGCCTGGTCACATGGCACACTGTCACCCATGAAAATAAAGACCAAGAATTACTGAAAATGGCCTCCAAGTAGCCGAACATAACCGTTCCCAGTCAATAATCGGTTCAGTTAGATCAAAGAAACCCAGTCCAGCTGGCCGGAGTGGCCGAGCGGTTCTAGGCGCTACAGTCTGGAACCTCACGACTGCTACGGCCGCAGGTTTGAATCCTGACTCGCGCATGCATGTGTGCGATGTCCTTAGGTTAGTTAGGTTTAAGTAGTTCTAAGTTCTAGGGGTCTGATGACCTCAGAAGTTACGTCCCACGCTGCTCAGAGCCATTTGAACCATTTTTTGAAACCCAGTCCATTCCATGTAAATACAGTCCACACCATTACCCAGCCACCACCAGCTTGCACAGTGCCTTGTTGAGAACTTCGGTCCATAACGTCGTGGGGACTGCTCCACACTCGAACCCTACCGTCAGCTCTGACCAATTGGAATCGGGACACATCTGACCACGCCGCAGTTTTCCAGTCGTCTAGGGCCCAGTCGATACGGTCACGAGCCCATGAGAGGCGCTGGAGGCGATGTCGTGGTGTTAGCAAAGGCACTCGCGTCGGTCGCCTTCTGCCACAGCCCATTAACGCCAGATTTCGCCGCGTACGGTTACGTTAGTCGTACGTCCCACATTGATTTCCGCGGTTATTTCACACCGTGTTGCTCGTGTGTTAGTACTGACAACTCTGCGCAAAAGCCACTGCTCTTTGTCGTTAAGTGAAGGCCGCCGGCCACTGCGTTGTCCGCGGTGAGAGGTAATGCTTGAAATTTGGTCTTCTTGACACACTCTTGATACTGTGTTCCTCGGAATATTGAACTGCCTGACGATTTCGGAAATGGAATGTCCTATCCGTCTCGCTCCAATTACCATTCCTGTCTAAAGTTTGTTAAATCAAGTCGTGCGTCTATAAACTCGTCGGAAACCTATTCACATGAGTCAACTGACGACATATCACAGCTCTGCTAATACACTGCCCTTTTATACCTTGTGTACACGATACTAACGCCATGGATACTGTACATACCTCTGCCCCATGACTTTTTTTTACCCCAATATATTATTTACATTAAATGTTATTGAACGTTTACTTACTTTACAGATGAAAGACATCATTGTTTGTACTTTCCTATGAACCGTATGATTACATACCTTTTCCATCTTTTGATTTATATGATTACGAAGAGAATTCTCACCGGCGAACTTCAGATTAATTTCCCTCTATAAACGATTAACATCTTGCTCGCACGTGTGTTTCGCCTTGTCAGCATGTGGCGTGACATTCGCATTGTAAAAATTTTGATACGAATTCTGTTGAGCACAATAAAATCAGCTTTATATGCGTTGCACAATATCACGACTGACTCCTGGACTGACACGCAGTGATTTCAACTGCCGCGGCAGAGAGCTCCCCGAATGAAACCTGACACTTGTGAGTGGTTCTTGTTTCAGATAGGGGATTCCCGGCGCGTACAAGTGTAAAGCATTGTGCTCAGTTCAGTTCAGCGGGGCCGTAGAGACAGGTGGGTAATATTACCTATGCTCGGGATTAATTGTATAAATCAAAATGGTTACAATAATGTATATTTTCTGAATTAAAAAAGTTCACTTGAGATTTTCATTGCCCCTTCCCTTTAAAGGAGACCTGGAGAGATTCTATCGGAACCCCCCCCCCTCCCCTCTCCTCCTACCCCATTTTGGCTCACATAATTAATGGACGTCCCCTATGTAGTAACACATATTTCATACATGATTTGCAAACCCACGCCTCCAGTTGATTTGATCATCGGCAGTAAGAAGGTCAGGTACAAGTGCTTCGTTTTTTTTTTTTTTCAGTTTAACTGTAGATTTTCTGACGTCTTCTTTTAAGAAGTTAGTTTCCTTCTCAACCTGAATGTTTACGCGACGAAGTTTTCCATTGTTATCACGTACAAACTGTTGCAATATGTTCTCCACCGATCAGCAGCTACTTCTAAATTTTTTAGCAGTGTGCTGTCTTCGTCTTCTACAACCTATGTCCTTAGTTGAAAGGATCTTGTTGATTTGTTTCACTGATCAAGTACCAGGTGTCGTTTGAAGTCCGCAGTTTCTCAACTCCCTCGCATGTTACATTGATATAACTATTCTTCTCCTTCGGCAACTTCCCAATAATGACACAGGTAACTTGCTGTACTGTGAAGTTCACTACATCAGCGAAGCTAAAATTGTGTTTGCTATGCATAGAGATGCTAAAGATGGAGCTGCAAGATTCAGAATGAAAGGCAACTGCAGCGTTCGAAATGCAATCGACATTGATGAAGACATAAAATAAAAAGTGGCGCATGGGGTATTTCCTACAGGAAATTTAATCTACAATCACGGAGCTGAGTCACCAATATCATGTATAAATTGCTGTAATGCTTGGTAACTAGTGACCAAAGATGGCCGTTAATCCTTTCACTGTACAGTAATTATCTGGCTGTATCACGGTTGGCATAGCGATCAAGACTCCTCTTCGAGTTTTTGAACTTCACTGGTGCACACAGTTTCACTGACAGCCAGTTTAAATGTTGATAGACGTTTACCTCTAAATTATGATGAAATGATCGCCATAAATGTTTACGGACTGCAACCGAAGTGTTTTAATTAAGGCGAACCACAAATGCCATATTACCTTTCTGCAGACATGGACCATACCAGAGAAAGGCTACAGTTAATAATAGAATCACATGTTGCGTGACTCTTCCAGGAACTAGCGTTCTGTACGTGATGCCGCAATTAATAAAGCGTTATCCAAACTCGGATCTAGTTGAAATAGTGTGAAAAGCGTAATATTTCTAACTTGTCGGAAACAGTGTCAATCTAGGGATTTTGAGACGCAAATAAAGCAAATACCTTGCAAACTACTATATGCAACTACCAAAAATTCTTGACGGGCTCCTCAAAGTAACTCTGTTAACAGTTTTTTACTCACCACGACACCATTGACTCATTATGTAAGTACAACACGCATCAAGTATGTTGTGGCGTGTGCATGGCAGTTATTAAATTCTGTACACCAAATTCCAAGTCTACCTTCTTAACAAGGGATATTGTGGCCCAGTTGGAAATTTATTTACTGCAGCCAGTATTGTAGTCACAACATAATTACCGTAGTGATGTACACGCAGTGAAGCCTGTGTAACAACACGATTCACAAATCACACTATCTGTGCTTTAATAAGACACCTACTCGTAATAGCCACAGGAAGCGCTTCCTTTATCTTTGCAGCCAGTGCATGGCCACGATACCTATAATCACGGTAGCCCGTGGGCCAGTGTAACACGTTTCCATCGCCACTACAGGCAGTGTACAGCAGAAACACTTCACACTTTTTTCTGATTTTATAAGAGCCAGGCTTAGGATAGCGTGGGAGCCCTGTGTTTAGCCTATCCTAATGGTATTCCTCTGCGGTTTTCGAAGGCTTCTGTAAGAGCAAAGGAAGGGGGGCGAAAAGTCAACAGCGCCGATATTTTAACGCCGAAGTTAAAAACATCGTCTCGTTTCTCTAGACTCTATGATCAACAAAACAGCTCTCCAACACTGAAGTTAATATATTGGTCCTAAACATCGCGACTGTGTTTCATCTTGGAGCAGTAAATCATAAGCGTGCCAACTGTCCATGGGCGAAAGTGACGACATGTTGGATATTAAAAACAAACTGACAAATTTTGCCCTAATCAAAATATGAACATCTCGCTCATATGTACTTACTTCGTTTATTATTAACCGTCCTTCCTTTATTTATTCAGCAATGGATTTCGGTCTATATTGGACCATCTCCAGGGCACATAAACAATACCCGATAAGCATCGCACACAACTTGTCTTTACAATATGACCACTTCATGATATACCAGACTTGCTGGAGTAAGTTGACAGTTGCACTTAGCGTAATAAGTTTAATCACTGTATTTGGTATATCTTTATGACAGCCAACACTTTATTTGATATATCTTTATTCCAGTGAAACGAAAAGTCGTAACTAAACTCGTCAATTTTGGCAAGTTTTGTATACCATGAAATGATCGTATTGTAATATTTGTACGATGCTCAGCTGAACACGTTTCATATAGTGTGAAGATAATCCAACATAGGCCGATATCTGAATAAAACCGTCCCGGCTTTCTTGCCGCATCAAATCTGAATAAAAATGTTTATGCTCTTGCGAGAGCATTTGTGCCACCAGTGCAGACATGGAGACATTCTCTGGCAGAGTGAGGTATTTGTGACGTATATTGACCAACCATAAGCCTCCTACGGCCCATGAATGCTCACACCAACACTATGTTAAAGCAGTTCTTCCTGATGACGCAGCAAGAAAATCAACATACTTTATAGAAGGCTATCGTTTCGAGAAACTTGATCAGATGGTGAAATATGCTGCTGAATAATTTAAAAAACTGCAGGTGCTGTTCATACAAAAATATTCTTTAAATATCTTTGAACTGAGAACGATCGCTTACACAAAATATTAAACAATGTCATCTGTTGTGAAGCCATTCATCTGTTGTGAAGCCATCTAACAACAGTTTCATGAATCTGTACTGAGAATGTTAAGGCACCAGTTGTCGAATGTGTGATATTTTTAGCACAACATGCTTCGGGACTACTCTGGGCCATTATCAAATGCTGTAAAAGAAAGAAACCAATCAGAGTGCGAGACGTACTAACCACCATATAAAGATATTTATATCGTCCCGCAGCTTCTGTTCCAACGGTCTTGCCGCGATAGTAACATCGGTTCCAGTCAGATGACTGAAGTTAAGCGCTGTCGGGCTGGGATAGCACTTGGACGGGTGACCGTCCGGTCTGCCGAGCGCTGTAGGCAAGCCGGCTGCACTCAGCCCTTTTGAGGCAAACTGAGGAGCTACTCGAGTGTTAAGTAGCGCCTACGGCCTCGTTAACTGATGTACGGCAGGGAGAGCAGTGTGATGACCGCATGCCCCTCCATATCTGCATCCAGTGATGCCTGAAGACTTCCGCTGGGCCTTCAAGGCCTGTTCGGGCAGTTTATTTTGTAGCTTCTGTGCCATTAGGTATCATCAAAAGTAAAAACCCAGCACCAGAAGCACACTGTCACACATAAAACTCTTCTTAGAACATATCCTGGCCTGTTATACTCGGGAAGTAAAGGCAGCCGGTTTCACTTACCATAGATCATGCTATTCTACAAAGCGTGTGTCACAGCCCCTAACGCTGTTACTGTCTATGAGAAATCGGTGAACATTATATATCAAGTGATAGCAAATTATAACACCTGTGTTGCATCTTGTGCATCCACATATAATGGTAAATAGAAAACATAAACCTAACGCCTCCGAAAAACTTGGCGGCTGCTTCCGAAGGAGGACATGGCGAAAGTGAGCCGAGAGATGCCTTTGGAAACTTGGCTGTCTTTAGTTTACTGCTGTGCTTTGCGAGTATAACAGCCAACATGAGATGTTCTAAGAAGAGTTTTACGTTTGACAATGTCCTTCTGCTGCTGCGTTTTTATTTTTGATAGTGCCTAATGGCATAGAAGCTACAGGACGATATAAATATTTTGTTTTATAGCAATGGGGTAACGTAATCCCGAAACAGGTTCTCCTAAAAGTCTCCAACAGTTGACAGCGGAGTAACATTTTCAGTGCAAACGTCAAGTTGCTCGGAATGAACAATGGTACTGAAGGAACTATCATAGAATTCAAGTGAGTCTGAGGGCAACTGCGTCTGGACGGTTGGTCCCTCCCCCCCCCCCCCCACAATCCCCAACCCCCACCCCCCGAGTACAGACGTACTCATAGCACCTCACACTCCGTCAGACACTAAGAAGATCCGTTAAAGGACAGGGCGGGCACTAGGAGAAATCCAGTACATTACTTTCGAGATGCTTGCTGGTCTCGGCGCGACCAAGGTTTTACACGTGGCGCCCTCACGTGTAGGAGTGCAGTGCGCACTGGTGCGGTCTACTGCGGCAGGGGCGGCACGGCGGCCAGTCGCGGGATTCGGCAGCCGTTTGTTTGGGCAGGCGAAGGCCCGATTTGCGACCGCGAGATTTAGGTGCGCTTAAAAATAACCCGACACAAGGCAACTGGAGATACCACAGGTCCAGGTCGCTTCTCACTCCGTTCCTGCGGCCGACTGTAATTCACGACTCCGGGCGCGCGAGCCGGTGTCACGGCATTAACGTTGACGCAAGTTTTGTTACCCAGTCATATATCGTGTCAAGTATCTACCACATCTCACAGTATAAAAGTGCTCTGATGAGAACAAGGCAATAATCGTATGCGCTTCTGAGACGATAACGCTGGAAACCGATGGCGCAGGGTAGCTAGAGGAAGAAGAGAGATAAATACTGAGGAAAATACTACGTCCTAAAATAGGCCCTGGGAGACGGATATGAAGACCTAGAGAAGAACTGTACCGGAGCAGAAGGAGAGTATCAGGAGAAATCGGAAGAGTAGTGTTTTGTAGTGAAGGCTTTCACGACGGAATGTCTTGGCTGCTGGTCCATGTAACTATCCCTTTCCAAACTTTTCGGCCAGAGCTGTTTACGACATCTTCAGAGATGCTTCTCGTATGGTCGGCAAGTGTTATGGTCGGCAAGTGTCAATGGTTGGACAGCATGGTTGTGGAGTGACAGCGATTATTATAAATTAACTTAGTATTAAGAAAACAGTCTTAATCGCGTTTTTTATTTATTTAGTGCCGACCGCTTCAGCCCCCTGAAGATGGCCCCTGCGATGGGCTGAAACCGGTCTGGCCTAATTAAATAAAAAAGCGATTAAGACTGTTTTCTTAATACTAAGTATATATGAAGATAGTAACTGTTCTCGGAAGAACAGATACCATTGATGACCGTGCAGTTTCTCTAGAATAAATGATAATTAGTTGAAACCCTCAGCTGCCGACAGGTATTGTTGATATACCTCGATGGGGACAGCTGAAAATGTGTGCCCCGACGGGAACTCGAACCCGGGATCTGCTACTTACATGGCAAACGCTCGATCCATCTGAGCCGCCGAGGACACAGATGAATACCGCGACTGCAGGGACTTATCCCTTGCACGCTTCCCGTGAGACCCACATTCCCATCTGTCCACAATCTACATAATACATCACATATCTTGCAAATATGTCGCAATTCGCTATCTCGCTCTTGAGAAGATTGTTTTTGTCGTTTACTTTTTCACGGTGGCCAGGTACAATGGGTGGCAGAACGCGTGCAAAGTTTAGATTGTTTCTTGCAAGTAAGGTTTCCGTGTATATCAAAGACCAGAGTGAAGCGCGTAGAGGAATTATTTGGTATTGCACAACAGTACTGCCCATCCGTCCAACCGTGTCAATCCACTGACATGTTGATCGCCCGCCAATGAATTGTGTCTACGCAGGCTTCCGGTGTCGGTGTCAAGACGATTAAAATCCTTCTGAGTGTTGTGCCACGCTCTGCGTAAAAAGTACGATACTATGAAACCGATGTTTCGGTCGTGTTACGGCGACCATCATCAGGGCAAGGCTCTTGACCGAGGAAGGTCGTTGTAATACTGCCGAAGCGGCGGTTTTATGGTATTTTATTTTTATTTTTTTTAATTATCTTTACGATAGTATTGATGGGTGCCTGGTTAGCATACTAATCTGCTGGTCATTAACGTCTTCTGTTTGAGGTAGTTTCTGAATTGCCCTCATGAGGAAAATACCTGGTGGGGATCGATTTCTCGGCAGTAGAGCGGCTTATGCTCACATAGTCCGAAGGTGAAACTGACACTCGGAATATCCGGCATCTAAAATGTAAGTTTCAGATTGCCGAACTGAACATAAAATGCTACAATAGAACCACGTACGTGGAATTTCTGACGTCGTCCTCGTCAGGAACGACATGTTGCCTGGAAGAATTACCCATCTCACACTGATGACTCTAGCGGAGTATAATCTAAAAATGCTGGCTAGTGCGCCATACATACAGGGACCGATTTGTGCGGTAGTTCTTGTGAATGGTTCTCCCACGATCGTCATCGTTTCCTTTAATTCTTCAGTGGAATGCGGGGAATCTTAGCAAATTTACCGTCTGCCCGCGTGTGCGAGAGCTTGATTTTTCTCAATGTCTTTCCATTAATCTCGATTTTCTTCTCCATTATTCTCTTCCACTCGAGCTGCCGCGCTGACTTCCTCCCTCCTACTCTCCCTGCCCCATCCCCTTCTTCCCCCCCCCCCCCCGTCCTGAAACCTCTCCTCTTTCTTACTCACTCTCCTTGCAGCCGACTACACGTTCGATGACGTCGTCTTAGTCACATAACAGTTTACATGAGACAGTGGAAACCCAGCACTATTTGTTGTCTTTCTCTCTAACGCCGATTAGGCTTCTTTGAGTGAGTTTCGAAAGGCCTTCATAATTCGATCTTAAGTAACACCAACGAAACGGAGAACGTTTATGTCGAATACGATGGTGTTAATCATTCAAGGTATTTAAAAATTCCCCGTGTAGCATGAATATCAGTGACGGAACGTTGCTCCGTGAAAAAAAAATAAATAAAATAAAATAAAAAATAAAAAAAAATCTTCTGTGTGCTCCGTGGCGTTTGTATTTCTTGGTGCGCACATCGCGTGTGTTACAACAACATGGTTAAAGTGGTCATATTATCAGCTAGTTACAGCAGTGCACATTCTCATTATGTCATCAATCGAAACAACGAGCTAATATTCTCCGAAATATGTAAGTGCAGTGTCAACTAACGACATACGCATTTCGAATATGTTTAAAAGTTCTCGTAGAGCATCGCACTATTTTCTTTATAAGGGGGAATCGTTTTCTAACTAATAAAGCCAGTAATTCATTCATGTCACTTTATAGGTCGCCATAATTACAAGCGCGCTCCATTCTTCTCCATTACATAAGCGTCCCACACTGATGCCGCAGTCGCCAAGTAATTTCTTCAGAACATTTGAATGACCCTTTCCCGAGTGCTGTTGCGACTGACTTAACCACACATTTTAGCTGACATGCAGCTCGACCTGCTCGATTCGTTTCATATATTCCGCGGAAGGCACTAATACCTAAAACCTAACGGAATACTGACAACGAGAGCGTGACCACCCCTCACCGCATTTCCGCTTTACGAGTCCCAGTCTGCAGAGAACGGCGCCAGCGGCGCTGTTAATGGTTTTAATGGCGGATCATCGTCCTGGGGTCGCTGAAGCGCGTAGTCGCGGCTCGGGGCTGGCGGTGAGCTGTCCGGGCAGGGGCGGGATACGGGGGTGAGCCGGAGAGATAGCGATGGGCGTGGCCGCACCCTGACACACGATAAGACTCTGGCGACTCTTCCACGTGTCTCCTGCAAGTCGGAACATTTCGGAGTGACTGTGAGCTTCGTGAGCACCGTAGGGACGCACGAACTTTCGCAGTGTATCGAATCTACGATGAAAGATGTCAACAATTTTAATCTGTTCCGAGCTGCTCGGTTACGAAATACCTGTGAAAGGTAGAGGGCTCTATGAACTGAGGCCGGCCGCGGTGGTCTAGCGGTTCTAGGCGCTCAGTCCGGAACCGCACGACTGCTACGGTCGCAGGTTCGAATCCTGCCTCGGGCATGGATGTGTGTGATGTCCTTAGGTTAGTTAGGTTTAAGTAGTTCTAAGTTCTAGGGGACTGATGACCACAGATGTTAAGTCCCATAGTGCTCAGAGCCATTTGAGCCTCTATGAACTGAATAGTTGTAGACAAACGAATTGTGGTATCCTGAAAGCAAAATAAAGCATGGTGCAACAAGGATGATGATGATGATGTTTGGTTTGTGGGGCGCTCAACAGCACGGTTATCAGCGCCCGTACAATTTCCCAACCTTTGCTCAGTCCAATTTCGCCACTTTCCTGGATGATGATGAAATGATGAGGACAACACAAAACCCAGTCATCTCGAGGCAGGTGAAAATCCCTGACCCCGCCGGGAATCGAACCCGGGACCCCGTGCTCGGGAAGCGAGAACGCTACCGCGAGACCACGAGCGGCGGACAAATGTGCAACAAGGAAGACTAGTGCAGGCAAAAAGGGCATTCCTGGCCAAGAGTATCGAACATAGGCCTTAATTTCAGGAATAAATTTCTGAGAATGTACGTTTAGAGCACAGCATTTTATGGTAATGAAACATGGGCTGAGGCAAAACCGGAGCAGATGAGAATCGAAGCGTTTGAGATGTGTTGCCGGCCGGAGTGGCCGAGCGGTTCTAGGCGCTACAGTCTGGAACCACGCGACCGCTACGGTCGCAGGTTCGAATCTTGCCTCGGGCATGGATGTGTGTGATGGCCTTAGGTTAGTTAGGTTTAAGTAGTTCTAAGTTCTAGGGGACTGATGACCTCAGATATTAAGTCCCATAGTGCTCAGGGCCATTTGAACCATTGAGATGTGGCCTTACAGCAGGAGGCTCAAAATTCAACTCACTGATAAGAAATGAGGTCCTCTACATAATCGGCAAGAAAAAGAATCCATGGACAACCCTAACTAGGAGAAAAGACAGAATGATAGGACATGTGTTCATGGAATAACTTTCATGGGGCTACAGGGAACAGTAAAGGGCAAAACTGTAGGAGAATACAGACGTTGGAATAAATCCAACAAATAACTGAGGACGCAGGGCCCATGTGCTACTCTTCGCGGGCCGCATCAAACCAGCCACAAGAGTGGTAACTCAGTAAAAAAAAAACAAAAAAAAAAAAAAAAAAAAAAAAAAAAAAAAAGTGTTCATACAATACAGAAACATGGTGGAATCATCAGTTTTAGCAATTTCTCGTACGATGATATAGTGTTTTCAGTCAGAACAGCAGAACAGTAGCTAACAATCAGATAATGAGAGTGAATTCATCTCCGTACTGGGAAAATAACGAGTATACATAGGATACTTGTTCTTCTTACAATTCTGTTTGACGAATGTCATCGTAGAATAATTTCCGACTGCAAGGCCGGCGGGATCGGCGTCGAAGACACGCACAATGTGTGAGCAAAAGAATTTATGTCTATTTTGATCTAATCTGATAATGATATTGCTCACGAGAAATCGCAGCCGGAGTCCGTTTCAATAAAATCCTTCGGGTGTGTAACCGCGTCACATGTGTAAACTCCCAACGTTCCGGCTACAGTTGCAGGCAGCCCTCAAGCTATTCATTGTCACCCCGATGAAGGCGGTCTGGAACAGCAACCGAAACGTTTGTAGTTTACCGCAAATGATGTGGTCGTACCCCAGAAGGACTTTTTGAAACCACTCATAAATATTCATTCACGTTGCAATTTAATATAATGAAGAGTAAGAAATTTGCAGTGACAAAGAAAAAAGAGAGAGAGAGAGAGAGAGAGAGAGAGAGACAGAACAGCGAAGAAAAATAAAACAGAATTACAGAAAGGAAAAACTAGCTTTTAGCGTCAAGTTGACGAATAGGTCATTGGTGACACAGAGCTCGGATTAGGGAAAGGAAAAATCAAGAGCGTCATTAAAGAGAGAGAGAGAGAGAGAGAGAGAAAGACAGAGATATAGAGAGAGCGCTTAATTGTAATTATCACCATGGCCTATAAGTCACTGGAACGAAATTCTATTTGAGCAACGTTTGGGGAACGTCAAGAAGACATTTTACCTCGGGCACAACGGAAATATTTCCAGGACATTGAAGCAGTACAGAGCATCAAAACATGCGAAAGAGCCAGTGAGTGGATAAAATTACGCACAGCATACGCATGCGAATTATCAGCGAGGGCCAACTGCCAGAATCGTGAGCATTCCACAGCCATGTTTGTTGTAAGAAGAAAAATCTGCAGATAAGCAAACGTTACATTCAGAAAAAAAGCAAACGAAGCATCAGCGGTGTCGTCTGGCTACGATCATCGCGTGAGAACTGCCCACTTGGCGCGGTCGTTCAAATATTTTCAACAAACCAGAAGTATGAAAAACTATCTTGCTGAGCTAGCCAGCAAGGAGGAAACGGGCACTAAACTACAGAAGACATAAAAGACAAAGGAATATGTTACAAAAAACGATTTACTCTAAATGATTTTCGGAATAAAATTATTTCTAACTATCAAATCCTTTTTGCTTGTGTTTGTTCATGGACCTGTCCGATTCCTGTTCAGTCGATCTCAGCAAGGTAACATTCCATAAAACTCAGAGAGGAAAGTACGTTAGAACAATAAAGAACCTTAATCGACTCTGACTTTAGATTTAACATTATTATTAGAGTTACGGCTCATAATCCGAGGAACATTTAGTATTGATTTCGAGGAAATTTCACTAACGAGTTAGCGCATAACGCTGTGAAATACAAACTGTTTACCGTAACTAATTATCTCGATTCGTGTTTTACTATCAGCATTCAATATCGTTCATGCCTAAACTGTATACACTGTAAGATGTCAGCGCTATAATCCCCTATTGCGTGGTTAAAATGTCACGTATAAAAAATTGAGGTAACATCACTTTGTCAAGTGACTGACATTTTGTTTAACCAATCGAGCCGGCCGGTGTGGCCGAGCTGTTCTAGGCGCTACAGTCTGGAACCGCGCGACCGCTACGGTCGCAGGTTCGAATCCCGCCTCGGGCATGGATGTGCGTGATGTCCTGAGGTTATTTAGGTTTAAGTGGTTCTAAGTTCTAGGGGACGGATGACGTCAGCTGTTAAGTCCCATAGTGCTCAGAGCCATTTGAACCATTTTTGAACCAATCGACAGCTGTGATACAAGCATTTGTAATAGGAACAAAGGCCATGCATTTAATAAATACAAAAATTGCCATACATACGACAGATGTTCTCTGTGAGTAAAATAGCCCTCGAAATTTAGAAAAGGGTGGTGTAATTCGATGGTCATACATTATCATTTCGTGGAGGAGGCCCCCTACACCACAACGGATCCTGCAGAAGGTGAGACTGGAGTGGAATCAGACGAAAAAATCTTTTGGTGGCAACAGTCAAACAGACTATGCTTAGATGAGAACGAAGAGAGTTGTAAGCGGTCAGAGAATAGCAGCTATAGTAGTCTTGCAATTGCGAAGTAACTCTGGAGTTCTTTCAGGTGCAACCCAAACTGCTGACTTGTGTACTGCTAACAGAGACTGTATGTATGAAGCTAATTTACACTATTTTACGAAGCGAACGTACATTATCTCCGTGGAAACAATATTTTCTGCTCTCGGTGTTGACAAGAAGCGCTTCTCGTCCACGTTGAGCATCCTTCATACCAAGAAATATTTTTGAAAAATAATGATTTCGTACAATAGCTGTATATGTATTAAAACTATGTGTTTGTAAACAACTTTCCATCCTCAGGCATAAAAACATTGTTCACAGGCTGTTTCACTGATGGTTTTAGTAGACATACAGCTATTGTACCAAATCATTATTTTTCGAAAACATTTCAAAGTAGCAAGTCATCACCTCCTGAAAATAAAGCCAATAAGAAATGTTGTCACTGACTGCTCTATTAGTAAACAGAACTAAGCGATATGCGTAGGCTTCCTCGTGTGACCATACCACTCTCGGCCCTATAGTCCTTGGGCAAAGGACGCTAGCGGAAAATGCTCCTGGCGGAGCCCAAAAAAGGCGAATGTGCTCCTGTTTGAAAAACTTTGACTGAAGACTGGGGTACCAGCTGCCTCATTCTACACCCCCACCCCCAGAACCTTTAAATTTTTTTCCAAAAATTTTTGCACGCAAACATATTTGCGCTCTTTCTAACGTGCAATTCATCTTCCAACCCTGCAAGCTCCCCTAACCGTTAACTCGCTCGCACCCACAAGATCATCGCTGTACGTCTTTCATACCCACCATTCCCACTTGCTCGTTCTCACTCAGAAGACATTCAGCCCAACTGATTGTCATACCTCTTTCTGCCTCTAACTGTCACTCTCTCCAGTCTCACAGCCACAGCCTCCTTCGTTCTGTCCTACCACTACTGCCCCCTCTCACTGTCACTACAACCTCTTGCTCTCTCCTACTGCCTCAGTCTCACTCAGTCCTTCCCACTGCTACTGTCACGACCTGTCTCTCACTTATTGTCATTGTCATAGACACTGTCTCTCATCATCACTGGCTCTCACACATTTCGACTTTTCCCTTCCCTTTATTTCTCGTCTCCTTCATTCTTTTTCTAGCACTGTTCTGTCACTGTCAAATATGTTCCACCACTACTTCACACTGATATAGTTCCCTTAGTTTTTTTCTGTACCTCAACCAATGTCTACTATCTTCCAGTATTTTTACGTTCGTGTGCCAAAATTTTTGGGAAAATTTTTAAAGATGCTGAGGAATGCAGAATGAAGAGTCTGGCACCCCACTTATCATTTAGTCTTTCAATACACAGGAGCATATTAGGCTTTTCTGTGCTCCGATAGTAGCATTTTTCCGCTGGTTCCCTTCTTTTCCTTGCCACAGCAGGACATGTCACTCATATCAAAAGAACTTCATGGAGTTTTTTTTATTATAGATCACTTATGGGAAATTGAAACAGTGTGAGACCAATTGTAACACCTCAGATCGAATTTTACGTGCTTAAAAAATTTTGCATCTGCTTCAGTATTATAAAATGTTGTTCCCAGAGCACTTCTGAGGAGAACAAAGAGACTTCACAGTTTATTTCCCGGCGCCATATCACTTTTCGAATCACATCGGATTCTAAGTGTGTATTTTCCATGTACAAGTTGGGTAACTTTGAAATTCTGTGTCTCCGAAACGGATAAAGATATCGAGAAAATTTTGCAGGTTGTTCGAGATCAGGATCTTAGAAATATATCTTAAAAATTTCAGCCATTTACTGTTCGTAGGCTGCTTGAAATCTGCAGCTCGGTTTTGATACCCAAAAACCATGTTCTTTGGGTTTTCTCACGAACTGCCCATGAACTAAATGCTGCCTCCATCAGCCCCTTAAGGCGCACCGCAGGCAACATCTGATGCAAGAAGAACCAACCGATTTGCTCTATTTGCCTACGATGGAGGAAGTGTGTAATATTCGAATGTTGACGCTATACCATAGAAGAGTTTCAGTAAGACGATCCTTCTGTTGGTTATACAAATGGTCCCTAGACCAAGGAGTATCTAGAACACTTGACCCTACTTTTTTTATCAGCAGTAGCAACTCAAATTTGAGCCCTAGCATAATCTCGTTTTTATACTCGTCGTTTTGGAACATATTAGGTAACGCATGCTGTCGCTTGCGTACCAGTATTGGTATGGCGAAGTTGCTCCTGAAACGACAACGCTATCTTCTCAGTAGGAAGTTGTCTTCCTTGCAAGTTTCCTCAACAAGCGTTCATGTGATGTTCGAACAATCTTTAATTACTATTCAAGAATAGTAGAAGAGTTACGTAAGGCACCTCATTTCTCGATTTGGTTCTTTTACCAAATTTATTTCTACGGGTTGGAGTTTGCTGCGCGATTACCTGCCACTCAATTTTACGATCCCATCACGATTTTTAGCGAAGATTATAGCGAAAACCAAATTGTAGTCGCATAGAAGATAAAAATAATAGTGTAACGATGAGTCAGACACACAAAATTTGTAGGGTACATTGTTCGTATTCGGAAATGTCTCTAAGTAATCAGACAACTGAAGTCATGAAGGGAACGAGAACTGGAGAAAACTATCAACAATATGTCAACAGGAAATGTATTTTTGGCATAAACACGTTGTTGTCTCAATAAACGTGTTCTCTATGTGATGTTACGAGAAAATACTACTACTCCTTAGCCACTCTTGTATGTGGTATTCTTGAAGATAAAGACGTAGCCTTAAGAGAACTTAGCTGTTTCACCTAAGATTTCTTGTGACATAGTAAAGACAGCGATAATTTATTTTATACTAGACGAATAATCAAACGCGACAGATAAAATAATGATCTAAATATTTCTGTAACCATATTATCCGCAGAAATTAAAACGTCAACTTTGATTAGCGAACAGAATTAAGCGGTTTTCTTGTCTCCCAAATATTTGTGATAGATATTTTAAGTTTGACAACAAATGCGTTTAAAATGACATTCTTTCTGTAGTTGTTGCGGCAGTTTGAATGCTGAAGAGCAGGGTCGCGTCAGGGACGCGTCCTATTTTGACGAAGCACATTCCTTTTGAGAATAACAGTCTTTCATTCATCCGCTAGGGAAAAAGAAAACGCGGGATTTAAAATGCATTGTTACATCGTAATTTTTGTAGAATCTGTGTCATCCTCTCAACTAGTCTGGAATAAAAAAACAACATTATCCATTTTAAAACGACGAACTTGAAGCCCTTTCTCTGTAGTTTATAAGGATAATTTACCACCCACATTCAACTAAATGAAAATAGATTACGCTGATGTCATTAACGAGACAAAACATGTTTGAGGTGAAAAAGGTATCTGCTCATCTCGAATATCGTATTCCTGACGGCAAGGCACAATAATGGCCAAATTGTTGGAATAGTGACTCGGTCTCACACACACTAGGTTTTCGTTGGCGCACATATACATTGTTGCCGGCAACGGTGGCAAGACTGCGCAGCAAGTGGTCGCTAGTTGGAGGTGGGGCACCAGCGCGTCCCACCTGTCGGCGGCGAGCATGGCGTCGTGTGCGGCGTCGGCAGCGGAGGTGGAGGCGGCGTCGGCGTCGTGGTGCGTCGGCGGGGCGGCCGCGCCAGCGACTGACTGCGCCGACGGCCGGCGTCGCGGCGCGGCGCTCGCGTCGCCTCCGGAGCCGGCGTCGACGTCGGCGTCGGTGTCGCCCCCTACCTCCGCCTCGGCCCCTTCAGCCGCCGCCGCCTGCAGCGCCGTCGCGACGCCTCGCTATCCGCCTGCCTTGTATCGCTAATTATGGGCTCCGCTGTGGGCGTGGTCGCAGTCTTTTTACGTTGTTCTATAACTGGCCGGGTGGACAAGGGCTGCGACGCGAAGGACACACGCAGGGTCGCCAAAATGATGGCAAATATTTTTGGAATTCTAATCCTTCTTTTGGCCTCAACGTGAGACTATTCCATATGAATTAGCAGAGTCGCTAGTGAAGCATTAAACAAAATTAGCGCGATTAAAATAAAACCACAATACTAGAGTGTGCCGTATCATTGCCGGTCGCGCAAGTCGGCTCATCTGCGTCTATTGTGAACACCGAGAGGCAGTTCCCGAGTGACGGGGATTTTTATCCAACCGTGGAGGTTATGCGTCAATCTTCCTGCAGTTCTCGTAAATGAAGTGGGGTCACGGGCTGACACATAAGCATAAAGGCTAGTGATTTTCTGACAGCAGGATACTTTGCAGAGGGATGTTATTAGCGAGAGCAGGAAATGATCAACGTAATTGCCTGCTCCCTGCTCATCAGTCTGAATGGCTGAAGGCCGTTTCGTGGCGCCGTCTGTTCTCACAGGTGTGCGAGGCACAGAATGTGGCCTCTCAGACGTTTGGAAATGTACTTTTGAAATTCCTTAATGATCAACTAAGTTAATTTTCAGATACGGAAAGGCCTATAAAAGTACGAAAGTGCGTTCACGTAAGCGGGTGAGGAATTCTGAGCGAGTCATTTAATGTTTTCTATTCAAGAGTTACCGTTTAAGGGGTTTGCACATACTGAGCAGGTAGATGTCTCAAATAAGACCTTGGAGTCAAGAAGATAGCTGGAGGTGGTATTTCGAAACGAAAAAAGACAATTGGAGAAGTTTAATTGAAACCAATAACTTCGCTTTGTTTCCGTGGAATTTTGAGTGTGGTACTTTAGTATAACTTTTTTTCCTAGTGACTTAGAACAGTTACATTGTTTTTTATGGTTCCGTGCCTCAAATGGTAAAAACGGAACCCTTATAGGAAAACGTAGTTGTTTGTTTGTTTGTCTGTCTGTCCGTCCGACTGATGAAAACCTTTTTTTCAGGAACGAGTAGGCATATAGAGTTGAAATTTACGTCACATATTAAAGTCTATGATCCCTTGGCGGTACAATAAACATTAGCTTCTAAGTGAATGCATTCAAAAGATACGGCCTTTTTCCACAGCTTCTGATACTCGCAAACTCACTCGTGAAAACCTATACGGCACTTCCCCATGATGTAGGATCATGAAATTTGTTTCACAGTACAAATAGGGGGAAAATCAGAAAGTTGTTAATTTGTAATTACATCACACGGAAAAACTTTTGTCATTTGTTATCCAACTTTAAACGTTAAATAAAAACAGCCTCTTGGAATACCTGGGGGATCGATTTCTTGCCAGTATCAATGCCCATAACAGGTAAAAATCATTTAGTAATTAAATTTGTACGGAAGCCTCAGTGCGTGGGTCCTAGTCGCACCTGGCCATCTTTTAACTATGTGGATATTATAAGTGGAAGCTTCCAGGATACAGCTGAAGGACATATCCGAACTCGTAGCGATGTATATTTTCTAGAATGTTGCCGAATGTACGAGTAGTTAGATAGCTGCAGGGGACTAACTTAAGTAGTGATAATTTTAACCCTGCCAATAAAACTCGCCTGAGTATATGACCGCATCGACCGCCAGCTTGGTGATGGTTGGAGACACAACATCATTGTTACAGGTAGTCTGTGAAAACCAGTTCATAAGTTCTGGCCTCTGATAAGTCGTTTACACTATTGGAGTTAACTCCTCAGCCTGACGATGGTGTAATGAAGTACCGAAACTAGTAGCCGTATAACAAATAACATCGTACGGACGATTGTAGGTGCTCCATTTTATTACATAAGTGAACGGCCGAAGTCCCTCAAACTTTCATTCTGATGGATGGACATACAAAAACTTGAAGTGGTTGCCTTGTTAATTCAGTGGTTCTTGAATACACTTAAATTTCACAGGCCCGTACAACATGTAAAATGTAAGGAGTTCCAAGAGACACATCCGACTTCACAAGGTTATCCGCACGTTTTATAGCTGAATTAACTGACACTTAGGACTACAAGGTTTTTATTTTCATAACAGTCACCCGATGTTATAACGGTAGGTCTTTTACATGCATGAACATACAATCTTATTGTAATTTAGTCCCGTGTGGTTTGAAACAAATACGTAGCCGCAAAATATGCCTAAAAATGCACGAACAAAGGCTAACTATCAGCTGGCACGACGAGTAGACTCCATAGTCTGTGAGCTAAGCTTTGTTGAAAGCGGTCTGCGTTTTGAACGAGTAAGCGTGGGTGACTTGTGGCTTCCTTCTTACACAAAAAAACCAGTGCTTGAAACTACTGGTGCCATCGGCTACAGGAGGTTCAGTGCCGTACTCTCAATAAAAATCACGGCGCGCGGTGGAACTGAAATGCACCTGATGAAGCAGGAAAGGCAAAAAGCATTTTGTTGCTCCATTATCGCCGTCTCGATACGACACAAGCTGGGTAGTGACCGAGCGAGAGAGCCCACTGCACCACGGAGGCCTGTACAGTACATCAGCAACGACATGAACGATCAATTTACCACTGGCGCCAAGTTCAACATTTAGTTTCCGTGCCTACGCTCCTCACAAGTTTCTTTTGTCATTCATGTATAAGAGACAGCCTTGTGAAATCAGTGTACAGTATTAGATTAGCACCACAGTTGCAGTTCGTTTCTTCTAACAAGAAACCACATTCTAAACTGAAGACAGAGACCAAAGATTCTAGGGGTGTTCAATAAGTAATGCAATACATTTTTTTCTGAAAACAAGTTGGTTTTGTTGAAGATTCCAATACACCATAATCTCCCCCACTCTTTTGGCTACAAAACCCTGTTCTACAACATAATCTCCGCTTAATGCGACGGTCTTTCAGCACCGTACTGGGAAAGCCTGTATGCCCGCGTGGTACCACTCTACTGTTGACGTACCACTGCATAAGGAGAGAGGACGCCAAACTGAATAACCTCTTCAGAGACCCAGAAGACCGTCGCCATGCTCTACCGCTCTTGAACTTTTTCTTCGGAGAAGAGATGCTGTGGCGCCACTCCATGGTTTGCCGTTTTGTTTCCGATACGAAGCGACGAACCCTTAAGTTTCATCGTCTGCGACGATACACGACAATAAATTGTCTCGATCAGCGTCGTAACGCGCAAGCAATTCCGCAATGATGGTCCTTCGTACCTCTTTATGGTCTGCTGTTAGCCCGTGAGGAATCCCACCGTACACATGCATTTGAGTAGAATCAGAGTGTGCAGGAGTTGCAGCTGTGTGCGGCCCTTGTAATAATGACAGACGCCTCGCACAACGACTCGCCGTGATTTTGTCCACTACTAGATCTCCGTAGACATTCTGCAAATGCCTATGAATATCTGAGATGCTCTGGTTTCCCGTCAAAAGAAATTCAGTGACACCTCTCTGCTTGGATCACATCTCCTTTAGAGACGGCATTTTGAAGGCCAGTTACAGCGTTGCCACCTGCTGGAATTTGATGAAACTATAGCGGCTGAACCAGAAATACCCAGCGATTGTCCCACAACAAATTTCATTTTTTTCCTACGCAAATTGGGCGAGAAAACAAATCCGTTGGATTACTTACTGAACACCCCCTGTATGTACAAGTGGCTATTTTATTGTTAAAGCTTTTAATTTTATTTTATTTATTTATTTATTTATTTATTTTTTTTTTTTGCAAGATGCAAAGGATTTTCCACTGCTTTCGTTGCACATTGAAACGTTACTTCAGCAAGGGAGCAAGAAGCCTTCCGTTGGGTTAACATGGTTAGGAAAGAGGTACTGGAAGATAGTTCGCGTCGGACCACGAGGTGTGCTCAAATGGCTTGGTTGTCAAGAGCGGTGTCCCCAAAAGGCAAAGATTCATTTTTTAGCCGCAGTTCGAGTCAATGCTTTAACTTGTCTGGAAATGTAATAACTTTCCAACTTGCATGTCACACGGCACTGAAGAATACAATCAACACTTTTACTCCTCTGTGCACCATACTCATCCACCAAAATGAAGTCGTCCTCCACTTTCCATACACCTCCACTATTCTTTGTCTACTAGTAGCTGCTGATGCCAACTCAGTAACCATGATAAACTTTCATGTTAACAACTGAATAATGCGGTTAGCCACAAATTATCCCGTCCCTTCCAGGTGATGCGGATGTCAGAAGGGATGTGTCCCCTGATTCCGTTGTTGTTTTAACAAAAGTGTTACAAGGACGTGTTAGATGAGGTAACGCTCAGTCAGGGGTGGTAGGCTAGCGCTGCAGGATCTTTCATTTGTCACTCCCTCGTGGACTGAAGTCAGAGACAAGGGGCGGTTCCCAGGCCGGGTAATCAAGGCCTGAAAATCGTGACAGAGCACGCGATCACGTGTAACCCGCTCGATTTGTGTGTCAAGGCTGCACAATGCCGGGTAAAGGGAATGCGGGTGGGGCTAGGATATTGTTAAAACACCATTGCATATATATTACTGTATAGTACTTTCCACGCACGACTGAAGGTTTATCAGGCGTTTGCAATGAGAAAGAATTCCGAAGTCAAAGCAACCTGACCACTGTAGTGAACCAGTGTTACCATTGGTCAACTTTTTTTAATTTTTTGGAAACATTTATAAATGCAAACCGTTTTATTAAACGTGTTATGGCATTATTTTCAGTTATAAAAAAAAAAATTTTATATCATCTACATCCACAATCCACGAGCGACTTTACGGTATGTGGCGGAGGGCACTTCGTGTGTCGTTATCATTTCCCCGTTCTTGTTCCACTCATGAATGGTGCGCGGGGGAACGACTGCCTATAAGACTCCGTATATACTAGGATTTCTCTGATTTCCCTGTCGTGTTGAAGTGTACGTGGCAGGAAGTAATAAATGGCCTGATTCTACGTGGCACGTGCGTTTCCGTAAACATTTCTGTCAAGCATAAAGTCTCTCACGTAACGCCTGCCGCTAAATTTTGGTAAGCATCTCAGTCACGCTCTAGTAACTAACAAGCGAACACTTGATGAAACGCACTGGTTGGTCTTCTATGCCTCTCCTCTATCTTCACTTTTAGGCCTACCTGGTAAAACGAGTATGGAACATAACTCTCTTTTCTTCTGCATACCCTGCAACTAGTGTTATGAGACCGTTCCGCTCAAGATCGCGCTGAATTATTACTCCCAACTGATTGCCCTTACAGTAATCCAATAAATATGAGTATTTAAGTCCCTGCACCTAGTCTAAGGCGCTGCAGTCATGGACTGTGCGGCTGGTCCCGGCGGAGGTTCGAGTCCTCCCTCGGGCATGGGTGTGTGTGTTTGTCCTTAGGATAATTTAGGTTAAGTAGTGTGTAAGCTTAGGGACTGATGACCTTAGCAGTTAAGTCCCATAAGATTTGACACACATTTGAACATTTTTTTCCCTGCACCTAACGTCGATTCTTCGCATGTCTTCTTGCGTTTCGCTGCAACTTTCTGCCGCTGCGGCTTGCGTATTCTGAACAGTATCAGCCGAGAACATCCTCACCGAGCTCACAAAATTATTCACTACATCACCTGCCTGTATCTTGTGTACAATAGCGATCCAACAATACTCCCTTGCGGTATGCCCAAAGATATTTTCGCACTTCACGGTTTCACCACGTTAAGAACTTCGTGTTCTATTCACATGGCCACATTTCGAGAGGCATTATGGACAAACTCGTTGTAGCTTTTCAAATTTATTGGACGTGGCGTCATTCGAAAAGGAGTGTGTGAACTGCCTGCCGCTGATTCCCTGTTAGCTGTCAGTCTATGGTTCCCTCTACCGCAGTTGCATCAATCTCCTTCACGTGTAGCAGAGGTTTCTATAGCTAAATAAAAAGCAGGACAACAAGTGAATGCTAAGTACCAGTAGAAAGACCGATTTAGTATACGAATTTCATATATACACCGAAATAAAACACTTGGAATGGGAGGTATCCTGTTAGATGCTATAAAAGAGCGATACTGTCACAATTAATGAAATAACCTGGCGCGAAAATGTCTTGCTATAAGTCAAGACAAAATAATGAAATATCACTTAAACAGGAATGCAATATGGACAACGCGTCCAGCCCCTTTTAGAGGATGTGCGAGCAGAAATTCACGAAGAAACTTGCGAATCCGACGTCAAACGGGGAATAATCAATAGCGGTGAGATCTGTGTTTGAGCAGAAGTCTAGACAGGGGCAGCATGGAGAGGATCGCCAAGCCGGTCGATCCAGATGCAGACAGTTGCCTTTTTTAAGATCGCGACCAAATGTGCCGCGAGCGTATTATTCAAAAACTGGTGCACTACGCCGACGGCTGCTACCGAGTAATGGAAGCAAGCTCAGAGATACCGAAAATGGCGCCAACGCACGCTCTTCTGCTGCCACAAAGTGACCCCACCGAGAACTGCAACGAAATGGGTCGCTGAGAGCCGCCCTTCGCACTTTTCTCAGTCTGGAATGCCTCTCCACAGTAGGGTCCCCCTGCAGATAGAAGTTCCTGCAGCCAACCTAACACGAGGTGATGGTTACGGTCTGCTCCGTCCAGTGACGGCCCAGCCTCGCGGTTCAAGAGTTGGGGACACTGAGGTGGCGCCAAATCTACGAAAGCGGGCAAGCGTTGATCCTCTCCCTTCGAAGTAGCCGTGGATTGAAATTTAAACTAACGGCTTATAATCTCAATTAAAAATAATTAATATACGCTCCTAAAAACTTCTCCGTCCGCACCGGTCGACAATTCCCTATTCAGGCTGGCCATCGGTGGTCTCAGTTCGCCGGGGAAAATTTATTTAATGCCATTTTATCTATTAATTAATTTTATTGATTTTCGAATTAATTACTTGTTTAATCTTTGACTGATATCATTTGATTCGTCATTCCACAAGCAATCTGAATCTGCGATCGGAAATGTAAATTTAATTGGCAACTCTCTCTTTGTCAGGAGTCTGGACAGGACTGCAGTTGTGGCTCGTTCACGGCTGGGGGGAAGAGTCTGCGAGTTACATCACGATTCAACCCGACAGACAGGCGCACATACTGGCGATGTGCAACTGCACGCCGCCACCGCATCTCCTTTGCTGCCCGCGTACCAGTGATGAATAGACATGTCTTGCACAACCAGTACTCGAACGACGTGCCTCCAGCAGTTTAGGACTTTGCTCACCACACAAACGGAAAGGGCACAAAAGCACAGCATTTGTAAAGTTTTAAGAGCTGCCGCTGGAAGAGAACCTCACTGTGACTGAAAGCCACATTTTATGGAAGGGTCGCTTCTAGGGTCGACGGTCAGCCCGCCTGATCACTATAGCGGGGTCACGAATTCAGGCTCCAGAACGGACAGGTTCTTTCTTTGGCGACTGGACTGGAACAGAGGCCTCTTTGTCTATTACGAACAACTGAGGAGGTTCTTGAAGACGATGTAACGGTTCGCTTTTCAAGAGCGTACCACCGGCGAGTGGTGTGTGATGCATTGACCACGCACCCTTTTGTTACTGATAACACAGTAACCCGCGTAAGTAGATGTTCTTCGTGCGCGCTCTTCTTCCTCGATGTGGTTTCCCGTTGCGGTGACTAGCGCAGTCGCGCCGTGCATCTTCCTCTCTCATGTAAACATTTATTTGTTGGTTTTTGTTTAAGGACCAAAAGTAGAATGGGTTAGAACCGAAGAGAATTTATTAAAGAAGAGATACTTCATTCACAAATTTAATAGTTTGTGGGAAATGTTTTAAAACATGGTAGTCCAGAGAGGGTTCCCACACACTGCACGTCCATAAGACGCCTAGTCTCTGCATTCTCCACACCTCTTTGGTCCTTTCTCCGCTGTGAGTGGCAAAAATTCTTGAAAATTCCTGACTATAAGACAAGCGGCGTTTGGTGTTCGAAGTGAGAGTCCAATGGCTGATCCTTGTTAAGGAGAAGATACGACATTCTTCTCCGAGACTAAAAATGAATCCTAATCTGCCTATTTCTCCATGTCTGATGTACCGTACTTGGGCGCTGAAACATGCAGCGTCCAATGAATGGCGAAATATCCTCGGATAATATTTTTTCTGTCTGCTATTGTCCATTTGGTGCCTTTCTTATTGTAATCCGCTCCAACACTTGGCTTTCGCACGAAACCGTTCTTTAAATTTATTTATAGAAATATAGCATAATGGAACTTGCTGACGATTGCGGCGCACCTCTCGTCTTCCGTCTCATCAGCATCTGCTTGTTTCTGTACGACGTTATGTATTCGACCTTCTTAAGATTTTCGTTTTGCATGAAATCTTGGGACGCTTTTCTGTTTCGCCACACTATGCCAATAGCGTCGGCGTTTTTACTCGTTATTCTGGCAACCAAATATGGACTAGTGCACAGTTTCTCGACAGCCGTATCGCGACACACTGGTGTATCGCGAATACATGTACGGTATGTAGCGAGATTTTTGATGTCTACTAAACTTCCGCAGATAAGAATCTCGAAAATAAAGAAAAAATTATTGCCAGATCGTTTCTTGGAACAGGTCAATTTGCAAGAAGTCACTCGCCAATATACGTGCTTATACACATAATAATAAAAGTAAGTAATGTATGTACCTTATGCGTCTGATTCTTTGCATCTAGAAAAAAAAATCATATTTAAGGGTGCCGCAAAAGTTTGAAACGTGCTTTGGTATACCACAAACCAAAAAAGGTTGAGAAACGCGGGGCTAGCTTACCAGTTGTAGAAGTAAATATAGTACCTCTTCCCATCTCTTCAGGATAATGGCTATAATAATTAGGTTTCATCAGTTCACCGGCGCATGTTCTTGCTCGGGGTTGGACTGCATTCCAAGAGCTGTAGCATACGCTGGCCGCCGGTGCGGCCGCGTAGCATTTCGCAGCACGGGTCCGAGTGACGTCACGAGCCGGAGGGTGGCGCGTCGCGGAAATGTCGGCAGGGGGAGGGCGGTGACCTTTGGGCCGGCGTCCAGACCTGCTGCCGGCGACGATGACCGGAATATGGCGGGCTGGCATCCAGTCAGCTGCACGCGCTGTCCTGGGCTGCGATTTGTAGTCTGAGATTTCGTCATTGCTTACCAGCTGCGCTGACCGAAACAAGTGGAGGAAGAAAACTGCGAAGAAGTCATTTGTAAAGGAAGGAAGGAAGCTAACGTAGACTGAGACCGTACATAGCATCTGTCTACATCTAGGGTGAGCAAGTGATACGGCCCCTGTCGGGGGAAGTTTTATGACAGCGAACCTGAAAAAAATAGTATTTTAAAGCAGTTTCAAAATTAAAAGCCTAATTCTATAAAATTTTACCTCCTCCATTTTCTGTTCCACTCGCAGTTGGTCCGTGGGCAGAATGACTGTTCGTAAGTCTCCGCGAGACCTCGAATCACACTAATTTGCGCTTCATGGTCTTTTCGCAAGATACACATAGGAGGACGCAATATATAGGTATGCGTTCACTCTTCTAAGAATGTACGCTCTCGGAACTTGAACAGGATGTAAAACGCCTCTCTTGCAGCGTCTGCAAGTGGCGTTCGCCGAGTACCTTGGTGATTCTCTGACAATTACTGAATGAAAATGTCATGAAATCCGCCCCTCCTCTTTGGATCTTCTCCATTTCTTCTCTCAATCCCATCTGCTACGGATTCCATACTTACGTGCAATATTCATGTGCTGGTGGAATGAGCGTCTGTAAGCTCCGTTTTTGTGGGTGAGCTACACTTTCTGAGCATTCTCCTCATTAATCTCAGTCTGCCATCTGCCTTAACTCTGATTAGTTTCGTGCGGTTATTCAACTTTAAATCACCTGTACGCATGCTCCTATATATTTAATGGATTTCACGGCTTCCAGAGATTGGTCTGCAATCGTGTAATTACACAATAATGGGTATTTCGGCTTGTTTATGCGCAACACGATACAGTTGTTTATGAAGAGAGTCAGTTGTCCTTGCACCAAGTGTCGGCCCTCTGCAGGTCTTCGTACGTTTCACGATAATTTTGTAGCGTTATGACTTTGCTGTATACAACAAGGTCATGCACGAAAAGCCTCGTAGAACATCCGATGTAATCCACAAGTTCATTTATATACACTATGAAAGATAATGATCATATAATATTCTCTTGGAGTACGACAGAACTTACTTTTACGTGTGAAGATTTCTCTCCGTTAAGGATGGTTTCTTCTTTTACTTAAGTCTGTAGCTTTCGTGGCCGTTGTCACTTAAAGCTTTCAGCCATACGCTAACATCACAAGGTCCTGAAGAGGATCCGAGAATAGGGGTCGAAACGTCCATCGTGTAGAAGAAACTGAAGAATAACTTGGTATTGTGAGACAACGTAGAAGATTTTACCTACAATGCTGCTTTATTTTTGCAAGGAAGTCTTAAATCCAATCATACAGGTGGTCTGATATCCCGTACTGTCGTATTTTGTTCATTAGGTAGCAGTACTGAGTTGTGTCGAACGCCAAATGGAAATCAAGCAACGCGGCATCTACCTGACGCTTCTACCCACTGCTTTCTGGGTCTCGTGGACGAACGGCCCGAGATGGGTTTCACACCATCGTTGTTTGCAGAAATTCATATTATTCCTATGCCTTAATAATCGAACATTAAACTTGTTCCCGAATTCTTCTACGATAGACCGAGGTCAGAGCTAAAGGCCTATACTTATGTGCGTTTCTTCGTGAAAACAGTCTGGAAGTGGTTTTCAATATTCCTTGCTTCCCTGACGTGGTTTCTAGGAATTTCTGATAACTTCCAACCATGAAAGAATCACACTGTGGTAGGATATTCTCCGTCGTGCCGATTTTGCAATGGTCAAAACGAAAGAAACATTCGCAGCGGCCATGGGATCAAGGTGTCGATTTCGTGGAAAGTGTACGCTACTAGGAGGAGACTACGTTGAGAATATTTGTGTGTGACTATTGCATGAAAAAGGAAATGGGAGGCGTTGGAATCTGAACGCACCTCGTATTGCAGTGGGGGCCAGTTGCCTACCCGCATACTGTATAGACAACCCGCCAGCGAGATGAGGCCACTGGACTGCATACGCAGCAGGCGCGCTGATCGCCGCGGCAGACTGCCCACACGTGCGCTGGCTCGGGCGCACTCCGCGCTACGGGCAGGCACACGGAGACGCGACGCAGAGCCGTGGGCAGCCAGCAAGGCGACACTGGGGTGGGGGTGAGCGTGGAGGGAGGCGCCCACGTGGGCGACACGCCGTGTCATCCGACAGCCGGAACCGGTTTGTTGCCGCGGCGACGTGTCACAGCCGCTTCGCGTTACGTGAGGCCAAAGTGGTCTCCTAGCGAGCATTTACCACTGGTCTAAGAACTACTTGCAAGTGATTCGAAATAAAATTATCCAAGATATTGTTTTGTCATGTCTGTGTAACGATAAACCTTTACCTTACTTCCTGCTTGTGATTTAAAAAAAACCGTATTTAGTCGGAAGAAATATATTGAAGGTAAAGATACCGCCAACCCGAATGATGGATTTATCACCGCAAGAGGGAAATTTGAAAACGGAAGACCAAGTCGAAATGGTCTGATTAGAAAGTGTGTAAGAGAAGGATGTAGCAACAGACTTTATGGGTTCATAGCAGCTGTGAATACCTTGAGGGAATCATTTTCCAGCGTAGGTTGTTTTATTTTTGTACGTTTCGACCATAGCATCGTATGGAAATTACTTATCGACTCTAGGAAAAGTGAAAAAAAAAACGTAATCAGTTTAAGGCGTAATGCTCGAGACAGATACTGAAAACTAGGCGGACAGATAATACATTGCCCTGGAGAGGGACATGTGAGAAACACTAACAAGAAGAGCGACCGGCATGATAGGACATAGCACTTATACATCTACATCCTTATTCAGCAAACCACCGTGGAGTGGAGCGGCAGAGGGTACTTCGCACTGTGCCAATTATTGGGGATTCTTCCCATTTCTTCCAGATATGAAGTGTGGGAACAATGACTGTTTAAACGCCTCTGTGTGTTTTGTAGTTAATCTAAATTTGTTCTCGCGATCCCTAGGGGAGCGATACATACGGTGCCTGTAGTATATTCCAAGAATCACCCTTTACGTCTGGTTTCTAAACTCTGTAAGCTGGCTTTCTCGGGAGAGTTAGTGTCTAATTTCGAGCGTCTGACAGCTCTGTTTCTTCAGCATCCTCGTGACTCTCAGCCACGGTCAAACAAACCAGTGTCCATTTGTGATGTCCTCCTCTATACGTTCAGTATCTCCCGTTAGTCGCATTTGGTACGGGTCCCACACACTTGAGCAGTATTCTAGCATGGGTCGCACCAGTATTCTTGTCAACATTTTCCTTTGTAGATTGACTGCATTTTCCTAACATTCTACACACAAATCGAAGTCTACCACCTACCTTTCCCACGACTGAGCCAATGTGGTCGTTCCGTTTCGTATTCCTACAAATTTTTACGCCCTGGTGCTTGCATGAGTTGACCAATACAAATTGTGACTCATTGATATTGATGCCGTTTTTTTCATTTTGTGTAGTGTAAAATTTTACAGTTCTGAATATTAAACCAAGCTGCCAATCTCTGTACCACTTTGAAATCTTATCAAGATCCGACTGAATATTTATAAAGACTTTTTTAAAACGGTAGTTCATTACAGACAGTTGCATCATCTACGAAAAGTCTGATGTTGCTGGTAATATTTTTTGCAAGGTCATGAACATAAAACACTAACAGAAAGGGTCCCAACACACTTCTCTGGAGCATATCTAAAGTCACTTCTGCACTTGTTGATGACTTCCCATTCAAGGTAATATGCTTTGTCCGCCCTAACAAAAAATCCTCTATCCAGCCACAAATTTCGCTTGATAACCCATATGGTCTTACATTCAATAACAATCATAGGTGAAATAATAAGTAAAATGCTTTTTGGCAACCAATAAATTCTGGGTCCACCTGACTGCCTTGATCCATGGCTTTCAGGGTGTCATGTGAGGAAAGTGCAGTTTGGATTTCACATGGCTGGTGTTTCCGGAATCCATACTGGTTGGCATGGACGAGATAATTCTGTACGAAATACTTCATTACATCTGAGCTCAGATAGTTCAAAGATTGTACAGGAAATATATGTCAAGGACATTGGAAGGCAGTTTTACGGTAGATTATGGTTATGAGATGGACTACCTCAGCTGAAAATTCGGTATAGATTATATATATATATACAATAGTATTAAAAAGTGTATAGTCTATATATGTCTCAACGTTTATTATAGTAACGTGTAGAAGTTCGAAGTGAATCGAAGGGGTACATTTTGAGAGTTTTGGTAACAACGTTTTCCCTTTATTTAGATTTCAACTTCGTGTCAAATTTTCAAAGGAATCGATCAAGAACTTTCGGAGATTAATGATTTTTAACAAACCAACGTTTGCATTTTTATTTATATAAATGATTTATCAGAAGATTCCCCCGGGATATCGAGGGTTCGCCTTCGTCACAACAGTATCTATGTGATCGTTTAAATTTAAGTCGTATAATTGTAACTGCCGGGTATTTAGTGGAACTGAGAGCCTTTGAATTCATGTGTTGTATCGTGTAATCGAAATTTAACGATTTCGTTTGATACTCATGTGGATGAGCTCACACACATCCTTGTTCAGAGACAATTGCCACTTTTCGCACAATACGTATAACGTGCCTACGTAATTTTGCCGTTGGTTTTGATCTTCTGGTGATTGCACTAGACGGTAAATGACCAAAGCATCTGCAAGCAGTCTGTACTAATTAGGAACAGCAGGCGGCTTACAACGCTTCCTTTACGAACACCGGATATCACTTCTGTATTACTCGACTATTTTCTAGATTACTACGTACTGTGATATTTCACACTGGAAATAATGAATCCAGCTGTTCAACTGAAGCAACACTCTGTAAGCACGAAGTTTGGCTAGAAGTCTCTTGTGAGGGACAGCATCATAAGCCTTCTGGAAATTTAGAAATACGGAATGACTTTGAGATCCCCCGTAGATAGCACTCATTACTTCGTGTGAATAAATAGACCCGCCAGGGTAGCCGAGAGCGCTAACGCGCTGCTTCCTGGACTCGGGTAGGCGCGCAGGCCCCGGCGGATTAACGACGACGGCCGGTGTGCCGGCAAGCCAGGATGTGGTATTTAGGCTGTTTTTCACATCCTGCTAGGTGAATACCGGGCTAGTCCCCACGTCACGCCTCATTTACATGACTCGCATACATTTGAACCACACTCACACTATATCACGATTTAGACTTGTCGCAGACAGCTGGGGTACACTAATTCCGTCCCGCGGGGTATGGGGTGGCGGCAGGAAGGGCATACGGCCACCCCTTCCTATTAATTATGCCACATCCGTCCGTAACTCTGCCGACCCTGCGCACAATGCGGGATAAAGGCGGTAGCGAAAGAAAGAAAGAAAGAAGGACTTTGTGTGAGTAAAGAGCTGTTTGTGTTTCACAAGAACGATATTTTCTGACTGTGCTGACTGTGCATCAATAGACTGTTACCTACGAGGTAATTCACACTGTATGAACACAGCACATGTTCCAAAATGCTACCGCAATTCGACGGGAGTGCTGTTGTTGTTGTGGTCTTCAGTCCTGAGACTGGTTTGATGCAGCTCTCCATGCTCCTCTATCCTGTGCAAGCTGCTTCATCTCCCAGTACCTACTGCAACCTACATCCTTCTGAATCTGCTTGGTGTATTCATCTCTTGGTCTCCCTCTACGATTTTTACCCTCGACGCTGCCTCCAATACTAAACTGGTGATCCCTTGATGCCTCAGAACATGTCATATCAATCGATCCCATCTTCTAGTCAAGTTGTGCCACAAACTTGTCTTCTCCCCAATCCTATTTAATGCCTCCTCATTAGTTATCTGATCTACCCATCTAATCTTCAGCATTCTCCTGTAGCACCACATTTCGAAAGCTTCTATTCTCTTATTGTCCAAACTATTTATCGTCCATGGCTACACTCCACACAAATACTTTCAGAAACGATTTCCATGACACTTAAATCTATACTCGATGTTAACAAATTTCTCTTCTTCAGAAACGCTTTCCTTGCCATTGCCAGTCTACATTTTATATCCTCTCTACTTCGACCATCATCAGTTATTTTGCTCCCCAAATAGCAAAACTCCTTTACTACTTTAAGTGTCTCATTTCCTAATCTAATACCCTCAGCATCACCCGACTTAATTCGACTACATTCCATTATCCTCGTTTTGCTTTTGTTGATGTTCATCTTATATCCTCCTTTCAAGACACTATCCACTCCGTTCAACTGCTCTTCCAAGTCCTTTGCTGTCTCTGACAGAATTACAATGTCATCGGCGAACCTCGAAGTTTTTATTTCTTCTCCATTGATTTTAATACCCACTCCGAATTTTTCTTATGTTTCCTTCACTGCTTGCTCAATATACAGATTGAATAACATCGGGGAGAGGCTACAACCCTGTCTCACTCCCTTCCCAACCACTGCTTCCCTTTCATGCCCCTCAACTCTTAGGTGGCCGGAGTGGCCGAGCGGTTCTAGGCGCTACAGTCTGGAACCGCGCGACCGCTACGGTCGCAGGGTTGAATCCTGCCTCGGGCATGGATGTGTGTGATTTCCTTAGGTTAGTTAGGTTTTAGTAGTTTTAAGTTCTTGGGGACTGATGACCTTAGAAGTTAAGTCCCATAGTGCTCAGTGGCATTTGAACCCTCAACTCTTACAACTGCCATCTGGTTTCTATACAAATTGTAAATAGCCTTTCGCTCCCTGTATTTTACCCTTGCCACCTTCAGAATTTGAAAGAGAGTATTCCAGTCAACATTGTCAAAAGCTTTCTGTAAGTCTACAAATGCTAGAAACGTAGGTTTGCCTTTCTTTAGCTTGTAAGATAAGTCGTAGGGTCAATATTGCTTCACGTGTTCCAGTATTTCTACAGAATCCGAACTGATCTTCCCCGAGGTCGGCTTCTACTAGTTTTTCCATTCGTCTACGGGTCTGTAATTACTCCTAATTCGCCGAACTATTCGCAGTGACCAATTTCGCTGCGCGAGGCTTCACGCAGCTCCGTCTACGGCTGCCACCTGCCTACCTGCCCCATGCCATACTGTACAGACGTGGTTAGCGCCTCTGTGTCAGAGCCAGCAGCGCGGCTTGGCTCTGCGCGGCGCACCCCTGCCTGCCGTCCGCTGTGAGTCAGCCGAGGCGCGCCTCGCCGGCCGAGCCCAGCGCGTCCTTGGCGGGGCAGCCGTCCAGCGCCGGGTTTCCTTTCCGATCGCCGCTCGCCGCCTGCTCCCTGCCCGGCGGCCCACCTCGTGGCCGGGCCTAATATGTCCCGCAGCGCGTGCCGGGCTTCGTGGGCCGTGGGCCGCCGTGTCTCGGGGCCGGCTGCCTCACAGCCTGCAGCACCTCGCGGATATCGGCGTCACAGGGAAGCCTACTCACACTCCACCCTCAAACTCTTGCCGTACTTTTACGAGTCCGACTCGCGGAAACAAATGCGGACCAAATGTAAACATCACGAGTCACACTCCTGTGAACATGGGACCGGAAATCGGGACAAAGTGTGAGTGTGTGTGTGTGTGTGTGTGTGTGTGTGTGTGTGTGTGTGTGTCGGTTATGGCTCTATTCAGAACGTACATTGTTAAAAAAAATACACGGTCGTAGAAAGTAGACATATGTGGATTACAGAACGTATTACTCACGCTCATAAATTAACGATAATTGCAGAATGTGGTGCCACACAACGTGGCACTACACAAAACTGGCGCTAATAGCATAGGCACATAGGGAACATACAGGACACAAATCTGTAAGTTGTAATGGTACTTGAATTACGTAACCATTGCGGCACCTCACCTCAACCTCTCGACACCAGCAATATTCTACTGTGTTTCTGTAAAATAGTTAACATATTTCTGTGACAACATTCAGATTTGATTTCATTAATCTATACGTACTTCGATACTTCGATATGTATATATTGCAATGATATTATTCTTATGTGTATTCTTTCTTTTGTCACTATGATCATTGACGTACTTGTAACTCTGATTTTTGGGCGGGTAAGCGGTTATTAGAGAGTCTAGCTTTGGTCGTCATGTTAAAAGGACGCAAATTGTAGTCAGTTTATGAAATGTGAACTTCAACAGTGAGGAAGATACTTTCAAGTATGTTTTATATTGTGAAGTGATATTTTGGAACGAGTTACGTGATATTGCAACAAAAGTAATAAAAAAGAAGTTTAACTTAAATTCGGAGTGCTTATTACTTTTTTACATCACCATTGTCTTAACTTGCAAAAGTTTAATCTTCAAGAATGGTTTATGAAACACATCTATAAAACTTTTGAATATCGCAGAATAACACGTAGGCCTCTTTGCATCCGAGCTTGGAATCATCACTACCTAGATTTTCGACGATTGAGCCACGAGTTCACAACGAGACCAGCGTGGGAAACACGAAAAGATGAGTGTCTTCTTTATCCATTATTTCAAATGGCTCTTAGCTCTATGGGACTTAACATCTGAGGTCATCAGTCCCCTAGAACTTAGAACTACTTAAACCTAACTAACCTAAGGACATCACACACATCCATGCCCGAGGCAGGATTCGAATCTGCGACCGTAGCGGTCGCGCGGCTCCAGACTGAAGCGCCTAGAACCGCTCGGCCACATCGGCCGGCCAATTATTTCAAGAAACGACTTTAGTAACAGTGCTCTTATGAACCCTGCCACATAATATCACTTTGTTGTTGCCCGAAAATGCAATATTTAGCAGCATGAGCAACACTACAACCATAATTAATTTTTGACCTTTGTTGTCGTAGGGTTGTGGACGAGTCCACGGTATTGGTGATAAGTTGAGAAAACCGTTCGGAAACACATGTGCTACAAAACGCCACTGTTTCCTGCGCATGTACCCCGACATCAATATGGGATATGATCACCGTGCACACGCGCACAGGCCGCACAACGGGTTTGCATGCTCTGGATCAGGTGGTCGAGCAGCTGCTGGGGTATACCCTCCCATTCTTGCACCAGTGCCTGTCGGAGCTCCTGAAGTGTCGTAGCTGTTTGAAGACGTGCAGCGATAGGTCGATCGAGAGCATCCCAGATGTGCTCGATGGGGTTTAGGTCTGGAGAACAGGCAGGCACTCCATTCGCCTGATATCTTCTGTTTCAAGGTACTCCTCCACGATGGCAGCTCAGTGGGGCCGTGCGTTATCAGGAGGAAGGTGAAACTCGCTGCACCCCTCAAAAGGCGGACAAACGGGTGCAAAATGACGTCCTGATACATCTGACTTGTTACAGTTCCTCTGTCAAATACATCCAGGGGTGTACGTGCTCCAATCCCACCCCACACTATCAAACCACGACCTCCATACAGGTCCCTTTCAAGGACATTACGGGGTTCGTATCTGGTTCCTGGTTCACGCCAGATGAAAACCCGATGAGAATCACAGTTCAGACTATACCTGGACTCGTCCGTGAACATAACCTGCGACCACTGTTCCAATGACCATGTACTGTGTTCTTGACACCAGGCTTTACGGGCTCTCCTGTGACCAGGGTTCAGTCGAATGTACGTTGCAGGCCTCAGGGCGAATAAAGCATTTGTGTTCAGTCATCTGTAGACTGTGTGTCTGGAGACAACTGTTGCAGTGGCTGCGGTAAGGTCCCGAGCAAGGCTACCTGCAGTACTCCGTATCCGTCTGCGGGCACTGATGGTGAGATATCGGTCTTCTTGTGGTGTTGTACGCTGTGGACGTCCCGTACTCTAGCGCCTGGACACGTTTCCTGTCTTCTGGAATCGTTGTCATAATCTTGAGATCATACTGTGTGGCACACGGAGGACCCGTGTTACGAACTGCCCTAGTATCCCTCCCCTCTTAACGTCATCAATATATGTTCTTTGAACCATTTTCAACGCACAGTCACCATTAGCACGTGTGAAAACGTCTGCATACTTACTCGCTGCACCGTACTCTGACATGCGCCAACACAGCTCTGCGTATGTGGCCAGCTGCCAGCGCCACCGTGCGACGACCGCAGGTCAAATGCACCGCATGGTCATACCCCGAGGTGATTTAAACCCACAAACGGCCCACCAGAGCGTTGTTCCACCATGTGGAGCATTATCCTTAATTTATGAGCATGATCGTATATAACACAGGTAGCGTTAGAAAACGTCCACTGCCGAACTACAAAAAGCGTGGAAACCGTCGTTATTGGGCACTGCTATCTAGTGTCATTTTGCAAACTGTGCAGGTCAGTCTGTCCAGCACAATCTGCTCCGTGTCGGTAAATGTAACTTTGGGCGCGTGTATTGAACTTTCCGGGTGCTTTGTACACGCAGGTACGGCCGAGCGGCCCCTGAGAGCGGATGCAACAGGTAGGCTGGAGACGCCGTGGCGGACGGAAGTATGTCTCGGTCAGCCAAGCACTGCAACGGGCGGACGTGTGCGGTTCGTAAAGTACCACGGAGTAGCGCTTTGTATATTACGGAACGAAGTATTTTTTATGTAACAACCTGTGTTCCGTCTAATCATTGTGGGGTGGAAATAATGGGAGGGCAGTGTGTCCTCTCGTACGACACTCTCAAAACTTAAATGCGGCACTGCAAGTAAATTGCGCACAGACGCATTTCCAAAAACATATCGATCAGACACCTAAAAAATAGTTGTGCAAATTTTGCATGACATACGAAGTACGAAGCGAAACGACATGGGAATGCACGGCGTGTGAAGTGGCGTATATCTACCACAATGCTTTCGAAACTACTATGGCAGGCAGGGCTACTAATGTTTAAGAGTTGTAGGTATTTTCCTATTAGAAATTTGTTCAACGGGGGCGTTTTCTCCTGTAATTAAATTTTTTGAAAACAATACCCACATTCCTTCTGAAGAAATCATACTTGAAAAGGCCCACGAAGATATAATTTCTCTTAAAAAATTCTTTATGTACAAAAATTTATTTATATTTTGAAATATTGTTTGAAATATTCTAACACAAAAATATATATAAAAAAGAAACAAGATTTAAATTATTATTGACTCCTACGAGAAAAGTATCACGTGAAAGAAACAGACGTGTAGCTACGTAACAGGCGTGCGTATGTCGACCCGTACTGCGACAGTACCGCACATCCCGCTGGCCCGTTTCGCACGTCGTTTCTAGTCGCCTGCGAAATGATTTCGTCGAACTAAATGATACGGAAAGGGGTCAACTTTCCCGTATCGTCCAATTTGGCCGCAACACGGATAGTCCGTTTTGCATGCAGCGGTTAAGCGCCCTTTCAACAGAAAAAGAAACAACAGTCCAGAAACACCTTGATAACAAAAGATACGTGCTATGCTTAAAGTCAGCCAATACAGCCAGTGTCAGAAGTGGTAAGACCATAATAAAACTGTGATAAGACACAGCTGACCTATGCTCTACGCGTCAACTGTGTTTTATCACATTATCATTCACCACTTTTGGCAGTGCCTATTTCGGCTAAAATTTTTTTGACCTTCTGTTTACAACTTTACGAAGACAATGCATCTGACAGTGAATTCATACATTGAGACCGGTCATAAAATAAAGAAAATATTTATAATCAAAGCCTGTTTTCAATTCTACAATTTTTAGAATGATTACCGGTCGCTGTTACTTCAGCGAAATTATGTCACACTTCATGAAGACTGAGTATTGCTTCTTCGATGTGCTCCACTGACTTTGATGCGACATGCAGTTGTTTCTTATGAAACATATAGTTCCTGATCTCAAAATACGAAAAATCAAAGTTTCACAGGCCTGGTCGCGTTTTGGTTTGTTGTAACTGATCAAAATTTGGCGAAAGTAATGAATGTTACAATTCATTTACATATGAAAGTAAGTCCCCCAATCGTGAAAGTGACGCCTTTTCGTCAAAACAGTTCGCGATCCTGTACGATCTGTAAATTTTTGCCTTCAAATATTTCGGACTCCTTCTAAAGTGTCCGACATTTGCATCATACTCTATAAGCCACCTAACGGTGTGTGGCGGAGGGTAATTTTGTTACTACTAACTGGTCTCCCGTCCCTGTTCCACTCGCGAATGGCAGATGGGGAGTATGACTGTCGATAAGCTGCTGTATTAGCAGTAATTTCTCGAATTTTCTCGTAACGGTCATTTCGCGATACGTGTGTGAGAAGTATGTGTTGTCCGATTCTTACCGGAAACTAATCTCTCAAAATTTCGGTATTAAACCTCTCCGCGATGCGTAACACCTCTCTTATTGCGTCTGCGATTGGGGTTTAACGGGCAGGCCTGTAAAGCTCTCTCGCCGACCAAACGATGCCGTGACGAAAAGAGTCGCGCATCGCTGGATCTCCTCTATCCCTTCTATGAGTCCTACCTGCTAAGGATCCCATATTGATGAAAAATACTCGAGAATCGATCAAACAAGCGGCTTGTAAGCTACTTCCTTCGCGGATGAATTACATTTCTTTCAGATTCTTTGTATGAATCTCAGTTTGGTATCTGCCTTTCGTAATATTTGTTTTATGCGGTCGTTCTACTTAAGACTGCTATGGACAGTTAACTCATCTATATTTTACAGTAGATACTGTTTCCAGCAATTTGTCGTCGTTAGTGCAGTTGTAGCGTAGAGGATTTTTCTTGTATATGCGCGATATGTTACATTTATTTAAGTTCAGGATCAATTACCAGAGCCTGTACCATTCGTTAATCCTCTGCAGCTCATTCTACCACTTTCTTATAGACAACCGTATCATGGACTAACAATCTTACAGAGCTTCCGACGCTTTCTACTGGGTCAGTTATATACACTGTTAACAGCAACACTCCTATAACACTCCCTTGGGGTACTCCGAAAATTACCTTTACATATATAGATTTTGTTCCGTTAAGAGCGATGTGCTGTATCTGCAAGCAAGTCTTGTATATAGTGGCAAATCTGATCCGATACTCGGTAAACACGTATTTTTTCCCTAAACGGCTGTGCGTGACGTGTCAAATGCCTGAGTCAAGGAATAAACATGAGCACCGTTTTCTACAGCGTTATGGATCTCATAAAGGAACGGAGCGAGCTGAGTTTCGCAAGATCTCTCTTTGCGCAATCCATGTTGATTTTTATAGAGGAAGTTTTAGTTCTCTAAAAACGTCATAATGGGTGAGAACAAAGCATATTCCATAATTCTACAACAGACTGCCGTCAGTGATATAGGCCTATAATTACGTTCATCTGTCCTACGACCCTTTTTGAAAACGGCAGTGACCTGCACTTTTTTCCAGGCGCTAGGTACTCTTCGTTGCTCTGGCGAACTACGATAAACTGCTGCTAGAAGAGGAGTCAGTTCTTTCGCGTAATATTTTCAGAATCTTACAGGTATCATCTAGTCCTGATGGCTTTCCACTTCTAAGTGACTGCAGTTGCTTTTCTGCTCGGCGATGGTTCGTCTCAGTTTCAGCCATTTCGACCCTCGTCCAGTAAGCCTAATTATTGCGACATCCGGAGTTAGTTGACACGATAATAGTTTTAAACTACCTGCTGCAGAGCAGTGAGTCAAGGAGTGGTTTGCCTGACGACGCACATAACGAGGCTGACTTGTTCCGCGGAGAAGACGTGACTGAGTAAGGCACGCGACGGGCGACTCGGCGTGCGTCAGCCGGCCTATCTGGGGGAGGCATCTCGCGACACGCCCACCGGCCGTCTCAGGAGGCACGCCCGACCCACACCGCGACTCCTCAGCGTGTGCGGGAATCCGAGACCTAGCAAAGCTTCACACACGGCAGGGGGAGGTGGGCGCTAAAAACACCGTGTCACCAAGCAGTCAGAGTTTATTCAGAATATCTGCGTACGGCAAAATTTACGGAACTTTTTCCATTCATTATATTGCTACAAAGAACAACGCAAACAAGTGGCGTGTTGTCAGCAACCGGTCTTTAAGTTCAAGCATATACTGGATCATACGAGTAGCTGACTTGTGAAACCCCATTCACAGTGAGAGCTGACAAATATTGGCGACGAACTGACTTGTACATTGTTAAGCTTGAGGCTGTTGGAAGCCAGCGAGGGCACTCCAAGGTAGGAAATCAGAAACACAAAGCACAAAGCAGGCAAAATGTTAGCGTTTAGGCTACTGGAGACACGAAGTAACGCTAGAGCCCTGAGAATTGCAGACACTCTGGGCAGCTATTCAAGGGGAGAAGTTGCACTTCAGAGAATTAACTAGTAACTCCGTCCACGGGCTAGACGTCAGTATAAGGCGCCACAGTAGAATATGGTCACAAATAGGCACGTCTTAGCAGAGGCAGCCAGCTGGATTCTTGCTGCTGGGAACAGCAACGTCAGTGGCTTTACACGGGTTTATAGTGAGATGGGAAATGGATAAAACTGCTGCAATAGCGGTCCTAACTCACGAGAGGCCTCAATGCGGGACCAAGTGACAAAGAACACTGTTATTGTTAGCCGTAATACGAAGGGCAGTGACATTTAGCCTGTTGCTACCAAACTTGCAGTTCCTTGACGTAACTGCCAGAAACATCCCCACCTACAGAGTAGGGGAAGAGAGAGAACCTGAGGCATTAGGGAGGTGCAATGCGTCAGATTGGCCGATGCTAATCTGTAATGAGCCCTTTATTACTATATGCCTCACTACTGGTAGGGAGCAATCGTGCATTGCCGCATTACTTTAAAAAAAAACATGTTTTTTTGTATCCAGCAGAGTTCTCTTATCGCTGGGGCGCCAACTCCGTGTCGCTCGTTGCCAGTTCGGGTCAGCTCCGACACGTCTTTTTTTCTCACTTGAAGTACTGCTCTCAAAGTTCGAACCTCACAGTGCTGCTAGTAATTGCTACTTCTGTACGCCCTCACGCCATGGACTTTTAACACTGGCTTCTGTTGTGCAACCAGTTACGTCCTTGCTTTTGTGATGCTTCAAATCAGTCTTAAATCTGAAAGTCTGAATGCTAATAAAAAGTGTTGTTCACATCGCTGAGTTCCTTAAGTTTCCTGCTGCGAGTATCCCATCGAGTCCAAAAATCTTCGCCTCTCGATGGTCGCCTTTGGCAGCATTTGGCGCTGATTCAAGCAATCAACTCGTCACCACTGGATGTTCATCGGGAGGCGCAGACTGACCTACTAGTATAATCCCCTATCTGTCCACTATCCTATGTTAGGGCACGACAGAGATAGTAGCGTAATAAGAAGAGCCTCTTACTTCTTTCGAGTTAACAGCATATTTGGCAATAGAAGAAAAGCGGGAGACAAAAATTTGGAAGAAGATCGAGGTTTAAAGTCCGTCGACGAAAGGGCCATTACAAGCACATTACGAACTCGGATGCTGGAGCGTAGGAGACTGTTCGTGTCCTTTCCAGTGCAGCCACCCCTATGTTTAGAGGATTCGACTGGCATTTGAACCAAGGTTTTCCCCAATACTTCACCTTGCTTGGGGTTCAATTGAAGGGAAAGAAGAAAATAGATCTGATTTCGCAGCCCAAATATTCCAGGGCAGAAAACAAAAAGCAAAAAAGGAACACTGAGTACAGGCATGAAAAAACGTAGAGCTGTACGTCATTGCTGACTGGGAGATCCTCGACTGGTTCTTCAGCCGCCTATTTGGAATGATCGTATTTCCTCTCGCGTGTTACACTCCCTCGTGGAACGTGGAAGTCCTAAGTGCTCAGTGTAACTCATTATAATGAGTGCATGTAGAGTTTTCTCTCAAGTTTTGCGGATGACGAGAGAACGGAGAGGGTGGAGTCGTGCGCCAGCACATATGAGGCTCCTCTCGAATACCTCCAAGGTGAGCGCCGAGCACAGCGTCCCTACTCAAAGGATGGACCACCATCGTCAGTGTCACATGCCCTCACTCCATGAGATCCTGTGGACAGGTTGAGCTATCCGTAACTGCACGCCACCAGCTCTTCTACAGTTGCCACCCAAATACTGACTTTGATTATTTCTCCTACAATCAGGATTCGCACCGAGCGCCACAGCGCAAGCGTGCGTTAGCGACACCTGCTGCGAAGGCAGATACAGGTATGAAAACTGATACAAGTTAATTCGTATGGCATGATTGGCAGCGAATCCCTCAAGACGGATGTTGAGCCGCCTGTTCGAAAGTGCTTTCACTTGGACGCCACTTGCGTGCCATTAACCTAGCCCAGTAGATCTCCAGTTTAGCGTGGAATCCGAACCACTTGCCGTTCCCGCATTGGCGAATCCGAAACACGGTCATTCCCGCGTATGTTGACATCACTGAGTGGTGAAGGCTAGCGTAAAGGCAGACTGCTAAATTTTAAAGACAGGTAAGGATCCGATTATGGGGCATTTCGGTTTTCATGTTCGCAGTTTATCACTATGCCACCAAACCCAACATCAACACCGATAACGTGCAAGCTTTTCAAACATTGGAGAACACGGAATTTGTAGCTTGAAGCTTTAATCATACTAGGTAACACGGAAAAACAATCTTGGTAGGCAGTGCGGGGTAGCCGCACGGTCTGAGGCGTCTTGTCACGGTCCGCGAGGCTCCCCCGTCGAAGATTCGAGTCCTCCATCGGGCATGGGTGTGTGTGTTGTCCATAGCGTAAGTTGGTTTTAGATTAAGTAGTGTGTAAGCTTAGGGCCCGTTGACCTAAGCAGTTGCAGGAGCCTTCTAGAACGTTATAGTGCTCTTCATCGTGCGACTAAACTTGGAGAAGACACTAGAAATAGGCACCTGGTACTAAACCGGAAAAGGCGCTTACTCTCAGTGCAGTGAAACTGGCGACACTGCACTTTCATGCACAGAGGTCGGTATTTAATTCGCTGGGATAAGTTACGGAGATGGCGCATATTGATATGGCGCTCTCTGCGTCGACAGATGACGTTTGCGACTTCGCAGCAGCGCCAGCACTTACACAAGCGGAAAAGTACGAGATGCCTTCCTCTGTGCACTTCCGTATCAAGTGTACGCCGCCACGCATTGTTAGTGCACAGCCGGTGTGTCTGTTTTAGTTGTTTTCTCACAGTTTGACTTCAACTGCAAACAAAACCTTGTGTTCTCGGCCACCGCGGAATTTTCGAAATTCCTACATTTAAGGTGACGCTGATGCTCGGTAAAGCGATCGGTAGCAGTCCGTATGGGCTGCCAAACGTAACGGCTGCCTCACCCCAGAACACTTTCAGTGTTATTAACAGACCTTTTATTTTTATGTTCCCTGTGCGTGCTCACACAGCTAGCCTCTTCTTTTGTATCTTTAATAATCATTTGTCTGCAAGCGCTGCCAACGGTAGGCTACCCGTAGACGCGAAGTTGAACTGCTCAAATAGTCACGGGTAATGATGTCAGCACTGCAGGAAGCAACTGACGCTGCCTTCCCCTCGCCCCTCACATCACCAACCCTAGTAAACCTATCGTTCCCCACAAACACCGCGCGATTCGTTAACAGGCAGCAGAGGGAGGATTGAAGTGAAGGGAGGATGAGTGACGTAGCGCCGATGTAGTGGGAGAGGGAGAGGGGAAGAGAGTGAGTGAACTAGAAAAAAGTGAGGAGTGTACTATATGTGAAGAGTTTGAAGTACCAGTTCATTGAAATTGAGTGGTTAGTTCACACTTCACTGGAGTGAAGCGTTCATTTGAACGACTCATTCACGAGCTCCCCATCACTATGCAGTTGGAGGTGAGCCGCCAGCAGTGGTGGATGTGGGGAGAGAGATGGCGGAGTTTTGAGAGCGGATGATCTGGACGTGTGTCCATCAGAGACAGTAAATTTGTATGACTGGATGTCATGAACTGATATATATATATATATATATATATATATATATATATATATATATATATATATATATATATTATGACTTTTAAACACTATTAAGGTAAATACATTTTTTGTTCTATATCAAAATCTTTCATTTGCTAAGTATGCCTATCAGCAGTTAGTGCAATCAGTAGTTAGAATCTTTTATTTAGCTGACAGTATTGGCGCTCGCTGTATTGCAGTAGTTCGAGTAACGAAGATTTTTGTGAGGTAAGTGATTCACGAAAGGTATAGGTTATTGTTAGTCAGGGCCATTCTTTTGTAGGGATTATTGAAAGTCAGATTGCGTTGCGCTAAAAATATTGTGTGTCAGTTTAGTGTTAATCAGGATAAGTAAAGAGCGAAAGCTCTGAGTACGGTCAGTTCTGCTTAGCTGTTTGAAAATCAAATAACGTAAGGGGTATCCAAGCACAGTAATTCATAAATTTTTCTAAGGGGATGTTTCACAGTCTTATCAGGGAATCGTACAAATAAAAATAAAATTACGTAATTAAAATTATTGGCCAGTCCTAGAAGCAAAGATAAACTGAATATTCTTTTCGTTCGAATTTGACTTTAGTTAAAGAAATGAGGGCGTTACAAACTGTCCACGTTACTGAGAATTAAAACATTTTACTTAAGTTGGACAAACGATGAGATTTTTACGGTGCTTGAGTGATGTAACAGTCTCTTGTTTCCAAGGGACATTTAGGCGTACGATTGATAGTTATCTGAATGACCGATGTGCCACAAACCCGGGTCACATAACAGTGTATCGTGTTTGTCCCCGTTGCTCGAGCTCCAGCGTGGAAACACAAGCGCACCGCATGGTTATATAAGGCGCATGCGCTTTAAAGTAGCCCGGCGAATGTAAGAAGCGGGAGTGACACAACTGTGCGAAGAGCTTTGATGTGCGCCGCCGCTAATGGCGCCATCAATACGGGTGGAAACGTGGCAGCAACGGCGGGCTGGCGGGGCCGCCTCGGGTGGCGAATTAATCGGCCCCTTAATTCGCGCAGCTTCGCTAATGGCGGCGAGGCGGCGCCCTTTCTGCCTAATGACAGCGCGCGCGGGGGCGCGAGGGCGCTCCAAGGACGCGCGACTACATCTGACGCAGCCGGGAATCGAACGGAGGCCTATCAGCTGAGCCGTAGTGGCCGCACTGATGCGGTACCACGTCACCAATATCGGACTTTACGAGGTACGTGAGAAAAGTAATGACACTGACAACAATCCGAGCGAACTGGGAACGCTGTGTTGTTCACTTGTGTAGACCAGTGTGTTCATCCCCTCAGATGTCCAGTCCGAGTTTGAGCTCCGAAAAGACATCACATGATTTCTCAGAGCGCCAACAATTAAGTTGTGTTTTTGTTATTTATTACGAGAATGGAACAGCGGAATTTAGTGGAACTATATGCAATCAAATTTTGTGTTAAACTTGAGGAATTCGCGAATGTGACCCATGAAAACTTGAAACACGGCTATGGGGAATATTCCTTATCTAGAGCACAAGTTTTCTGCTGGCACAAATCATTTTGTAAGGCCGATAACACGTGGAAGACGAACCGCGCACAGGGACACCTTCAATTTAAAAGAAAAAAAAAAACGACGAAAACGTTGAACATGTGTCTCCCTGCTGAAGGGACGTACTTTGAAGGGGACAATATTGTTGTCTGAAAAAAAGTAAAAACTTTGGTAGATAAAAAAATCAGTCTCATTACTTTTCTCACACACCTCGTATATTATCATCGCATCGCCTTGATATCGAGCCAGCGCTCCTGAAGACTAGGAGTTCCAATCGACTACGGGGTCATTAGAGACGGAGCTCAGCTTCGAAATGGCGAAGTCTCAAGCAAGGAAGTCGGCTGTCTCCTATCCAAATGATTCATCGCGACATTCGCCTAAAGAGATAAAGGGAAGATTTAGGACGATCGCAGTCACAGGAATTTAATTTTAGATGGCCTGGGGAGCGGAGCGGATTTGAAACGGTGTCCTTCCGAATCCGAATCCAGTGTTTCATCACTACCACACCTTACTCATAGAAATGTCTACCTTGTAATAACAGGTAAACAGTTTCTAAGAAAAAAAAGACACACCATGAAGGAATTATCAAAATGAGTCGGAATTCGGTAGATCTGATGTTCATGTACGGACAACCAAATGATTACAATTTCGGAAAAATTGGATGGTTTATTCAAGAGAAAGAGCTTCACAAACTGAGCAAGTCAATCATGCGTTGGTCCGCCTCTGGCCCTTACGCAAGCAGTTAATCGGCTTGGCATTGATTGAGAGTCCCCCTGAGGGATATCGTGCCAAATTCCATCCAATTGGCGGGTTATATCCTCAAAATCCCGAGCTGTTTGGAGGGCCCTGCCCATAATGCTCCAAACGTCCTCAATTGGGAGAGATCCAGTGTCATTGCTTGCCAAGGTACCGTTTGGCAATCACGAAGACAAGCAGTGTATATTCTCGCCGTGTGCTGGCGGGTATTATCTTGCTGAAATGTAAGCCCAGGATAGTTCGCCATGAAACTGCAACAAAACGGAGAGTAGAATATGGTCGACGTATCGCTGAGGTGTATGGGTGCCGCGGATGACAACCGAAAGGGTCGCGCTACGAAAAGTAATGCTAACCCGGCCTTTCACTCCTGGCTGCCGGGCCCTATGATGGGCAACAGTCAAGTTTGTATTCCACTGCCGCCCGGAGCGTCTCCAGACACGTCTTTGTTGGTCATCGTGGCTCAATTCGAAGCGGGACTTACCACTGAAGACAATTCTACTCTAGTTAACGAGATTCTAGACGAAATGCGCTCGACACCATTGCAAACTGGGTCGTCGGTGTACAGAGATCAACGGTAATCGGCGCAAAGGGGGCCGTGAGCTCAGCCCCTTCCTGTGACCGCCTATTAATGGTCCTTGTGATCACTGAAGATTAGATTAGATTAGATTAGATTAATACTAGTTCCACGGATCATGAATACGATATTTCGTAATGATGTGGAACGAGTCAAATTTTCCAATACATGACATAATTAAGTTAATTTAACAACATACTTAAGTTAATATAACAACTTTTTCATATATTTGTGTTTTTTTATTTTTATTTTTTTGTTTTTTTTTTTAATTTATATCTAAAAATTCCTCTATGGAGTAGAAGGAGTTGTCATTCAGAAATTCTTTTAATTTCTTCTTAAATACTTGTTGGTTATCTGTCAGACTTTTGATACTATTTGGTAAGTGATCAAAGACTTTGGTGCCCGTATAATTCACCCCTTTCTGTGCCAAAGTTAGATTTAATCTTGAATAGTGAAGATCATCCTTTCTCCTAGTATTGTAGTTATGCACACTGCTATTACTTTTGAATTGGGTTTGGTTGTTAATAACAAATTTCATAAGAGAGTGTATATACTGAGAAGCTACTGTGAATATCCCTAGATCCTTAAATAAATGTCTGCAGGATGATCTTGGGTGGACTCCAGCTATTATTCTGATTACACGCTTTTGTGCAATAAATACTTTATTTCTCAGTGATGAATTACCCCAAATTATGATGCCATATGAAAACAACGAGTGAAAATAGGCGTAGTAAGCTAATTTACTAAGATGTTTATCACCAAAATTTGCAATGACCCTTATTGCATAAGTAGCTGAACTCAAACGTTTCAACAGATCATCAATGTGTTTCTTCCAATTTAATCTCTCATCAATGGACACACCTAAAAATTTGGAATATTCTACCTTAGCTATATGCTTCTGATTAAGGTCTATATTTATTAATGGCGTCATATCATTCACTGTACGGAACTGTATGTACTGTGTCTTATCAAAATTCAGTGAGAGTCCGTTTACAAGGAACCACTTAGTAATTTTCTGAAAGACAGTATTGACAATTTCATCAATTAATTCTTGTTTGTCAGGTGTGATTACTATACTTGTATCATCAGCAAAGAGAACTAACTTTGCCTCTTCATGAATATAGAATGGCAAGTCATTAATATATATTAAGAACAACAAAGGACCCAAGACTGACCCTTGTGGAACCCCATTCTTGATAGTTCCCCAGTTTGAGGAATGTGCTCATCTTTGCATATTATGAGAACTACTTATTTCAACTTTCTGCACTCTTCCAGTTAGGTACGAATTAAACCATTTGTGCACTGTCCCACTCATGCCACAATACTTGAGCTTGTCTAGCAGAATTTTATGATTTACACAATCAAAAGCCTTTGAGAGATCACAAAAAAAAAACCAATGGCTGGTGTTCGGTTATTCAGATCATTCAAAATTTGATTGGTGAAAGCAAATATGGCATTTTCTGTTGAAAAACCTTTCTGGAAACCAAACTGACATTTTGTTAGTACTTCATTGTTACAGATATGTGAAGCTACTCTTGAATACATTACTTTCTCAAAATTTTTGGATAATGCTGTTAGAAGGGAGATTGGACGGTAATTGTTGACATCAGATCTATCCCCCTTTTTATGCAAAGGTATAACAATAGCATATTTCAGTCTATCAGGGAAAATGCCCTGTTCCAGAGAGCTATTACACTGGTGGCTGAGAATCTTACTTATCTGTTGAGAACAAGCTTTTAGTATTTTGCTGGAAATGCCACCAGTTCCATGTGAGTTTTTGCTTTTAAGCAAGTTTATTATTTTTTTAATTTCAGAGGGAGAAGTGGGTGAGATTTCAATTGTTTCAAATTGCATAGGTATGGCCTCTTCTATTAACAGCCTAGCATCTTCTAATGAACACCTGGATCCTACTATATCCACAACATTTAGAAAATGATTATTAAAAATATTTTCAACTTCTGACTTTTTGTTCGTAAAGTTTTCATTCAATTTGATGGTAATACTTTCTTCCTGTGCTCTTGGTTGACCTGTTTCTCTTTTAATAATATTCCAAATTGTTTTAATTTTATTATCAGAGTTGCTGATTTCAGACTTGATACACATACTTCTGGATTTTTTAAATAACTTTTCTTAATATAACACAGTAGTTTTTATAATGTTTGATAGTTTCTGGGTCACTACTCTTTCTTGCTGTCAGATACATTTCCCTTTTCTGGTTACAAGATATTTTTATACACTTAGTAAGCCATGGTTTGTTACAAGGTTTCTTACGAGTATATTTAACTATTTTCTTGGGGAAGCAGTTTTCAAATGCATTTACAAAAATGTCATGAAATAAATTATATTTTAAATTGGCATCAGGTTCACGGTACACCTCATCCCAGTCTAACTGCTGTAGGCTTTCCCTGAAATTTATACCCTTAGTAAGCCATGGTTTGTTACAAGGTTTCTTACGAGTATATTTAACTATTTTCTTGGGGAAGCAGTTTTCAAATGCATTTACAAAAATGTCATGAAATAAATTATATTTTAAATTGGCATCAGGTTCACGGTACACCTCATCCCAGTCTAACTGCTGTAGGCTTTCCTTAAAATTTGCAATTGTTAAATCGTTGACTGAACGTACTACTTTGGAGGACTGTTTAGTATTGCTGAATGGAGCTATGTCATATATTGTAACTAGCTGTGCACCATGATCAGAAAGACCATTCTCAACAGGCTGAGCATTTATCTGGTTAAACTTATCTTGGTCTATAAAGAAGTTATCTATCAGTGAGCTGCTATCCTTTACCACCCGAGTAGGAAAATCAATAACGGGTGTCAAATTGAAAGAACCGAGTAATACTTCAAGGTCATTTTTCCTATTACCCTCTTTCAGAGGATCGACGATAATGATGAATCAGGAGCTCTGACTGCCTGGCGATTAAATGATAATTAATTGAAACCCTCAGCTGCCGACAGGTGTTGTTGATATACCTCGATGGGGAAAGCTGAAAATGTGTGCCCTGACCGGGACTCGAACCCGGGATCTCCCGCTTACATGGCAGACGCTCTATCCATCTGAGCCACCGAGGACACAGATGAATAGCGCCACTGCAGGGTCTTATCCCTTGCACGCTTCCCGTGAGACCCACATTCCCAATTGTCCACAATCTACATACGTAATGATCTTAAGACATATTTGCCCAATCACTCATTACGCGCCAACTAAGGTGACGAATCCCGTAAGAGTTCGGGCAACCTGTGCGCATTCGCACAGACGAAGGTTAATTGGTGGGTAGCCTTTAACTATTTATATGACAGTTGGGAATGTGGGTCTCATGGGAAGCGAGCAACGGATAAGTCCCTGCAGTCGCGCTATTCATCTGTGTCCTCGCTGGCTCAGATGGATAGAGCGTCTGCCATGTAAGCAGGAGATCCCGGGTTAGAGTCCCCGTCGGGGCACACATTTTCAGTTGTTCCCATCGAGGTATATCAACAACACTTATCGGCAGCTGAAGGTTTCAACTAACTATCATTTATTCTAGAGAAGCTGCACGGTCATCAATGGTATCTGTTCTCTCGAGAACAGTTACTATTTTCATATGCCTGACGATTGTCTGTTCCTCGCCTTCTGTCTTCTCTCTAGGTACACCGCTTCCTTCTTGACTCTGTGTTCGGCCATGGTTCACCCATCCTTGACAACATCATCAAGGAGGGCGTCGCTCCTATGCATATATCGAGCGATCCGCCAATTACTCTCTGAACCCAAAACACGTCCTCTTTCAAATTCTGACATGTGAGCATGTTGCTCACGCGCCTGTCTACGAAGCATACTTACTGTATAACATGGTACACAGAAGAAAAATGTCGCAAAGACTTTATGCCCCGATATCGACATGTCCCTGGTTTGCCATTGTTACTAGCTGCGCGGTGAAACTGCGCTACAGCGTCACACATTCATCCACCGTCCGCCAACGTTTACAATTTTGAATTTTCCGTCGACAGGAGTATGAATATCAGGTAGTGACCAATTTGCATAGCTCCTTCGAAGTGCGTTTTTTCTTCCTCTCAGAGTGTATGTAGTTTTAAAGATAAACTAAATGGTTCAAATAGCTCTGAGCACTATGGGACTTAACTTCTGAGGTCTTCAGTCCCCTAGAACTTAGTACTTAAACCTAACTAACCGAAGGATACCACGCACATCCATGCCCGAGGCAGGATTCGAACCTGTGACCTCAGCGGTCGCACGGTTCCAGACTGTAGCGCCTAGAACCGCTCGGCCACTCGGGCCGGCAAAGATAAACTAAAAGCACTAATAAAGGAACACCTCTTCAAGAAACTATCGTCGTATTTAGCATAAGCTAAATGAAATTATAAACGTGAAAATCCTTCTAACGATAAATCTGTTGGTTCAAGAGCGGTAACAGCTCTACTTGTTTATAATAGATAACATTATTAATGATGGCTGGTTTAAACTGTATCTGTACACAGCCACGGTCTAGCCACTTTAGTTTTCGATAAAATTAGTAAATGCTCATGTGGTCAAGACTTCGCCGCGATAAGCTCTAAACTAATAACCCGTCACTTGAAATAATGTAGTTGTATCTTCACTTCATATTGCATCTCTGTACACCATATTATGTATTCCCAGATCATTGCCCATTGTGTCTTAGATATCTTTTTAAATCCCGTGCTCTATTTTACATTTATTTCGACGCCAGCCCCCTCCCCCCCCCCCCCCCCCACGCAAGGAAAAGTTGTTAAAATGTTAAAATGGTGTGGAGAGACAATAGCTAAGATGCGCGATAATTCTGTCGTAATTTTAACCTCAATAACTCGGCTAAATACATATTACCACCAGCTTGATCCAGTTCGAAAGATGAAGTATGGAAGTTTGTGTCAATGCTGTTCCCACATTTGTGATGTCAGCGTTAATCAAACATAAGAAGTTTGAATTTATGAAGTCCACACGTGTCCGTAACCTATATCCCGTCTGTGAGAACTTACCGTTATTTTAAGGAGGAGAGCACGTTTTAAAACCCTTCATGGGCCGAAGTATACGTATAGCGAAACCGTGAGAAAAGTAGGAGGCTGTGACTTGAAAAAGGTCACAGTTTTAAACTTTTTGAAATCCCAAGATATATAAGGATTAAGTACAACAGAATTTTGAAAACACTCTCTCACGAATGCAGAGAGCGCAAAACTACGAAGAGGTTGACACCGAAAATGCAGGACACGGACCTACAAGTCCGTAGCTCGTGGTGTAGTGGCTAGCGTTGCTGTCCCTGGATCACATGGTCCCCGGTTCGATTCCACGCCGGGTCGGGGATCTTTTCCGCCAGAGGACTGCGTGTCTGTGTTGCCCTCATCATTTTATCATCATACAGGAAATGAGCGACACTGGACAGTGGAAAGACTGGGAATCTGTGAGCGCTGATAACCACGCCGTTGAGCGCCCCACACACCAAAATCATCATTATCGGACCTACAAGCAAGCAGCAGGACTGCCGCGTAAAGAGGCAGTGTAAGCGCGAATGGTCGTCGCACCCTACATCTCACGTGGCTGGCTCAGATAATCGTGTGGATGTCTTTCCCAAAGAGATCGACAGTATTAGGAAACCCACCTAGGCCTGACGAACCCACAAACGGTAATCAATATGGCGGATGGGACCCAAAATATGACTCTGCTTATGAAGAATCAAGATTTGTCAACCTAGAAAAATGGTTCGACAATATAGAATGTCGCAAGATGTTCAATATTCTGTGAAAGGTATGGGTAAGCTACAGTGATGATGACTCTGAGCACTATGGGACTCAACTGCGGTGGTCATAAGTCCCCTAGAACTTAGAACTACTTAAACCTAACTAACCTAAGGACAGCACACAACACCCAGCCATCACGAGGCAGAGAAAATCCCTGACCCCGCCGGGAATCGAACCCGGGAACCCGGGCGTGGGAAGCGAGAACGCTACTGCACGACCACGAGATCGGGCGGTAAGCTACAGTGAAGTAGGAGTAATACACAGTATGTAAAAGAATCAACAGGAAAAAATAGGAACGGAAATTTGTTGGATTGAGAGGGATATAAGACAGGGGTGTACTCTTTCGTCCCTACAGCTCAATCAACACACCGTAAAAGTAATTATAGAAATAAGAGAAAGGTTCAGAAGTGGAATTAAAATTCAAAGTGAAAAGGGATCAGTGATAAGATTCGCTCGTGACATTGCTGTCCTTAGTAGGTTGACAGTATCAAGACGAAAGTAATGAGTAGCAGAAATGAGATTAGTGAGAGACCTGGCGTCAAAGGTCGCGATCACCAAGTAGACGATGCGGAAGAAATCTGCTACCTTAGCAGCAAAATAACACATGGCGGATGATGCAAGGAGGTCATACTCGTAAAAGGCAGACTAACACAAGCAATAGGGCCTGGCCAAAAGGAGATATTAGTATCAATCATAGGCCTCAATTTGAGGAAGGAATTTCTGAGAATGTTTGTTTGGAGAAGACAATTGTATGGAAGTGATTCGTGGACTGAGAAAATCGGAACAGAAGATAATCGAAGGGTTTGAGATGTGGTACTAAAGGAGAATGTTGGGAGAGATTGCAGGCAGACCGCATCAAACCAGCCAGGAGATTGGTGAAGAAAAGGCTGAGTGTAGCTTTAATTTATAGGTGTGACGGTATCTGACACTGCTGCTGCTGTTCTGTTCTCCTTTATCATCGTGTTGTTGTTGTTGTGGTCTTCAGTCCTGAGACTGGTTTGATGCAGCTCTCCATGCTACTCTATCCTGTGCAAGCCTCTTCATCTCCCAGTATCTACTGCAACCTACATCCTATGTTTCATTAATGTTATGGTTCGCACAATACAAACCGATAAGGTACACTGAGATGTTGCCATTATTCTTTGAAAATATGTGTGACTTCGATCGAAAATGTAAGCTGTCAGGTCCGGTATGGAGGGATGTTGAAAGACACTAATCTGATACGGGTAAATAATAAAACACAGGAAAAGAGTAGAAAATACAACATGCTGAAGTTTCGTGACTGATGCTTTAAATTATTGGAAATTTCTAAAATTGCATAGGAAAAGCATTAACGTTCGTAAGAAATGGTGTAAGATAAACGCAAGTGTTTCCAGCTAAGAAGTTATCAACAAATGGTTCAAAATATAGAAACAAGACTTTCGACAAGTAATGGCATGGCAACCAATATTTTGCTCTTTGGTTAAGAAGGAGCAATAGTAATGTAAGACAAAACGACAAGTGTTCGGATTTCAGGGATGCAGACTTTCTCCTCTACTGTTTAACATGTCTAACGAAGAAGCAATTAGGTATATGACATCTCCAGAAGAGTGATAAAAATTCGGGGGAGAGAATGTAAATGATAACATTCTCTCATGACATTGCTCTCCTCTAGAATAGTGACGATGAAAAACACGGCCTGTTTAATGGGTTAACAGTTTGCTAGGCACAGAATATGGATTAAAACTAGAGAAAGATGGACGTTCTGAGGAGCACCAAAAATAAGATTAGCAACCAACTTAGCATCAGAATTGGGACCATGTAATAGATGAGATGAATGAAATCTGCTACCTCGGAAGCAAAATAACGCATGATGGTTGAAGCAAGAATCAGAATAGTACACACAAAGAGAACAACCCTCCCAAAAGAGATCTATTAGTGGACTGGTAAGAAATGACATGCTTCTCGGAAGAATTAGTGACGAAAGAAAAATGCGGAGAATGATTAGAAGATGAGGGTGCTCAAGACACCAGGGAAGAATTGTAATGGTGGTAGAAGGGATCGCAGAGGGCGAAACCTACACTGGCAGACAGGGAATGTATAACAAATAACTCAGGACGTTGAGTGTACGTGCTGCTGTAAGACGAAGCGACTGGTAGAGGAGAGGAAGTCTTAGTGGCTTATATAAAACATCAGAAGGCTGAAAAAAAAGTAACGTTTGCATTTCTTTTTACCGATATACTGAAACAACTATTATAAGTCCTTTCACTTCGATTTTGAAGAGCTATCAAACTGTCTCAGAAATCATACAGCTCCATTACAAAAAACATACAGTTACAGAAACGTATATAAAGCATAGATGCATAGAAGATTTCATTTGTGTAGCTCTTTGTAGCTATGCCTGTGGCGAGCAAGTTCACATTAGGTCTTTGTCACCTAACATGCGGCTATATCATCAGTGACCAAAAGAAATGGGAATCGGTGGGTGTAAGAAGGCGCTATAGTGTGATCCTTTACGTCCCACCCGACGCTAATCGTAAATTCGTTAATGTTGTGCGTTGTTTGACATAGGGCGATATTTTGCTACAGTACGACCCTGACGAGATACGTCCTTATCGTTTTTTGTGGATTTCTCTCCCAAAACTGACGTGATGAAGTGTATGAACCGTCCTTTATTTCCCAATGGCGTAACAGACAATGTTAAGAGTTATCGTGACCCACGGGGATTGTTGGGAGAGAAATCCACAAAAAAAAACGATAAGGACGTATCTCGGCAGGGTAGTACTGTAGCAAAATATCGCCCTATGAGAAACAACGCACAACATTAGCGAGTTTACCATTAGCTTCGGGTGGGACGTAAATGATCACACTATAGCGCCTTAGATGGACTACAGGAGGGAATGCTTAAACTGACGTGATGAAGTGTATGAACCGTCCTTTATTTCCCAATGGCGCAACAGACAGTGAGGAATAACTAGAGATTAGTAATGGACGTAAGTTTTAGAGGACAAGTACTAAAGAAAGTGAAATGTTTCAAATTGATGGGAAACATAATAGAAGATCATGGGAGGAAAATAAGGAGATTAGTAAAAAGGGATTCCTGCAGTTTGAAGCCTTGTGCAGAGCAAGGACATGCCATTCGGCAGTTTAAGCATACCCTCCTGTAGTCCATCTAAACGGCAACGGAACAGAATGTTGCTATTTTGTTACGGCAATCATTCCTGGCTAAAAGACGTTACGTGGACATCAAGGCAGCGTCTGATCTCAGTTTGATGCTAACTTCTTTGCGGCGCGCTTTTTTATGATCAAGGATTTTATACTTTAATTGCTAATTTTTATTTCATTGGATGATTTTCTCGCAAATAAGCAGTCGTAAAAAGGGATTCCTGCAGTTTGAAGCCTTGTGCAGAGCAAGGTCATGCCATTCGGCAGTTTAAGCATACCCTCCTGTAGTCCATCTAAACGGCAACGGAACAGAATGTTGCTATTTTGTTACGGCAATCATTCCTGGCTAAAAGACGTTTTGTGGACATCAAGGCAGCGTCTGATCTCAGTTTGATGCTAACTTCTTTGCGGCGCGCTTTTTTATGATCAAGGATTTTATACTTTAATTGCTAATTTTTATTTCATTGGATGATTTTCTCGCAAATAAGCAGTCGTCACATGAGGAATTCACATCTTCCCCGAACATTTTCTCATGCAGTATTTTGAAAGGATATATTCTTTAGCTCTTATAGAACTGTTACAGCATTAGAAGGTGCAGTGTCAGTAAATAATATCATAAATTTGCCTCCTCAAAAGACGACTGCTTTAGAAGCGTTACAGGGGGACGAAGGTAAATAAAATGTACTTTTCTTTGATTATCTCTTAATTAGAAAGCAGACGAACCGCTGGGAGCTAGGCAGAATTCCGGTATGATCAGCTTTGTAATTATTTTCGGCAGCAAATACGAAGTTGATGGTATCATTTCTTAAAACGCCTGGATGACTCTTTATTTTTCACCCTCATATTAAGTAGAAGTGCGCCCGCATGGTAACATTTCGGAGGCGGAATGTAGGCTTCCAGTGACATCTGTGGTGCTTCGCTGGTACTAGCAGCAGAAGCGAGGTGCTGAGTCGTAGAGATGGCTTCAGCGGCGTTCCCTACGCCTAAGCTGCGCTGTTGGAGTTAATGAAGAGAAATTAACTAAGACTGTCTTTTATCTATACGTCGAGTAAGCTGTATTGTCCGGGCTCCAGCGGTGAAACATTTTGCGTAAAGTTCATTTCAGACATATATGTGTAGTTGCGGGCGCCTGCGTAGAAAATCAACTACTAAGAAAGAAAAAAAAAATTCTTGGTCCGCCATCCGAGATCTATGACCATTAATACGGAACAGAATTTTCTGTGAGTCTATGTCAACCTGCAAAAGGAAGTGCGGACATGCTGAATATTCCACTAGGACTAGCCTAACTTGTTGTAAACCATTTCACCGCAGACGATTAATAGATAAAAATAAACAAAAAATTAATCAACAAGTCTACATATTTATCGTCACTGCTAAATTATTATTTTTTAACGCAACGTCCAACTACAGCAACTTTAGAGTGGTTTAACTGATTATGCCCTTTACTTTGCTACTGCATTGTCGTTAAGCTGTTTCCCACAAAGGTGATTCTTTCGTGACTAGGGTCGTTAAGTAAATTTATGGATGAGTCTGCAGGAGTAACTGTTAGTTGACTACATAAAATGATGGTTGCTTTCCTCCACAGTTCTGTTCATCACCTTAACTTTGAAAGCAAGAGTGGGTTGCTAAACCTGCCACGTAAACCAAAACCGTTTCATTTGGATCTTCATTGACTTCATCGCCGTCGATCAGTACTTTGCATTTAAGGGCGTTCAATTCGTTTCACTACTACAGCCTGCTTTAAATTAGTTGGCATCTGACGCGTGAGGTGCCAAGCTGTGACGTCGTCGCCACAAGCAGGATTACAGTCGACACAGGTATAAGCTTTGCAAAGCGACAGCAAAACGCTTTCAAATATCCACCTCTTACAAAACTCGCAAAAAATCCGCAGTTTACGTACGATATACACATGTATAACGTTTTTATGAATGTTAAAAATTAGTTCTTGATTTCTATTAGGGCTGGAGTTAACTGTTTTGAAACGTTCCCGTCCGGGAAACAGTCTCAAAATTATCACTTTGTGTGTCGAAAACTGTTGAGCTCAGTTTAGTACTTTCTTTCTCGGGAACGAATCTTTGCAAAGTTGGTTTGCTATTTATCAGCTTCAGAAAACAGCGTTTCTCTGCAGTTTTTGTCAATGTTTAACTAGTAACAAAACTGAAGTTTAAAGTCCCTATCGCTTTCAAAAATCATATAAAAGTACCTGTATTCACTGATCGTATAAATCTCTGCAACGTCTCTAATCATACGAAATATCTAATACTTTAATTAGGACCAGTATTATGCTTTTTTCTTCTTGAAATGGGAGAAATTTTTGTGCCACAAAGCGTTTCGCACTTGACAAATCGCAGGCAAAATGGTTTGCACAGCAGAAGTGACAACATATGGGAACCGCGAATGGCGAGGCAGCTCTGACTGGTGTACTCGTGATAGGAACAGTCCAGGAGGCTAACTGCCAAACGTCGACTACTATTAATCGGACTGTAGTATCGTTACACGTAAGTAGTCATTGTTAAGCTAGAAAAAAATAAAGCTAATTTCCTATATGAGTGGCAGCTTATCGGAAAGAATTGAGCAGTATAGCTTGATTTGGCATCGCCGGACGTTGTTCCTAATCACTGTCGGCAATAAGGGGGGAGCAGAGTAAACACACGTTTTTTGAACCGCTCGTACGCGGCGACGAGAGGGGGTATTGACCTTGAATGAATGTTGGCAGACTGCCCATACAATGCAGTTTCACTCGCTATGGAGCGTTGGAGCGTAGATGATCGTGTGTTCGTTGTCGAGCAGTACTTTAGAAACAATGATTCCGTAGTCACAGTGCAACGTCTTTTCCGTCAAAATTTTAGAGCTGGACGTCGAGGTACAGTGCCTGATCGAAATACTGTACTCCGATGGGTTGCAGCGTTTAGAAGTACTGGGTCTGTGATGAAATAAAAACCACCTGGTCTTCCCCGTTCAGTTCGTACTTCGGAAAATGTAGACCGAGTGAGAACGGCAGTTCTTGCTAGTCCGAAACGATGATGATCTTAAGTTTCACCCGTACAAGATAATGATCGTCCAGCAGCTTAGTGAAGGGAATTTTGTGCAGAGCATAGAGTTTTGTCGCGTAATGGACGAAATTTTTACTGCAGATGCAGATGCTACAGTATTCATGAGTGATGAAGCACATTTTCATGTAGACTGTTACGTCATTGTTCAAAATTGTCGGTATTGGGCGCCGGAGAACCCACATGAATTACACCAAAGACCTCTCCACGGTTTAAAAGTAACAGTGTGGTGCTGCATTTCAAAGATGGGGACCGCTGGACCCTATTTTTTTTGAAGAGGAAGGAGCTGCAGTTACTATGGCATCAGCGTACTACGTTAAAATGTTACACAACTTTCTTCGCCCAGAACTTGAAAGGCGTCAAGTGAACATGAGAGAGAAATATGGTTTCAACAGGACGGTGCCACAACTCACACGGCAAGAGCATCCATGGAAGTGGTTCGACAGATGTTCCCAGGACATGTTATTTCGAGATATGGTGATTTTTACTGGCCCCTCGCTCAGCCGATTTGTCGATATGCGACTTCTTTTTGAGGGGATGTTTAAAATCAAAAGTCTACATGAACAAGCCTCGCACAATCGATGACCTGAAGAATTCCATTCGTCAGGAAATTAAAGCCGTGCCGAATGAAATGTTGGAGACAGCCACACGTAACTTTCGGGAGAGGATCCAAATTTGTATCCAGCAGGAAGGACGTCATCTCCAAGACACTATTTTTTGAACCTAATTAAAGTATGTATATTTCAAAACTGCATTAAAAAATCTATCACTTAATGCTTGTTTTTATTATTTTTATTTATTTTTATCAAACCGTGTCCCGTCCATTGAATAGTGGAAAACATGCGTTTCCTCTGCTCCACCCTGCATTGCTGTTCAGAACTTAAGGACGAAAGTAACTTTTGATGATGTATCACTGCCAAGTACCATAACTCGATGAAACTTGGACCAGACATAGAAAGTACTGCTACAGTATAGTGTAGAAGGTAACTGAAAGAAATACGCAATGAGACGAACAGAAATGACACTTTTATTCTAAGACAATAACTACACTCAAATCATCGACATTTATGATGGTCCGTTGTACATTATAAAAATAGGACATGGTGCTTAATAGGGAGTGTGACTTCCACGGACGGCAATGCTTGCTCTGCAATTTGCTCCCATGCTGACCACAAGATTGGCAGATTGTTCCACCAGTCCCCCCACCCGTGCGGCTGACACCTGCTGGATCGTCGCTAGTGCATATGGCTATGATTCAGTACGACTCCCAAACGCATCCTACACACATTCTATTGGGATTTAAGTGGGGCGGGGGGCTGAGACGGTCTGGCCAGTCCACTCGCCGAACATCTTCTCGTTCTAAGGGCTCCTCCACATGTCCATCGAAATGAAGTAAGAGCCAGATTCGCGCCTGAAGAGACGCACCTGGGGAAGGTGATGGTTCAAATGGCTCTGAGCACTATGGGACTTAACATCTGAGGTCATCAGTCCCCTAGAACTTAGAACTACTTAAACCTAACTAACCTAAGGACATCACACACATCCATGCCCGAGGCAGGATTTGAACCTGCGACCGTAGCGGTCGCGCGGTTCCACACTGAAGCGCCTAGAACCGCTCGGCCACAACGGCCGGCGGGAAGATGATGTACGTTGTCACAGTAGCGTTGATAGGTGTGTGTACAGTATTCAAAGATATGGAATCAGTACGCTCATGCAACAATATGCCACCCCATAGCATAACATCTGCTCCAAGAAATCGGTCACGTTTTGCAATGATCCTGGGTGCACTGTGTGTTCGCAGCTCTCGCCGTATGCACCAAAGACCATCCAACTATCGTCAACCGCGCTGGCAGAATGATGGAACGCTCTACCGCAGAAAGTCATTACGAACCTTTTAATGCGGCTGGTCCCGGCGGAGGTTCGAGTCCTCCCTCTGGCATGGATGTGTGTGTAAGTTCTTAGGATAATTTAGGTTAAGTAGTGTGTAAGCTTAGGGACTGATGACCTAAGCAGTTAAGTCCCATAAGTTTCACACACATTTGAACATTTTTGAACCTTTTAAACAGTACGGGAACACGTTGCAGAAGATGCATTGTCATCCGTGGTGGTCACAGACGCTATTGAAGAACGTGTCCCTCCTTTTATAATGTCTACAGTTCCAATATAAACCGCGGTGACTTCACTGTAATAAGTGTCTTTGAATAAAAGTCTCATTCCTGTTCATTCCATTGCGTATTGCATTCAGTTACCTTCGGCACTATACTGTAGCGGTTCTTTCTTTGTATTGTTCAAGCTTCATTGAGCTATGTTACTCTCGTAATCTTCGTTTGGTGACACTTGATGTAGAGAGCGCTGTAACGCGAGAAGTGGCGGGATGGCTCGACTGCAAACGGGCAGAGCGCCCATGGGAGTTCGAGAATCGGGACGGCTCCTAAGGGAGCAGAGAGTCTCAGCCGGCTTGTCGGCGGCGAAGAAGAAGAGGAGGAGACTGAGAAGAAGGAGGAGGAGTAGGAGGACGCAGCAGCGCAGTCGTATCGCACGAGTTAGGAGCTGGGCACAACTCCACGCCTCGGGCAACACGTGTGCCCACGCGGGACGGCCAACGAACTGCAGGCGGGGCAGCCGAAGAGACAGCCGTTCTGTTCGGTCCCACAGGAAGGCCGATGCCCAAATGGGGGTAGGGAAGGCATCTTGGACAGTGGTGGTCATCTGAACCAAAAACTATCGAGGTTACCAATTGAAGACATCGAGTCTGAATAACAGTCTGAGAATATTTTTATTGTTAACGGCATACAGCAAGCGCCAGCACGCCAGTAGGGAACGGCTGTGAGAAGAGGTCAGCCAACCGCACACTGACCGACTCCCTCCAGGACGACAACACAACAGCAGCGGCCCCTAGGTGAAGAGGATATAAGTGCTGCGCCTGGCTGGTGGGGCCCACTTGTATATCAGTGTCAATGTGAGGCATCTGGGCAGCAGCTTCGGTGTTGGCCACTTTGTTAGGAATCTCTATGTAGCACACTTTCGTGTATTATGAAGAAGACTGATTATTTTGTATGTCGTCCTTTGTGTGCGGCACGTCTTTCAAAATTAAGTCTTGTAATTTTCTTATTGCAATAAAACTCATTAATATGAGTTGATTGATTGTTTGTCTAGCCAACCGAGTAGGCAGGATTCCTAGACGCAACATCTATAATCAAACAAAACTTTACGTCTGCCTCTTTGGATACATTCTACCCTGCCAAAGTACACTTAATGAAACTTCCTGGTAGATTAAAACTGTGTATCGGACCGAGACTCGAACTCGGGACCTTCGAGTCTCGGTCCGACACACAGTTTTAATCTACCAGGAAGTTTCATATCAGCGCACACTCCGCTGCAAAGTGAAAATCTCATTCTACACTTAATGAAATTAAAATTGCGATCTTGCCAGAACATTGTGATTAAAAAGTTATCGCGGTTAATCAGGGTTATTGCCCTTGTACTGTTTCCACATAAGAGAATGTTGTTAAAATTGATTATTAATTTAAGTGTTATAATTTTTTTCTGAAAGCGATTGGAAAGCAGCCTTATATGAAAATGAAAAGCGGATGATAAACATTACAGACGAGAAGAGAATAACAGCTTTTGAAAGGTGTTTCAGAGGAATTTTGTTGATTACATGAGCATATTGAGTGTCAAATGAAGAAGGGAGGGTGCTCCACACTATCTGCGTTTTCACAGTTCGGAAACTGTTACAGCTTGCCTGGCATTCGGTGAGGCCCGTGCCATTTAATCTCTCAGGACGTAGGTGAAGCCTGACATTGTCAGGAAGGAGATGGCGCTCTTAATGTGGCTTATTTCTAACGTAAAAAATGTAAAATGCAAACGGCAATTTTCCTGTTAAAATGTAACTTGTTTCGGTTGCAATCCGCAATCACCTACAGATCGTTGAATATGTAAAAAAGCGGTGAATATCCATTGTAAAACATCATTAGCTGTTGTCATGCAATGACATGCATTCGAAAATACCAAGACAACAACAGTACATAGTTTAAAAACATCACCGTGAGCAAGCCAGACCGTAATCTCGCAAGATGACGGTAGTCAAGGAAAGCCAGAGTTAAAGTTAGTTTTGGAGTGTCTTGTCAGATTGGTGAGCATTTTTCATTTATTCTTCAACCTGTGGACATTCTATAAAGATTACCAATTCATATATACGGTATGCAGGATCGTTGTTTTGTAACTGAGGCTACGGAAAAGCTGACACTTTTTTTCACTATAATACCTGTTATACTATTGTAGTAAATGAGCTTTTGATCGAACTTTTATTCTGCGACGGGCCACTTTCCTTTATTACCGTCATCCTCCGAGATTAGGGTCTACAACCTGCCCTGCTCACGGTGATTTTTCAAACTACGTTTGGTATTGTCTTGGTATTTACGAATGCATGTCATTGCATGACTACAGCTAATGATGCTTCCTAATACATATTCGCCGCTCTTTTACATTTTGAACGGTCTGAAGATGGTTGCAGATAGCAACCAAATCTAGTTACCGTACTTTAATTATAATAGTAAAATTGCAGTGTAGACATTAAAAGCTTTTTACTTTAAAAAATTCTTATTTAATAAATCTTAGAAATTCATTTACATTATTGTAGTTCTTAAGTCCGTTTAAAATAAAATAATGCTTTTTATTACCTTGTATTTCTGCTGTAGGGTACCGTCACACTACGGAACTTTTGCCAGAATCGGAAACATCACACACACAGTATAATGTAATTTGAAACAGGAACAGGTGTCTGAAGCTGATAATGGCGATATTTATCCCTAATGAATAGTACCGACAGTGCATCCTCGCTGCTTTTTACTCTGAAGAGCCAAAGAAGCTGGTACAGTTGCCTAATATCGTGTAGGCCCCCGCGAGCACACACACAAGTGCCGCAACACGACGTGGCATGGACTCGACTAATATCTGAAGTAGTGCTGCAGCGAGTTGACACCATGAAACCTGCAGGACTGTCCATAATTCCGTAAGAGTACGAGGGGATGGAGATCTGTTCTGAACAGTACGAAGCAAGGCATCCGAGATGTGCTCAGTAACGGTCACGTCTGGGTAATTTGGCGGCCAGCGAACGTTTTTAAACTCAGAAGAGTGTTCCTGGGGGGCCCTCTGTAGCAATTCTGGACGTCTGCACTGACCAGTGTCCTGCTGGAATTGTCCAAGTCCGTCGGATTGCACAATGGACATTAAAGGATGCTTCCGTACGTGTTACCTGTCAGGGCCGTATCTAAAGGTATCAGGGGTCTCATATCACTCCAACTGCACACGCAAAAATGGTTCAAATGGCTCTGAGCACTATGGGACTCAACATCTTAGGTCATAAGTCCCCTAGAACTTAGAACTACTTAAACCTAAGGACATCACACACACCCATGCCCGAGTCAGGATTCGAACCTGCGACCGTAGCAGCCTCGCGGTTCCGGACTGCAGCGCCAGAACCGCACGGCCACCGCGGCCGGCCAACTGCACACGCCCAAAACCATTACAGAGCCTCCACTAGCTTGAACAGTCCCCTGCTGACATGCAGGGTCCATGGATTCATGAGGTTGTCTCCATACCCGTACACGTCCATCCGATCGATACAATTTGAAACGAGACTTGTCCGACCAGCCAACATGTTTCCAATCATCAACAGTCCAGTGTCGGTGTTGACGAGTCCAGGCGAGGCGTAAAGCTTTGTGTCGTGCAATCATCAAGGATACACGATTGGGTCTTCCCTTCCGAAAGGCAATATCGATGATGTTTTGTTCAATGCTCCGCACGCTGACCTTGTTGAAGGCCATGCATTGGAATCTGTAGCAATTTGCAGAAGGTTTGCACTTCTGTCACGTTGAACGATTCTCTTCAGTCGTCGTTGGTCCCGTTCTTGCAGGATCTTTTTCCGGCCGCAGCGATGTCGGAATTTGATGTTTTACCAGATTCCTGATATTCACGGTACACTCGTGAAATGGTCGTACGGGAAAATCCCCACTTCATCGCTACCTCGATTATGCTGTGTCCCATCGCTCGTGCGCCGACTGTAACATCACATTAAAAGTCATTTAAATCTTGATAACCTGCCACTGTAGCCGCAGTAACCGAGCTAACAACTGCGCCAGACACTAGTTATGTTATATACCGTATTTACTCGAATCTAAGCCGCACTCGAATCTAAGCCGCACCTGAAAAATGTGACTCGAAATAAAGGGAAAAAAAAGAATTCCCTAATCTAAGCCGCACCTGAAATTTGAGACTCGAAATTCAAGGGGAGAGAAAAGTTTTAGGCCGCACCTCCAAATCGAATCAAAGTTGCTCCACTGTAATATGAGACACAATTTAGGTTGAATGAATGACGATACAGCTGTAGTAGTTTGGTTCGAGTCGTAAGCTTAGCAGTTAAGCTCTACCAGGTAGCCATTGCTATGCGTCAGGCGCTCCGTCCGTATTTATACGGGTACCCTTCCTTTTTCACGTGCTTCGTCTGGTTTGAATCTATTGGTTATTTTGCTTCGATCTGATAAGTGCCGTATTCTTTGTTATAGGTGTTTACGTCACTCTAAGCTGAAAATGCATTACTGTACTGTGTCATGCATTGTTTGTCGCATTCTGATAGTGCGTGTTTACGGTCTGTCGCCGCTCGCGGCATGGCTTGCTTTTGTGCGCGCTACTGCCGCTAACAATTAAAAAAAAGAGAGAGGAATCGTCTCATTAGCGAAACAATGGCAAGAGACTACTATTTGTTGTTACTTACACTGCTGCTTTCTTTGATAGTGATCAACAAGAACCAAATAATAGACTGCGTATGATAGAACATGTTCTGAACGAGAGTTAGGCGAAAATGTTTCTCCGTTTGAAAATCTTTGCGGCCGCTTCTTTAGTACATCAAATTCTGCACAGAAATTAGAGTCACCTTAGATTTGAAAATCTAGTCAGCTGCCGTGCTTCACTTCTGACTGTATCACTTAATACGAATATAAACATGACACGTTACGTATATTCTTCCGCGTTTGCTGTTGTCTCACTCTAGTTTCGTAGTTTATTAGGCAGGCAGGATTTAAATGAGATAGCAGCAAACACGAAAGAAAACATGGCAAAATGTTTATATTCGTATTATTCTTATGGTGAAGAGAATACTGCATGTGATTCACAATTCATACAAGTTCCTATTAGCAACCATCTCTTGTCACAGGTAGGAAAAATTTCAGAACGTAGAGTTGGCCATATTGACAAACATCCCAAACAGTCTTGCCAGTCGGATTTTCGTAGTACATTGAAATTCTGCTACATTCGAAGATGAACAATACGGAGTTTGTATTTACTTCGTTGGATAATGTATGAAAATGCACCTTTTTTTTAATTTATTTACTGACGCATAGGTTTTGGCGCCAGTATTTATCTTTGTGCCTACAAACCATGCCTGTGTAGCGCTACATACATTCGACGGCAGTTCGTTGTGGCGGCACCAACCAACATTTTTCACAACTTCCGCTTGCTTTGCACTCGATTCTAAGCCGCAGGCGGTTTTTTGGATTACAAAAACCGGAAAAAAAGTGCGGCTTAAATTCGAGTAAATACGGTAGGTGTTGCCGACCGCAGTGCCGTATTCTGCCTGTTTACATACCTGTGTGTTTGAATACGTATGTCTGTACCAGTTTCTTTGGCTTAATCGTGAGAAGTGAGCCGAAGCTGTGGCGCAGCTTTCGCACGGCGCGCGGCCGCCCCCTCGGACTGGTGCTGGGCGCAGCCGCTGAGAAACGGCGGCGGTCTCGGCCGCTTGGCGGTCCATGAGGCGCGAAACTCGCTGCGCCCCTGCCAGCTGCGGCTGCGCGCGCCTGCCTGCCCTCTCGCCTGCCCGGGCAACAGTGTCCGACGCGAGCGCTCTAACTTAAGGGGGGTAGGACGTCAAACGGGCCTACTTGGAACAGGAGAGGCACCACACGACATTTTAATTTACACTGTCTATACTGTCACAAATAAATTCATAAAACTTTGTCAGCATCACCAGGAAGGATTCAGGATTCACACTCACAGCAGTGGAAGTTTGAAAACATAACGAAGTAATTTTTTTTTTTTTTACACGTGAAATACCATCATTTGTTCACTTACTAATGGCAGCATTTGTTGCTATAGGTACACTTTTCTTCATAAGTAAGAGAGATGGTTCGATGAATTTTGCACAGCATACAAACCATATTTAATGGTGTATGTAACTCTAGAATTTTCCAAATCTATTAAAAACTGTGGTAAAAACTGAGGTAATTAACTACAAAATTTGTGTTTTTTCTAAACATGAAGTTTAAAATACCACAGATCATTCGTTTTTCATAAATTAAATAAATTCTACAGTTTCATACACCTGTAACTATGGTATGTATGCTGTGCTAAATTCATCGAAGAATCTCTCTAACTTATGAAGAAAAGTGTACCTATAGCAACAAATGCAGCCATTAGTAAGTGATGGTTCAAATGGCTCTGAGCACTATGGGACTCAACTTCTGAGGTCATTAGTCTCCTAGAACTTAGAACTAGTTAAACCTAACTAACCTAAGGACATCACACACATCCATGCCCGAGGCAGGATTCGAACCTGCGACCGTAGCGGTGTCGCGGTTCCAGACTGCAGCGCCTAGAATCGCACGGCCACTTCGGCCGGCCATTAGTAAGTGAAAAAATGATGAAATTTCACATGTAAAAAAATTATTTTGTTATGTTTCGAACTTCCACTCCTATGAGTGTGAATCCTTCCTGGTGATGGTGACAAAGTTTTATGAATTTATTTGTAAAAGTATAGACACTGGAAATTAAAATGTCCTGTGATGCCTCTCCTGCTCCAAGTCGTCCCGTTTGACGTCCTACTACCCCCCTTCAGTGGGCCCGTCAACAGACTCCGCGTCCTCTGGTTTAGTTCTCCTTCAACAAGCAGAACGCACAAAATCACCCCGGTAATACTCCTTATCATCTGCATGGATAGAAACTGCAAGGAGGGTTCGATCACTGGCCCACTACTGTTTTTTGATTTCTCTTAACGATCTGCCATTTTATTTGAATCGGGAGGACAGTTAGTCTTGTATGCAGACGATACAAGCACTTTTACGAAGTCGAACAAGGAAGCAAGGAGAAGCAAAAGCTGTTATTTTTCCGGTGGTATCCAGCTCTCCTGTTTGGTTTCATGATGATGATGGCATCCTCACGGATAAAATATTCAGGTGGTGAAATAGTCCCCATTCGGATCTCCAGGCGCGGGCTTGTAATGAATTCTCCAGGTTCGAGTGTGGCGTGTTAGATTGGTTCAAATGGCTCTGAGCACTATGGGACTTAACTTCTGAGGTCATCAGTCCCCTAGAACTTAGAACTACTTAAACCTAACTAACCTAAGGACATCACACACATCCATGCCTGAGGCAGGATTCGAACCTGCGACCTTAGCAGTCGCGCGGTTCCAGATTGTAGTGCCTAGAACCGCTCGACCACACCGGCCGGCATGTTAGATTCCTTAATCGGATAGGAACCTTAGAGAATTTAAAAAGTGCTATGTCGGATTTGGATACGAGAAATTAGAATTAATAGGGATGTGTCGCGATGATGTCTCCATTGGCAAAAGATTCCGGAATAGTCTCCCATTCGGATCTCCGGGACGGAGCTGCCAAGGGGGAGGTTACCATGAGAAAAAGATTGAATAATCAATGCAAGGATAACGTTCTACGAGTCGGGGCGTGGAATGTCAGAAGCTTGAAGATGAAGAGGTTAGGACAGGAGAGGAATTCGTGGCGGGTCGCATCAAACAAGTCAGAAGATTTACGGGGCAAAAAAGGGGGTAAATTCACCGACAATGGGCCTTTTCTCGTGCGTCTTCGCGAGTGAAACACGGATGAGTGGATCAGTTAGCGGTAGCAGGCGTAACCTCTGCCACATTCCATCAAGTGACTTGTGGGATATTGATGTAGATGTAAATAAAACAGTAAATGATGTTTTTTCTTAAAGTTATTGTCTGGCTACCCACAAATGGGCTAGCTTTAAATTAAAAAAAAAGACAGTTTTGTACTGTTAAAAATATCTCACCAACAAATAATAATGAACAGGGTAGAAAGTTAAGTGCTTACGTTTGCATAGCGAAGGATATTTAAACTGCAAAAAGCATGTAGCAGACTTCCTAAAACCTTCAGATTTGGCTACTTTTTGGTCTTAACAATAAATGGCATTTTTGGGGATATGGAAGTAAACACATTTTGCACATTTTCATTTACTGGAGTCTTATAGGATAACATTCTATGATGTCTCTTAAATAGGCAAAAAGAATTCATTGTACAAAAGGTAAAGTATTAATTACAACTTCTCAAAATACATTTATTGACTTATGAAATTGTCATCGACAATCCATCTGACTTAGAGAGCAAGAGCTATTCATAAGTAGCATACGGAAAGGAAAAATGATCTGTATTACCCTTTAATGGACCAAACTTTCGCACAGAAATCACTGAAGGAAATAAAACGGTTGACGGATGTGTGTGTGTGTGTGTGTGTGTGTGTGTGTGTGTGTGTGTGTACGCGCGTGCGGGTCCTCCTCCTATCTTTTATTGACACGTTCCACATCGTAACGTTTATCGTTAATTTGGTCTGTGAAAAAAGTAACGAACTTTGCCCGAGACACGAAACAAGGTGATTAAGATTAACGCCCCGTCGATATTGAGTTCATTAGAGGCGGAGCACTGCCTCATATTGGGGAAGGATGGGGAAGGAAATCGGCCGTGACGTTTTAGAAGCAGCTATTCCTGCAGTTGCGCCCAACGATTTAGGGACACTAATTCGGGGTGGACGGACGGGGATTTGAACCGACGCCCTCCGGTGTCTTACCACTGCGCTGACTCGCCCGGCTGCTTTGAGGACAGACTACACACGCGGTAACTCGGCTGATTCTGCTTCTGCGCAAGACGTGGTTCTGCAGCGCCGAGCAGGTTGTGCAACGCCACCTGGGTGTGAGACGGATCTTCGAGATTCCTTTGCGTGACAGGACAAAGGGGCGAGCGGAAATTGCGCTTCTTATTCGCCGCTCCTCGCAATAACTAAAAACGTTCGAAGGCAGACACAGCTGACATCCTTCATTAGCAAGAGAAAAAATTGTTTCTTGCATTTGGCTGTATCTTAAACACACACACGCACACACACATACAAAACGTGTCTGCGTCGCCCACGTGGAAAACATTCGTCACAGCGATTTGCGATAGAAACAAGTAAATCTTGATACGCGTTATGACCGTTTAGCCTGTACAACATAAAAGGATTGCTTTACTATTAGAAAATTTCAGCTCAATTTTATAGAAGTTTGTGTATATTTGCATTATCTTTGTGAAAGGATGTTTGCTTTCCCCTTATTCACGTCTTGAGTCCCCTATCCTTCCGAAAGCTAAGCAATAGGTACATGGAACATGGCAAGACATACTTGTTATGTTTTTCAAGTATTTGTTATCTGAGTAATTTCTGCTTTGTGAACGACCACTATGTAATTTTGAGTCTCATCGCTTTCTAAGGTTGTGTACCCTGCATCTAACTTACGTATGTCTATCCTGATAAGACAAATTTGAAACCAGTCCGTTTTAATAACAATGCTGTGTAGATTGTGTGTGACTGCAATTCCTGTTTCTTATAACACATAAGCGCTGGTGGACATGAGTTGCACAAAGCTTTCCTGCCAATTGTTGTTTATGCTCCGTCACATTCGAAGTGTACCTCGGATATCGATGGCAAGCGTGACTCTGCAGTGTTCGTGACGGCTTCATAACGCTCTTCTCCGACAGACAGGGAGGCCAGAAACAGTCTGCAAAGCTTTTAGGGGTGTTGCAGTGCAGACTGTGCAGAGAAAGGAACGTTAGGAAAAAAATTCGGTACGTTGCGCCAGTCAGGCAGTTGCACGGACAAATTCAAGCGGCCCGTCAATTGCAATAATCACTATCAAGTACAATAATTACTATCAGTCGTTCTCACAGCGTAGAGGGTAGCGCTCAGCCTTTGGCTTGGGTTCGACCCTTACTACCGTTCCATGTCCAAGTTTTGTATCGCTCTCTTGTTCGGTTTCAGAAGACCAAACGAAAATGCGTTTGGCGACACAGTCTCTAGCCGGCCGCTTGAATTTGCACTCGCGTCGGACAAACTGGCTAACCTCAATGGTAATTAACTCGGAAACGGGGCAACATACCGATTTTTTTCTTAACAATTATTTCTCAGTACAGCATACCCTGCAACACCCTTACAAGCTTTTCAGACTGTCTGTGACCTCCTCTATACTCATTTTCCCGATATAGTCTCGTGAATAGTCCACAGAATCCCGTGTTTCGCTAATACTGGAAAAAGGAGATGGTTAACAGTTCTTTTCTTGCAATTTCGTTTAACTGCATTCAACGTATTCGGTCCCTAACACCAGCTACTTGGAAAGGCGTCGACAACGAGACACACGCACTGTAATCGTCGCGTCTAGAAAAGGTCATAATAATGTTCCTCGAAATTAAGCAACTCCATTGACCAGTGGTGCCTTCCTGGGTTAACAAAGCGGTTCTGCGGAACTGTACCGGATGATTAAAAAAAAAGAACAGATTTCAGTCGTTTATGACAGACAGACTATAAAAGATAGAAACAAATTGTGTATGCCATTGGATAGAGTAAGGTAACGTTCTGACACAGCTGCGCTGTTGTTTGTTCATAGCAATATAACGCCACAAGAGCAATCATTTTGTGTGTTGGAATTCACGCGAAGTCAATCCTTTGTTCAAGTGCAAAGTGTATTCCGCCGTAGAATCAGCAAAAAGCCGCCTCTGTACAAGCAGATTTATTACTGGCTTAAACAGTTCTTCGAAGCTGGTCGCATATGCAAGGGAGAGAGCAACGATCGGCCACGCACGTATGATAAAAATGTCGAGCGTATCCGAGTTGGGAGTCGGCCGCTGTGGCCGAGCAGTTCTACGTGCTTCAGTCCGGAACCGCGCTGCTGCTACGGTCGCAGGTTCAACTCCTGCCTCGGGTATGGCTGTGTGTGGTGTCCTTAGGTTAGTTACGTTTAATCAGTTCCAAGTTCTAGGGGACTGATGACCTCAGAAGTTAAGTCCCATAGTGCTCAGAGCCATTTTGTCTTCTTTTCCTCAATTTATGCTCATTTTATTACAGCACAAAACTCATTATTGATACTCTTGTTTTATTGCTCAAGAAAAAAAAATGGTAGGAATCTGGAACAATGCATTGTAACATGCAAAATTGTAAAATATATGACCTCCTGTTTAAAATGGGCAGCAGGCATTTAATATGCAGTAAATGAAATGAAAAAAATTTCAATTTCCTAAAAAAAAAAAAGTGTGGCGTGTTCAGAAACGATTCTTGCATATGGCGCAGTTGCTGCCGGTGACCACACCAGAAGGTACGTATTTTGTATTTCAGCTCTCCAGGATGTGACAGAGGAGACTTTTTCCGAACGACTCATCGTTTCGGACGGATCGACGTTTCATCTATCGGGTGAGGTAAAACGCCATAACGTAAGAATTTTGGGGGTTACAAAATCCTGGCCTCGCCGTAGAACATGAAACAGACTCGCCGAAGCTGAATATGTTTTGTGCCATTTCTGTTCACAAAGTTTATGGACGTTTCTTCTTTGCGGAAGAAACTGTGGCATGAATGTCATACCTGGACATGCTGTAAAATCGGTTGTTTCCTCAACCTCACGAAGATTCCAATGGTTTCATTTTTGTGCACGACGGCTCCACGTCTCAGTTTCACCATGCATTCCGATGTTATCTCAACAGGACCACCCCTCAACACTGGACACGAAGAGGTGGACAACGAGATCTTGGTCTTTGATTTTGGCCTCGCAGGTCACTAGACCTCACGCCCTGTTATTTTTTTCTGTGTGGGGCGCATAAAGGACAGTCCGCAGCTCGTGGTCGTGCGGTAGCGTTCTCGCTTCCCACGCCCGGGTTCCCGGGTTCGATTCCGGCGGGGTCAGGGATTTTCTCTGCCTCGTGATGACTGGGTGTTGTGTGATGTCCTTAGGTTAGTTAGGTTTAAGTAGTTCTAAGTTCTAGGGGACTGATGACCATAGATGTTAATTCCCATAGTGCTCAGAGCAATTTTTTTGCGCATAAAGGACAGATCTTCTTCCCACCTATGGCAGCTTGTCTTCAACAGTTGAAAATTTCACCCCTCGAGGCTGTCGCTTCAATAAACAGGGCCCTGTTGATACGTGTGCGGAATGATCTGGACAAGCGCTTCGGTATTTCTCGAGCAACGCATTGTGTTGACATTGAGTGTATCGCATACTGCCTGCCTGTGCGAACATAAAACTTTGAACCTTCCTGTACCCAGTGATACGCGCAATGCTTTTGTATCTTTCGTAGTTTATCTAGGTAATAAACAAGTGAAATGTGTTCTGTCATTTTGTGTCACCGTGTAGTGGGCAGAGCAGTGCGGTGGCAATCTGAAGCTGCGCGTCAGTCGAAAGAGCGCCTGTGAAAGGCAGGACTTCGGGTTTGGTCCGCCACGCATTTTTTATGTTTTAATTGGAGTTGATATCAACGTGTACTGCACAAAAACGTGAAATATTCTTCGCAGAAGAAGCGAAAAGCGTGTACCGCACAACGATTCTCTCGGAACCGAAGAGGTGCAGCTTGAACCTGGCAGGCGGCTCACACAACGGGGCGGGATACGCGTGTTTGCCCATTGGACGCCGTAATTAGGGCGAGGCACGTCGTAAAAGTAACGGCGCTGTGGGACAGGATGGTCTCTCGCCTGCAGATGCGGGGCTGGCTGTTCGTACCTCCACTCCGACCGCGACCGCCTCGCCGCTTTGGCACGTTACTGCTGGTTTTCTAGTCGGCTTCACCGTAGTGCCCCACGGTTTCTTCCGTCGCAAATCTAAAGAGAGGACGCAAGCCATCTACATCTCCTTAAATATTACGTACGTCACTGTAAAGTCCCTAGTGAAATGTACACTACTAGCCATTAAAATTGCTACCCAAGAAGATGACGTGCTACAGACGCGAAATTTAACCGACAGAAAGAAGATGCTGTGATATGCAAATGATTAGCTTTTCAGAGCGTTCACACAAGGTCGGCGCCGGTGGCGACACCTACAACGTGCTGACATGAGGAAAGTTTCCAACCGATTTCTCATACACAAACAGCACTTGACCGGCGTTGCCTGGTGAAACGTTGTTGTAATGCCTCGTGTAAGGAGGAGAAACGCGTACCATCACGTTTCCGACTTTGATAAAGGTCGGACTGTAGCCTAACGCGATTGCGGTTTATCGTATCGCGACATTGCTACTCGCGTTGGTCGAGATCCGATGACTGTTAGCAGAATATGGAATCTGTAGGTTCAGGAGGGTAATACGGAACGCCGTGTTGGATACTAACGGTCTCGTATCACTAGCAGTCGAGATGACAGGCATCTTATCCGCATGGCTGTAACGGATCGTGCAGCCACGTCTCGATCCCTGAGTCAACAGATGGGTACGTTTGCAAGACAACAACCATCTGTACGAACAGTTCGACGACGTTTGCAGCAGCATGAACTGCGGAGACAATGGCTGCGGTTACCCTTGACGCTGCATCACAGACAGGAGCGCCTGAGATGGTGTACTCAACAACCAACCTGGGTGTACGCATGGCAAAACGTCATTTTTTCGGATGAATCCAGGTTCTGTTTACAGCATCATGATGGTCGCATCCTTGTTTGGCGACATCGCGGTGAACGCACATTGGAAGCGTGTATTCGTCATCGCCATACTGGCGTACCACCCAGCGTGATGGTATGGGGTGCCACTGGTTACACGTCTCGGACACCCCTTGTTCGTATTGACGGCACTTTGAACAGTGGACGTTACATTTCAGATGTGTTACGACCCGTGGCTCTACCCTTCATTCGATCCCTGTGAAACCCTACATTTCAGCAGGATAATGCAGGTCTTGTACGGGCCTTTCTGGATACAGAAAATGTTCGACTGCTGCCCTGGCCAGCACATTCTCCAGATCTCTCACCAACTGTAAACGTCTGGTCAATGGTGGCCGAGCAACTGGCTCGTCACAATACGCCAGTCACTACTCTTGATGAACCGTGGTATCGTGTTGAAGCTGCATGGGCAACTGTACCTGTACACGCCATCCAAGCTCAGTTTGACTCAATGCCCAGGCGTATCAAGGCCGTTATTACGGCCAGAGGTGGTTGGTCTGGGTACTGATTTCTCAGGATCTATGCACCCAAATTGCGTGAAAATGTAGTCAAATGTCAGTTCTAGTATAATATATTTGTCCAATGCATACCCGTGCCGGCCAGTGTGGCCGTGCGGTTCTAGGCGCGTCAGTCTGGAGCCGCGTGACCGCTACGGTCGCAGGTTCGAATCCTGCCTCGGGCATGGATGTGTGTGATGTCCTTGGGTTAGTTAGGTTTAAGTAGTTCTAAGTTCTAGGGGAGTGGTGACCACAGATGTTGAGTCCCATAGTGCTCAGAGCCGTTTGAACCATTTGAATACCCGTTATTATCTGCATTTCTTCTTGGTGTAGCAATTTTAATGTCCAGTTGTGTATTTCGTACTATTACCGCCTTCTGTGTTTCGCAACGCATTCTGCTCGATAGGCGAAGAGATGCGTTGCTGTTGGCTTACACGTCTGGCGATTAAACACCGGTAACAGTTAACAACCTTAAAACACCTAGGTGTAACCGTCCGGACCTATCAAAAGGGGTAATATCCACACAAAACTACTGCTAGGAGAAGTAAATACCTGGATGACCTCCACCGATAGAATCTCAAGGAAATGCAATACACTAAAAAAAGAAAAAGAAAATAAAATAATAATAAAATATTAAAAAAAGGAATGGCTTACAAAACTCTTGTTCCACGGATTCATGCTTACCAGGTTGGATATATAAAACAAACAGGATAGATCGAACGAAGAGGGGCGTTTTTCGACACGAGATCTTTTAGTGAAGGCGAGAGCGTCGCGGAGATGTTCAACAAACTCCAGTGGCAGACGCGGCAGGAGAGGCGTTGTGCATCACAGAGATTTTTCTCTCCTCACACTCCTTGACGATGTGGGCATCACAATACCTCCTCCTGAATTCATCTCGCCAAATGACGATGACGAGAATCAGAAATTAGAAATACGGTGGTTCGATCTCCCAGCTGTTCTCGGCGTGATTGATAACTGGTATTCTGGCGAGATGTTTCCATTTTATGCCCAAGGTGCGAAAACGATAATAGAGTACAGTCTGCTTGGAGTAAACATAGTAGCACAACTCGCGACGGCTGAAGGACACCGGTGGTACGGTCGTCGAAATAATGTGCGTAAGATGGAGACATCATCTCGACCTAACAGGCGGGAGCACAGCAGTAATAGGGCATGTTCGTTATCCCCGCACGCCATTCGCGAAAGGAACAAGGAAGGGGGGAAATAATCAGTGGTAGAGAAAGTACCCTCCACCACACTCCGTAAAGTATCTCGCCAAGTAACAGACATGGATGTTTATTTACTTCATCCGACCCTGGTAAAAGACAAAAATAACTGTGCCTCCGCATGCCTCATTTCATGTACCTTTCGTGCGATGTGTGAAGTATGTAGCAGAACCGATGCATCCCCCTGAAGACCGATCGTTTAAATTTAACCAACATAACCGCGCGGGGTAGCCGCGCGGTCCAGGGCGTCATGTACGGTCCGCGCGGCACCCCCCGTCGGAGTTTCGAGTTCTCCCTCGGGCATGGGCACGGGTACGGGTATTGCCCTTAGCGTAAGTTAGATTAAGTAGTGTGTAAGCTTAGGGACCGATGACCTCAGCAGTTTGGTCCCATAAGACCTTACCACAAATTCCCAATTAACCAACATCGTTTAGCGACAACAACATCACCTTCCTTCCATAGGTTTTCTCTTAAGTTCCTTCAGCATTTCTTTTACACTTTACGGCAGGCTGCTGCAAATCAACCTCAGAGCTGAACACTAAAGAAGATTAGATTGCAACTGAAGATATATTAGCCGCAGACAAGGGCTTGTCGTGTACTTACCTTGTTCTTATTTATTCATACAGTGCCTATTGCGATTTCTACATAAAGTTCTACCATTAATTTATGTTCTGTCTAGCTGCTAGCACTGGCAAAAGTAATACGCATATTTGATTGTTCAGAAAGTGTAGCAGATTCCAATGCAATATGAGCACCTCAGCTGTAGTACTTGATTTCTTTTTATTTAATTCACTTGACCATATAGCTGTGTTCATTGACAGATTATTAATTCACACGCAAAAAATTTCGAGATTTAATCGACAGATGTTTCGGAAAGTGAAATCAACAAACGGAAATCAGGCTTAGCTAGTATTTTCTAGCATGAACTACTTACTGGCTTGCGAAATAAATATATAGACGTAAATTTCTACGTCAAGTTGCTCGGGTATACCGAAATTCACAAACAGAGAAAAGCGGTCTTTCACAGCGTTGTTTATTGCACGTATTTCATTTACTTCGAACGTAAAGTATACTGAAATTGTACGAGCGAACCGATGTGATTTCACTTCAGTATTATTGTATAGCAGCTAAAAACAATAAAATACGTTTGATATTATAATTAAGAAGACAGCGCAAAGATATCAATGTATTAACACGTAATATCTATGCACTGTTCCCGTATTGTTTTTGTATTCGTGTGTGAAAATAAACGACTAGACAAACCCGTAAGTGGTATTTAGCATGGATCAGTTTCTACGTAACATGCCACCCAAAATTGCGTAAGTTCAATATATCTGTATTTTACATTTGGCTTTGATAAATATCAATAATCAGTACGGATTAAGCTATGAAAATGACGTAGGAATTCACACCGCATTTAAAATGTTATAACGTTATACAAACACACTTCTGAGTGAAAATTATTTCGCGAAATTTACCGAGTATATATTCAAATAACTAAATAAAAATCGAGATTGACGGCAACAAAATTTTATAATGCATAAAATTAACAGCAACAGTTTGTTATGTTGTGCACCGCTCAACATGATACGAGTAATTACAGCATCAGAGTGGAGTCATTTCATTCTCGATTCTTAGACTAAGTGCAACTGTGGGTTAAATTTTCTGCATCTGGTGCATTATTTGCGGTAGTGTATTAAGCAACGGCAGAAAGAAGAAAGTTCAACAATTCTTCCTCTGCAAAGAACAATATTTGGAAATGGAAAAATTATCAGTATCCCCTTGAGTTTTATCTTCTGTTTGCAGCGAACATGTAAGGAATTATGCGTCTGATCATCTGGTTGCTTTCCCATCTTCGCTGATCTTATAACAAGAGGGACATTTCCAGTCAGAACTTCGATTATTATCGATACAAAAGTTTCTAACACATTCGCAGTTCTTACTGTTGATTTATTCGTTTTAATATGATTCGAATTCAGGTAATTCTCTATCTCGCTAGTAAAATTAATAAACACGTCCTAAGATTTTTTTCTTCCATTGAATTAATGCAACATCAAAATTTTACGCTATTGCACTATCTGAAATACGATAGACATTTCAAAATGCAGAGAGATTCATAGAAGTCAGAGAAGCTACTTCGAACTGTTGGAAAAGGTATAACGAGAGCTTGCATTTTTGCGTATAGGTGAGCGAGTTCCTGGAATTATTACTGGATGTAGTTACGCAGACTATTATGTAACAACCATAAATTGACGAGAACGGTAAAATTTTTATCTGACTTACATAAATTAAACTTTCGAAATTTTTGTTAGACTGCTGTGAAAGAAAATTGAACTACTTGATACTTCGCGGTAGCGTAACGCAAGAAATTTGCGCCAAGAGGAGAGCGCAGCTGTCGGTATTATTATTGACATACTCGCATAATCGATGCAAAGAATCTATGCCGTAATAAATTGAATAATTAATTAGCTTTAAGATCAAAATATTAATTCAGTTCAAGTAATTTTCTGTTTGTCATGCTAGACTAACTTCTCGCAGGCCGTGTAAACAATGAAATGAACTGCGTCAGCGGGTATTCCATAACATTCTAGTGTTTCACTACTGCTACCCTATAAATGGGTGACGTTTAAGAAGGACAGCGAGGAATACACAAATAAATAAAATTAGCTTTTGGGATCCTCTATGCCCCGATAACAGCTCGCCTTCCATTTTCTTGGAAAAATTCCAGACATGGCTTATTAATCAGCCAGCCTGCTCTACCAAGAGGACAAAAATGTTTCACGGTCCCGAGGCTCTATAGCGGGTCGCGTCTGCAACAGCTCGCTCAAACCGTCGTCGTAGAGAATGACAAGTGAAAAGAAAAATTGCTGGTTTAGGGCATTCCTCTGCACAAGGACTGCAAAAATCCTAGTTTCATTATTAATAAACGACAAGTATTTTCTAAATGTAAGTCTGGATCAAAGACTTCTGAACGGTAAGTTATAAATAATAACTAATAATTTATATGGATGCCGACTAACTCCAAGATATGAAATAAAACTGTTGAGACATAACAACCGTCGTCGTACGCTACGCGATTTTATCAAACGATACACTCCCCTCTTTCACCAGTATCATCTGCTCTAACTGTTAACGTTTCTTGCTGCTTGCGTCCATTGCTTACTGCAGATGATAAAAAGTAAGGTTTTGTTTACAAATATAAGCGACAGTTAATATCAGAAATATTATTTAGTGCACGTTATAATGGGCAATTTTCCACATTTCCTGATAGAATGCGGCCACTATTACTGATCGGCAATTGGCGGCAGCGCCCCGTGCCGGGAAGGACTTGCATCCAGGCCTACCTGCCAGCCACAGGGTGCATTGTCCAGCGGCGCGCCCGTCGTCTGCAGCGCGGCAACTCCCACATCACTCACACTTCTTCATAGTAACTACTTAACTCTACACACGTAACACAGCGCAACAGGCCACAACACTCACAGAACACTTACTGTCTATTCTAACACACATCTACCACACAGTTTCAACTATTTTATTTTGCCGTTAACACCTTGCGTTTCAAGGACATCTATTTCCTTAACGACGTCGTCCTAATTTTGTATTTTACTTATTTTTCTTCCCGGGAAATTTCAGTTTTACTCTGAGCCGTATCTGCATATAATGCACCGTATCTGCATATTCAGGATGAACGCGAATTCCACCACGGTTGTCAGAACTTTTTTTTTTGTTAGCATTTTGGTATTAGAGACACGTATTTTCCAGTGGCTCGTTACAAAGTAATAATTTAATTTCATTTGTTCCGTTTTTTATCTCATTTACCTATCTTTCTAAGTAAGAGACCTCCATAACCGGGAAAAAGTCTATAATAGGCAGTCACCAAAACAAGCATCACAAAATACGCTGAGACAGATGCAAAAGTATTCTGATGTCATTGCCGTCGCTGCGAAAAGAACTTACTATAGCGTCGTTGTAACGCTCTTTCACTGCATTCATTGGACCAACACGTTGGCTGCACATCGGCCAACTCTTCTTCAATAAACCTGTCTCTGCTGCTTTGCATCACTGTTAACGTACAACTAACACTGCGAGAAAAACAAACACGAGTCGAAACCGAGCAGTACTGAATGGAAGCCTAGTGTGGGAAGAGTAATGTTGACAGTAACGTCCTCAACAGCAAGTATCCCGAGCGAATGCAACAGGCTTGTTTCTAAAGAAGACAAACAGTGCATAACTTTGCACTGCTGTACAGATAATTTCAGTGTATACAGATACAGACTTAAATGCAGTAAGAAATCGAACAAAGTGCAATTTTCTGTCATTTAAACGCCGGGAAACAGTTACCTTGTAGCAAAATACTAAGAGAATATAGCTCAACAACATCCGAAATTTTGTCGGCTGAGTTCGGCTCCATCCTTTGTTGTGTTTCCGTGATTGAGAACCCCATTGCTCCACTCCCAGATCTCTGGAATTTTGACTGGATCTCAGACACTTTGGTTTTTCAGGCGGCAGAAAAGGTGATCAAGATGATGAAAAAGATGTATATGTAAACTGTCAGATACGATGTAGACTATGAGTGAAAGAATCGTCGTTCGAAAACGACGGAGCCAAAAGTTACCAAGTCAAACATGCCCTGCCAGTGGAATACGAGGACCTATAAATCTTTGTCTTTGTGATGTAATAAATCTCTTTGTTATGTGTATGTCTGCTAAAATTGTAGGGGAAAGAAAACAGACGCATATATAGGCAGAAGAGTACATCGATAGTAGTAGAGACACCATCCCTAGTGGGGACAGGAGGCTCCATTCACGCGCTGTAGAGAGCTTGGTCTATGCACTGTGTCGCTACAAAATGACAGAGACACTGTTCGCTTTACATGTCATGCTTGTGAAAACGAGGTCCTGTAATATGGACATTTCTTTCACCTGATCTGACTCATTCGATTGCTTCTTGTGAGGTGAGGTCTAAAGTCTGTACGAGGTGATTTTACAGAATTAATAAGATATCATCTAAATTCTCTCTGTCATGGGACATTCTTGGAACAACTATTTATTGCAAGTATGCCATGGCACAGATATGTCGGAACGCCATTCTGAAAAACTGTTGTGAATGTACAATTTATACAAGCACCGTAGATTATACTACAAAGATTCGTATGCTTAGACTTTATCATCGTCAGCGGACCAATGGTTCATTTGAAATATTGTCGTTTTCTCTTGTAAATTTCGAGTCAATCGTTTCTGGAACAGCGTTCCCTGCTTAAAAGTTATGGTTTCGTCCTTCTCCATTGCCAGAGAAATATCTTTTGTAAAATCTTTCACTTTGCCTCTTCCACCTTTACAGTCAAAACACGCCTTAAAAATAGCATATGGAATCCTAACATCTTACTTTTTGTAGATTACGATTTAAGAGTTTCCTGCAACAGAATTTTAGTGATTGCATGTATTCTCACCTAACACTTTCTGTTTCTCTTATATTAGGAAAGAAAGGAAAGTCTACGCTCAGTGGGCAAATATCAGATTTCCGTAACCTAAATGTACAGTTTTAAAACGCAGTGGTTCATTTACCAATATAAACGTTTAAGCTTGAAAAGGTCCTAGCAATATGTACCCGCGTAAACACATCACCACAGAGAGCAGTGAAAGGAGAGATTCGAAATATTGTGCAAATACAGTACGTATAACGAACTGAGCTTGAGAACGCTGCGCCCGTAACAATTGCATTTGGCTTGTTGAAAGTGTATGGTTTGCAGTTTCGACTAACGCACTTCGTTAGCAAGTAATGAAGACATGCCAGGGCGGCGCCGAAGTAACCAATTAGTGTATTTTACCAAATTTTAGAGAGACAGTACTGTAGGCTTGCGGTCCTTCAGTCAAATATGGCAATACTTTGGAGTGAGCTGTGTACTGATGGGTCAGCGGTGATGTAGGGAACCAGTCAGCCTTGTCCAGTTCCCGGTACCTCTTCAGGTGTTTCTCTGACAGTAGAACTGGAACGAGGTGCACACAACCTCTCAGTGTCAACTGAAGTGAGATGCAGCAGCACCAACGTTCGGAGGGTGAAAATTGCTGGGTGGGCAGTGTGCTGACGCCGTGCCCTCCATCCTCCATACCGCATACAAATGGTGCATTGGTAGCGGATAATACGGCAGTCATGTCGATTTATTCTGTGAGCAGAGATGAATCTAGCACAGAGGTCGTAGATATGGAAGACTTCATAAAAATAACTTACAGCCTCGATCCCAATGGGCATATAACCATGTCATGATGCACAGAGAAAATCGAGTTATCAATTGGTATCATTAGCAACCTGCGCCATGGTGACTACCTGGTACCCTCTTGTTGCCACATTGGAAAGGGGCGATCCTTCATTATACCAGGATTCAGTTATCAAGCGATAAGTCGTCAGGGACTGCATATTGCTGGAAATGATGCTTAACATCAAAAGAAATAAGATTTTATTTGTGCATCGAGGAGTAGCTACTCAGTCTTGATACGATTTCGAGTGTAAAAGCAAATGCTCACATGACTGAAAGACAGTGCACACTAAGACTTAGTATATCTAGCATCTATGGCCTGTTGCTTTTCGTTGGGTATTTTAACTATTTTACAAACGATTTCTGAAGAGCCCTGCCGTATCAGACTTCAAGTAAATCACTAGTGTGCTAATGGTTGACGGGTGAAACAAATTCTTGCAAGGAGATGTCGTCCTTGAAACGCACAGTGCTACGCGTCAAAACAAAATAATTGCTACTATTTACATAGGTAATAAGTCACCATCATTACAACATTCAGCATTAACGGTTAGAATTAAGGTAAAAACATTAACACCAAGGAAACAGAGAACACACATTTACTAGTGAGAGCAGACGCGGGTAGCCCACACAGAAAGCGACATCCAGCCGGTAGCAGCACTCACTGGTTCCCCTCCCTCCTGTTAATGCTGGAGCAGCGTTGGTAGTATGCGCGGGCCCCTCCCCTGCTACGGCACACACAACACATACATGCACGGGAGACACTCACGTCAGCAGCTCAGGCATGTTAGTGGAGATGACACGCAGGCACACGTAAGCTGATCTCAAGCAGCGATGGACGGCGTCCGTGTTACTGCGGCCGTCAAAGCGTGGCCGATCGCGGTAGTCGGCGAAGAGAAAATGTTGGTCTCTCTGATGTGAACGGAAAAATACTGACACAGTGCAAGTAATTTCTTATTTGCGTCCCGATAATAGTTAAGTTAATGGTGTACTCGCTCCAAAGAATCTGCTTTGGTGTACTGCAAGTTATAATTCTAATTCAGCTAAATCGCTCAATCGTTTATAATGTACAAAAGTAAACGTTTGTGAGCTCTGCAGTGGTTAATCAGTTCCTGTGTACGTAGCAAGCAAAAAACTGCGCATAACCTACTGGAAAGCGAACGAATATGTTCGTATTTAAAAGGATGAATGACATTCACTACGCTTAGTGTTAGGAGCGGTATGTTGAGTAGAAACAATTGCGGCCACAGCTTTCCTTTACCGTATGGACAGGTGAGAACTGAACATGTATACACGTTGTAGACTAGCTAATTACAGAAGCCAAAGAAGGTACAGAATGGTACATACGCATTCAAGTGTTGCAAGAAAAATATCGCCCTTTAATCCCTTCCCCCGCAACCTCCACCCCTTCCGTCCCTTTTCCGTGACAACCTGACAAAATAACCCAGATTGAAAGGAGTTTACTGCAAGCGTTCTTGTACGGTAGTGAGGGGTCATTTAAGTCACGAATTAACTTGTTTGAGTGACTTGCAATTACTAATGGAATACTAAAAAGACTTGTGCATCAGTCATGTACATCTACATCGATGCTTTGTAAGCTCCCTTCGGTTTAGTTTACCTCTAAGTTCTTTTCGCAAAATTACGTTGGAGGAAGCAATGTACTCTTCCAGGATGTTATGTTCTCGGAATTTTAACAGTAAACCACACCGCGATGCACAGCGCCTCTCTTTTAGCATCTAAGAGTTGGATATCCATCTCTGTGTCGTTTTCGTCGCAATCATCTTCCAAATATCTGGAGCAGGAGAATAATCTTACTTCAGCTGAAGACATACGTAGTCCGTCGAAAAACCTTGCGTTGTTTTGAACTGAAAATGGAGTGATAATTTCAATGCTACCAGTTACAAGACTTAAGACCATCTGAGGGGGGACAATCAGGTATCCTTTTTAGATAATTCATCCAAGCGAACAGCGTGATTCAGGGAAATGAAAAGATTAACTCAGATACTGAACTCGTAAAGGAATGGCTTTCCTTTGAAACAGACCCCTACCATTATTTTAAAACTGGAACCTCTAGTTTGGTATTTGATTAACAAAGGGAAAGGCGCTACGCAAAGAAGACTAAGTTTCCGTTCCAACAGGTAGCTTTGAAACAATATACAGAATTCGAAAGTAATCGTTAATCACGAACCTCCTCCCTCCCCCCCCCCTCCCTCCTTCCGGCGAATTAATTACGCGAGCACGTGTGCCAGCGAGGGTGGGATGTTTTCTAGGCGAATTCCCACATCTGACTAGGTGAATACCGCTTTGGTACCGTAATTCCCGCCTCAGTTAAACTACTCATAAACATTTAGCAGACTTTCGCGCAATTTCGCATGGGGAACGCCACATACAGACAGTTGGGGTACACGCATTCAGTACCGGGAGATAGTGGGGTGGTGACAGGAAGGGCTTCCGACCACCCCGTAAATTAAACATACCCAATCCGTTGATAATCATGTCGACCCTGAGCAAACGCCAAACAAAGGAAGAAAAAGAAGACTTGTTAGCATGAAGCGTATTTACTATCATTAACTTAAGCAAATTGGTCATTTTGACATTAATGGTCTAGTGAAGTAGATGTTACATGCAACAGAATCTCTCAACCCAGCTGCGTGAAATTTGTAATGAAATTACAATATCGATTATCAAAATGAAATGTCCGTTACCACTGCCCAATTACGCGCTTAACACCTCGGATTCATCTCCTTACATTCACCTCTTGAATCACAGTGTTTTGAATGGAATTTTATTTACGAAATTACCATCGTTCTAGTGTTTTGTCACTTTTTCAGACGGTGTTTTTATTCTACATATTGTGGAATTTTGCGATACACTGATATAACACAGTCGTCACGTTGTGACTCACTGTCGTGATTGAATACCTTCGTCTGTTTGTTTATTTCGAAGTCACCTCGCTTTTCTATGGCTCGCTAACGTCATCTGTGCTTCTCTACGGAACTGTCCATCCTCCTTTTTCTAGGGCGTCACAGCTGTTTCCGTTACAAAGCCTTTCGGCTTTTACCTCCTACTTCGAAATCATAGCCGATTTGCGTCTACAGTTTTCCCACGAAAGGTGGAGAGCTGATTCACCGAGTTCTCTTTCTCGTATTGCGGCAAACTGCCAGCGTACGAGTGAGCCAGCGCGCGTGCTGGGCCAGACAAATAGAGGGCTCGTATGAACTACCTGGGCGACGGACAATAACCGCTTTGAGGAAGCGCGGAGCGGCACAGCCGCTCGGTGTATCCACGCACTCCGGTCTATATTTAACGCCGTGTCGGACGTTCCTCAGGGGAGCACAGGCGCCGCCTACCACTTGTTAGTCTGAGTACGAGCGTGGGCGGAAAGCAGCAGCAAACCGAGCACGATGTTAGCGCCCAAGCATAAGTCTTCGTTATCACGCCCCCTCTGACACCCTGCGAAATACTGGTCTCGCCGACGTATTTGTGCCTGTCGTTGTAGATCGTTTCTCTGCCACGAATTTCTATAATGCGTGGTACAAAGAACATAAAAAACATTACTAAAAATTTCCGGACGGAAAGTTAGCCTCCTTTTTTGGGTAAGAATGATTTTAGTAGTCCACGGCTTCAGAGCAAATGAACGTGGTTTGGAGAAAACAGGGAAGACCCAATGGACTGGGAAGTCAGTTTGCCGGCCAGAGTGGCCGAGCGGTTCTACGCGCTACAGTCTGGAACCACGCGACCACTACGGTCGCAGGTTCGAATCCTGCCTTGGGCATGGATGTGTGTGATGTCCTTAGGTTAGTTAGGTTTAAGTAGTTCTAAGGTCTAGGGGACTGATGACCTCAGATGTTAAGTCCCATAGTGCTCAGAGCCATTTGAACCGTTTTATTCATAAGCAGTACTGCACTTTTTGGTCGTGCTTTACGTGAATCGTCTTGAAGAAAAGTATGACCACATTAGGATTAATCTGTCTAAAATGAAGAAACAGGGTACTTATTAATATTAGTGTTCTCTTAATTAATGCCCGTTTACGACGAAAGGCCCATAAAACTTATTTTTATAATTGCACGGACTGCACTTGAACGAAATACTCAAAACAAGAGTACCTTTAGAAACTATGTAAACACCGATCAAACTGACTTTTGCTTACCATTACTGCGTACACACACCAGTATAACCGAAACACTGCCTCATTTAAAAAATGAAATGCGCAGTATTAATGTTCCACATCAACATAAATATTATATTTTGTTCTGAATCGGCTTTCCCCTTTGCAGATATAGTCAGGCTTAGGGCTGAACACACAGTCCAACCAAAATCATCGAGAGCTTCTAGCTGTAAGAAGACTATTATTTATTTATATATGGGACAATTTATAGATTACCATCCATACGAAAAATTAATTGGGATGCTTCAATCTGACATCGGCACTGTCTTTCCTGTCTTTTCTGATGATGGTCTACAAAGCTAACAGGCAGTTAACACCAAAACATAAAATAAATATTATTGCGGTCCATTAGTACTGTGTATTTCAGTTTTTAATATGTCTATATTCCTACCGATGGAACATTCCATAGATGTCAAATCATTTATTTCAATACTTTCGCTGAGCCAGGTAAAACTTTTCATCCTGTTGTGGTATTCGCAGGATCAAATAAGAGTAGTCCGTGACAGAAGCGTTGTATGCTAGATCCTCGTTTGAAAGTGAAACTATCCTCTGAGCCCGTTATCCCCCGGCCCTCCCCATCTAGTCTCACCCCCCACCCCTCCTCATCTCACCCTTTTCATACCATGGGAATGTTGCTTGTCGAAAAGAACGAAAAGTTATAAGTCTTTAAACATGGAAGATGCGCATGTGAAGGATGAGATGTCATTCTCTGACGAACAAGAAATCTGAACATCGTTTCAACAGGTCATACTAACATGCTGGACTGAGTGGTGCTGTTCATTCAGCAGTCGAAACGGGAAGAGCCAGTAAGCAATCGGACTGTCCAGGAAGTGCAAGCCACCACCGCATGTTTGCACCGGGCGAGAAAAGCTGGCCAGCGCGCTAGGGGCCATTAGGCAGCTCTCGCACTAATCTGACGGCTGCTGTTTGTGCGGGCCAAACAAGCGCTCCGCGCCGGATTTACGACCGCGATGCTACATTAATGGTGCGCCGCCTGTCGAAACGGCGATGGGCCGCCGCAGCAGAGAGCACTGCTAGCTCTCTACCTACGGTCTGCCCCCACCTAAACGTGCCGGCTGGATGCTTCCGTCCTCTGTCCGAGATCTACCTTTAACAGTGGCGCACCAGAGGTATGTCGGGTAAAATGCGTCTCAGGGGACCTTTAAGATGAAACTGAATGGTGAAAGTACCTGGCATCAAGCGCGCCGGCCCGTGGGGAGAAGGGACTTGAACATTCCTAAAAACATCATCTGCCCACAGCGTAATATTTCATCTTTAATTTCGGTAGCAGCGCGGGATTAGCCGAGCGGTCTGAGGCGGAGGTTCGAGTGTTCCCTCGGGCATGGGCGTGTGTGTTTATCCTTAGGATAATTTAGGTTAAGTAGTGTGTAAGCTTTAAGCTTAGGGACTGATGACCTTAGCAGTTAAGTTCCATAAGATTTCACACACATCTGAACATTTTTTAATTTCAGTATTCTGCGTCTTCTATCCTTGTGACACGATCCTTCCAGTTGTTCCTACATTCCTTAACCTGCTCATGTAAGTTTGTCACTCCCAGTTCTATGATGCCAACGTTCTATGATGCCAACGTTCTATGTTGCCAACGTTCCACCTCCTGTCGGATTGTGTGTACCCAGCTAGTCTTCATAGGAATTGTTTCTCGGATGCTTGTATGCCTTGTTACACTCCAGAACTCACATTTGCCACTGTTAGTACTGAAATACTTCAGTAGAACATAAGTAGAGTTTTCTTTCTTTCTTTCGGTCTTAGGGTTCTATAGTTCGTTCCATTAACGTAATTAAATCTTTCTATTTTCTTCTGTACATTCACATCTGCCACGCATGAGACAGTATTTCCAAAGAACTCTTCCTATTTTGTGATTATTTATTGATGATGATGATGATGATGATGATGATGATGATGATGATGATGACGATGATGATGATGAGGTCCCATACTCCGAGGAGGGTAGGGGACGATGCGGGAGACCCGCACGGCCGTATTAGGCAAGGTCCTAGCGGATGTGGTTTGCCATTGCCTTTCTCATCATTATTATTTTCTCCTGGATGGGCGAACTAAGGACCACGTGCTAATTTCAGTTCGTATTCGTGGTTGTCTTCTTATCTTTCAGTAGTCTTATATTCAATCTGGCCAATATCTGTTATCAGAAATCAGGGTGCATTTTTATTGTCTGTAAAAAAACAGGAAAGGCATCACGCTACCGTCCATCACTGACATTGCAAAATACAATAATTAACATGACGACCCCGATAAGATACGGGATAAAGACAAGAGTTCGTTTAAAAAGTGTCCTAAGGCTTTATCGTAAGGAAGGGTTGCGAAACCCTCTGTCCGTAGATCACAGACTGTTGTGTAATATTTTCCATGGTAAAACCACGAACGTCGACCCGGCAGTTCTTTGTTGTAAGACATGAGCAGTTTACAAACAAGTGTTTGGTACACTCTGCTCATTCAGGATTTCCCATCACCTGTAAAGTGCGTTCCGACAGTCAGAATACTGAATACAGGATCCTCTACTATTTCTACCAGTTTTATAATACTGTAGTTTTCATACACTTCCTTTAAAAATGAGAATTTTGGCATTTTAACACCACAAAATTACAATATTTTTAATCATTCTCTTTAAAGATTTATCTAAAAAGAATTTATATTTTTAGTTTACTGTAATCAGTTGTTCAAAAAGTTTTTCTTCCACTCCAATGCTCCGTCATCGTCTGTTTTTTGATGCTCCGAGTTATGAAGGCGATCTGTTTACTTCCGGTATTCGGTCATTTCAAGTGTTGTTACGAAACACTGTCAGCAACGGGTGTCTTTAATGCTACTCTTCTCTCAAGAATAAGTAAAGGAAGTAAAGTTTAGCAAACGTACTAGTTCATCAACAGAAAAAACTCATATGTATAGGAAGTCGTCTACAGACGCGGTTTCGAGGTACCCCAGGGAAATGTTTGAGGACCAGTACTGTTCATTTTATATCTTAATGATTTAACCAACAATATTAACTGTAATATCAGGCTATTCGCAGAAGACATGTATATGGAAATGATATTAGATACAGATTTAATTAACATCCAGTCGTATTTTCTAAATGTATCACCTTAGAGCATTTTTGCTAACGAAGGCTTGAAGAAGGGAAATTTAGTGTTGGGTACTAACCGAAACATTAAATGTAGCTGTCTTTGGCAATACCGTTGATGTGACACAGTCAAAATCAGTCGTATCTTACCAACAAGTGCATAAGAATATAATCCGGAACGATCACAATGGCACAGTTGAAGATGAAAGCTTCGGTTCATCAGTAGAGTACTGGGAACGTACAGTCCGTAGAACACTCGTTGCCGTACTACTGTCACTGATGGGCTTCAGATCGTGTAGAACTAACAGGGGATATGAAGATCATCATTTGTTGGTTGGTTGATTCGCGGGAGGGGATCAAACAGCGAGGTCATCGGTCCCATCGGATTAGGGAAGGATGGGGAAGGAAGTCAGCCGTACCCTTTCACCTGAACCATCCCGGCATATGTCTGAAGTGATTTACAGGAATCACGGAAAACCTAAATCAGGGTGACCGGACACAAGTTTGAACCGTCGTCCTCCAGAATGCTAACCACTGCGGCACCTCGCTCTGTCGAGGACAGAGGTTCGGTCAGAGGCAGCTATCTCGCTGGAGAATGCAACAGAAACGCTAAAAATGGAATTCACAGGTATTCGAGGGAAGATGCCTGATGGCACGACAAAATAGGAAAGTCCGGAGCCGCGCGACTGCTACGGTCGCAGGTTCGAATCCTGCCTCGGGCATGGACGTGTGTGATGTCCTTAGGTTAGTTAGGTTTAAGTAGTTCTAAGTTCTAGGGGACTGATGACCATAGATGTTAAGTCCCATAGTGCTCAGAGCCATTAAGCATTTTTTCCAACTGACTCCCAACAGAACTTCATTGCCTTCTCAATGGCCTTGATACTTTTATCGAGGCATGACACTGCGATTCGTTTCTTCCATTATCCATTCAACTACATTTTTCATGTCTTCATACGTGCTCAACCAGGACGTCTTCATCCCCTCCCCCATTTATCTACATCATCACCAACAGTATGCTGTTACACTACATTTCAGAGCCTTTTAATGGTTTCATTTCTGTCTTCTCCATGTTCAGGTTTAGCAGCCAAACAAAGCTGAGCCCCAGACAGAGCTTTACATTAATCTTTTTCTTACTTCAAGGTTGATATTTTTGTTTGTGAGTAGCTGTTTCTTAATATAGAACGACCTTTTGTGTTGGCCATACACCTTTGTTACATGTTCCTTCTTTATCTATTACACAGCTAAGATCGAAAAATTCAACCATTTTCTCGGGTTTGACATTTAAATGTCCAGAATGTCCACCTGCTGCACTCACTTCAGTTTTCTTTATGTTTACATCCATATTACACTCAGTTATGAAAAGACGTGGGATACTGTGTCGGACCTCCTTTTGCCCGGCGTGGTGCAGCAACCCGACGTGGCATGGATTCAATGTGTCGCTGGAAGCCCCTGCAGAAATATTGAGACATGTGCCTTTACAGCTATCCGTAATTGCGAAAGTGTTGTCGGTGCCAGATTTTGTAGGCGAACTGACGTTTCAAATACGTCCCATGTCGGGCGATCTGGAGGGCAAAATCATTCGCTCAAGTTGTTCTTGAAACCAATCGCGAACAGTTGTGGCCCTGGTGATAAGGCGTGTTTTCATCCATAAAAATTCAATCGTTGTTTGGGAATATAAAGTCCACACATGCCTGAAAATGGTCTCGAAATAGCCGAAGATAACCATTTCCAATCACCGATCGGTTCAGTTGGACCAGAAGACCCAGTCCATTCCATATGATCACACTATTATGGAGAAACCAGCAGGTTGCACATTGCCATGTTGACAACTTGGGTCCACAGATTTCGTGGGGTATGCGTCACACTCTAACCTCATCATCAGCACTTACCAACTGAAATCGGGACTCGTCTGACGAGGCCACGGTTTTGCAGTTGCCTAGGGTCCAACCGATATGATGAGGAGAGCCGCTGGAGGTGATGTCGTGCAGTTAGCAAAGTCACTCGTGTCGGTCGTCTGATACCATAGCCCATTAATGCCAAATTTCGCCGCACTGTTTCACCCTATGTTGCCTGTGTGTTAGCATTGAGAACTGTACGCAAACGGCGCTGCTCTCTGCCAGTAAGTGGTGGGTATCAACCGCTGCGTTGCCCGTGATGAGAATTAATGCTTGAAACTTGGTACTCTCGGCACACTCTTGACATAGTGGATCTCGCAATATTGAATTTCATAACGATTTCTGAAATGGAATGTCCCATGCGTCTAGCTCCAACTACCATTCCGCGCTCAAATACCATCGCGCGGTCACTATCATATGAACCACCCGAGCACAAATGACAGTTCCGCCAGTGCACTGCCCTTCTGAACTTTGTGTGCATATCACTATCCCATCACTTTTGTCACCTCATTATCTGTTAGCATACTTTCATTTCATTACTTACATGTTCCTGTTTGGTACCGGTTGCTTAAGCTCCAGTTCCGGTCTACATTCCTCATCTACTGCTATGTCGTCATCTAAATATATCATGCTTTCTACCTGTTACAAACAGCGTTCGCACCGATATTACTTCTCTAATTGCGCCCACAATATACAAATTAGATATTAGTGTTGGCAAAGGGCAACCCCTGATTTTGATCTGTCACGTCATTCCCTCCGGTAATGGATTATGATTTTTTTGCCTGTAATTAAGGTTGCAAAAACAAACTGGTCATTATTGAATTACTTATGTCATTTCTGCAGCCACTGACTACTCGTCGAGGGAAATTTGGATTACCTTTCAGAAACTTCAAGATATTCGAAGTGGAGACCTTAGGTGCCCCGCCACTGTAGCGAATGTCTGTGGGGGTTGGGTGTGAGGTCTGGGGTGCGTGTTAAGCAGGCAGCAAGCAGTGAGTGCGGCCTAGCGGCGGCATGCACAGTGGGGCCCACCTTGTGCGAGCGCTCGGCGCGGCTGAGACCGCGGCTGGCCCGGAACCTCAGCTGGCGGCTGGCGGCCGTGGCGGCGGGGGCGGCGGGGGCAGCTGGCGAGGCGGGGGCGGCGCTGGCGCTGGCGCTCGTGCTGCTGGCGGCCGAGGAGGCGGCGGCGGCGGTGGCGGCCATGTCCCGCGCTGGCGGCAGACGTCAAAGCGCCTGGGTGCCCACAACACCAGCGCTCCAGTCAAAAGGCCGGGCTCGTCCACACCGTTATATTCCGCAGGACATTCTCTCTACGTTCGCTTTCGCCGGTCACTCGCGGTTAGTCGTGCATGTGATTTGGCTCGAGGGATATTTCACTAATCAGATGTGTCCTAGTGAAGCGAAATGAGACATCTAATGCACTAACCCCCCCCCCCCCCCCCCAAAAAAAAAGTCTCAACGCTAATGAGTTATGTGACGGAAACTAAACATTGTAGACGGGTTTTTAAATGTGCAATATCATGTCTACTCAGATTTCGCGCCACGCGCATAGGAGTGGCGCTAGATGCGCCCCTATGAGGATGCAAATCATGTTTACTTAAAATACACGCCGCAGCTGGACGTGGCGAATTGATGTCAGTCAAGGCAATTTAATAGGGCTACGGGAAGCTGGATGTTCCTTCTGGCATATTGCAGGAAGACTGCTCAGGAATTTAACTACTGTGCATGAATGCTAGCAGCGGCGATCACGAGAAAATGGCTCAAATGGCTCTAAGCACTATGGGACTTAACATCTGAGGTCATCAGTCCCCTAGAACTTAGAACTTCTTAAGCCTAACTAATCTAAGGACATCACACACATCCATGCCCGAGGCAGGATTCGAACCTGCGACCGTAGCAGCAGCGCGGTTCCGTACTGAAGCGCCTAGAACCGCTCGGCCACGCCGGCCGGCTGGCGATCACGAGAATGTATAGTCGCAAGAAGACCGGGTTACGTGACGCTACCGAGACAGAAGACCACCGTGTTCAGTGTTTGGCTCTGGTGCACCGTACTGCAACTGCAGCAGCAGTTTGAGCAGCAGTTGGTACCACAGTGATACAACAAACTGTTGCAAATCGGTTACATCACGGACAGCTCCGAGCCGACGCCCTGTAGCGTGAAATCCAGGTCCCAAACCAGACCCACCTGCGACTTCAGCGGTGTCGGGAGACAGCTCACTGGAGGACAGTGTGGAGGTCTACTGTGTTTTCTGATGCAAGCTGGTTCTGCCTCGATGGCGGTGGAGGCCGCGAGTCGGTAAGAAAACGGTTAGTTGAGATCGTGAAAGCAGATTGTCTGGCTGCTGACTGTAAATTTGTGCGGCAGTCCGGTGATACGACCTGCTGCGCTGCCATTCGTGAACAGCATTCCAGGGGCTGTTTTCCAACAGAATAATACTCGCGCACATAACGCCGTTGGAACCCAACGTTTTCTACAGAGTATCGACATGTTGCCTAGACTTGTTCGATCGTCAGATCTGTCTCCAATCGATTACGTATGGGACATCATCGGACGAAAACACCAGCGTCATCCACAAACAGCGTTAACCGTCCCTGTGTTGGCCGACCAAGTGCAACAGGCATGGAACTCGATCGGATTCAACTTTCTGGCGGTTACACCGGCTAATAATGCACCAGCGTTCTACATTTGCAATGGCTTATCTGGTCCTTATTTTAATCCGCGATCTTGTAATGTTAACCATTTAAATATTTTACCTAGACAAATGTATTCCCAAAATTTCATTACTCTACATCTGCGATTTTTTTTTTCCGTCAATGTATTTTCAATAGCAGATTTATCAAATAGGATCAGCAGAACTACGAGACTGTTCTCTGTCAACGCTGTCTATTGTCTACTAGAATCATCGCAGCAGGACGATCGTAACGAATTGCAGGAAAAGAGTTGATAAAATATGCGCTTGGTATAATGAAGAAGGAAGAAAGGGAGAAAGTATTTAACGTCCCGCCGGTAGCGCGGTGATTAGGGACGGAGTACAAGCTCGGATTAAAGGACGGGGAAGAGAATCTCCCGTGTAGTATTCAAAGCAACCATCCCGGCATTAGCCAGGAGCGATATAGAGAAATGATGGAAAACCGAAATCTGGATGGCTGGACAGGGATTTGAACCCTCGTCCTTCCGAATGCGGATGCATTGGCATGTGCTGAAAATCAGTCAGTTTAGTGGGGTAGGTAGTATGAGATGCAACCTACGTGGTTAGACATTTCGGTGAATTCTCGTCGTCCCTGGGCAGCTGAATGCGATAAAAAGACGCCTAGCACAGCTGAGAAGCCTCAATGAATATTTCGTCTGTAACGAAAGTTTGTTACCCATGCGTTTAATGAATGCTTTGAGGCATCCTCTACACTGTTGGGCATTATAATTTCAAGACCAAGAAGGGTAGCAAATAACGAATTTTTACGTACTGTGCATATACTGTACAGAAAGGTGAATAAATTAAATTAACTGATTTTTGGGTACATAGAATACCGCCTCTAGCAGCTTAATGACTGTATCCTGGATGGGCATGCTGACTGGATCTGAGGTTTGCCTCTAACAGCAGCGAATTGATACGTTCCGTTACGTCATGATGCGATCTCACATACACACTGGAATTTTATAATTGTACTGGTATGGCAAAGAATTCTGAGGCGAGAATTCTTCTGCAAGTCCCATTACTCGTGGCATACCGTTCAAGTCCACCTTCGTAGCTGAGTTGTCGAACGGTTCGGAAAGTCTGCGAAACGGCCGGGAGAGCGATATACCGACCACATGTCACTCGATGACACTGGGGCCAGCCGACATCCCTCGGCTCTTCACGGCCTAGACGTCGTGCTGGTTCGTACAGCGATAAGGTCCAATAAGTTTAAATTAAACATGCTTTATACTGAAATTAAGTATTTCTCATTGTTACTCTGATTCTACTAGCAGTCATGGTTCCATATGGCTGACAAGAAAATCCTCTTTGGGTCTGGATAAAAGCAGTTCCAGTCCTGAACGAGGTTAACACGGTAAATATTAAGTACGTTCTGAAACTAATTAATTATTCTCAAAAGTCAATAATTAAAAATTCTGTAGCTGTATGACTACTTCCAGGAAAGACTCAGAGGTCCGACCACTGAACTGGAAAACGTTCTCCACTAACAGTTCAATACACCACCTTCAACTGGCTATCAGCAGTTGCCACTGAGAATTACCTTAACACCATAACAGGAACATAGTTCCAAGTGAATACAGGAAAGGTCGTCCAAAAACACCACTCTCAAATTTGCATGAAAAGAAATGAATGGCTCTGAGCACTATGGGACTTAACTTCTGAGGCCATCAGTCCCCTAGAACTTAGAACTACGTAAACCTAACTAACCTAAGGACATCACACACATCCACCCCGAGGCAGGTTTCGAACCTGCGGCCGTAGCGATCGCGCGGTTTCGGACTGAAGCGCCTAGAACCGCTCGGCCACCCCGGTCGGCCAATTTCTGCAGTAACATATCAGTACTCTGCAATGAAACGATCGGAAGGCCAACAAGACCAAAGAATTTTGAAGATATGTTAGAGCGACAGTTGTCTGACGGAGTTTGCAACCGATTATTAGTTATCAATAAAACTGGATAACACTGACGTGGTCCTGAGATGGTGAGTCAGTGTTTCCCTTGGCCTTGTCCAGTCTCCGGCAGCCTGTGCTGGAAACATGCCTGAAGGGAGTGTGGTGTGACGCGGAAAGCGGGGTGACTAAGCGGAATGCGCGTTCTTTGATTGGACGGCCGGGCTCGAGAACCTTGTATGCGAGGAGCCACAAAGCCGTGTCGGAGGTCGCCGCCATCTGAACAAGCAGCGGCCGAGGTGGCAGCGCGCCAGTAACTACCGCTCGACTAGGCTAGGCTAGGCTGAGGGCCGGCCAAGGCCGAAGCGTTTAAGCGCGCCGCCCACGGGGCCGGGCCGGGACGGGACCCCTCACCGGCTTGTTAACACCCGCGCGAGTGCACGGCCCGCCACTGCGTGTCCCCCACCACTCACAGCAGAGCCCCTGCACGGCACAGGGGAAAGGGGCGCCTCTGGACTTCGCTGACGGTGCTGCGTAATCCACACAGGTAAGCAACGTCGTTTCGAATTTGTTCTAGGGAAACTAAACGTCAAATTGCGATGTTACAGAAGACGACGCAATATCCACAATTTTTAGGGTTCCGTATCTCAGTCGGTAAATACGGACCCCTTGTAGGATCATTCTGTTGTCCGTTTGTTTGTCTGTCTCTCTGATTGTACCGAGCGAGGTGGCGCAGTGGCTAGCACACTGGACTCGCATTCGGGAGGACGAAGGTTGAATCCCGCGTCCGGTCATCCTGATTTAGGTTTTCCGTGATTTCCCTAAATCTCTCCAGGCAAATGCCGGGATGGTTCCTCTGAAACGGCACGGCCGACTTCCTTCCCCCTTCTTCTCTAATCCGATGAGACCGATAATCTCGATGTTTCGTCTCTTCCTCCAAACAACCCAATCCCAATCTCTGACTGTTCAAAACCCTTTTTATCAGGAACGGGGTGACGTATTAAGTTCGAAATTGTATCAGATATTAAGGTCTACGATCTCCTGGTGACGTAAAACAGCGAAGCTTCTAAAGCAATGCAATCAAAAGACACGGCCATTGACGTTAGGTACTTTGATGCTAGTAAACTCATCAAAACCTTTAGGGTACTTCCCATTGGTCTAGAATCACGAGGTCGGCATGAAGAAAGGTTCCACAGTACAAATAAAATAAAAAGTAAAATAAAGTTAATTTTTAATTATGGCACACGGAAAATATATTTCTATTGTCATTTGTTAACCAACTTCAAACTTGAAATTAAATCATTCTCGAAGGTCTTGGAATTTCTGGGACCGACATCTTGCCAATAAATGTCATTACAGACAAAAATCTTAGAGATTCCCAGAATGGATGAACTGTGTGTACACATAATTAAGTTTGTACGAAACGTTAGTGCGCGAGACGTACTCTCACCTGTCTAATTTTTTTCATCGTCTGTATTTCGTTCGCTTGGCTGCCAAACCTCTTCTTCTACTACTCTCTCCATACCTCTCCTCGTTTCTTCATCATCCCCTTTATCACCTGCTTTTCTGGATAATCTCATAATGTCCTCTTCTGCATCAGCTCATTATACCCTCTCCCTAATTATCCCAGCGTCTTCTATTCTGCATTATCTGATCATCTCCCCTTAAAGATTCCTCTCTTCCGTTCTTCATGGCTTCCGTCGCGTCGCGCGAAGTCAATCTCTCAAAAAATGTTCAAATGTGTGTAAATTCCTAAATGACGAAACTGCTGAGGTGATCGGTCTCTAGACTTACGCACTACTTAAACTAACAACAACACACACCCATTCCCGAAGGACGACTCGAACCCCCGGTGGGAAGAGCCGCGCAATCCGTGACATGGTGCCTCAAACCGCGCGGCCACTCCGCGCAGCGTCACGCTCTCAGCAGCGATCTGAATCCGCGTACTCTTGGCTACGTGTCACGCACGAGACTAATACGCTACATGCTGATCTGCGGACTTAATTGGAAAGTTTCACTGGCGGAACGGATAAAATTGTTTTCGCTGGTGCGTTACCAGATCAGTAGACAAAACGGTCACCAACTCCCTTTCACCTGCGAGACAGCGATAAACTTACAAACTTAACTCCAAAGTCAGTAACTAAAAGCCCTGTGCCTATTCAGGTACTATCAGGAAAGATTCGGTGATCCGACCGCTGGAGTGGAATAACTTCATCACTCTTAATTCAAAGCACTGCCTTCAACTGGCTGTTAGCGACGGCCTCTGATAATTACCGTAACAATAAAACAAGTACACATTTCAAAGCCAACATTATATAGGTCACTCAAAAGCACCATCTTCAAATTTGCACGGAAACAAGTGAAACTTATTGGTATCAATTAACTGTAGCAAAATTCGACACTTGACGAACATTACCTGCAGCTCGCTAATGAGGCCCCTCCTTACCGAACAAGCCCCGCTCAGTAATTTACAATACTCGCTACGAAAAGCGGAAAAGTGCCAAAGCAGAATTGGACTTCCGCAGAAGGGAACACACTCCCGAGAGCTTTGTAGACTTTCAAATGGTTCAAATGGCTATAAACACCATGGGACTTAAGATCTGAGGCCATCAGTCCTCTGGATTTAGAACTGCATAAATCTAACTAAGCTAAGGACCTCACACACATCCATGCCCGAGACAGTACTCGAACCTGCGACCGCAACAGCAGCACGGTTCCGGACTTAAGTGTAGAATGAAGGCTTTCACGATCGGGTGACATGGCTGTTGATATACTTTCCGGGATGTGAGGTCGTGATCCAAGAACTTTTCTGCTCCTTACGTTTCGTCCAGGACTGGCAAGACTTAGCCGGAGCAGCGCCTCTGAGGAAGTCCAGCGCAGTCCTGGACGAAACATAAGGAGCAGAAAAGTTCTTGGACCACGACTTCACATCCCGGAAAGTATATCCGGACTTAAGTGTCTAGAGCCGCTCGACCACAGCAGCCGGCTTGTAGACTTTCCGAGCCGTATAACTAATCTCATTAATCACGAAAGATCACTAACTCCAGGGTACAGAAATGACAACTACTTGGAAACAGCAACTCCACCATATAGGGCTCATGACTTGCCCCCTCAACCCCACGAGAGCCGGTGGCCGACTCTCCGATTTCGCGAGCTCCAAACAGCTCACCCAAATTATCCAGTCAGAATCAGGAGCATAATGTAGGCACTCTCTCAGGACATTTCCATTTTTTATGGATGTGAAAATGAAAATCTTTCGCTTGTAACACAACACACGAGAAAGTTCACGCTATTTGAACATTCAACTGCATTGTTCAGAGCCTTACCTTCACACAGCACCGAAAGGGAAGCACAGAGTACTAGACTGACGAAAATGAAGGTGGCCCCTAAAATGTAACGCGCTTTCCAGTAGAAATCGTCAGTTAACATGTGTGACCGCGTCGTGACGTACGGTCGTTTAAGGTCGATCACTAGAAATCCTATCATTATCTTCACACAATACAAGAGCATCAGTTTCTCAGCTGCTGTTTCAAGTGGTATTAATCAAAGTGACAGTCTTATAACATTATCAGAAGCAGGGGTCTGCATCATGCAACCATATATCTTTGAAAATATGTTAATGTAAATAAGCCTGAGCCTTACGTCATTATGCAACGGCTCTTCTAGAAGAACAGTTATATATCATTTGCTGGTCACACATTAGCTTTTGTAGTCGCCTCAGCCAGTTTCTGGCTGCAGGGGGAGGGCGTTATCCCCTAATCCTTCCAAGGGGAGGGGGTGATCGGAGCTGACTATGCGGATCTTAAGATGGAGTATTTACCCAGCTTAGTCATTGTCCCCGCCACTCTTTGCAGGGTAAGTCCTTGAAGTTCTTCCAGGAGGCAGCAACTTGAAGAAGCTCTGCCGTAGGAGCAGGAAATGGCCAATGAGAATGATTACTTTTCTGCTCCTGGTTTTGACTGGCTGGAATGGCTGAAGTTTTTATTTTCGTGGAATGGACTGGAGCTCCTGGGCTTCGTGAAGTGAAGAAGTCGTGTGCGTTTTGGGCCGGGGCTGACGTTTGCGGGGTATATTTTAGAATAAGTAATTTTTAGCAGTGGGGAACTCAAAAAATCGGAAGAGTGTTTCAGGTCGCGGGCGCGGAGTTCTGATTAGGCACTTTTTTGTTCTTCTCTGCGAGTATTACCGAATAATGAGTATGAGGAGGCCACGGAGCTGAGCGTGGAGACGTTAGTTAGTTGAAGGTAGTGTTCAATAAAAGTGCCCGATTTCACTAGGGTCAATTCATAGTAATAAATTTCATTTCTTTTCATGCAAATTTGAGTGGTGTTTTTGAACGACCTCTCCTGTATTGACTTGGAACTATATTCCTGGTATAGTGTTAAGGTAATTCTCAATGGCAATTGCTAATAGCCAGTTGATGGTGGTGTACTGAACTGTTAGGGGTGAACGTATTGCAGTCCAGTGGTCGGACCTCTGAGTCTTTCCTGAAAGTAGTCATACAGCTACAGAATTTTTAATTATTGACTTTTGAGTTATGAAGTTTAACCCTGTCTCGCAGATCAAAGGAGGGCTGGCGACTCTTATTTATACTGATTTGGTTGTGTAGCTGTGGAGACAGTTAATCCGGATTCACCAATAAACGTTTTTCACTTGAATCCGCGGAGCAATACGTCGCGTCTTTGGTCTCGCGTGCCTTATAACGTCAAGAATACGTGGATTCAGACCGCGACCGCAAATGTGATTTCGCTCGACTCCACGGAAGCTCTGAAGAACGGAGGAAATGAGCATTTCAAAATGTACAGCCTACATTACACTTGTCCATCCTCATCTGGAATATTGCTGCGCGGTGTGGGGTCCATGCCAGGTAGGACTAACGGAGGACATCGAAAAAGTGCAAAGAAGGGCAGCTCGTTTCGTGTTATAGCGCGATATGGGTGAGTGTCACTGATATGATACGCGAGTTGGGGTGGCAGGCACTGAAACAAAGGCGGTTTTCTTTGCGGCGAGATCTATTTACGAAATTTCAGTAAGATTTAGGTGTTCCTTTTTCCCACGCGCCGTTCGCGAGTGGAATGATAGAGTAGTAGTATGAAAATGGTTTGATGTTCCCTATGCCAGGCACTTAAGTGTGAATTGCAGAGTAACCATGTAGATGTAGATGCAGATGTAGATGGAACAGTAAGTAACGCCAAACACGACCGTCTGACCCCAGAGACATGCAGATCCGTCTCCATTCAGACAAAACACTCTCGTCTCGGAATCAGTCTCTGCCCGGGACTGGGTGTTTGTGTTGCCCTTATAATATCATCATCATTCGTGACAGTGGCTGTGTACAAAAAATTGGGCTGTGTAAAAGTTGGGACATTGTACGAGCGCTGATGACCGCGCAGTTGAGCGCCCCGCGAACCACACATCTCCTTCATCTTCATCATCATCATCATCATCAAAATTAGTATCACTTAGCCAGTTGTCCCCCGTGTTGCCACAGCGTCATTTTACAATAGTACCGAAGTGAATTATGTATACGCCACCTGGCTGCGACTCATATTAATTCTGTCTAATGGGCTCTGACGCGTTGCGGGTTACGGTTTGAGGTGGAGATGGGAAGCTGCCCAACATTTGCCTATAAGGTGTAGGAAACCACATAGAATTCATATTCAGGACGACTGCGAGTATCAGATCAAAGATTGCTAACCGCGTCTGGTTCTCCTCTCTATTTCGCAAGCTATCACTAAGTTTGTTCTATTATGAGAGGTGTTCAAAAGAAGAGATGCGAACAACATTGTGGGTGTAATTGAAGTCTTTATTCAAAAGTAATCACCAGGTGCCTGAGCACAGCTATCCCACTGTTTCACGAGCCGAAGGATTCCCTATTCCTAGAATTCCTCCACTGTGTACTTCAGTTCGACGCCAGAGATGAAGCGATTCCCTTTGAGATGCTTTTCAACGGACCAAACCCATGGAAATAGCAGGGTGACATGTCTGGACTGCAGGGAAGATGCGCAAGCTGCTTCCACTTGAACATGGCCGTTACACTTTGTGTGACCTCGGAGACGTGTGGATGCACGTTACCGTGGAACAGAATCACTCCCTCCGTGAGCATCTCAGGCCGTTTGCTCTCGATGGACTTGTGAAGGCTACGGTGTGCCACGCAGGAGAAGTCACTGTCAATGGTTTCTCCTTGTTCGAGGAATTCAATGAGTACTGGATTTCGTACGTCGAAAAAGACGGTGAGCATCAGCTTGCCAGCTCAGTGCACAACTTTGAATTTGTTGGGAAGTAGGTGACAGATGCATACAACCACGTCTGATATAACATTTGCGTCGTTACGTACCTTTTCATTTTTAACACTCCTTATATGAACGCATCTAACAGAGCAGACACACAGCAGCCCGACCGCAATGTGTTGTTGAGGCGGAAACTCGTTTCGATTGGCAAGCAGCGTAACAAGTTTCTCGTAAAACGTTTACGGCCTACAAAGTTTGCCACGGACTTACCATCCACCTGAGGTCCAAGAAGCAGTTATATGAGAGTGCCATAAAAACTCGCGAGAACTACCGCGTGTCACACATTTATAAGAGAGAGGTCTGAAAAGATGACCGCCATAAACAGATACATTGTTCGACAGAACGGATTCGACAACACTCATTCACACTTCAAGAAAAATGGAAACCATTTCCCATTGGCTAAGAAATAAAACTGAGGACAGAGTTCAGTTTTCAGGAAATGAGTTTGACGCTATCTGAGAAATAGTCTGCTGCGCCGTAGGAGGTCTCAACAAAGTAGCAGGGAGAAGCATCCTGGTCGTGGGATGTTGAGTACTGTTTATCAGTAGCAATGGATATAAGAGTCTTAAACGGAAAGGATCACGGTTCATATTCCCGACTATGTCGCAGCTGGTGCAAAATGTAGTTTTTCACGCATGTCAGTGTTCATCCCCTTAACTATGTATCATACAATGGCATGATTTTGCAGCTACGTTCAGTGGTACATGTGGATACTGCCTGCAAAATGTGTTGCGAATACAATCAGTAGTAAAAAAGTAATAAACTAAAGCGTCGTTTTACAACCTGAACGGCGAAAATATAGCAAATGAAACTGTATGCTTCGAGAGACATCTTCAGGTGTCAAATATCAGTGATGTAAATATGTAGACTGGAGTGACGAATGACAATTTTTACGAAGGCCGGGATCCGAGCACTGGTTTCGTGGTCACTAGGCAGATGCGCTGACCGCAACGCCACCCTGGCATAGTGGGTCTGGGCAACTGCACTGACTACCATAGCATGCCTCCCTCCTCAAACTCCAATTCCCATTCACAGCTCAGCCCACTTGGTAGTTCCATAAACTCTAACAGCGTTGCAAAGGTTCTCCAACAGTACTGGAATAGCAAAACATTGAACGAAACAGCGGATCGTGCCTGAAACCCAGGCATGGATACTTGAATAAAAAGAAATTATATGAGTTGTTCGATGCTGAGGTGCTATTCCAGTACAGTTGGACAGCCTTTGCAATGTTGTTTGCGTTCAGGGGGAACACCAAGAGCGCTGAAAAATGGTTGGTTGGCTGATGTGGGGGAGGGAACCAACCAACGAGGTCATCAGTACCATTGGATTTGTGAAGGATGCGGAAGGAAACTGTAAGCACTACTGCACGAAATGTGAGACTGGACAGATAGTGCCCTTCAACATTTTGAAGGCAACCGCAGCATACATCCTTTGCCAGTTTAGTGTCCTAAAAATGGCCGGTCTCTCGGTTATCATCTTGTCTGCAGCTGATCCGCATTCGCAAAATCAGGCAGTTAACCACGTTATTGTTCATTTATTCGGCATTTCGGTCTCTGGATATTTTCTACCAATTGTTTATGACAGGGCATGCGACCGACTAGCAAAACACTGACCAACATGAAAACTACTTGCTTTTGGCAAAAGACATGTTTACAAGTAATGAACAGCACAATGCTACAGACGACACACGTCTTCGTTTATTGTCGAGAACACCTGGATTGCTGCCTTGCCGTAGGTGATCGAACAAATTCAATGCAATCCTGTTTACAGTCGAATTTATTTCCGTGCGCATGACATCTCGATCGCACTGTAGAAATCATTGTGGATTATACATGCACTGCGGGAAAAACATAAAGCAACACTCTCAAGGAGTTTGTTCAGTGATAACAGCATAGTGAGAGATTGTAGCGTTAGTGATTCATTTGTCACGCTCATCGATCATCAGATGGCGCTCAGAATGCTTGTCTGTGTGCCCGCAGCTTTGACTTTACAGGCAGTACGTGTTTATAACATTCTTTCTACAGTAAAAACAGCCCCCCCCCTTACCAACAAGTACGTACTCCTGCTGAACAACTTCATCCATTTGGACGGGGTCGCATTGTGGCTCTGTGGTACGGTAGATAGATATACCGACGAACTGCTTCACATATTGGGCGCTTCTTATCGGTGCCGTGTCGCTGCGTGGTCTGTGGAACATTCCCGCTCTCGAAGAGCAGGTTCTGGCCGCTCGCGTAGTAGAGACGCACAAGATGGACGCATTTTGCGAGCAGTATTGCCCGACCGAACATCGTCCAGAAAAGAAATCCCGGCACATGTGTATCTGCTGTGTCACCAAGGGCCAATGGGAACCCTCTGCTTGCAACAGAAATAAAATCACGGATACCTATGGCCTGGCTACCACTTGCACCATGACACTGTTATGACTGGGCACATTTTACTGTGATGAGCGTTCGTGTGGTCTGTATTTGTCATCATGTATTCGTACAACGTTGAACTATCTGGCATATCATTTGCCACTAAAATGACCTTGTCGTTGAAAATGTTACATTTTTTTCCGGCATTGTATATAAGCCAAATTGATGTTTTACGGCCTGGTGATAATCTTAGCCGGTTCTACAATAAAGAGAGTCGCTTTGCAGTCATCGATTTGCTTTACAACTGTCTTCGAGGTCTCGTGACGTCATCATTCAGTAAAATACGCCAAGCCGCTGGTGTGCTGACCATCCTTCATATAGAGGTTCTTCGACTGTTGCTCTGGCTACCACTTTTTCCAGACCTCCCATCCTTTGAAAACATCAGGTAACGGGATGCCTAACGATGGCACACCACCACAGAGACGCAGAGTTGAAGTCGCGTGTAATGACGTACGCGTATCTGCTCTCAAACCTCAGATCCACTCAGCATACCCACCCAGGATACAGTCACTAAGCTGCTAGAGGTGGCATTCTATGTACCCAAAAATCACGCGCAGTACGTAAAATTTCGTTATTCGCTACCCTTTCTGGTGTTGAAATTATAATGCCCAGCAGTGTACAGGATGCTTCAAAGCACGCATTAAACGCATGGATAACAAACTTTCGTTACATACAAAATATTCATTGAGGCTTCTCAGCTGTGCTAAGCGTCTTTTTATCGCATTCAGCTGCCCATGGACGGCGAGAATTCACCGAAATATCTAAGCACGTAGGTTGCATCTCATCTTACCTACCCCACTAAACTGAGTGATTTTTCGACACGGCAAGTGTCTTGAAGTGGAGAAAGATATTTTAGAAGCAAAATTGGATAAACTCATTGTGTCCTTCACTGTAACAGTGGACACACATGCTATCAGACAGAGTATTTGTTGCTCACAGTTTGAATTTCTTGTACAAAGCTGTTCGGGCTTTTTGTCACCATGTTGTATAACTAGTTATGGTTAATAACGAGATGTGTGGTTTAAGGACGGGCGAGTCAGCCTGAAACCAGTAGCCACTGCAGCAACAAATTGTATATTCATGCAACTGAGGCAGAAAAAAATAAATAAAATTTATCAGTGCTTCTTAATACTGTACAGTTGTGGACATACCATCCCAAAGCATCATGCCTTGAATCAGCAAATATTTCGGAAGCTCAGCTTACTCCTTCGCAAGCAGAGCAGATGACTGTATTATACACAACAACATTGCGTAACAACGCCACAGAGTGCTTATTCCCTGCCACCTTTCAGGAGCATAATTAATTATAAAAGAAGCTTAGTGATGCTCAAAAGAACTGGCAAACATTTTGTCGTCAGCAAAAGTTGTTCCCCATGATGTGGTGTGTCAGTCCCAGGCATTAGAGTTTCAAACACCCTGTATGGAATATATATACATAAAGCATGGTGTATGTGTGTATGTCAAGGATATCCTTCCAAACCCTTGGATCGATTTCAAATGGTTCAAATGGCTCTGAGCACTATGGGACTTAACATCTGATGTCATCAGTCCTACTTAAACCTTACTAACCGAAGGACATCACACACATCCACGCCCGAAGCAGGATTCAAACCTGCGACCATAGCGGTCGAGGGGTTCCAGATTGAAGCACCTAGAACCACTCAGCCACACCGGCCGGCTTGGATCGATTTCAACTGAACTTGGCACAGTAACAGCTGTCCTCATGCGTATTTATCAGCACTGTGGGGTTTATAACCTCCAAGCTCCAATAGGAGCGAAGATACGGGCAAAAACGTGTTTTCTCCAGCGCCTGGGAGACAGGCAACCCTTTATGACAGGCGTTTTATGTGGGAAGAGTTTCAGGCTGCCAATTCAAGCTTTGTTCGGCAATCTACACGTCAGGGGCTAAAAACAGTTTTCAAGGCCACTACATGTAGGCTGTCGTGCCCCTATTTTGGAGCCTGCCTTGCATGACAGGTGTTGGGCAGGTGTAATATTGGTGTGCTTTATTGAACTGTATTGCAGGGGCAACATGTGCTAATGAGCATGGTTGGGCATGGGCTGATATGGATAGAGGAAGGGATGAACAATGTTAGGGGAAGGAGGAAATGGGCGGGAGAGGAACGACCTCCCATACAACAATGGGGGAGGGACCAACTTCAGGTAGCACCCAGGCATGAGGTATGTGGAAGTTGTAGAGTGGTAGTGGGCTGGTGGAAGAGGAAGAGGTGGGAGGTGGACTTGAAAAGAGAAAGGAGGAAGAGGATATGGTCAGAGGGAGTGAGGAGGAAGATATGGTAAGGGAGGGGGAAAGGAGGAGATGAAGAGACAGAGAGAATGGGGAGGATGAGATAGAAAATGGAGGTAGGAGGTGGACGCAGGGAGGGGGAGGAGGATGTGTGTTCAATATATATGTCATCATGTGCCGAATGTATATGCAGGTGAAGCTGCAAGGAAAAGGCTAATTCTGAAAAAAGACTACTAAGTTTAATTTAGAGAGGTTCGAGCCCACGTGGTGTTCTACCAACAGCTGATCGAAAGACACACCATTTGCGACAGGAAAAAGCGATCGGCGGATGGACGAGGGTGTCAGTGGTGCAGGAAGTACCCTCCGTCAGACGCCGTAGGCTGAGTCGACCGGTGACTGTGGCGGTGGCACGGCTACAGCACCTGGGCCGCCGCTTGTGTTACGTCTGAGAGGTGAGCAAGCAGCCCCTGGCGAGGCGGGGGTGCGCGCCAAGTTTAGCCTCGACGTATCGGCGCCCTTTGTGCGCCCCCGCCCGCCACGGCCGCGTAAATCAGGCGGCCGCGCCGGCACCGCCCGCTAGCGGCCCGCCGTGACGTCGCCTCGCCCGGCGGCGTGGGCGCCCGGCTGCTCTCGCTCTGCGCTCTGCGCTCTGCGGTGGCCAATCAGTCACGCAGGCCCACGCCTTCCCCTACTGCCAGGCAGCCCTGCTCTGCACGGGCACGAGCACACGAGCTCACACCCACACCACATCAGAGTGCGGCTCCTGCGCTAAATGCCGGCAGCCTATGAGGCAGTCTCCTTCCACATGCCTTGCCGTGGGTAATGCCCTTCATTCTGTGTGGCTGTACTTTAGTGGCGATACAATTTCTTTTGTTCTTCTCTTCAGCAACACCTTGGACTGTGTGCTCCTCCAGCTGTCCAGACACCAGGAAGATGGGTGGAAGCGTTGGTTTTTCTTGACAATACGAGATCCCATACAGCTGATGTGTAGCGCACTAAAACTGTAGGTATCTCTTTTAGATTGCAGACCCGGGGGCACCGTTCCGGTTGCAGGTTGCTTTTCTACCAGCTTCTGGGGCAACGAAAATTGAATTTTCAAATTTCATTCAATAACTAACCGAATTTTAAAATCCAAAACCGTATAATTTACTCATTAGGAACTACAACTTCATGTTGAAGATTTAACACAGTAATCTTGTATTACAGTTAGAAACTGTGTATATGTATTGAACCAGCGTAACTCACGGCGCGCAAATTTCGTAGGATGTTCGCGGTGTGCAGGAATTGAAGTGCGCCAGACGTTCCGTAGAAGAGATGTGCTTCACACTAGCAGTGCTCATAGCTCTATAGATATGCACTGTAGGGCCCATGTTTACTTGACTTTTTTGCTTCGAACGATTGTTCATGTCATATTCCTGAATATTTACCATTCCTCCTGGAACACCACATATATACGCTCTCTGTTACTTTTTGATTTGTGTGACTTTGTCCGCAGCTCGTGGTCGTGCGGTAGCGTTCTCGCTTCCCACGCCCGGGTTTCCGGGTTCGATTCCCAGCGGGGTCAGGGATTTTCTCTGCCTCGTGATGACTGGGTGTTGTGTGCTGTCCTTAGGTTAGTTAGGTTTAAGTAGTTCTAAGTTCTAGGGGACTGATGACCATAGATGTTAAGTCCCATAGTGCTCAGAGCCATTTGAACCATTTGTGTGACTTTTCGATCACACTGCATAAAGACAGTTCGGTCTCAAGTTAAATGTCGATCTGCTCCTATATTTATATCCTTGGAATATTCGATACGAGCAAAATTACCGGCTGAATTTATGCGATGGACGCTACTGAACGGCTTAATTTGAAAAACCCACACCGACTCGAACGCTTCTCTACTGCCGTGAAATGCCAGAAGCTGTCGAAGAGCACGATGTACGGTTCAACTGTGTCGTTATTTGGAACGTCTTTACTTAAAATCGTGCCACAGTGCTCATCACTACATTTTCTCTAACCAGTTGAATTTAGAAGACGATTTCATCTTGGACGCTTAAACTTGAGACAGAAATAATGGTACATAAAAATACATGTGCTAGGGTGATAATCCTGTTGGAGGACAATGGTAGCACGGCAGAGAGAGAAAGTCACTTAGTATGAGTCGCTGACTTTTTCACTGTAATTTTAGCTTCAGCTTTTTAAAATTTTGTATTGAAGTGTGCGTAATCAGTTCTATATTACGCACTATCCTCACTAAATTAATGGCTATCTCATTTCTTTACTGCTAGACGAAAAACAACAGCATTATACAGCGGTTACAAAGTGATCATCATCGTCCAGAGTCCATCTGCTGCTCCGAAACTCGTAGGACATTATTGTCGTTTTTAAAGTCCGTATTACCGCCTTTAATAAACTATTTCTAAGCCCACGCTAACAGTCACGGCTAGCGCACAAGAACGAAATGTTTCTTAACGGAACTTCAAATGTATGTACTTGTCATAATGGGAAGCTACTGTGTTGCGGTTCAACGCCTGTGTAGTAGTGAGTTTTTTGGACGTCATTTTGTCACATGATATGTAGCAGTCACTGTCATTCAGTGTCATATGTACCGGGTGATCAAAAAGTCAGTATAAATTTGAAAACTTAATAAACCACAGAATAATGTAGATAGAGAGGTAAAAATTGACACCCATGCTTGGAATGACATGGGGTTTTATTAGAACAAAAAAAAAACCATATTGCTAGACGCGTGAAAGATCTCCTGCGCGCGTCGTTTGGTGATGATCGTGTGCTCAGCCGCCACTTTCGTCATGCTTGTCCTCCCAGGTCCTCAGTCCTCAGTCCTCAGTCTGCGCGACTATTGGCTTTGGGGTTACCCGAAGTCGCATGTGTATCGTGATCGACCGACATCTGTAGGGATGCTGAAAGACAACATCCGACGCCAATGCCTCACCATAACTCCGGACATGCTTTAAAGTGCTGTTCACAACATTATTCCTCGACTTCAGCTATTGTTGAGGAATGATGGTGGACATATTGAGCGTTTCCTGTAAAGAACATCATCTTTGCTTTCTCTTACTTTGTTATGCTAATTATTGCTATTCGGATCAGATGAAGCGCCATCTGTCGGACATTGTTTGAACTTTTGTATTTGTTTGGTTCTAATAAAACCCCATGTCATTCCAAGCATGTGTGTCAATTTGTACCTCTCTATCTACATTATTCCGTGATTTATTCAGTTTTCAAATTTAGACTGACTTTTTGATCACCCGATATTTCAGAGGAAATACAGCTGGTTAGCTGTCTTCACAGAAACAAAGGGTGTGAATGTCTCGCTATACGTGCGACAGTCTTTCTTGCTGAAGACTGCTATAACGCAATCAACAAGCGAGATTTCACCAGCGTCAGACAAGCAGTAAAGCGGGAATAGCTCCATTATGTCAGCCATTATCGCTCGAGTGACGAGAGCTTAGCCATCAGACGGAGAAACGAGGACTGTCCCGCAGTGTCACGCCTGGCTGTTGCCAGCAGGTCGCGTGTCTCGCGCTACAGCCGACACGAGTCCCTTCTGTGCGACCCATTGTGTCTCGCAGTGCCCTGCGCTGTATACACTGCGTGGCTTCCTTTTCAGCCAAGGCGCACGTGCTACGAGTCTGAATACACGAGACACATCCCCGCAATTCACTTGCTCACGACGTCACACCTCTCCATGGCTCGCAGTCTCGACTCACAAAACAACGCATTCACTTAGCTAGCGACAAACACCTTGTATTCCGGAAACCCTGGTCGCTCGAAGGCCGACTGCTAACATGGACGGATGGAGATAACCAAGTGCATTTGATGCTGCTCGATATTAGAGAGTTCGTCATCTCTGTAACATCCTACCGACATCTGTTGAAGAAAGTACCTTCTTAATAATTCCGTATGTCCTTTAAGGATGTTTGATGTGGCCACTACTATTCATGCTACATGCTAATGTTATGGTGGATTCTCCAGGTAACTTCTGCTGAATGCATCGGGAAATTTACATACAAATCAGGTTCTCCTCTAGTATAAAAGGATAATTCTGAAAGAAACTTCCATTTGGCTAGTAAGTAAGCGTTTACACATTCAACGTTTTATTACTATATACGTAGCACATATACAAGCCCATGTCGCTTTTCAATTTAATACTGTTCAGCATTAAGAAGTCGTAAACCTTCTGTACAACCTCTTCAGTGCATTTGCTGCTAGTTATCTGCCGGCCGCGGTGGCCGTGCGGTTCTAGACGCTGCAGTCCGGAACCGCGGGACTGCTACGGTCGCAGGTTCGAATCCTGCCTCGGGCATTGATGTGTGTGATGTCCTTAGATTAGTTAGGTTTAAATAGTTCTAAGTTCTAGGGGACTGATGACCTAAGATGTTAAGTCCCGTAGTGCTCAGAGCCATTTGAACCATTTTGCTAGTTATCTAAACCACAAATCGACACCGTCTTAAAGCTCACTTAAGAAAAGCTGTGACAGAAGCCTCCTTTTTTTTCGTTTTAGGATAGACGTGTTAATCACCGAGAACCATATCAAGACTGTACCGTGGATGGTCATACAACCCCCATTAGAAATGTTTCGAGAGTTCTGGAGTTTTCGTGGCAGTTTGCTGTAGTGCAACTAAACAACACCGGAAGAAAACGTACCGCATCTTGTGAATAATTCTTTGAAGCTCTCTTCGATTACTGCTGTGCCTCGTGCAATGAGCTTAACGAGTGCACCGATCCTGTCTCAAAAGACAGTGGCCAAGACTTTTTACTTGCGTGCGTTTCACAGTCGGTGTCACGTGCCGGTACAGTAGACTTTCAAAATCTTTATTTACAAAAGGAATAACCAGAAGCTTACTCATTCACACTACATGTTGGTTCACACCATTTGTCGCTGTATGCATATCTTCTTTCCAGTGCAGTAGTTAAACGGAAGATACTTTCCACATTACTCTAGTAATTTATGACCGTGTGATGACTCGCATCAGGTGGGAGCGGCGATGACGTCCCCCTCCGCTTACTGAAATTTGGGTTTTTCTTTTTTACGCCAAACCGCTTCAGCCATAGGCCGATGTGGTTCATTCAATCAGATCGCAGTCTCCCTAGTGACTTGCTCCATCTGGTTTCTCTGTGTTTACTAAATTATAAATGAAGGAAAGAGTCACGTCTTTTTTCCCCTCGGTTCTGGACTAGTTTCCGACTTGTACTAGCATACTACGTAACATGTACTGGTTTGTAGCGCACAAGACGTCCTTACGTAATGTAATGTTACCAGTTCTAATACCGCGTGAGAAGCCTTTTATTTTAACCAAAGACATAATAATGCCTTTAAATGTAATTTATTCGATACCAACTAATTTTCATGATTTTTTTATTTGGTTACATTTATGACAATAAGGACATACAAAAAAAGAGATTAACAAAAACCGTGGAAAATCCGAACTTAGCTCTGACGACGAGCCCACAATAAATGAAATTTCTGACACAATGTACTTGAGGTCCTTATGACTGTTGACGCTGTGGTTTGAATGACAGAACCAGAACCCAGTACAGTAGTTCCATCCATCCATCCATCGTACTCCCAAAGAACTTGAACTTGACTCACATTTCAGAGCCTAGAAACAGATGTAAATGGTGTGTAGCAACTACACACATAATTGAAATATTTTTAAATCCAATAATTTGAAGGTTAGGAGACTTGTTCTCATTCATCAACAATGGCCGGCCTTCGTGAGTGTCTTCCCGCACAAACAGAGTTTTCACAATAGGAAGTAGTCGTTTACAAATCAAGGAAATTTCCGCATAGAGCTGTATCCTGCCATTCGTATTGTTACACCTTTGGGAAGACGGGTGGGGAGTGCATTGACTCAGAAACATGAGTTAGTTGACAATAGGGAGAGACAAGTTCAGCAGCACGGACTTGAGTATCAACTCCATGCAAGTTCCAAAAACAAGAAAAATACATTCCAACTTGCCATGTATTTGGCAAACACCCGCCTGACCTATCAAAATCGTTTCGTTATAATTTTGATTGTGTGTTCTTATATGTTCCACATTTCTCATTTCGTGTTGTTGTGAGGCAGTGAGAAATAATTAATGTGAGACATTGCGACATAAAACAGTTTCGAGTCACTTTTAAATGAAGACTTCCTGCCTATTTCTATCAGGTTCCGTGGGACTATACGAACCAAAACTGCTTGGTCATGTAACGACTCATTACATAATTACAGAAAACTGATTAGAAAATTCGTGAACGAAAGGAACTGGAGAATTAATATTACACGAAAACAAAAAAATTATGAGGGAGTTTACGAACAAATAATACTTTGCAGGCAAAAGTTCTCAGCTACTGCTAGCAACTTTTGTACGGAGTAGGAGTGTGCCAGGAGGAAACCTGTCACGTTAGATTTGTTTCATTGGAAGTCTATGGAAACTGAAATCTGATGAACAGTGCACACCTTCCCGTACAATGCTTAAGAAAGTGTTATCGGCAAGTACAATTCATTTTCTCTTCTATTGTTCGCTGAATTAAAGTTGCAGTTTCTTCTGAGTGAATCAATATTGCCAACAACAAAATCCCATCGTGCAATGTAGCAAAGGAATGACACAGGGAGAACTGTGAAACACCTGAACAACAGCCTACATGAAGCTGATGAACCCACATCTCAGATCTGCCTGATCGTCTTCTTTAGGACTAAGAACAGTAAACAAATCTTTATGCTTCAGTGTCAAAGACACTGGAGGTCGTTGATATGCCTTAGATATTAGTGTTCAGTATCTTCACAAGATCTTGACCGTGATACTTCAAAGAAGCCTTCTATCTACTCTCAGTCCCAAAAATTTAAGATGGTCAACTTCACTGACTGTTTGACCACTTTGGGACAACAAATTTTTAGGTGTTACGAATTAGAAAGTGTAAGCGTCGCCCTTTGTTGCAGTTAGGCGTTAATCTGTTCTCTAAAAGCCACGTTCCGATGCTACCAACTTAACTATTAGCTACATCATTTACAATACATTCCACGTCTGTCACAATGACATTTGCGTCGCCTACAAAGAGAATTTTTAAAAATCTGTCATTTATATCAAGGAAAGCAATGACCACAGAAGAACAAAATACGGTGGCACCACGCACCTGCTCTCACTTTACATGACCCCACTTAAGATTCAGATCTCTTTCTTTTATGATGACACTAAAAGGCAACCTACTGCTTCCTACTTTCCTGATATGAAGTGAACCATTGTTGAGCATTTTCCCTAACCCCATAATGTTCAGAAAAGTATAAGAAGACATGACAGCGTAGAAAGAGAAACGATGCTATTCTATAACGTAACAGTGAATGGCCAGATTCGAAATTAATGGTAGAGGATAGACCGGGAAATGCAACCTTGGTATAGAAGTGTGAGAACCGGCTGCTACTTTCCGCTCCCTGTTGTGTGATGGGAAACTACCGGCTTGGGACCCACGTGGCCCCCAGCAGTGCTGCCACCTGGCCGGGAGCCGGTACGTACCCTGTGCGTAGCCCGGTGCGTGAGGTGCGTGCGGACGGCGCGCTGCGGTGCGTACAACACGCGAGGCCCCGAGTGCTGCCCGCGCTGCGCCTGCCGTCAAACTGCGAGTCCGCCGCGCGCTCGCCGGCGCCGCCGACCGCCGCGCCATCCGGCGGCCGGCGCTCGAAGCTCGCCCCTAGGAGAACCACTGTGTTGCTGCCGGCGTCCGCGGAACTTGTCACACGTGCTGCTTCCCTGAACACCACTGCCACAAAGTACACGGCTGAGGGTACTTAACGTTGTGTGTTAGGACTCTTCCCCGAGCCATTAAACAACAAAGCGCGGGAAGAACTGGTGTTTGTGTGCCTCTGTGCGAGTTGCAATAAGCCTAATCTTATCGGTGCTTTCGGTGCACGAGCAATTTTCTGCGGGTGCTTCATCATAGATAACAGCATCACCTGCGTAAAGTCTCATACATTGTTTGTATGAGCCAGTACACTAATCCCTTAATCTAAATCTGCATACATGATCGGCAAGGCACCACATGTTACTTGGGTGAGAGCACTTTCTACCACAGCTAGTCATATCCTTCCCTATTTCACTCGCAAATCGAACAGCCCTAATTTCTTTTATCTTCGTGGTCCTCATGTGAGATGTACGTTGGTAATTCCTCAATCGTGTACAGTGAAAAGAACGTCGCATTTTCTCCAGGGACTCACATATAAGTCCACAGAGTATTCCCGTAATACTCGCGTGTTAATCGTACATATCGATATCAAATCTAGCATACGGCTCTGAACTGTACCGATGTCTTCCTTTAATCCACCGCGGGTGTTCCCACATGAATTGTGACAGGCCTGCTACTCATTTCCTGAGTGGGAAACTAACTTCCCAGTGTCTATGTTCTCATCAAGTACACTGTACCGCATTTAGATTGCCATGAAATTTTCACTTAATTCCCAACTGCGATTAGCTATGCCATATAAAGGAGTGAAGGTATTGGCACACGGGAATAGTGCCGATAAATAAAAATTTTTGCAGTCACGATCGTGTGTTGAATTTTTTTCTTTTTTTTTTTTTCTCAATGAACGGTTTCGACAGAGTGTAGCTGTCATCTTCGCATCTTATGTGCGAGTCATGCACAGTATAAGAAGACATGACAGCGTCCAGAAAATCTGAAGATGACAGCTAGACTCTGTCAGAAACGGTCATTGAGGAAATAAAAATATTTCAAATATTCAACATGCGATCTTGGATGGAAACATTCTATTTATCACCAAATATCTGATCGCGAACGGTAACATGTGCAGCACGTGAATATTATTGAACCACCAGTTTAAAAAAATCAGTTGCAAAATACTCTAGCTAATTATTTACAGAAGTACAGAAAGACTGGTACAAGCCGTCAGTGAGGAAAATCAATTTCGGTTCCAGAAAAATACAATACTGATACAATACTGACCTTACGACTTACAGGACTGGTTAAGGAAAGACAAAGCTAGATTTATGGGATTTGTAGGTTTGGAGAAAGCTTTTGACAATGATGACTGGACTAGACACTCTAAAATCTGAAGGTAGCATGGGTGAAATACATGTAGTGAAGGACTATCTACTGCTTGTACAGAAACCAAACTACAATGTACGGATATGAAAGGTGAGTTTTAATTGAGACGAGAGTGAGACAGGGTTGTAGAGCCGATGCTCGACCTTAATCAGTCTAAACACCGAAGAAGTAATAAATGAAATCAAGGAGAAATTTGGAAAGGTCAGTTGGGTTCATGAACCAGATATAAAAAGCCTTGTCGATGACACTGTAATTCTATCTAAGACTACAAAGAATTGGAAAATCAGCTGGATGGAGTCGATAGCATCTTGAAAAGAGATTATATGACAAACATCAAGAAAGGTAAATAGTATTGGCATACAGCCGAATTAATTTAGAACATGTTGAGGGAACTCGATTAGGAAATGAGGCACTGAGAAGTGTTTTGCTACTTGGGCAATAAAATACCGGAAGGTGGTCGAAATAGGCAGAACATGGAACAACAAGAAAAGTTTCTTTGATAACGGTAAATCCATTAACTTCTGACAAATGTAAATGTTAGGTAGTCTCTGCTGACAGTATTTGCGTGGAAAGCAGCGTTATACGGAGGTGAAACATGGAAGATGAACAGTGGAGATAAAAAGAAAACAGAAGACGCTGTTGAAATATGGTGCTACCATGAATACGGAAGATTACATGCGTCAAACCAGTCTTCCAACTCAGGACTACAACATATCCTTCGGTATTTTCGAGTATGGAAGGGAATGGAGAAGCCTTTCGAGTGTCAACAAACGTGGCGCGTGACACTGATCCCGACCATCATGTGATCAGCGTCATGTTTTAGGTAGCCAGTTACTCTACGTAACAGTACACTGAAGAATCATTTTATGCTGTGTCTCTGTGTGCCCCTTCTGGTTTTCCAACGGCCATAAGGTCGCGTCAGTGACATGACGGATTCTTCCAGAAGGCCCAGTGCGTAGCATCAGATGACGAGGTAGACGATCTAAGACATCGCAGAATGATTGCGTTCTGGCTCCATAGGGTAGGACATGGTAATAGACGCAATGGATAAGTGAAAATAAAGCTATTTTTAACAAAATAATGATTGAAGCTCTCAGGCACACAGAAACAGTGATCCGAACTAGGACTCGAAGTAGGACTTTTGCCTTTCACGGGCAAGCACGATCGCGACCCGCACGCACAACCTCACTCCCGTTAGTATCTTTCACCTATCTTCCTAATGTAATCTGCTTAGACGTTTCAAAACAGTGCACACTCCACTAAAGAGTGAAAATAAATTCTAGGAGTCTTAGGCTAGAAGTTTGCAACGATACGTTTAATCATAAACGTAAGGCAGTTTTAGTATCGTTGTAAAATTCTCATTTGATCTGTACATAGGTTGGGAGTCAGAGAAGTGGAAAAATCAGAGTTCACTTTTCTCTGAATGGAACTCCCAGTATCTACTTGCTAATGTGCTGGACTATCACCCTGCGACATAATCAGGAAGATGAAAGATTTGAGTCGAGTTACAAGACTACAGGGCAAACCTCAGCTGTTAAGAGCCTGCCTGTGTAAAAAGAGAGTCCTAGTTCGACTCCGGGTCAGCACAAAGGTATAATCTCTTATGAAGACTCTCGTAGAGTTGAAAGTTATAAGTATCATCACGTTAGCTAATTGGTTTAAAATGTAACAACTGCGATATACACGGGGAATTAGTAACACTCTTTAATCTAGCAGTCGCCGCAGTGTGGGACAGATTATCACATGTTTGTTCTCGTTGTATAAAACGGTGCGTTTCTAGACGTGAGTTCGTATTCAGTATGACACAGCTTGTTTCACAGTATAAGACCTAAAACTCTACAGCAGGGGTTTTAGAAACTTTACGTACACACTGAAAGCAACAGAGGTCCTATTTAAATAAAACTCTTTTCTGCGTAAGGCCTTGTCATTTTGAAGGTACAACTACCAATAAAACCGATGTTTCGACCGTCTTTGCAGCGTTTCTCCTCAGGGTGGCTAGACTGATTCTGGTTCCATAGGGTAGAGATTTATTCATATTGACAGTGACCGTGGATGCCGTCGCACGTTTAGCAGAGGTCTTCTTTTGAGACACCCCAAATGTTTCCTTTGTTTCGATTAACCACTCGCCGTCCAAGATTTGTCTTCGAGACAAACACATTACAGAGGAGAAGGTCCGTACGCTCATGTCTCAATCAGTGAATAATGTGCTGAGGTGCCGAACGTTTCTCGGAAGTCTACATATATGAAATTTTCCTGTTCGTATGAGTCAGTGATTTGCGACATACCGTATCTGTCACAAGGTACATGAGCGTCTGAAGATTGAAGCTAGAAACCGCGCGACAGAGACTTAAGTTTACATTACCTACCGGCAATTGTAAACAGCCTGCAGCAGAAAGAAAACGTTATGTGATAACTTTCTGTCCGTAAGTCGTTTGCAAAACTGCGTATAAACAATAGCGAAAAATTAAGAGAAATATAAACTCCGATATTGATCTTGTAGGTATTTCAATGGCTCTAAACCAAACACTTGCGCACAAGAGCGCCTGCAGAAGTCTAAACACTTTTTTCGAAGAGTTCCGGTCCGAAGAGGCCGAGGCACAGACAAGGAGTTCAGATTACTGGACCTACTTGCCTTAGAACTCAAGTGCGCTTTTAGCTGCCAGAAATAACTGCCCGAGGAAGGTCACGTCGAAGCTCTGGACGTGCAAAACCTATTAAAAAAGCTTGCTAGAATGTGTCGTCTTCGCGGGCGCAAGGCTTCTGCCCGTGAAACATCTGCCTGAGATGAAAAAATTGAAATCGTGTACTATTTTTATTTATCTGACTCACACATATCGTGCCCGTGCTTTTGCTTATTTCCAAAAGCACGCGTGCTACACATGTCGATACCACATTATCTGAAGTCATTTTCGCTTATTTCGGAACAGAATGCACCTGTACACGCTGTTCAGCTGCTTTCCTTTTTTTTACTCTGCTGACGACATTGCAGTCTTCTATGATCTAAACTGAAATTAGTATACGCTAACTAGTTAACTAATCGTCCTTATGTTTGTCTTAACAAGTAATCATCACAGTACGTTATATAACATGTTTTAAATAACGCCATAACAAAATCTCACATATTGGTCCACGAGTTCATTTCTTTTGACGCATCAACGTGAACGAAGCACGCGTTCTTGTATCGGTTCGCAGCCATAAAGTTCAAGTTTTGCAGGCAGGATTGACAACGTTCCGTATAGCGAGAGATTTTAGCATTGACCTTAAGGAATAAAATGACAGATTAATATTACGTGCAGCAGTTACCATTTGACAGAATTCGTCAAGGACAGAAAAGGTAATGGTCATAAAATAAACATTTAGCACGATGTGTTCTTGCAGTAAGATGTAGCATCGTAAATTTAATTCAGTTCCCATGTACACTATGGGTCGTCAGAGTAATGCACAGGACTCCATATCATGAAATATTAAACAATTGTTTTATTTTTCCGCTGTGTATTGTTATCGGCATCACGTTGACTTCTAATTGGACATTTTTGAAATTTGATTTCCGTTATTAAAGCGCGCATTTTACAACATGTAACATCTTTCTCAGTTTGGAATAATCCATCACCTTTATCTTTTAGAGCAAATAACTGAGATCCCTCTATAACCCGTCTTCCCTTGACCCTAACCGTAAATTACCGGTACCTCGTTTTGAGCTAACAATTTGCACCTTCCATTACCTATTTCGTTTTGACTCCAGAGATTAGGACCACTCTGCATACCGACTGTACTGTCATTATTTAGCCTTGTACCAGCGATAGAGCTTGCCAAAGACTTGCTTAAAGGAGGAGGGAAGCGCACTTCTACAACCTTGTCCAACTCGGCCACTGGAGGGACGACGTTGACTCTAATCTCAAATACGACTTTAATACTAACGATCTACTTGCATAACTGCGAAGAAAACAATATACACTAAGACAAAGAAATGACGCAACACGAAGGAATTATCCGAATGGGACGGAAATTGGTAGATGTAATGTACATGTACAGACAAGTGATTAAAATTTCAATAAAATTGGATAACTTATTCCAGAGAAAGAGCTTCACAGACTGTGGAAGTTAATAGCACGCTGGTCCACCTCTGGCCCTTATGCAAACATTTATTCGGCTTGGCATTGATTGATACAGTTGTTTATGTATTCCTGAGGTATATCGTACCAAATTGTCCAGTTGGAGTGTTAGATCGTCAAAATCCAGAGCTGGTTGGATGGCGCAGCACGGAATGCTTCAAATGTCGTCAACTGGGGACAGATCCAGCGACCTGTTTGACCATGATAGGGTATGGAAAACTTGAAGGCAAGCAGAAGAAATTCTCGCTCTGTATGGGCACGCTTTATTGCTGAAACGTAATGCCCAGGATGGCTTACCATGAAGGCCAACAAAACGTAGTGTACAATGTTGTCGACGTACCGTTGTGCTGTAAGTGCATCATGGGTGACAACCAAAGGGACCTGCTATGAAAAGAAATGACACACTAGACCATCACTCGTGGTTATCGGGCCGTACGGCAGGCGACAGTGAGGTTGATAGCCCAGCACTGTCCAGGCCGTCTCCAGACATGACTTCGCTGAATATCGGAACTCACCTTGAAGCGGGACTCATCACGGAAGCCAATTCTAGTCCAGTCACTGAGATTCCAGGTCGAAGACGTGTCTGGAGAAGCCTCAGATAGCTGTGAGATACCAATCAGATTATCACTCGCCCTATGGCCTGACAACCAGAAGTGGTGGTCTGTGGTCATAGCAGAACCACTTTGGTTGTCATCCGCGGCACTCTTACAGCACAGCAGTTCAAAGACATTCTACGTCCCGTTTTGTTGCTCTTGATGGCAAGCCATCCTGGGTTTACACTTCAGCAAGATAATGCCCGCCCGCACACGGCCAAGTTCCTAATGCTTCTCTTCGTGTTTGCTAAACCCTACATTTGCCAGCAAGGCCACCGGACTTCACAGTTGAACACGGTCCTCCAACGATCTGGGGTTTCTGACGACCTAACTCGCCAGCTGGACAGAATTTGGCCCGATATTTCTCTGGAGGACATAAAACTACTCTATCAATAAATGCTAAGCCAGTAACTGCTCGCTTAACGGCCAGAGGTGGAACAAAGCGTTACTGACTTCCTCAATTTGTGAAGCTCTTTCTCTTGAATAAATCACCTAAATTTTCTAAAATTGTAATAATTTAATAGCCTGTGCATGTATGTCACGTCTGTTGCTTTCCGTCCCATTTGGATACTTGCTTCGAAGTGAACAAAGATTGAGGTCCAGTTCTCTCATCAAGACGGAAAGCAAGTCTGCTACTCTTGTCAGTACAGTGTAGCTTGTAGTGCGCACTGCATATAAAGAGCCACTTGTCGGTAGGAATATGATACCTAAAAGTGTTTGCGCAGAGGAGCGGTGAGGCGATGAACGCAGCGGCGACTGCTCTGCTGCCAGCCGGGCCATGTGGCAGCAACTCTGCAGCCGATTGCCAGTCTTTGAGCCGCCGGGCAGATGGCGTGCCGGACCGTTTGGGATGCAGATTTATCGGGGCCGGCTTTCCCCGGCTTACGAAACAGCTCATGCACCTTCCTTGTGGACCGTCTAGGCACTACAGTGTAGTGTCCAATAAAATAAATCACTTCTCCATAAACAGACTAGTAATAAACTTTATTTAGGTAGCAATGTATGTTACGAGACTTGTTATTTGTCGTTAATTGTACAGTGTCAAGGTTGCTTACACGAGTACAACAAAAGTAGTCTTGTTCTGGAAATTGGAAATTTGTGGTAAGGTCGTATGGGACCAAACTGCTGAGGTCATCGGTCCCTAAGCTTACACACTACTTAATCTAATTGAAACTGACACACACCCATGCCCGACGGAGGACTCGAACCTCTGACGGGGAGAGTCTTGTTCTGCTCTTCGCTCCTATGACTGATTTGATGCAGTTCTTCACGCTAGTCTGTCCTGACCGAGTGTAGCTACTGCAACTTACATCCCCTCGAACCTGTTTATTATAGTCCAGCCTTGGTTACTCCTAAAATTGTAACATCCAAAACTTCCATCCGTTATTAAAATTGAACGTTCCTCGATTTCACAGGATGTGTTTTGTCAGCCGATCCTTCCTGTAGTCGAGTTTTGGTATCAGTCTTGTTTCTCCAAGATTCGTTTCAGTGCCTCCTTGCTAGTTCTCCGATCTATCCATCCAATTTTCAGCAGCCTTGTGTGGTACCTCATTCCCACAGCTTCTGTTCTCTTCTTGGTTCAAATGGCTCTGAGCACTATGGGACTTAACTACTGAGGTCATCAGTCCCCTAGAACTTAGAACTACTTAAACCTAACTAACCTAAGGACATCAGACACACCCATGCCCGAGGCAGGATTCGAACCTGCGACCGTAGCGGTCTCACGGTTCCAGACTGTAGCGCCTAGAACCGCTCGGCCACCCCGGCCGGCTCTCTTCTTGTCTTAACTGTTTATTGCCTGCAGTTAACTTCCGTACAAGGCCGCACTCCAGCGAAATACGTTCATAAAAAACTTACTAACAGATTTATGAAACATGTTACCACATTTTTCCTTTCACGAGTGTGGAACATGGTATTCCCATACCGTAACTGTTTACCCGTATCTTTGGTTATTGGTTGCCCCAGAGAAAGTGGTTTGCTCCAGCCTATAGGTAGTGGGCCGGTCTTCCGCGAATTCCCCATGAATGGTCAGTGGCCGGGGCCTGTATGGCTGCCGGCCGGAGTGGCCGAGCGGTTCTAGGCGCTACAGTCTGGAACCGCGCGACCGCTACGGTCGCAGGTTCGAATCCTGCCTCGGGCATGGATGTGTGTGATGTCCTTAGGTTAGTTAGGTTTGACTAGTTCTAAGTTCTAGGGGACTGATGACCTCAGAAGTTAAGTCCCATAGTGCTCAGAGTCATTTCAATCATTTGAACCTGTATGGCTGGCTTAAAGTTCTTCGATTTCCCATACTGGTCAGTTTCCCGACGTCCGCTGTAGATAAGGTTTTAAAAGTCAGCGCAGGAAGCAGCACCTGACAGAAGCGCTGTTAAGCAGGAAGAGTAAATGGCCAGTGAGAATGCATACATTCTGCTCCTCGTTCGAATTGATTGAATGGCCTAAATATTGAATAATTTCTTCAAGCGGTTTTGGAGCTCATAAAATCTAAGAGTCGCTCAGCATACTTCGTGCGATATACAGGGTGTCTCAGAAATGTCAAGGTGTCTTGGAAAACAGATCGTTGATGGGAACCTCTATCCTCAAACGTCACGCTACAGAGCGTCGGTGTTCGGCGCCTGCAACTAGGCCACATCGTCTACAGCAAATGGGACGCAGTGCGCTGACCAACAGAGGCGTAACGTCTCGCAATGTTGTTTGTTATTCAGTGATCGCTACTGAGTGCCACGATCACCAGCGCAGAAGACTGAACTAGCTTACGCATAGAAAGGCCTAGTCTCCTACGAATGCGATGCTTTGTTGCCTCGGTGCATGACGATTTCGGACACGTGTTTCCATCTGCAGTTTATTGTTCTCCTGTATACCGAAAAAACACTGCAAAGTTTAGAGTGTTGCAGGAGAAAAATAAACTGCAGATGGAAACTTGTGTGCGAATCCGTCATCCACTGAGGCAACAGTCCGTCACTTTCATAGGAGACAAGGCCTTTTTTACGCAGCAGCTAACTCCATCTTCTCCAGTGGCGATTCTGGCAATCTGTCGTGATCAGTGAATAACAAACAACACTGCGAAATTTTCCGCTTACGGACCTTCAGCGTATGACGTCACGTTTGCTGCCGAAGGGACGGCCTCATGGCTGGCGCCGGCGCCTATCGCTTCGACGCTCTGAAGCGTCGTTGAATGACGTTTCCGTGCACGGGTTCCTACCCTCGATTTTTTTCTCAGGACGCCCTCCACAGCCCCTCGAAATTTGTCTCAACATTTCTGGGACACGTTGTAGAAGTCGTGTGCCCTATGGAGCGTAGATGTTACGTAACGTATTTGGGAAGACGGAAGGAGGTGATTCTGCGTGATAAGCCACTTCATTCCTTGTAATACGTGAAGTTGAGAGACTCTTAAAGTGCGTTCCTGTGCGAGGTCATAGATTTCAGATTTAACAATTCCTGTTTTCTAGGCGCGTTGTCTTTTACCGAGTCTACAGAGCTGAATTGGAAGAGACCTCAAATTAAGTTGTCGGGCCAGCCAGCTGGACAGTGCCGCTTAGTAGACGAGGTGGACTTGGCGATGTTTCATAGACGTCCATAAATTATATTTGCTTCCATGGAAATTTTAGAGTCATGTTTTCGTGTGACTCTTTTTCCCTACTGATCTTGAACTGTATAAGTGGGTCTTGGTAGTCATCAGCGGAAGTTGTCAGTAACCGGATGGGGGCGGTGTATGGAACTGTTAGCGGTGAACATACTCCACTTCAGTGGTCGTCTCTCGGGATCTTTACTGAAAGTAGCTGTATAGCTTCAGGGATTTTAATTATTGACTTTCGAGTTGAAAGAACTTGTCTTGTCTCGCGGGTAACGGCAAGGGTGGCGATCCTTATTTACACTGATCAGATGGTATACAGAACAGAAACTTTATCTGGATCCGCCAATAAACGTTTTCGATTAAATACGCGGAGCAATAGGCTAAGTTGTTAATTTATCTCACGCACCACACTTCGCAAAGCAAGCGTGGTTTCAGATCACGACCGCGAGGATGATTTCGCGTGTCGCAACGGAAGCTCCGAAAAAAGGACGGAAGGAACATTTCAATAAGATGTTAACAAGTCCCTCTTTTCCTGATATGCTTTTCTTGTTAGTGACAGCCTGCCTTTTATATTCCCTCTAGTTGCGTCATCCTCAGTTATTTTGCCTACCGAATCGCAAAATTCATCTACTACTTTTACGGTTCCCTGTCTTAACCGAGTTCTCTTCATCGCCTAATTTAATTCAGTTTTCGCATTCCTATCCATATGATTGGAATTATGTCTTTTTGAGAGTTTTCGCTCCGTTGTCTGGCCATCGACGTCAACAGGCACCTATAAACGCAGGTGTAGCGATCGACGACCCGCCTGAAGTATTTCTTCGAGTTTTCTCAACACGAAAGGATCTAAATGTTAAGTTGGGGAGGGTGGAGTGGGGGATGAGATAGATTCCTACGATGCCACTACGTCCTGTCTATTGAATTGTAGAAGTTTCGATTAACACTTGCCTCAGATGACAACCACCATCCTCTGCGACGCACGCAACACGAATTCACATACGACCAGAAATGCGTATTTCGTAAATTGACTCGGCAGTGCTTGTAGACGTCGAAAAAATGGTGAACAGTGTTTTTTGCAGAACGCTGCGGTCATCCATTACAGAGACCAAAGCAACACTGGAGACCAACTCTACACATTATTTGGCCTTGGGCTGTAATGCACACAGCATGATTCGACACATGTCTAAAACCAAAATTTTCTACTGATTATCCATGTAACTTAAAAAGAAAACAGATAATCGTTGCATTCGTTCTGTATACGTTGTCATGTAGGGGCATGTCGGAAAAATAATTACAATGTGTAAAATGGAAATGAGCGTCATTGGCCGGGAGTCCCCTTACGGGGCAAAATGGTTCAAATGGCTCTGAGCACTATGGGACTTAACATCTATGGTCATCAGTCCCCTAGAACTTAGAACTACTTAAACGTAACTAACCTAAGGACATCACACAACACCCAGTCATCACGAGGCAGAGAAAATCCCTAAACCCGCCGGGAATCGAACCCGCGACCCCGTGCGCGGGAAGCGAGAACGCTACCGCGAAACCACGAGCTGTGGACACTACGGAGATAACAGACGCCGTTCCAAAGATGTATCAGCAGGGCGATTTCCAAAAAGATGACAGTGAGTATCGATAGGTGCTGTCCAGCAGGCGACGTTATACAGATATACGATGTAGTTAATTACTATGTAGATAGTAAACGCTACGCGTTTCAGAGGTTCCTGATCCGTGTACAGCCATTGTCCAGCAGTAAGCTTATGTTTTGTTATCCTTATAGCTGATTTTTAAGTTTTTTATGTACCCCTCTAATTTATATCCTGTAACATATTCCAGATTTGAAGGGCTGAAGAAGGTCATGTGATGATCGAAACCGGTCACCTTGTAATACACGTGCCTTTCCAATATACCGGGTGATCAAAAAGTCAGTATAAATTTGAAAACTTAATAAACCACGGAATAATGTAGATAGAGAGTTAAAGATTGACACACATGCTTGGAATGACATGCGGGTTTATTAGAACAAAAAAAGTTCACAAAATGTCCGACAGATGGCGCTGGACAGCAAAACGTCAGTAACTGCTACGGTGACGGGTGAGATATACGCTGATATGTTACAGAATCGCAGCATCCCCAGGCTGGCTGATAAACACCTGCTGGAACGTACGATGTTTATGCAGGATGGCACTCCACCCCATATTGCTAGACGCGTGAAAGATCTCTTGCGCGCGTCGTTTGGTGATGATCATCTGCTCAGCCGCCATTTTCGTCATGCTTGGCCTCCCAGGTCCCCAGACCTCAGTCTGTGCGACTATTGGCTTTGGGGTTACCTGAAGTCGCAAGTGTATCGTGATCGACCGACAGCTCTAGGGATGCTGAAAGACAACATCCAACGCCAATGCCTCATCATGACTCCGGACATGCTTTACACTGCTGTTCACAACATTATTCCTCGACTACAGCTATTGTTGAGGAATGATTGTGGACATATTGAGAATTTCCTGTAAAGAACATCATCTTTGCTTTGTCTTACTTTGTTATGCTAATTATTGCTATTCTGATCAGATGAAGCGCCATCTGTCGCACATTGTTTGAACTTTTGTATTTTTTTGGTTCTAATAAAACCCCATGTCATTCCAAGCATGTGTGTCAATTTGTACCTTTCCATCTACATTATGCCGTGATTTATTCAGTTTTCAAATTTATACTGACTTTTTGATCACCCGGTAGATTGTTTTATAATTAATTTCTCATGATTTCCTTTCGTACATCTCTGTCCCTTTCCATTTTAGTAGGCTGCAATCCATTCTCTTCCTCTCTACTACTACTACTACTACCACCCTCCCTTGCTACTGCGCTCTATGTCTTCCGCTTTTATCGACCCTTCTTGATTTTGTATCGTCGTTAAAGAAGTGCGTCCCATGGAATGGGTGGCCACACCACGCGCCACGGCTGTCGTTACGCGACTGGCGGCAAGCGCCTGGCGCCTCTACGCAGAGTCCCCCGGAGCACAGAGGCCACGGGCGTCACTGCGACGCAGGCCGGCAGCCCCCTCCGTGCGCTGTCGGCGGCAGACGGTGGTCCTCCGCCCCCTCTCAGGCCGCCGCTAATGGCCGGGCCGCGCCCTGCCCCGCCCCGCCCCGCCCGGCTATCGAGCGGCCGTGATTTCCTGAGCCGCGCCGGGCCGCACAGCGCGCCGTCGATGGCCGAGTCATTAGCTCCCTCGGTCCGGTCCGGCCCCGCCCAAGACAATGGGGCGGCAAATGCCAAGGCCGGCAGAGACGAGGCCAGACAATCTCATCTGGGCGCAATAGCACCTCCCCAGAGACGAGCTACCCGCTGCGATAGCGCGCACGGCCAATCTGCCCGAGACGGCTGTACCGTGTCACCGCCAAAATCCCCTTTGCCGTTTCATTCTCCCCAGCTTTCCGGAAGGACTCGCCTACCGGTCGGTTTGTTCCTCGTGAAGTCGACTAGAAGAGGTGAGGTTTGTGACAGGGTACTGAGGCATCACTTCCAATTTTAGACTATTAAGGAGGACTAAGGTAGCCATCATTTACATTCCCATGTGTACTGGTCCGTCCGCAGCTCGTGGCCGTGCGGTAGCATTCTCGCTTCCCACGCCCGGGTTCCCGGGTTCGATTCCCGGCGGGGTCAGGGATTTTCTCTGCCTCGTGATGACTGGGTGTTGCGTGCTGTCCTTAGTTTAGTTAGGTTCAAGTAGTTCTAAGTTCTAGGGGACTGATGACCATAGATGTTAAGTCCCATAGTGCTCAGAGCCATTTGAACCATTTTTTTTACTGGTCCGGCTTAAACTCCGGGCAAAGAATGAGGAGTGCTACAAAATCATAATGTACACTTGCGTAAGAACATTCCGTAGTGCCGGCCGGAGAGGCCGTGCGGTTCTAGGCGCTACAGTCTGCAACCGCGAGACCGCCACGGTCGCAGGTTCGAATCGTGCCTCGGGCATGGATGTGTGTGATGTCCTCAGGTTAGTTAGGTTTAAGTACTTCCAAGTTCTAGGGGACTGATGACCTGAGAAGTTAAGTCCCATAGTGCTGAGAGCCATTTTGAACTAATCCGTAGTCATACACTGCTGAGCCAAAACATTGTGACCACTGGGCACCACGTGATTTAACGGCTCTTGCTGGCTTGGAGGGTACACGCAGGAATTATCCGAATGGGACGGAAATTGGCAGGTGTGATGTACGTATACAGATAAACAAATGGTTACAATTTCGGAAAAGTTGGATGATATATTGAAGAGAATGAATTTCACAACCTTACCTTGGACAGCAAAGTAGTCGGTTCCCTTCCTAGGTAAGAACGTTTGGAGCATTACGTGCGGGGCCCTCTAACCAGCTCGGAAGTTACACGATCTAATGAGCCAGTTGGGCAGAATCTGGCACGATATACCTCAGGGGACATCCAACAACTCTATCAACCAATGTCAAGCATACGGGTCACGGCGCCGCCACAGGTGGACCAGTGCATTATTGACTTGCTCAATCTGTGAATGTCTTTCTCTCGAATAAATCATCAAATTTTTCTGAAATTGTAATCATTTGATTGTCTGTACGTGTACTCGTACATCTACCGATTCCCGACCAATTTGGATAATTCCTTCGTGTTGCGTCCTGTTTTCCTGTTTTAGAGTGTATACAAGCGAACAAGAGTCGAATGGGGTATCGTTGATAGTGACAATAAGGGTCACAAACTGGGAATCCGCTGAAATAAGCTACTTTGATGAACGACACATTGTTATGGCCCGGCACCTGCCAACCAGCATCTCCGGAACGGCGAACCTGGTCGGCTGCACTGTCTATGGACAGTGGTTGTACGACAGTGACAGAGTGATGCACCTCCACGCCTCGTCACACAACGTGGAAGTCGGAGCCGTGCCCGCTCCACATAGAGTGATAAGAGGGTATCTGTGAAAGGACTGACGACGGAGTACAAAGCTGCTGTTACGGAGCACACTGCAGCAGACGACGTGTACGTCTTCCTTCCCACATTGATCCAACGACGTCGTCTATTACGCGATTGGACTGCGAATCATTGAAACGTGTCGCCGACGCAGATGAATGTCGTTTCTTGTTACTGCAACTGTGTTTCACTTTCACAGATACTAAATAAAGAGGATAATAGAGGAGAAAAAAAAAAACAAGTAAATGGAAGTATGTGTGTGTGTGTGTGTGTGTATGTGTGTGTGTGTGTGTGTGTGTGTGTTCCCAATCTCCAATTTCCATCAAACTTGGTACACATATCACCTATTATCAGGCAACAATCGATGTAGGGGTAAGAACCATCTCCTATTATAGTTCTGCTGATATGACGTCATAAACAATGAGATGCATGAGAAAATGCCGCATCAGACGAAGTTTTAATACACTTATTCTTTAATACTAAGACACTCCTACAGTCGAGTTAACTTAAGAAAATTCCTGGCAGAGCTTTCGACAACTTTCAGCTGCAAAGCGCAAACAGCTGTATGCGAGAACCATAGCCGTCTATAGAGCTACGAAGAGACGTTCACAAAACCGTGTTTTAGACACAGGAAGCAGCTGCGCCCAATTGTCCGGGATATTACATTACAGAAACAGTTCATCTTTTGTTCTCATTTGTAATTGAATATTGACAAAATGAATGGCCGGACAGCGCTGGTCGATTCCCGGCGGGGTCAGGGATTTTCTCTGCCTCGTGATGACTGGGTGTTGTGTGATGTCCTTACGTTAGTTAGGTTTAAGTAGTTCTAAGTTCTAGGCGACTGATGACCATAGATGTTAAGTCCCATAGTGCTCAGAGCCATTTGAACCATTTTTTAGTAAGGCAAACGGTCGACTTCGGTTTATTGGGAGAATTTTGGGAAAGAATGTGACACCTGTAAAAGAGACCACATATAGGACACTGGTGCGCCCCATTCTTGGGTACTGCTCGAGTGTCTGGGATCCGTACTAGATTGTAATCTCCCCACGGAAAATTACCCTCTACCACGCAATAATTAATAATGGTCAATCAAATCATCCACATTTATTTACGTTTGAAAAGTATCTGAGCAGATTTTCTAGTAATATATGCGCCGACAGCTCGTTGACGCCAAGGTATTTTTCTAGTACGTTTATTCTTTGGAACAACAGAGGTACAGAGATGTATGCTCCATGGTCATTATAGAGAGAGAGAGAGAGAAAGGAACAGCTTCGAAAAGTATCGGTTGGAAGATTTTCGGATTGCTAAAGGAGATTTTTATTTACTCTTCTTCGCGCTAAAGCGAGACAGGAAAGTTTGTGCCGCTAGCGTGGTAGATAAAGAGAAAGAAGGACTTGTAAAAGTAAATTGCGTGAGACTTAAAATCCACGGAAACGGAACATGTACGGAAATGGATTCAATATACAATTTTCCTCAGAAATAAGGTTTGTGACCATTTTATTCTAGAGTGAATGACGAATGCGTTCTCTGTCTGAATCATTGATGATTGTCTGGGCCCTGTAATTAATTGGGAAGTTTCAGCTGTGACGAAGAGAGCCTGCAATCTCTGAGTTTTTTTTTTGAAATCGTCCAAAAAGGCTTCGTCCACATCTGAAATTTTAGATCTGTCGTAAACTGAACGAAGTGTTCAAACGATCGATTTTCCCAACTGAATGCAGCGCTTAATAATAATAACGTATGTAAAGATCTTTTCTAGCAAGCCAGCCGCTGAATATTAAGACGAAGGGCTCCACCAGAGATTCTACTAGGCTGATTTTATGTAACTTATATTTGAACTGTACACAGATAAAGGACAGAGAGAGAGAGAGAGAGAGAGAGAGAGAGAGAGAGAGAGAGAGAGAGAGCGAATGGAATTCTAGAAGTTACTCAGAATCCTCCCATTAGTATAATTGTTTTGTCTGTCTTTGCACGGATAAGCCTGATAAGAAAACGTAAGCCCTTGACTTTATTGTACAGAATTGTGTGTGAGGGTGAGAGAGCGATAAAGGCGACAGATACACTTCTGTACAGACAAAACATTACACCAAGATAGCGCACACACACATAGACTTTCATCAAAACCAAAGTAGTAAGAGAATTCATTAGAGTAGGATTGAAGGAAGACATCGAAGCAATTCAGAGGCGGGCTGCTAAATTTGCTACCGGAAGGTTCAAGCAACACACAAGTATTACGGAGATGCTTTGGGAACTCAAATGGGAATCCCCGGGGGGAAGACGACATTCTTTTCGAGGAAAACTACTGAGAAAACTTAGAGAACCGGCATTTGAAGCTGGCTGCGAAACGATTTTACTGCTGCCAGTGGGACTGGAAAGGAAATGACCTATGGTTGTATAGGATAGCCGCCGCCGCGCACCGTACAGTGGCCTGCGGAGTATTTGTGTAGATGGAGAAATGGAGGAAATGGAAGACCTGCCCGACGATGTGCCTGCCGCGCTGAGTGGCAGCGCGGTTTGAGGCGCTGTGTCACGGATTGCGCGGCCCCTCCCGCCAGAGGGTCGAGTCCTCCCTCGTGCATAGGTGTGTGTGTTGTTCTTAGCACAAGTTAGTTTAAGAAGTTTTAGTCAAGGGACCGATGACCTCAGCAGTTTGGTCCCTCAGGAATTCACACACATTTGAACATTTGAATAACATGCCTGTCTTTCCAAAACTAATTCTCTGAATCTCTTTTCGAACAATATATTTAAGGCCAATAACACAAAGTTGGCATTCGCCTCTGCGGATTATCGGCCTGAAACGTATGCTTGCTAGTCCATTATTAACTATTACATTGTCATTTCCTTGAAACTTCCATTCCAACAGAAATCCGACGTTTATATACTTCTGTATAAAACAACAACAAATTGTGGCTCTCCACGTAGCACAACGTGTTCCGTTAAACATTACCCTGCCTCGTTAGAGAGAAGGTGTAATATTCGTGGTTAGGGGCTCGGTTCTTTGGATTTTTCGGTTACATCGAACCTCTGACCCACATGAAAGGAAATTCAGTTTGTTTAATAACAGGAATCCCAACATACTGTTAAACACCAAGACTCCGTCAACAGATACACTCTGCCGGAAGAGGGTGGGAGCATTAACGGAGCTTTTTAGAGGGATAGCTAGCCGTGTCTCGGCACTCCACTCCACTCCACTCCACTCCACTCCACTCCTCTCTCGGGACGCAGCCTGCCAGCTTTCGGCCACAATCAACGCCTTCTTCTGTCCGCCTGACGGCTCGGAGATGGATGGCCGCCACGTTTCGCGACCGAACACAAACACCGCGAGAAAAGCCCAACTCTCGCCCGCAGCTCTACAGACGGCTTCCCGGGCCGTGCCGGCCAAAGAGTATGCGATTATAAACTTCTAAGACTAACTAGTTTTGGATTTTAAGAAATTAAACAGATCAGATACTATTTTCCTGAATATCTGCACTCGAGACGCCACGCTTCTTCTGAAGGCGCCATTACGAGTTGAACGGTCGCGTGTGAAATTTGGAAAAATGATATATTTCCCATACCTTTCGTCCCATGCACGAACGGAAGTCTTCTTTCTGGTATACTACTAATATTTTTGCAATGTTGTGATGTTTCACCGGAAGTTGAAACTCCTAAAATAATTACGAAAATTAGCGAAACACTGTTGACTTATCGAGACGCTGTTTCTGCTGTTGTTTGTATGAATGCGTGCGTGCAAACAGTGTGTTTGTAACTTAATTAAACATTTCATTTCATACTATGACTGCTGACCAGAGTAGCGTGTCTGACTGTTACGTGAAGGAGCCGGGTTAAATCCTCGGTACTTCCGCGATTTTTCTTCGGAGGGAGTAGTGGAACGGAGAGGGCAATTGAGGATCTACGTTTATTGCAGAAAATGACACTAATAGAAACCGAAAATCGGTTATTTGGGAAACCTTTTGTTTTCAGTCGTTGTAAAAGGTTACATTGGCGTGGAAAAAAACCGATATAACCGAAAACCGGTTGTTTCAGCTTTAACCGCCATCCCTACCCCGACCACTAGCCTGTCACTAACCAATGAGCCATGGAGCCAATGAAAACGGAAAACAGTTGATGTCAACGCTGTCGCTCTGGGAAGCCTTTAAATCGCGCAGGGAGATTTAAAGCATGCGGGTAGCAGCCGCGAGCAGAGGGGCGAGGCTGGCGCGCGGTCCCGCCTGGAGGTGCGCCCTTTGCGCGGAGCCCTGCCCGCCGCCGCCCTTCCAGTTTACGGCGTGCGTGGCCCTTCCTTGCTCATTGCCGGCGCACTGTTCGCCTTTCGCAACCTGCCAGAGGCGGCCTCGCTCCGGAGCGGCTGGCGGTGCGCCGTCGTAAAGCTGGTGGCGTTCCGGGACATCAGCTGCACAGGCCGGACTTTACGAGGCGACCGCGGCCACGGGACAAGGGCGCGGCGACGACTAGAGGCGGCGTAAAGCGAAATACCACCGCAGGGACGGGGTAGGCACACGCGGAGGGAACCTTTTCCGCTCTGCCCCATCTTAAGATGAAAGCGAGCGCTCTATTAGTCACATAGCGGAGCCTAAACTGATTCAGGTTAAATCCAGCCGTGAGTGCGAACAGTAATCCGAATTCCAACATGGAGCTAGCGAATCACTTCGTTTTTGAAACTTCCTGGCAGATTAAAACTGTGTGCCGGACAGAGACTCGAACTCGTGATCTTTGGCTTTTGCGGGCAAGTGCTCTACCAACTGACCTACCCAAGAACGACTCACGCCCCGTCCTCACAGCTTTACTTCCGCCAGTACCTCGTCTCCTACCTTCCAAACTTTACAGAAGCTGTCCTGCGAACCTTGCAGAACTAAGTCTTTGCTTAGCGCAGGACACGTCAGTGACGCCGTGTGCGTACAGCCGCTGCCACATTAAAGGATGTTTCATCTGCTAACCCAAACAGCGTGAATGTTGCCACTTCTCCGGGACACCCGTCGCTAGCTCAACAAAACTTGGTATACATACGATTAATTACCTGCAAAAAGAAGGGTGAAGACACGTAATGTACGCCTAGGACATCGGTTTGGTGTACAGTGGGAATGAAACGAGAAGCAAATCAAAAAGAGCCGACATAGCGGCGAGTAGTTTTGACAGTTACTAATTTGAAAGAAGACAGCCTAGTTGACATCATGTCGAAGTTTAGTAGCTTACAACGTACAAAGATTTGTAACGCTTTCTAAAAGGAACTTGAAGTCTAAGGACTGATACCTTCATGTTCTGTGAAACCGTCAGCCCAGCTAAACGACTATACACAACACGCATTCACCCGGAAGTTGAAGACTTGGGAAGGAGACATTTATGATTAGTGAGTCTAGTCAGCCGCCTTTCGTTATCGCAGGATGCCGATGACGCCTTCAGTTTCCCGCCAAAGTTCATAAATACTACATCGTTTTCTATCAAAAATGGGATCGCCAGTTATCTTACTAACGAATCTAGACCCATCAGGACTCTGCAAGACACAAGAAGCTACTAGTAATGTAATAGAAGCTACTACCCTAACAACGAAGGAAAAAAGAGAAAAAAAATTTCTCCCTAGTCCACCATCCATTACGACATAATTCTCTTTTAATGTTAACAGATACGTAAGTTTAGTTCTCGATCACGATCAATTGGTGATAATTATTTACTGGGGAGTGTCGCTTACAATGTTTAAATATCATTTCAGAATACACATAAGATATTCTTTCATTATATGAAATTTATATTCCTTGTGTAATTGCTCTACGGTCCCTATACTTTTTTCATCGTATGGATCGTGAAGTAAACTTAGTGATCCAGACGGTGAAAGAACTGCTATAGGCTCTAAGGCTCGTGGGTCCCAAGAGGTTATGTAACAACTCAGTTAAATAGTTTAATAGCCTATTTCTGGGCTTACACTGACACTAATGATAACACTTGTTCAGTAAACTGGGCATTACAAATAAATACGTCCTTCAACTTCGCAAGTGATTTAACTTCTAACAACAAGCGCCTTGTAGTTTTGTAGTTCTCAAAGATCTACTGTTTTATCTTTCATTATAGCAAACTATGCAACTTCTGCTCGTTGGAAACGTAGTCACACACAAATACCATGGGCAACTACTGCGAGTTTCCCATTAAAAGACTGCAGAATAAAAAGAATGGTTTGCTTGCAACATTTACATCATCTAGAGAACACTTTTGCTGACTCTTCGGTTTCTAAGTCAAAAGAATAATTCCACCAGTTTTCTCATGAATTTATATTCCAAGAGAAGGGTATTGTTTCTTCAAATTATATTTTATTTGTAAACCCCGCTTTAAAGATTCAAGCATTCACGGCGTAAAAAGCCATTTTCGAGAGACAGATTTATTTTTAATTTTGCCGTCTGTATTTTTCTGTTACGCCGTGTCTGATCTACACGCCTTTGCGCATTTTGGTGGTTATGTATCGAACTGAAAACACTAAATGTCATTTGTACTTCAGCTTCCTCGCCTAGAGCTTCAAATTCAAATGGCTCTGAGCACTATGGGACTTAACATCTATGATCATCAGTCCCCTAGAACTTAGAACTACTTAAACCTAACTAACCTAAGGACATCACACAACACCCAGTCATCACGTCGCCTAGAGCTAATTAGAAACATGTGGACAATATTACGAGAACTAAAACAAACGCATCGTCTGGTTTTGTTTTGCGGCTGAACAACACATAGCTGACGTTTCTCCCGCAGCTGTTAAAGTCTACACTAGTGTTTAAAATACGTGGACAAAAATTAGGTGTTCCGAAAGCGTATACAATTTTGTCTATGGCAAGGGATCTTATCAATTGGAGGTCAATATTGGACACGATAGTGTAATCAAATGTGTATTCAAATACGCCTTCCATCAGAAGTTTTCGTGTTTTACGAAGTGCACGACGCATTTCAAATCACGTGGGTGACTGAAGTTCTGCTGTGTACTGTGTTATAGTGCGACTTTTCCTATTCACGGTTTATCTCACATGCAAGGAATAAATGCGGAACAATATGTTAGCAGCGTTAGGTACCAACAGCATCTGTCTGTACGCACTGAGTTATGACACTCGAAATTAATTTGAGAGTAGAGCAAAGCAGAATCGGTTTAAAGTGCTGGTGCACCAGAAATGCTGATCTAGTAATGCAGTAACCACTGCTAAGCATCACAAGTACAGACAGAGGACTGTGTGCGCTTTAGACTGACTGAGTACAGTATTTTTCCCGGTGCAGTATTGTCCAAAATTGCTGCTAGATGGACTCAAATCACCGTTCCTGCCATCAGGCTTTCTGTTGTTTTAAGTAAAACGGGGAAATAGAAATTCTCCGATTATCAGTTCCCTTATGACAATTTAACACTAATCGATACAGATGCTTGGGGCGCGGACAAAACATCGCGTAACTGCTTGCCTCGGCGGCGCAACTTTCCGTGCAGAGTGAGTGTATGCTTTCCGACGGCGCGCTTTTCAACAGCAGTACGAATATCCAAATATTGAACGTATTTTTGTTCCCTAATGTGTCAGCTCAAAAAATACGGGTCAGCAGCCTACTCCGCATACGGCTGCAGAAATTCTGATTTTGGTATTGCATTTTCGGCGTTACGTCATTATCAAACATTTATAAATAACTGGTGTATCACGGTGGCCCTCTTTACAGTACTTGAAGAAACAACTTACGACTGACTACAAAGACACAGGTCAGAGGTGTTTCTTGCATCGCCGGGAAGTGGGACAAAGCCTTCGAAGGTATCGTTTCTCGTAATTTATGTCTGCCCGTATTCACAGCGTCAATTAATTATTTGTAAATGTTTGAAAATGACGTACGTCGAAATGGCAGTAGCAAAACAAAAACGTCTAGATCTGTAAGCAGAATACGACGTTCTTTCGACCGCGGAAGGATTATAGGAGTATGAATGAATTTTTCTCATGAAGAGCTGCTAATCTGGCGCCAAAAATATCACAGCAGCATAATATATATATATATATATATTTTACTAAACGTCGTTCAAGTTGTGAAATAGGCAGACACGAGTTTCGGACCCAAACAACCTCTGTCTGAACTATTTTTTGCCACATTGAAATGAAGAAAGCAATTCCAGGTGCCAAAGATTAGTGGGACATGACATAAATACGTTGTCTTTGTAGTTACTTTTGCAATGAAGTGAAGCTGAATACTCCGCGGAGTTAGCTCTTTTTCTAGCTCAGTTGCATCGAGAATCGTTTGTGCAGCGAGTGGTTCTGCGTAAATGGAAATGAGCACAGACAGGTCACTCCAGTTTACCAAACGGCTAAAAGATCGGATGCGCAGAATAACAGACCATATTGGTAGCGTTGGAAGATCCTAGAGCGCATATCAAGTTGCTGAAGGGAAAGAAGCATTTCACTAGTGAAGAGCGCGGACAAAATCACTCTTGCCAAGTGCAGATTGTTTTATTCACGCACAAAATCTTTCGAGCAATAGATGCGGGTAATCAGGTACGAGGGGACTTCAGAAGTAACTTTCATATGTCGTGCCACGCTAAGAACACTGCGCAAAAAAGTGGCGCCTTATGGGAAGAGCGTATGCGACATGTTCTGCTGTCGATTGCGGAACGGTTTAAGTTTGAACGTGTTTTGTGTTTCCTGCAGACGCAGTTCTGCTGCGGTACAGATAAGTGAAATGGCTCGCTAACTGGGAAGGAACTCCAAAGTTGAAGTAGGCGGGACAGTACGATTCCTGTGGGCGTAACGTCTAAGTTGCACGCAGACTCACAGTGAACTTCTGTCGGGATGCGGACCAAATGCAAAGTTGCGTCGAGCCGTAGAGAACTGGTGCCGACAGTGTGACCGAGATACGAGTGATGCTCATGGGGAGGGAAGGCCGACCTACATCGGCCACCGGTGATCGTGCCCAGGCAGTGGAGCAACTGATTCGCTGCAGTCGCAAATTATTTAACGATGAGGACGTTCAAGCAGCTGTTCCCGAATGGCTCCGTGACCAAAGAGCGGATTTTCGTCGTCGAGAAGTTGAAGATTTGTAGAAAGTTCCGAGCATTGTTTACAGAGACTTGGTGACCATCTCGACATATATCGCTATTTACGTGTGTCGCTTTGAAGTGTAGTCCAGCATTCAATAAAGGTTACTTGGCCTGACATAGAAAGATGTAACTTAACCTTTGAAGTGGCTTTGTAGATTCCGCCTTCCGATCTCACGAAAGGTCTTTAACGCTACTCCACATCACATCACGAAATATTGTACGAGGTGCATTCAAGTTCTAAGGCCTCCGATTTTTTTTCTAATTAACTACTCACCCGAAATCGATGAAACTGGCGTTACTTCTCGACGTAATCGTTCTGCAGACTTACACTTTTTCACAACGCTGACGCCATGGTTCCATGGCAGCGGCGAGGGCTTTTTTAGGAGTCCGTTTTGACCACTGGAAAATCGCTGAGGCAACAGCAGCACGGCTGGTGAATGTGCGGCCACGGAGAGTGTCTTTCATTGTTGGAAAAAGCCAAAAGTCACTAGGAGCCAGGTCAGGTGAGTAGCGAGCATGAGGAATCACTTCAAAGTTGTTATCACGAAGAAACTGTTGCGTAACGTTAGCTCGATGTGCGGGTGCGTTGTCTTGGTGAAACAGCACACGCGTAGCCCTTCCCGGACGTTTTTGTTGCAGTGCAGGAAGAAATTTGTTCTTCAAAACATTTTCGTAGGATGCACCTGTTACCGCAGTGGCCTTTGGAACGCAATGGGTAAGGATTACGCCCTCGCTGTCGCAGAACATGGACACCATCATTTTTTCAGCACTGGCGGTTACCCGAAATTTTTTTGATGGCGGTGAATCTGTGTGCTTCCATTGAGCTGACTGGCGCTTTGTTTCTGGATTGAAAAGTGGCATCCACGTCTCATCCATTGTCACAACCGACGAAAAGAAAGTACCATTCGTGCTGTCGTTGCGCGTCAACATTGCTTGGCAACATGCCACACGGGCAGCCATGTGGTCGTCCGTCAGCATTCGTGGCACCCACCTGGGTGACACTTTTCGCATTTTCAGGTCGTCATGCAGGATTGTGTGCACAGAACCCACAGAAATGCCAACTCTGGAGGCGATCTGTTCAACGGTCATTGGGCGATCCCCCAAAACAATTCTCTCCACTTTCTCGATCATGTCGTCAGACCGGCTTGTGCGAGCCCGAGGTTGTTTCGGTTTGTTGTCACACGATGTTCTGCCTTCATTAAACTGTCGCACCCACGAACGCACTTTCGACACATCCATAACTCCATCACCACTTGTCTCCTTCAACTGTCGATGAATTTCAATTGGTTTCACACCACGCAAATTCAGAAAACGAATGATTGCACGCTGTTCAAGTAAGGAAAACGTCGCATTTTAAGTATTTAAAACAGTTCTCATTCTCGCCGCTGGCGGTGAAATTCCATCTGCGGTACGGTGCTGCCATCTCTGGGACGTATTGACAATGAACACAGCCTCATTTTAAAACAATGCGCATGTTTCTATCTCTTTCCAGTCCGGAGAAAAAAAAATCGGAGGCCTTAGAACTTGAATGCACCTCGTACTACCCAAGATATAATCCTAGGACCATCTTCGCTACTACGTGATTGGCTCAACTGATGAATGAACCCGGAAGCCCAATGTTTCACGGAAACGAAAGTAACATCGGGTGTGCCCCAAGGAAGCGTAGTAGGACCTCTAATGTTTTCAATATCAGTCAGGATGAACAGTGCTATCAGGCTGGTCACTGACGATACAGTTGCGTGCAGGAAAATATCGACGTTGGACGCCCGTAATAAACGGCAGAACAACTTCGATAACATTTAAGCCGATACTACCCGATATCGAATATAAGTCTGCACCAACGCTCCAAGCTTACAAGTATGGAACTGCCAACTCTTTCGTTGGCCATATTAACGATAGACCTAAAGGGTAACACCGCACCAGCGCCCCAAGGGTGCATATTCGGAACTACAGGCTGATTTACGTCGCTGAGACGTAAAGTTGTTATTTTTGTAAAGCTGCTATTTACTCATATTTAAACTTCTGAGAGGTCTAGGTTCGTATTTATTATGCAGGTATCATTCTCTTGTTCTGCTAGAAAGAAACAACGTTATGAATACAGAGAACTATGGACTAAAGTGTTCGTTTTATGTAATGCTTATCAAGCAAAAGATACTCTATCATTACGATTCAGAGCATTTTGAACACGGAGGACGCAATTACCTGTGCAGCATCGCCATGACAATGGCCGCCGTAATCGTTTGAAGAGCAGGAGGCGAATTTAATGCTAGAAGTAGAAATCGTGCTAGACCCCGGCTGAGAAGAAGGGGTGAAGGCAGGAACACGTACTTCTGTTTAAGAAGGCGTTGAGACCCGAAGATCCACAGGAATTTGTGAACTTCGCCTCGTTTTGACAAGCTGCTGTCGATTGCACGTGACGAAATTCGCGCAGTTGAGACGTTAATGAGAGAACTGCCACACGCTGGGTTTATGCACAGTTATCGTACCTGTGCCATTCCCCCGTGTCTCTTTTATCTACTATCTTTTTCAGCTCGGCGTAACAGTGCGACGGCAGAAATGCAAAACGGCTTTTACAGTCTTCGCTGGCCGCAGCCGACGCAACTGCTCTGACTCCAGTGGCTCTTCTCTCAATACTACCCTTTCTGGTTTACTGAAATAATACAAAAGATGCAATCAAATCAGATACTTGCGGTACGTTTAAGGTGATACGTACATATCTAAAGTAAAACTATACTCACATTTACGTAAAATACTTAAAATCAAAATTAAATATTTGAAGACGACGTCATTGTGGTTCAGAGTGTCTAGAAGATCATATCTAGACAAATTTTCTTGCTGTATGCCTCAATAAGTACACATATACTTTCTTTTTTCTATTCCATTTCTACAATTAGAAGATTTTGAGGTACAGCTTTTGTTAACGGCAATCCAAAAAGCGAATTTTCATGTATTTTATCACTGTTTTTATAAAAAAAAATTGCTCACTGAATAATGTATAGACTATCTCGCGCAATAGCCAACAGTCCTCGTGAGTTCACTCATATCTCGTTTGCTCTCTGCTGGCCAAGGATGAAAACATCAACAAGCAGAAATCCAGCTCGAAACGTTGCGTTCTGTGCATACGCTTATACACCACCTGTACTGCACACGCGAGGTTCCGCGACGGAGTAGAACGGCTCCCGTATCTCCCCTGCTAGTAAACGGTCTGCTAAAGTCGTAGCTTCAGCGTTTCTGTCACTAGATGGCCCGCCGTCTGGACCTGACTTACACACGTTACGTGCGTCGTATACTACCGGCTTTACACTTGATGCGATGAAAGGCACCGGTCTTTAAATGTGGGTAAATTCTATAATGCCTATAGCGAAGAGAAACAATCCGATAGTATCTGATAACAATATCAGTATCGTATAAGTATACAAGGGCTATACTAAGAAAGGGATGGGATGATCACAGAAAATTAGACTGAGGAAAGGCGGATGGAAGATTTAGATTTGTTGGAAGGGATCTGAGAAAATGCAAAACATACGAGGGGGTGTTTGAAAAGTCCGTGCAAAAATAAGAACTACTTACGCGTTTGGGGTAAACCTGTTTTATTTTTCGATATAGTCTCCTTTTAGACTTATACACTTCGTCCAACGCTGTTCTAATTTATTGATTCCTTCCGAATAATAGGAATTGTCCAAGTCTGCAAAATAGCTATTAGTTGCTGCAATCATCTCCTCGTTTGAATAAAATCTTTGTCCGGCCAGCCACTTCTTCAAATTGGGGAACAAATAGTAGTCCGAGGGAGCCAAGTCTGGAGAATGGGGGGGATGTGAAACGAGTTGGAATCCTATTTCCATTAAAGTTGCGACCACAACTGCTGAGGTGTGTGCTAGTGCATTGTCGTCATGGAAAAGGACTTTTTGCGTCTAATCGCCTGCGTTTTTCTTGCAGCTCTGTTTCAAACGGTCCAGTAACGATGAATAATATGCACCTGTAATAGTTTTACCCTTTTCCAGATAGTCGATAAAGATTATCCCTTGCAAATCCCGACAGACAGTCGCCATAACCTTCCGGCCGAAGGACTGGTCTTCGCCTTTTTCGGTGTAGACTCTCCCTTGGTAACCCGCTATTTAGATTGTTGTTTGGTCTCAGGAGTATAGTAATGTATCCATGTTTTATCCACAGTGACGAAACGACGCTTGAAGTCCTGCGGATTCTTCCTGAACAGCTGCAAACCATCCCTGTAACACTTCACAGGATTCCGTTTTTGGTTAAGCGTGAGCAATCGCGGAACCCATCTTGCTGATAGCTTTCTCATGTTCAAATGTTTGTGCAAAGTATTATGTACCCGTTCAACCGAGGTGCCCAAAGCACTAGCAATCTCACGCACCTTAACTCTTCTGTCATCCATCATCGTATCATGGATTTTTATCAATGATTTCTGGAGTCGTAACCTCCACAGGGCGTCCAGAACGTTCAGCATCACTTGTGCCCATATGGCCACTCCGAAAATTTTGAAACCACTTATAAACTGTTCTAACCGAAGGTGCACAGTCACCGTAACGTTTATCAAGCTTGTCTTTAGTCTCCTGAGGCATTTTGCCTTTCATAAAGTAATGTTTAATCACGACAAGAAATTCTTCTTCGTCCATTTTCTGACAATCACTCGACTTCCTTGAATCACACGAATGCCAAACACAAAGAAATAGGCCAATATGGCCGAAACTTGGTGCGCATTCTTTCCAAAGATGCTACTAATTAAACATGACCTCGATACGCGCCGGTGGTGCCATCTCTCGGTCTTTGCACGAGCTTTTCAAACGCCCCTCGTATGTAAAGAAAATCTCATGCAAGACCCTAGTGCGGCTAATTCCTTGTAGAGCAGGCGGACAACAAACTACGAGACACGCGTATAGGATCGTAACAGCGGTATAGCACACGTCATTGTAACAAAAATGCTCGGAAAATATAAATGGGAATCCTTCGAATGAAGCTGAAATAGGATGAGGCGCAAAGCATGGAGACAGTCATTTCTTCCCTCGATCAATAAGCGAATGGAGTAGTTAAGACCTGCTGTAATATTTCTACATCGTTTTTTCCTCCATGCACTAATACCGTGGCTTCTGGGGTAGAATCGGCCAACTGTCTTGCAGGTTCCCCAATTCGTCGTTTCGGGAGTGTTTCGCGGTAGCGCTGGGCGAACTTGTTTAGGGTGTGTGGTGTGGCTGCCAGCGGCCGTCTCAGGCTGAATGAAGCCCACGCACCGCGCCTGTGACGTCACGAGGCATTGGATTTAGACGTCGGCGCCGCTGGGCAGTCTGCGTGCGGTGCGTCGTTACGCAACGGCCGGCTGCCGGCTGGGGCAGGGTCTACGTGGTCCCCATTCTGCCCGCCACCCCTCGACCCACTGAATAAGCAGCCTCACAAGCGGTATCGGTAGCGCCGTAATTAATGCGTATTCCTTGAGCTGTTCAAATGAGGACTAACGTTAGGCGAACTTCATACCGCTACGGGAGGTCAACTTTCTCGCTTTCTCCGTCAAACTTTCGAGTTCGAAAGTGATATTCAGATTTATGGACTAAAATACGACTGTACGTAACCCTTGCACTACTCTGAACGTGGAGAAAGAGGAGACGACAAAACTGCAATGTGATCACACGGAGTAATGTTAAACAATCAAAGCTCAAAGAAAGTAAGAAGCAAATATCTAAAGAACCGACGAGACAACGTGACGTCTCACCAGGCATCGTAAGACGCACAAACATAGAAGGATACACAAATAATATTACGTGTAATAGATATTATCGAGTGCTTTAGGTTTAGCAGGTAAGCAATTACGAAAATATTAGCGCAATGCAGAAAAAGGAGAGGACCAACGATAAAAAAATTATAAAACATACTGTACATATCTGATCAAGAGTCAAACGCAGAACGAGCTCTTCCGGAACCCCTGTTCCACTACCGAAACTGAAATGGTAGGATCTGCAGTAAACCTGCCGATGGTAAGGAATCCTTGTTGTTGTTGTGGCCTTCAGTCCAGAGACTGGTTTGATGCAGCTCTCCATGCTACTCTATCCTGTGCAAGGTTCTTCATCTCCCAGTACCTACTGCAACCTACATCCTTCTGAATCTGTTTAGTGTTTCATCTCTTGGTCTCCCTCTACGATTTTTCCCCTCCACGCTGCCCTCCAATACTAAATTGGTAATCCCTTGCTGTCTCAGAATGAGTCCTACCAACCGATCCCTTCTTCTAGTCAAGTTGTGCCACTAATGTCTCTTCTCTCCAATTCTATTCAATACCTCCTCATTAGTTATGTGATCTACCCATCTAATCTTCAGCATTCTTCTGTAGCACCATATTTCGAAAGTTTCTATTCTCTTCTTGTCTAAACTATTTATCGTCCATGTTTCACTTCCATACATGGCTACACTCCCTACAAATACTATCAGAAAAGACTTCCTGACACTTAAATCTATACTCGATGTTAACAAATTTCTCTTCTTCAGAAACGCTTTCCTTGCCATTGCCAGTCTACATTTTATATCCTCTCTACTTTAACCATCCACAGTTATTTTGCTCATTTACTACTTTAAGAATCTCATTTCCTAATCTAATTCCCGCAGCATTATCCGATTTAATTCGACTACATTCCATTATCCTCGTTTTGCTTTTGTTGATGTTCATCTTATATCCTCCTTTCAAGTCACTGTCCAATCAATACTTGTTATCCTCCTACAAAACCATGCCCAGTTCACGAAACCCACTGCATCGGTGGACAGCAAGTGGAACTGTATCACTGGAGCTTACCAAATACTGAAACAACCTCGGTCTATAATTAACTTACAGAACAGTGCACGCGCAGGTGTTGATGTATCTAGAAAAATCTCGAGCAATCTGAATCCACCTTCCGCTACTGACGAGAATAATTAACACTCCATATGATCAAGTGCATATACTGACCCGTGTCCTGAAAGGTTAACAGGGGAACGCCTATGGAGACCATAGACAGAGATAAACGACAAAATGAACGAGTGAGGATGGAGTGTAACAGATTGGTCTAACTGAGGGATCATTTTGTTTAATGTCTAAAAAGTTTACTTTTTTTGGTAATAAATTGCTTTTCTAGTACACGATGTCTTTCTACTCCCCAACCAGCTCCCTACCGTTTCAGACGTGTTTCCTACATCTGAGCCTGTTGACCTAAGAGGGAAGTGTTTTACCCTTGGTGTCGCGAATCGTTAACCTGTCGTAACTTAAATCTGCATGCAAACATACGACTGAACCAGAACAGCTACCTTCCTGCAGCAGGGCTTCACCAATTGAGCCACATCAGCACGCCTAATGGATCAGCTGAAATCAATTTGACACCTGTTCTTTTTAATTCTTTCTGAATTCGAGTATGTCTTTCCTAATACGCTGTGGTACAATCTTGTAGTCGTTTACAACTTTCAGGCTATGGCTAGATGAAACTCTCCTCTGTATCCGTTCTGACTAAGGCGCTTGCCCAAAGCGAGGTGGGTCAGCCTCTGTGTACTGCAGAGGGAATACCGACGAGACAATGATAACAAAGTTCGAGCTGGTTTACGAAATGATGTCGTTTGGACTCGTGATGAGATGGGTAACACTTGTATCGGATTAGATTATAAAACTCAATGTCTTCGTCACATGCTGCTTCGCTGTTTTTATTTGCGGCCAAAACAGGTTATATATTTTAATAAAGCGGCATGTGTCGAAGACATTGCCTTTTATAATCTAATCTGAGCTGTTTCTTGAACCAGTTTGTGTTGCTCAATTGAGAAACAAGTTCCAGTGAACGCTAGATGTTTCAATCCTCCAACCCGCCGATTAATTTGGAATTTCAGTGTCTTGAAAGCTCCTTTAGGGCAAACCTGCTGCTGGCCAACAACAGCCTACACGGCTGGTGTGTTAACGCAACGTCCCTCCGCCACAACATGTGTTGCGCTGGAGATGGCAGCACGTGTCGCGGCCGCTTACACCACCTTCGGCGGGTTTCCGGTGTCGGCTTCAAAGCGCGAGCAAAACAAACGGCGAGCGAGCGTCGCGGAGAGCCTAAGGGCCGGAAGCAGGGCACAGGGCGAAGGGCACAGGGCGCAGGGCGCGCCCGGAAGTCGTTAGTGGTCCTAATCACCTCCACCCCGGCTCGGCTAATTCGGGAGTCTTCCCCACATTGGAGGAAGCCCAGCTTCGCAACCTCCTACAGCAGAACGTTAGAGAACACCTTTGATTAGTGATGTGTCGAATCTCTGTCCATTCCGATTCTATGCCAGAAATTGCCCTTATGTCTGCAAAAGTTGGTGCAGCCAGGAGAGTGTCAAAGGAGAAAAAGTCAGTGGATGATCAGAAGACAATGAGTGATCGAGATTGCAGAGATACGGCGTGAACGTAGGCTACCTAGCTCACTCTTCTGTGTGAGCAACGAGCGAGATGGCCAACTGGTGAGACACTGGACACACTTTCAGAAAGACAGTGGTTCAAATCTCCTTCTGACCATTCGCATTTAGGTTTTTTGTGGTACTCAAAAATAACAAAGAAGTTTAAAGCAAATGTCGGGATGGTTCCCTTGCAAAGGATACCATTCCCTTCTCCATCTTTTCCCATTTCGAGAATCTGCCCCGTCTGCAGTGACCTTCTTACCAGTAACACTCAAAGAATTATCATGGGGCAGGCATGAGCAGTCTTTAAGATGTGATTTAGTTATACCGCAATATTCGGCTCGTAGAGGGCATAGTACTATTACAGGGATGAAATTTGTGGAGGAGGATCGTTCGTAACGAAGGCTGGGTACTGGACCGCGTAGAATGACCGCGCTAAGAGACCAAATATTATTTTTTCGGATGAATGCCGTTTCAAGCTTCCTTACAACTGTGGCTACACATATGTTTGTCACTGTCCTGGTGACTACAGTTTCGAAGACAATAAATGGAAACCGCTGTCTCAGGGAAGTTTTGATGTATTTGATTTTGAAGTATTGTCCCACTTCCAGACACTCCACATATCATTTCAAAATTTAATTCTCGAATTCATAGGTCTAGCGCATGTTTGGAACCTAAAAATTGTACCTAATCTGTGGTATAAAGCAAATTTCTTATTACATGCACACTTTCCCATTTCAGTGAAATCTATCCTCCTGATATTGAATGTTCACGAGCGTTAGCAAGGATCTTTATTTGAAAGTACGTGGAACAATAAAGTGATTAGCACATCAGTCAGCAACGACTGGACTTGAAAGTTAGTTATAACGCGGTCCTCAACGAGATATGGTTCAAATGGCTCTAAGCACTATGGGACTTAACATCTGAGATCATCAGTCCCCTAGACTTAGAACTACTTAACCTTAACTAACCCAAGGACATCACACACATCCATGTCCGAGGCAGGATTCGAACCTGCGACCGTAGCAGCAGCGCGGTTCCGGTCTGAAGTGCCTAGAACCGATGGGCCACATCGGCCGGCCAACGAGATATGTCTAGTTTTTGTAGCTATATAGTATCGCAAATTAAGTTGGCTGTTGGCATCTGTTGTTGAATCGAGTTCGAATGCCACACTGAAAGGAGGGCAACAGTAATTCCTTTTGTATCTGGCAGAGGGCTGTGTAATTAGGTCAAAAAGTCGTGCGATTCATAGTTCCGAGATTTTCGCGGAAAAGTGCATCTCGTCTGTACAAGGGACATTTATTGACCAGTCGATGACGGGACACACGCTCGGACTGAGGAAAGAATAGGAAAGTATTGGCCGTGTCATTACCAAAGGAGCCATTAGCGCATTTGTAAGGAGGAATTTGGGGAAACCTGCCAAAACCGACATTTGAAAGGTGGGGGTTCCAACTGCTCTCCTCCTGAACCCGAATTACATGTGTTAACCACTCTACCCTCACTCGGTATTTGTCTAATCTGTTTAAATCACGACCGTCAGCTTTTCTGGTAGCGTTGCAAAACCATCTATCCGTGGAAAATGTGTTGAACCATCAGTTTCATTTTCATTCTTACAGGAAGAAAATAACTGCTCAGACGTCTCTCTACATTTATGTGGAGAACATATCACGCAGCGCCATCAAGCAACATTGTACATTCTCCCGCAGTCAAATGAGGAAATTACCATAACGGGAGAAAAGTAAAAATTGAGCCCAAACGGGGGCGCACCGAAGATTGTTACTCCCATGAACACCTTGCTATTGGAATAGGAAAGACGGGAAAGTTATAGCTGTTCTAGAAGTACATTTCACTACGAAACGAAACATGGCTTGCAAAGTACAAATACTTAGTTCTGGAATATCTAATTGTAGAGTTACATTAATGTGACCAACTGCTGAAAGCCTGAAAACCGCCTTTTGCAGCACGGAACGCTGCGAGACTGGTAGAAAGGGTGTCAATGAGGTTCTAGAAGGTACCAACAGGAATGTGGGGCCATGCCTACTCCACTGCCGTGGTAATCAGCGCTAGGTTCTTCGGTTGACGAACCATGGCGCGAACACCTCGATCGAGATGGCCCCACAGATTCTCGGCTGGATTTAGGCGCGAACATCTCGATCGAGATGGCCCCACAGATTCTCGGCTGGGTTTACTCGCGAACATCTCGATCGAGATGGCCCCACAGATTCTAGGCTGGGTTTAGGCGCGAACATCTCGATCGAAATGACCCCCACAGATTCTCAGCTGGATTTAGGTGCGAACATCTCGATCGAGATGGCCCCACAGATTCTCGGCTGGGTTTAAATCCGTGCAGTTTGGTACATAGGGGAATACGGTAGACTCATCATGATGCTCTTCAAACCACACACGTACACCGCGCACTGTTGCACTGTCGTGCTGGTGAAAGTCATCGTTCCGAGGAAAAACTAACAGTACATGGCGGTGGACATCATGCATACTTGTGTTGATCCATTTTGCCTTCCAGAATGACATTCCCCAGACCATAACGCATGCAGCGTGGTTGCTTTGAGACGTTTCATGCCTTACACGCCAACGGCCACCTGTTCGATGGAGCATAAAACGTGATTCATATTAAAGGGCCACTTTCTGCCATTCAACTGGCAGCAGATCCCAGTCTTCGTCGCCGATGAACTCCGGTCTTCGTCGGTCCTTGAGCCAGCCACCTGCTGCGGAGGTCCAAACGCAGCAACGTGGGTGGTGGGGAGGCACTGATGGTTATCTGGGCGATGATCTGGTCAACAGCTGCGATCGTATTTTCACTCCTACACATCTCCACTTCCGTCGTTCACCTCCCCCCCCCCCCCCCCCCCCGTTTTGCCATGCACGGTATACTTAAACCAGGTGGCATGCGGACAGTTTACAAACTTAGCCGTTTCGGAAACACTTCCAGGCGCGGCTCGAAAGACAATGATAATGCTCCTTTGTCGTAAGATAAATCGCTCCCTTTCCGCATTAGGACAACGACTGCACTGCTTTCCGCATCCACCGCAAACGCTTGTATTGTATTGAATGTTAACCGAGGACCTAGAAACGACGGAGAGGCTCCGTCTCCGCCGCAGCCGCAGTGGTCCACAACCCCACGACGACTACCGCAGTCCACTTCACCCCTCCGCCGCCCCACACCGAACCCAGGGTTATTGCGCGGTTTGGCCCCCGGTGGACCCCCCAGGGAACGTCTCACACCAGACGAGTGTAACCCCTACGTTTGCGTGGTAGAGGAGGGAGGAGGAGGAGATTACTGTTTAACGTCCCGACGACAACGAGGTCATTAGAGACGGAGCACAAGCTCGGATTAGGGAAGGATGGGGAAGGAAATCGGCCGTGCCCTTTCAAAGGAACCATCCCGGCATTTGCCTGAAGTGATCTAGGGAAATCACGGAAAACCTAAATCAGGATGGCCGGACGCGGGATTGAACCGTCGTCCTCCCGAATGCGAGTCCAGTGTGCTAACCACTGCGCCACCTCGCTCGGTACGTGGTAGAGTAATGGTGGTGTACGCGTACGTGGAGAACTTCTTTGCATTGCAATCGCCGACATAGTGTAACTGAGGCAGAATAAGGGGAACCAGCCCGCATTCGCCGAGGCAGATGGAAAACCGCCTAAAACCATCCACAGACTGGTCGGCTCATCGGACCTCGACACAAGTCCGGCGGATTCGTGCCGGGGACCAGGCGCCCCTTCCCGCCCGGAAAGCCGTGCGTTAGACCGTAAGGCCAACCGGGCAGGCTTGAAACGCTTTGTATAGCCTAGTGTGGTATCGCTGGCACCTGCCGCGTGTGAATTACTGCTGGGGCGGTGGTGGAGTGAGTGGCAGCCTCTTGTGGGGATGTGAACCACTGAGGACTACGGCGGGAACGAAGACTATCCGTCGTTTCTAGGTCCCCAGTTCCATACAATACAATGTTGGCATTAAACGTTTGAATGAAAAGAAAGCTCAAAGTCACGTGTTAACTTTTATATGTAGGCAGTCTCGTTCACAATATAGACAGGTTTCCTCTCTTGTAGAACGGTCTAAACTTCATATAATGGTGTGTGCTGTCTGTTCACTTCATATACTGTACTTAAATTATACCTTTACATAAAAACAGATTTTACAGGCTGCTTCTGTGACTGCATGGTTGAGCTGTAAACACTACCTAACCAGTCATCGAACTTTAATGCTTCAATTGAGATGCGTTTAGTAAGGATAGTTTCATCTTCAGGTGAAATTTTTGGTGTGTACCTCAGCAATATTGTTTCCATGGAAACAAATATGTCGACATTTCTGCAGTCCTGTGCATCTGTGTTGCATATTTTCCAAGAGAGTTTCGCTTCCGACCTTTTACAAAAAGTACCGCGTCTGTAACTGGAGAGTTTTATATTTTGTCCAGGTTGTTCTTCAAAGCTCCTCAGCTCATATTTCTGAAAAGCCTTGGGTTGCTGACAAACAAATCCGTATTAACCACCGTTTTAGATCATCAGCCGGCCAGAGTGGCCGAGCGGTTCTAGGCGCTACAGTCTGGAACTGCGCGACCGCTACGGTCGCAGGTTCGAATCCTGCCTCGGGCATGGATGTGTGTAATGTCCTTAGGTTAGTTAGGTTTAAGTAGTTCTAAGTTCTAGGGGACTTATGACCTCAGCAGTTGAGACCCCCAGTGCTCAGAGCCATTTGAACCATTTAGATCATCTGAGGATCGTGTTTATTTCTTCATAGCTTAAATTGTATCGTTATCGCTTTTTTATTATAGAGACTTAAAACGTTTGGCTAAATGCTCTTTGAAGGACGTCGTCGCCGACTACATATATCATAATCATAGAGACACAAGGAAACTTACTGTAAGTCGTGGTCGTCATTGCTACAAGTTAACTGACTTTCTCAGTGAAGTATAGATTGGAGCAAATGAAAAGACACAGTTGCGTCTGCGTAGGGAGACTTTAGGGCCGTGCGCTGCTTGTCACGGTATTCCCCGGCCGCCAATTAACGTTCCTCCGGCTAAACACGTTAGCGTCGGCTACGTCACGGCGTCAACCTCAGAGTCGTCGCTGGCGGCAGCTAATTAACCGACTCGGTTAAGCTGCCGGTGATGTCTTGAGCTTGCAGCGACATCCGCACATCTGCATGTTCGTCTCACACTCCGCAAACGACGTGACTGCTGTAGTGGATGCCTCTGGAGTGTAGAGGCTAGATCCTCCCTGACGTAGCGCTTGCCGTTACGATTGCAATCTACACGCAGTGACTGGTGTCGATTGAGGTATCAAATAGCGCCCAAAAGCGTCATATTTATAAGCTATGCCAGTCAACAGTGCAAGCTGTCAGACTGCTGTCATTGTGGTGGCGTCTAACTAGTTCGTGGACATTGCTCTATGACACCCTGAAGAGGGGTCTTTTGAAAACAAAACACTTCAGTGCTCAGCACGCTGTCATGGGCGTTCAAAAGCGTGTTGCAGTATGACGCTTCTGTATGAGGTTGTGGACAGTGGGAATCGACGCAATGGCATGCGTCCCACCAATACAACACGCAGTTGACGTCGATGGACCGTCGAAGCACATATATTTCAGAAGAATTTATCAGGACCGCTCTTTTGCACTATTAACTCACCTGTTACTGCCCTTTCAGTAGCGTCATTCACAGATAGACCTCCGACTTTTACACCGAGGTCGTCACATGCGCAACGCGTGTCGTGGTTGCCCAAATTTTAAAGTGTCTACGGAAAATTTTCAAGTAAAACTGATAGTCACAATGCTGGGAACTCGAAATTTCGAGAAGGCTCATATCTTCTATACATGTGGGGGTATCTTTCTGTTTAGATGATATAATGACCGCATAACAACGCAGAAAATGCTAGAACATATGTGGGTTTCTCTATATCATTATCGACATATATATTTGAAGTGCAAGATTATAGCTCATCCAATTTTGTCAAAAAATGGACATGTGCAGTTTCTTAACATTCCTGTTCAAGTACTCGGTAACACCGATGAGATACGTAGAAGTTCCGGGAAAAATCAATAACAATACACCGTCAGTATTATTGGATGTGTTTCTTTTTATAATTTTAAATTACCATCTTACTTTTAACTTACAGAGAATAAATTGTCTGCAAGCCGCACAGACATCAAACATTCGCAGTTGCAGCAAATAAGTATAAAAACTGCGTACGGTGGTACCACAGTAAAGGAGAAATCATTACACGAACAAGAGATGAAAACGATGTCCACCAATGAATGTGTGTCCTGTGCACTGAGATGTATAACAGAAAGGAAGTAAGTAAGTTAGTGTATTCCTCTCAGTCAACGAAGATCTGCAGAAGATCGCTACCATGTAAAGCGACCTCTATTAAATTGTATGTTTTGCCAAGCAGTAGCAGGTCACTTGTTGAACTCAAAAAGTATGTCTCCAATATACTCCAGAACGGAGAAGATACCACTCGATCAGCTATGCCATTAAAACAGAAAAAAAATCGATATGTCATTGTCAGAAGTGGAACTACAGAGTGAAACAAACTGCGGGTTCAAAAATGGCTCTAAGCACTATGGGACTTAACATCTATGGTCATCAGTCCCCTAGAACTTAGAACTACTTAAACCTAACTAACCTAAGGACAGCACACAACACCCAGCCATCACGAGGCAGAGAAAATCCCTGACCCCGCCGGGAATCGAACCCGGGAACCCGGACGTGGGAAGCGAGAATGCTACCGCACGACCACGAGATGCGGGCCAAACTGCGGGTCAGACCAAAATGTCGCCGTGCATTATAACAAAAAAACAGGTAGTATTATCATGTTACACCACTATACTATGAAATTACTTAAGTGCAAACGTACCAGCGATTTAGAATGACACAACAGTCATCCACGGATGCAGGTCACGGTTTGTTACTCCCCTCCCCCAATTTAACTCGTCGTCAACCCCACTTACAAAGTGGCACATACGGCATGCATTACAATAACAATAATAAAATGTTTTAATATAATAACAATGTTTACAGAAGTGATTAGAACATATCTTTACCACAACTTCCAAGGAATTGTAACTCAGAGAAATACAATATTTGAAAAGTATTCATCCAAAAATTTGAGAACTGACTTACACTTGTTCCTGCAACTGATTTAAGAAATGTAACAGCAAGGAACTCTTACATCTTCGACACCGACAAAAAATTCACGCGTCATAAAATTGTAGCGTGAGTTCAAAATTACCGTATTTCATTTATGACTACAATCGGTGACACGGATCTGTAGACTGTGGCTGTGTATGCGTGTAAATGAGGGGAGTGTTGTTTCAATCGGTCGTTCTGTTATCTTTTTGTTGTCTTTCCCTTTCTTTCTCGGCAACCTCAGCTGCCTGTGTTTTGCCAGTCCTACCTACCTCTGGATACACGAATCGTGCTGGGTTCGTTGTCGGCAACAGGTACAGTAACTATGTGAATGGGTGCCTTGGCTGCTAAGTTCCCTTCAGGCGGGCAGAACGCAAGGCTAACCATGTGGGTAAGAAACTGGAAAGTATATTGTGTTAAACAGAACTCGTAATTTCCTGGAAGTCCTTGCCATTTTCAAAGCTCTTAGCTTACACGTTATTTTATTCTCCTAAATTGAGTGTGGAGGGAGCTGTGAGCCAAAATTTCGCACTGTCTGACTGACATTAACTCGCGACTGAAGCAGAGTTTTGCTATGGTCCTATTTCTCAAACGTCTCTGGGTACTAAATGAATCAACACGGGTAGGTGAGTACGATACACACATTGAACATCAGATAAATACTCCACAGTGCATTGCCCGCGGCTGTGCGGCACTCAGGAGCGATGGTTATGGGCGTCGTTTGGCGAGTGGCCCCCGGAAACGACGACACGGTTCAGCGAAAGCGAGCGGGCTGGCAGCGGCCCAGCCGTGCGCCGTGCCCAGCCGAAAGCGAAAGTCAACTGCGCTTCATTAGCCAGGGGCGAACGGCCCTGTCTGGGGCTCCAGAAGAGGTCGACGCTTAAGGACAGCTCCGTGACGCGAGAAACATAGAGGCTTCCCGCTCCAGGACACTCAGTTCAAAAGGCTTTATCACGCTTTATGACCACATAAAACAGATAGTGGGTAAAGCAGATACCAGACTCACATTCATCGAAAGAATCTTAGGGAAATGTAACTCATCCACGAAAGAAGTGGTTTATAAGGCGCTTATTCACCCGATTCTTGAATATTGTTCATCTATCTGGGATCCCTGTCAGGTAGTACTGATAGAGGAGACAGAGAAGATCCAACTAAGAGCGAATCGTTTCGTCACGGGATTGTTTAGGTGGCGAGAGAGCGTTACAGAGATGCTAAGCACTCCACTGGCAGACGTTACAAGAGACATGTTGAGCATCACGGAGAGATTTATTATTGAAATTTCAGGACAGCACTTTTCAGGAGGAGTCGGACAACGTATTACTCCCCCCCCTCCCCCCCCCCCCCCCACATACATCTCGCGTATTGACCAGGAGGAGAAAATTTGAGAAATTAGAGCCAATACAGAGGCCTACCGACAACCATTCTTCCCACGCACTATTTGCGAGTGCAACAGGGCTGGAGGGATCAGATAGTGGTACCGAAAGTACCCACCGCCACACACCATTAGGTGGCTTACCGGTTATGATGTAGATGTGGACGTAGATTAGATCACTTTGGGCCACAATGCAATTCGAAAATGACATTCAGAGTGACAGTGCGCAGGGCGGCAATTGCTATAGTGTCAAACGATTTAGCACAATGAGGAATTATTCAGCTGATCTTCAAACAAGCGTCCTCTCTGGTGCTCAATATAAAGCTACATTTTTGGTGTGTTACAATAATTATCACAATGTTTTCTTTTACAACTTATACACAAGTATGTGATCATATATTTCATTACTTCCGTAAGATGACGGGGTAGAGAAACAGGAATGATATAATTAAATCACGGACCCATGTCTGGGATGGGACTGCACTTGGCTATCTCCGTTTTATGATGCAGTGACACTAACCTCACATCACAGCCGCCAGCTGTGCGCGAGGTGCAGGTAGATCTGAACTCCTTAGGGTAGCTGCCAACAAATGTCTAGGTTACATACACTGTTGCGCGACACTGGTAAAACTACCCAGAACGTATTGACTGCATTAAATGAATTTGGGAAGTTCCTTCCGCCTCCTCCAAGTAGCGTCTGTGGTGTAGCGCGAAAACCTATTAGCGACTGCAGCTAGTGTCCAGTGTCCACACTTCCTTACTCGGAAGCGTTTGCTGGACGACCTGGATTAATCCTCTACACCACGATACTTTTAAATCGATCTTAATATGCGGCGGCCGAGTCGTTTTGACCACTAACTGGGTTAGAATTGTCACTATCACTAAACCATTAATCACGTCCCTATAGCAGTCCAACAACTCCCAGATCCGGCGACTAGCTTGGAAAACTTACACCGTAAACACTCACTACACCTTCTGCAGCTTGTAATCTAGTCAAAAAAGAAAACAGGAGAACACTTCACAACGAAATGGGAAAAAGACACACAACAACAACGCACTCCAAATTCCCACGCGAACAAGTGGTACGTATCCAGTTAGAAGTCGTTCATTCAGCTCCAGGTAGCTAATGGCTCCACTCTTTGCTACGCAGCTTCTTCGTGCCGACTGCACTTGCGCGCACAAAACTGCAATACTTGAGCAGAGAACCACAAGAGTAATCAGAATTCCACGCCCGCTTGCGGAAACGGAATAACAAACTCTTTCAAATATGTCCTTACTAGTAGAACAAGTTTTATTGATCAGTGAGACTACCTAACGTTCGACTTGATATACAAAGCATTTTAAAACATGAACTCCGTCCCACACAGACCACAATAGGCCTCCTACCTTCGCAAAAGCTGTCGGCTGGCTCCCGATTTCGTGAACTTCAAAAATCCTTTATGAAATTGTTTTAACAACTACACGTATAAGCTAGTCAACTTCGGTGTTCAAGCATTTTCATTGGCCATTTCCTGCTCCCTCTAGTAGAATTCCTCAGCAAAGTACTGCTTTCTACCGGGGCTTCTCAAAAGTGTATTTCCAACAGGAGCTGGCAGACATTCGTCGTCATGGGAAAATCACTTTCCCTTCCGCCACCAATTAGAAGTATTATAGCCCATCACCCCAAGGCAGAAAAAGCCTCCTTCTGCACTATACCAAAAACCGGCTCTGGCGTTTTCTTAATGGCGAATAACTGTATCATTTTATAATCACGAGAAACACTCCCATATTGTAACATCTCATTCTCCATTCTTCACTGTTGGCACTGCATCTAATGGCAGGTAACGTTCTTCGGGAATTCGCTAAACCTAAACCCTCCCACTGGATTGCTCCACATTAGTCGTTTTCTGTCATCTACTATTCAGTGGCGTCGCTGTTTAAATCTCATAAGCCTCTCTTAGCACTGATTAAAGAAATGTTTGGCTGATGAGGGCTTCTCTACCGTCGTACCCCATTCTTTGTAACACCTTAGGCACAGCATTTGTTCTACCTCGACTGGTGGCAGCGCCTTGGAACTCACAAATCATTCCTTCCGCTAATTTCATATGATTCTTCACAACCGTTCCGGCAATACCAGACGGTCGCTGTCCGTCACCACATCAGATCTGCGTAGTCAGTCTAGGTTTAGCTGTGGCTGCTCGTTCGCGTTTCCACTTCGCAGTCATTTCGCTAACAGTCGACTTGGGCAGCATTAGAAATGTTGAAATTCCCCTGATGGAATTGTTACTCAGGTAACATCGAACGAACGGTTGGAGTCATCGAGCGCTCCTGAACGACCCATTCTGCTGTACCTGCTTCCCTACTGACAACACAACATTCCCCGTCTCCTTCTATACTGGCATGTACGCCTGTCGTAACACCTACAACGGCGTTCAGTAATAAATGCAACGAACTTTTGTCTCAACCAATTAAGGTTGAAAAAAACGCGGAATTTGTTGTTGGACATCGTGAATATTCCGGCTGCAGTCCCTGTAGTTTTATGAAGCTGCGACAGGTGGCGGCGATAAATGGAGCCTTCAAAATGGCGTCTGTAACGAGGTGTGTTCCAAGCAGAGGGCTGGAAATCAGGGTATCGTAGATATTCATAGACGCTTGCAGAATGTCTACGGAGACATGGCAGTGAACAAAAGCAAGGTGAGTCGTTGGGCGAAGCTCCTGACGTCATCGTAACAAGGTCGAGCAAATCTGTCCCATCTCCCGCATGCCGGCCGGCCACACACAGCTGTGACTCCTGCAAAGACACACCCTTTTGAGGTGACGGATGACAATCAAACACCTCACTTCACAGCTGGACGTCTCTGTTGGTAGTGTTCACAAAGCTTCAGTGGACTCTTCTCCGTCATCCATCCTACAGCCTAGGTCTCGCACCTTACGACTATGTTTGGCCCAATGAAAAATGTGCTTCGCGGGAAGAAGTACGGGGATGATGGGGACGTTATGGATGCAGCAACCAGTTGGCTCCGACGTCGACCAGTAGAGCTGCACCATGCGGTCATATAAGGCCTCGCAGTAAGGTTGCGTAAGGCCATCGCAGTGAACGGAGATTATGTCAAAAAGTAAGCTCGTGTAGCTAAAAGAGTGGAGAATAATATGATGTACTGGAATCCTCAATAAAACCCATCTGCTTTCAGAGAAAAGGTGTTTTGTTACTTGTTGAACGCCCCTCTCAGTTGTCAATTCCGTATTGCATCGGATACTTTTGAACAGACAGTGTACGTTACTAACGCTATCGAGCTGCTGTCTGTTCTGCAGGTACTCAGATTTTGTCGCGCTTCTGGTAATGTAACAAATTTTATCAGTTACACAAGTTTTACTCGTTATCTTAAGACGACGTTGCTGGCACGCCTTCTTCGAATAGCGGCGAGTAACGCTTGTTATCCGACCGGCGGGCATGCTCCCTTGTCCTGTAAAGATCTTCGTCTTCTGTTAACCCTCAGCCCACAACGTGGGTGGAAAGGACGTTGACAACAAGGTTACGTGGTGGAATCCCACCGGGGTAGTACGTACCACGGAGCAGGCGACCCCTCCAGTACAGTGAACGTGGCGGACTAGGACACGTTAGCTGGGGTAAGACCTGAGCTACATCGCGCAAGCGCACCAGGACGAATAAAGCGGGCATGTGATTTTACACCCACGTTAACACTGTCATTGACACCGGTTTGCAGTAGGGTTTTGGAGCATATACTGTATTCAAACATTATGAATCACCTCGAAAGGAACGATCTATTGATACGTAATCAGCATGGTTTCAGAAAACATCGTTCTTGTGCAACGCAGCTAACTCTTTATTCGCACGAAGTAATGGCCGCTATCGACAGGGGATCTCAAGTTGATTCCGTATTTCTAGATTTCCGGAAAGCTTTTGACACCGTTCCTCAGAAGCGAGTTCTAATCAACCTGCGGGCCTATGGGGTATCGTCTCAGTTGTGCGACTGGATTTGTGATTTCCTGTCAGGAAGGTCGCAGTTCGTAGTAATAGACGGCAAGTAAAACTGAAGTGATATCAGGTGTTCCGCAGGGAAGCGTCCTGGGACCTCTGCTGTTCCTGATCTATATAAATGACCTGGGTGACAATCTGAGCAGTTCTCTTAGGTTGTTCGCAGATGATGCTGTAATTTACCGTCTAGTAAGGTCATCCGAAGACCAGTATCAGTTGCAGAGCGATTTAGAAAAGATTGCCGTATGGTGTGGCAGGTGGCAGTTGACGCTAAATAACGAAAAGTGTGAGGTGATCCACATGAGTTCCAAAAGAAATCCGTTGGAATTCGATTACTCGATAAATAGTACAATTCTCAAGGCTGTCAATTCAACTAAGTATCTGGGTGTAAAAATTACGAACAACTTCAGTTGGAAAGACCACATAGATAATATTGTGGGGAAGGCGAGCCAAAGGTTGCGTTTCATTGGCAGGACACTTAGAAGATGCAACAAGTCCACTAAAGAGACAGCTTACACTACACTCGTTCGTCCTCTGTTAGAATATTGCTGCGCGGTGTGGGATCCTTACCAGGTGGGGTTGACGGAGGACATCGAAAGGGTGCAAAAAAGGGCAGCTCGTTTTGTATTATCACGTAATAGAGGAGAGAGTGTGGCAGATATAATACGCGAGTTGGGATGGAAGTCATTAAAGCAAAGACGTTTTTCGTCGCGGCGAGATCTATTTACGAAATTTCAGTCACCAACTTTCTCTTCCGAATGCGAAAATATTTTGTTGAGCCCAACCTACATAGGTAGCAATGATCATCAAAATAAAATAAGAGAAATCGGAGCTAGAACAGAAAGTTTTAGGTGTTCGTTTTTCCCGCGCGCTGTTCGGGAGTGGAATGGTAGGGAGATAGTATGACTGTGGTTCGATGAATCCTCTGCCAAGCACTTAAATGTGAATTGCAGAGGAATCATGTAGATGTAGATGTAACGGAGGAGACCGCTTCACTGATATCGTCAGCGCCAGCAGCTGGTTACCGTTCTGGCGGAAGCCGGTTGCACGCTCTGTGGGACAGGCCGTCGAACCTGGGGACGGTCCGCGCAGCCGGCGGTATGCGGGGTGGGAGCGGAGTGGGCCGGAGAGCCAGGTGCCGCCATTAATCCCGGCCGCGTGTGTAAATCCAGCGCCGGATACTGTTACGCAATTTGTGCGGCTCGCCGGCCGACGACGGCGCCGCTGCACGGCTCTCCGTCAAAACAAATCGGCCGCGACGCGCCGCAGAGATCGCCCGCCGCAGCAGTAGCCACCACTCACTGAACTACCGTGCGTGCGAAACGGTTACGGGCCGGCGGCGCCGAGAAATGCGCCTCACGAAGCGTGAGCCGCTTAGGGTTCTAATTGTCACCCCCGTGTCCTCTAGACACCGGCACGTTCAATATTTCAGGGTGGTCCCGACGTCAGCAGCAATTGGGTCCTGAAACAATTCGATGGCGAAAGTTAAAAATTTATGCCGGACCGGGACTCGAACCCAGGATTCCCCAGTTACGCGAGCAAATGAGGTAAATGCACAGGCAAGCTGCTTCGGAGTGTGCGATAAATTGAGACTCTGGGTCAGGCGTGAAGTGTTCTCGGATAGCCGAAGCGCTTAACGTTCCGTTCGCGTAAAGGAGGAAATCCGGGTTCGAATCCCGGTCCGGCACAAATTTTCAACTTCCGCCATTGAATAATTTTAATGCCCAATTGCGGCTGACGTGGATACCTCCCTCAAACGTTGTTACTTATGGGCCGCTGTAAAAGAAAATAAAAAAGAAACACGTTTAGTTTGTTCTCCTGCAGATGTCCGACAGAACAGGCACCACATGTATACAGCATAGCCGGAACATTCCCTTCGCCTCTTCCTCTGAGTTAATAAAGGCTACCTGCAATACCATGCGAAACGTTACTCTCTGCTTACTTCTGTCCACAGTCCTATATTATTTTGGATATATACTCCTGGAAATGGAAAAAAGAACACATTGACACCGGTGTGTCAGACCCACCATACTTGCTCCGGACACTGCGAGAGGGCTGTACAAGCAATGATCACACGCACGGCACAGCGGACACACCAGGAACCGCGGTGTTGGCCGTCGAATGGCGCTAGCTGCGCAACATTTGTGCACCGCCGCCGTCAGTGTCAGCCAGTTTGCCGTGGCATACGGAGCTCCATCGCAGTCTTTAACACTGGTAGCATGCCGCGACAGCGTGGACGTGACCCGTATGAGCAGTTGACGGAATTTGAGCGAGGGCGTATAGTGGGCATGCGGGAGGCCGAGTGGACGTACCGCCGAATTGCTCAACACGTGGGACGTGAGGTCTCCACAGTACATCGATGTTGTCGCCAGTGGTCGGCGGAAGGTGCACGTGCCCGTCGACCTGGGACCGGACCGCAGCGACGCACGGATGCACGCCAAGACCGTAGGATCCTACGCAGTGCCGTAGGGGACCGCACCGCCACTTCCCAGCAAATTAGGGACACTGTTGCTCCTGGGGTATCGGCGAGGACCATTCGCAACCGTCTCTATGAAGCTGGGCTACGGTCCCGCACACCGTTAGGCCGTCTTCCGCTCACGCCCCAACATCGTGCAGCCCGCCTCCAGTGGTGTCGCGACAGGCGTGAATGGAGGGACGAATGGAGACGTGTCGTCTTCAGCGATGAGAGTCGCTTCTGCCTTGGTGCCAATGATGGTCGTATGCGTGTTTGGCGCCGTGCAGGTGAGCGCCACAATCAGGACTGCATACGACCGAGGCACACAGGGCCAACACCCGGCTTCATGGTGTGGGGAGCGATCTCCTACACTGGCCGTACACCACTGGTGATCGTCGAGGGGACACTGAATAGTGCACGGTACATCCAAACCGTCATCGAACCCATCGTTCTACCATTCCTAGACCGGAAAGGGAACTTGCTGTTCCAACAGGACAATGCACGTCCGCATGTATCCCGTGCCACCCAACGTGCTCTACAAGGTGTAAGTCAACTACCCTGGCCAGCAAGATCTCCGGATCTGTCCCCCATTGAGCATGTTTGGGACTGGATGAAGCGTCGTCTCACGCGGTCTGCACGTCCAGCACGAACGCTGGTCCAACTGAGGCGCCAGGTGGAAATGGCATGGCAAGCCGTTCCACAGGACTACATCCAGCATCTCTACGATCGTCTCCATGGGAGAATAGCAGCCTGCATTGCTGCGAAAGGTGGATATACACTGTACTAGTGCCGACATTGTGCATGCTCTGTTGCCTGTGTCTATGTGCCTGTGGTTCTGTCAGTGTGATCATGTGATGTATCTGACCCCAGGAATGTGTCAGTAAAGTTTCCCCTTCCTGGGACAATGAATTCACGGTGTTCTTATTTCAATTTCCAGGAGTGTATTTGCGTCTGTATACTGAATTTACTGGCCGCGATAGCGAATTCAGCCTATTATACCATTTCGGAGGTATAGATGAGGTACGTCACGGCATCATTCCTTTTAAGGGAACACTGTCCTCGTACCAGTCTACGTTTATACAGGGTGACCCTTGCCAAATATCTCACGAAATAAGCGTCAGACGAAAAAAAATACAAAGAACGAAACTTGTCTAGCTTGAAGGGAGAAACCAGATGGCGCTATTGTTGGCCCGCTAGATGGCGCTGCTATATGTCAAACGGATATCAACTGCGGTTTTTTTTAAATAGGAACCCCCATTTTTTATTACATATTCGTGTAGTACGTAAAGAAATATGAATGTTTCAGTTGGACCACTTTTTTCGTTTTGTGATAGATGGCGCTGTAATAGTCACAAACATGTGGCTCACAATTTTAGACGAACAGTTGGTAACAGGTAGATTTTTTTAAAATTAAAATACAGAACGTAGGTACGTTTGAACATTTTACTTCGGTTGTTCCAATGTTATACATGTACCTTTGTGAACTTATCATTTTTGAGAACGCATGCTGTTACAGCGTGATTACCTGTAAATACCACATTAATGCAAAAAATGCTCAAAATGATGTCCGTCAACCTCAATGCATTTGGAAATACGTGTAACGACATTCGTCTCAACAGCGAGTAGTTCGCATTCCGTAATACTCGCACTTGCATTGACAATGCGCTGACGCACGTTGTCAGGCGTTGTCGGTGGATCACGATAGCAAATATCCTTCAACGTTCCCCACAGAAAGAAATCCGGGGACGCCAGATCCGGTGAACGTCCGAGCCATGGTATGGTGCTTCGACGACCAATCCACCTGTCGTGAAATATGCTATTCAATACCGCTTCAACCGCACGCGAGCTATGTGCCGGACATCCATCATTTTGGAAGTACTTCATCATTCTGTCATGCAGTGAAACGTAGTGATATCGGTAGAACATTACGTAGGAAATCAGCATACATTGCACCATTTAGATTCCCATCGATAAAATGGGGGGAAATTTTCCTTCCCTCCATAATGCCGCACCATACACTAACCCGCCAAGGTCGCTGATGTTCCACTTGTCGCAGCCATCGTGCATTGCCCAATAGTGCATATTACGCCGGTTTACGTTACCGCTGTTGGTGAATGACGCTTCGTCGCTAAATAGAACGTGTGCAAAAAACTCTGTCATCGTCCCATCATTTCTCTTGTGCCCAGTGGAAGAACTGTACACAACGATCAAAGTCGTCGCCAATTCCTGGTGCATAGAAATATGGTACTGGTGCAATCGATGTTGATGTAGCATTCTCAACACCGACGTTTTTGAGATTGCAGATTCTCGCGCAATTTGTCTGCTACTGGTGTCCGGATTAGCCGCGACAGCAGCTAAAACACCTATTTGAGCATCATCATTTGTTGCAGGTCGTGGTTGACGTTTCACATGTGGCTGAACACTTCCTGTTTCCTTAAATGATGTAACTTTCCGGCGAACGGTCCGGACACTTGGATGATGTCGTCCAGGATACCCAGCAGCATACATAAAAACATGCCCGTTGAGCATTTTGATCACAGTAGCCATGGATCAACACGATATACACCTCTTCCGCAATTGGTAAACGGTCCATTTTAATACGGGTAATGTGTCACGTCACAAAGCAAATAACGTCCGCACTGGCGGAATGTTACGTGAAACCACGTACTTATACGCGCCACGAATCGAGCCCGCAACGCAATCTGGAATCAGCGACTCAGATCACTAGATCACGGGCTGCCTATACATGAAGTGGTATCACTGAAGCGACTCTCAAGCGGAACAAAAGATGAGGACCTGGGCAGCTCCACTTCGAGCGGAAGGTGAAGTGCTGGCTATAAACCTCAGGAGACCGTGGCGGAGGTAAATACGGTGGCGGTACTTAATTCTGGACGAATGCCACCGGCTTTGAGGCTTCGCAGAACCGAGAGGGCGGCGCTCAAAGCGTCCGGCAGCCCATTGCAACCACCTGCGCAAACAGCGGCGTGTCGCGGGCCCAGCCCGCCGACTGTCCTGCGCTGTGCTGCGCTGTGCTGCCTCGCATGGACAGCACACAGCTGGCGAGACGTCTCTGCACTGAGAGAGAGGCAGAGAGATTTACGGCCGCCGTGTCGCCGGCCGCCATCGACGCGCCCGTTTACCATCATATGAACGCGACTCAGAGAACTTACTGCTGGCGGAGGCGTAGTGCACAAAAATGGTTCAAATGGCTCTGAGCACTATGGGACTTAACATCTGAGGCCATCAGTCCCCTAGAACTTAGAACTACTTAAACCTAACTAACCTAAGGACACCACACACATCCATGCCCGAGGCAGGATTCGAACCTGCGACCGTAGCGGTCGCGCGGTTCCACACTGAAGCGCCTAGAACCGCTCGGCCACACTAGGCGTAGTGTGCTGGGCGAACAAATGAACCAACTTCAAGAGGCATAGTGGCTAAAACACAGCGCTCGGTTTCGAAAAATTCAAAGCACCATCCGAAGATTCTGATCCAATTTCTCCGTAGTTTCCGGAAATCATTTTAGGTTGGACTGTTCTCCTTACAGATCGCAACATACTATCAATTGAATTAATTTCACTGAAGAGGAATCTTTTGTTTCTGGCCTTTACTGTGTATCTACAAAGAATCGACAAGTTACTTTTTTGGATGGGTCATTGTTAGTGCGAGCGGGTAGCCCCCTCCCCTCCGCCCTCGTATCGCGACGAATTTTCTGTACCTCTTTCTGTATGCGTGTAGAGTACAACAGATGCACAAGTATGGTACCATTTTGTAAGTGTTTGCGTAAAGCGGAATTCTGGCATCCGCCATGTAGAATGTGGGAAACCGCCGAGAAACCACATCCAGCCTGGGTGGCACATCTACAATTACCTACTGGTCTGATGACTAGGTAACAAAATCAGTTAACCACAGTTTACTTACAATTTGATTACAGTGATTTGCAGTGTAACAGTATCTCCCTTATATTTACAATACCCCCACTTAGCAAGCCCTGGAAATGGACCAGTACCCGCCCCCATTACGAGGGAGTGGGGGAGGACTGCACTATTTTTTCAAGGAGTGCCTATACTACAATAAATACAAATTCGATTCTCAATTACAACTTTTAAACTAATATTTACTAACTACTGGTGGTCTCTGATCTACGTACCGACCATCAGAGCACTATTCAGAACTTAGTGACATCCTGGTGCAAGACTATGATGCAAGCCATCACAATGAACCTTTCCTTTCGACTCCTCCCAAACCCTTGATTACGTTAACTGGCTTGATTACGTTAACCAAGCTTTCACATCCCTAACGTCCTTCGCTTTCCTTGTGACACTGGGCTTTGTACCGGTCCCGCGCGTGACCGGCAACGCCGTTGCCCGGCCTGATCACGGGAGACGGATTCAAAATCTGCTTAACTTTATGTTTTACAGTTGCTGCTGATATGTGCCTACCTGCACACAATTCCTTTTTCGCCTAATTTTCGCCACGCCCTATTGTTCTTTTTGGTTCTAAAGCTGGATGTGACACGAAATAATGTCTACTAAAGTACTGAAACCCTTGTATTCATACCCATCTGGGCGGGACACTGGACATCGTCGTTAATCCGCCGGGCGGTTTGGAGATAATGAAGATGAAATCAGTTAAGATGCAGTGACATAAAATGATAACAGTGCAGTAACGCTCGGAAATTCTGACCTCCAGTATAATGAAAATGTAATGACGGATGAAAATTTGTGACAGATCATGACTCGACCACAGATTCCTTTCTTTTCGCTATAAGGAGCCTTAACCTTTAAGTTATGTGAAAAGCCTACGTACCTGGCTCAAACTGTCGTCTTACTTCTGAACGAACACAGATGCTTCACCATTCTGGAACTGGACCATTAGAACATTTGTGGTAGGATCCTTTGGGACCGAACTGGAGGTCATCGGTCTCTAGGCTTACACACTACTATATTATATATAATAATAATAATAATAATAAACTCACGTGGGAAGTATTTTATTTTTTTAATATAATCTACACCGGTTGAAAATGTAAAAATTTTTACGTACATTACTTCAAGATCAAATAAAATTAGTAATTTTTTATATAAAAGCCTGTGGATTGCTGTGTTATAAAGGTCATGTCCAGAAGAGGATGGGCACCAGGTTGAGAAAGTTGAAACAAAGTTTGAGAGACAAGAAACTTTCTGACGGTAAAACCATAAGAGGCAGGCTGACAGACAAAATGATTGATGAACTACAGCAGTACTATGGGTTGGCCAGTAGAAAAAAATACTGAGGATTTGTTGAAAATGAAGCAGGCAGTATGGGCTACCTTCTTCCACAGACTGTCAACTGATGAAAAAACAGTACACCACCTTTGCCCTCCTGGATCTGGTTCATGGTGCAATTACCTCAATGCCCAGTACTCAAACATTCCATACAGCCATAAACATTCCATCCCAGCATCAGTCATGAGTATCATAAAACCTGTGTACAGAGACCTGGCAAATCCTGAATTACTGAAGAAGGGTCTGCATGGCCACACTCAAAATCCCAATAAGTCGTTCAATAATGTTATGCGGACTCGCTTAGCAAAAATGTTTTTGTTGGACTGAACATCTGAGGCCATCAGTCCCCTAGAACTTAGAACTACTTAAACCTAACTAACCTAAGGACATCATACACATTCGAACCTGCGACCGTAGCGGTCGCGCGGCTCCAGACTGAAGCGACTAGAACCGCTCGGCCACACCGGATGGCAACATTAGTAGGGTGGAAGAGCTACAGCATATGGGAATTAATCATGGAGCAAACTGCATCAGAGAACTTGAACGGATGGACAAGGTTCGCATTGATAAAGCGGAGTATGCAGCACAGTTGGCCACTAAGGAATCCAGAAAGAAGAAAAGAAGAAAAAACTTGGAAAAAGATCAAGAGGAAGATATACAGTATGGCGCAGGGCGCTTCTAAGTGACTAAAAATAAAAAATTAAGGACATATTAAGTGAGTTAGAGTCTTTTGAAACTTGAGAAGCCGTTCCTGAAAATTTACATTTTCTGTTGCATTTGTCCCTAAATCTCAGAAATCATTTCGAGTAGAGTATTCAAATTTTCAGGGAGTAACAACATACGTATCGGGAGTCTACTGAAATAAAAGACGAACATAATGTTATGTATAAATAAAATTATTTAGGATAACGTACAAAAATGTACACAAAATTTTAACTGTGTAATTAAAAAATTGTATTTCCAAAAGCAGTGGCTGAAATTAAATTATTGTATTTCAGTAGACTCAGAACATACAGTTTGATGTCCTGTAAAAGTTTGAAGTCAATGGCTACAGTAGTTCCTGAAATACAGGGAAGCCTAGTCACTAAGTTTAACACTGTCGGGATAGGGCGTTCCAACTCCCCTTACGCTAAGGAAAACACACAAATCCATGCCCGAGGGAGGACTCGAACCTCCGACGGGGGAAGCCGCGCGGACCGTGACAAGGCGCCCTAGACCGCGCCCCTACCCCGCACGGTTGGACCACTAGAGGAACGAACGTAATGGAGCACCGTGGCCCACCCTGCCACAAGAGATAAGTTACATACAGGGGCACTTCAAAAAGGAAGTTCATGCATTAATTCGGCGTCCAATTAACTTCTGTCGAAAGCTGCACCACTCTTCAGATACATCGCACTATTTTTCAACATAATCTGTATAAACTTTCTACGAATCTCTAAGTGCTTCGACGACAGAAATCCGCTACTGGTCATCGAGCATCCGATAACAGCTGTGTGAACTTCCTTGTCGTCGGAAAATGTGCTACTGATGCGAATCAGTCGGTCGAAAGCCTGGCCGCTGTCACCTGTGGTCGATGCGATGGCCTTCCTTCCCCATCAGCATCAGCCACTTCTGAAGGCCTTAGTCAAATGGTTGGCTCTATTTCAATACGGCTGGACTCGACAGTGAATTTGCTCTATTTACCACCATAATTGTAGGCTCACTGTGTGTGCAGCTTAAACGTTTTGCCTACAAGAATCGTACTGTCCTGCGTACTTCAATTTTTGGGTAAGTTTCCAGTAGCCGTGACGTTCACTCATTCCCCTGGTATCATGGGTTACTATGTTTATGTACACGTGCCACTAAGGCAGGAGTGTAGTATAAGTGGTTGATGAGTACGGACCGCCATTTCCTTTCGTGTCTACAAACAGACGTACATCACATACAGTAGACACGGTGACTGTGTAAAACCACGAGGATATGCGTAAGCACTTGAAAATGGCACATCGCGGAAATTAGCTGTTGTTGTGAAATGAGTGACTGTGATCTTAATACAGGCAAGGTGGAAAATGAAATTGTCCTTAGATAAATTAGTGAGTGTTGTACCCGATTAGAAGGAATTTACTCTCTCTCTATCCTTGTCCTATTCGAGCTTCAATTTCAGCAACATATTCACCAACGGTATGTTAATCTGTTATATTTCTTTAACCCTTTCTTAAATCAGTGTAATTAACACATAATATCCCAATTACGCAATGGTAATATACACAGTGCAGCGCGAATAATGAAAATCTGTACCATTCAGTCCGATAAACTCCTTGAACACTTCGTAGCCAATAATTTCATTTGACTTTAGTTAACTGCAGTGTTATGAGAGCTGAATTTTGTTTCGGAAAGAAGAGTTACAGGTTCTATGGGATGTATGGCTTGCTGCCGTAAAGAACAGTAAAAAGGATACAACGTATATTACAGAATAAAACAGAGAATGTAAGCCTGAGACAGAATTCTGCGTAGTTCCTCGCGAATTTCGTAACTACTTTGTGTGTGCCACGCACTAGTACTGGGCAAATGCAAATGTAACGGGAGAAGCAGCAATGCGTATTCAATCTGTCCAGTAATTGGCCGTGAAATTGCCTATGTCGCGCCATGAAACGCCTCAAATATCTTTAAGAGCCATTCCTGTGACGACATAAACGACGTTTTAGATCCGCCTCATATCTATGGAGTGAACCGCGAAACGAAGGCAAGGAATGCGGTTTTTTCTCAATTCTTCAGTCTTGAGATTTCAGGACGGACCAGAATAAGTATATTTTAGAATACGTGTATAATATCTCCGTTACAATTTCAGTCATTACGACTCAGTCGGATAGTGTAAAATTTTCTTGTGCGGTATCGATTGCTGACGAGGGGGGATTTTTCCTCCTGAGCATCATTGGACGCAAATCGTAACAAACAGCCGTGAGCCGTGCTATGTGGAAATATGAGATAATTGTGAGCGACTTCAGAAACAGCAAAAGACGAAAAATATTTATGAGTGTGAGAAAGAAAGAAAAGGCATGGATTGCTACCAACCGTCGCTGAATTCGCTAGAGATTATCTCGACAGCATGAAATAAAAACAGTGGACATATTATTAGTATTTGCGGCTCGGACTCAAACGCGGCTTCCGAGTGATAAAAGTTGGAACAGGTGCAGCTGTGAGCTCTCCAAGTTCCCACCGAGAGTCGTTTAACATCACCATTGTGTTATATTCGACGAACACCAGGAAGGGAAACTGCTGCCAGAACTAGTTACCCGTGTCGAAGAAGTGAAAAGAACTGAAGTGCACATGCACGTTATCCACAGGGAAGTACATTTCGTATTAAGTTTATAAGTACTGTCGGCATCACGCATACCTAAGGTTGCCCGAACTGCTTTCTTACGCCATCAGCGGCGGCGATTTTATGGAATTTCTTTGGATATTACTCGTAAATTAGCATGTTCTACATTGTAGAATCCGGCAAGCTAAGCAGAGAGGACTCTCATACCTGTGTGATCTGCCACGTAGCTCCCAGTCAAAGTCGGACGTTTCAGTCCCGAGACTGTGCTTAAAACAGGGCACAGGGCTGCTGTGACAAGGAGTACTCTACACCATTTATCAGTCTCCGTTCAATTATATTGTGTGCGTTATCCAGTCAGTTGTAAATTTATTAGTAAGTAAAAATACTCATTACATATCTCATTACACTTCTTTATCAATAGTACACTTCAATTTTCTGTATGTTAAATGACAACACATCACTAACAGTGCCCAGCAAAAGAAAAAGCAAATAAGATTTGTTGTTCTTCCTGAATGTGCCATTTCGTATTGGACCAAGAACATTGTGTCGCTGCAAACAGTTTTTAGGAAGTTACTGGAGCTCTACAGTCCAATGTGAAAAGTCTCAAATCTTTTCTACTTCCATGAAGAAATGACTGGGAAGGTGTGCAAAATATTACGTCCATATCGGTGACACCAATTAATGGTAGAGTTTAGAAACACACATTGAGCTACCATATCGTGACCTCTTTGAAGACCAAAACCTGCTCTGTATGAATCTAGATGGATATTGCAAACCGCCATGTTGTGAAACTATTCCTTTCATGAGATACTGGCGAGAAGGTAAGAGCAGGGACTAGGATGATGCTGTGTTCCTTGACTTCCGATAGGGGCTCGTTGCAGTTCCACACTCGACATTACGCCAGCTGGCCGTTGTGACCGATCGGTTCTAGGCGCTACAGTCTGGAACCGCGCAGACCGGTCCGGTCGCAGGTTCGACTCCTGCCTCGGGCATGAATGTGTGTGCTGTCCTTAGGTTAGTTACGTTTAAGTAGTTCTAAGTTCTAGGGGATTGATGACCTCAGATGTTGAGTCCTATAGTGCTCAGAGCCATTTGAACCATTCGACATTACGCCAACAAAATAGCAGGCTGGAGTGTGTCGGATCAGCCTTGTTACAAGGTTTAGAACTTGCGAGCAGATAAAACTCAGCCGACCTTTTACAGCGGGGAAAAAATCGTAGATTCGAAAGTAACTACGGAAGTGATTTAAAGTAGTGCTGCAGATCACGTTACATATAAATGATCCGGCACGTAAGATCGCGAGGTCCAAGAAGCTGGTAACGGGCGATGCTCCAACATGCAGCCAACACTTAACAAATCTCTGCAAGACCCGCAGAGGACTGGTGCTCGGAGTAGCTACCGGTAGTTGACAATCGTTTTGCCCACAAATTGGCGGAAAGACTGAATATTACCCAGCTGCTCACTAACAACTGAAAACCGTCAGAAACGTTAACTATCTATGATTGCTTCTTGAGCGACATGAAGTCAAATGACCATACAAAACTAAATTTGGAAAAAGAAATTTCAAGCTGAGACTCACTTGGAGAATTCTAAGGAAATTGAATTCACCCACTTACAAACCGCCTCATTTTGAGTATCCCTCGTCAGTCTGGTTCCCTTGCCAGATAAGATGATTAGAGGACATGAAGAACAGCGCAATTCGTCACAGGTTCGTTTAGCAATCGCGAGACCAGCGTGGAGATGCAGTCCAACTCCAGTGGCAAACTCCAATAGAGCGACGTTGTGCTTCACGAATAGGTGTACTGTTAAAATTCCGAGCAGTTACGTTCCAATGCATTGCCAAGAGGCAAATACACTAAAATCAGAAAAAAAAATTGATAGCGTATACCCGTTTTCCAGGTGCAGCAATCTGGAATGGAACGCGAAGAGAGTATAGAATGGTACACGAAGTATACCTCACCACACACCGTAGGATGCCTTGTGCAGTATAGGTACAGATGTAGATGTAGTTGCTATAGGTGTCAGATGGTAGAAGTTCAGCGTTCGTAGCGGCAGGGTTAGGGTTGCCCGGCGTCACGGTCAAGCGCGCACAAGCAGTGCGGGTCCGCCACAGGGCCGCCCGAGGTTCCACCTCCGCCCGCTGCCCGCTGCCCATGGCTTGGTCTTGTGTGGTCTGCTGCGGTGCGCGTAAAAATACCGCTGTCGCTGCACCTGCCAGCCCAGTTGGGCTATAAATACTGGCAGGAACTGTACCACAGCAGGCGCCGGTTCTCGACAATGGCTTGCTATCGCCTGGGAATATCTGCTCAAGTACCACGCGGAGGAGCTGCCTGTGGCCGGTTCAAGGCTGCTGAAGGCGAACTGCCTCTCCGGTACTCGTTGGGAGAGATCCTCATTCGCTTCCAGCGAATACTGCCAACTTACAGTGTCTCCAACTGCGTTTCCACGATAGACTCCCGTTAGAAGATTCTCCGAAAGTACATTTCCTCTATCATCAGTCTCGCCATTGCCAAACACACTCGGTCTTGCTGAAACATAAAAAATTACTCTCCAACTTATTAATTTGTTACTGACATTAACGCTGCCTGCTTAAAATCTTGTACTTGTACTTTTAATTTTAGTCTCAAATTAAACCCGTGTTCCTCATCCACATGAGCGAATACGGTCATTTTGCTTAGTACTAAATATTTACAAGAACGTTCTCGGCGGTTTTGTTTCGTCTAAGTATGGACAAGAAAGATTTATCAACAGTTTATTGTTGGTTCCGGTCTCCAACCTTGAACATTTGCCCTTCACGGTTAGATCTGACCTTTAATACCGAAAGCGAATACTACTCTACAGAGAAGTATGTGCTAAACTGAGCCTTCATGACAGTTCGAAGGCGCTGCAGTCATGGACTGTGCGGCTGGTCCCGGCAGCGGTTCGAGTCCTCCCTCGGGCGTGGGTGTGGGTGTTTGTCCTTAGGATAATTTAAGTTAAGTAGTGTGTAAGCTTAGGGACTGATGACCTTAGCAATTAAGTCCCATAAGATTTGACACACATTTGACAGTTCGAAAAGAATTATTCCACCTCGGAAAAAACGGAGCTTTACCAATTTCAATCCGAAAAATGGTTCAAATGGCTCTAAGCACTATGGGACTTAACAGCTGAAGTCATCAGTCCCCCAGAAGTTATAACTACTTAAACCTAACTAACCTAAGGGCATCACACACATCCATGCCCGAGGCAGGATTCGAAACTGCGATTCTAGCAGTCAAGCGGTTTCGGACTGAAGCGCCTAGAACCGCTAGGCCACCGCGGCCGGCTTTTAATCCGAGACGAGCCAACAATCATACTTTTACAGTCATCCCCGAGGGTATCCTCGGCTGAATAGAAGAGAACGATGAGTACGGTTATAAAATGATGTGCACTTTATTTACTGCTAGTAGGCACGTAGCCATAACGACATCTGAAGGGCGGCATATTTCGAAAGTGAATCGGGCAAAGGCAACTGAGCGCCGAGTGTCGCTCTGCCATGATTACGCAGCTACCCATAGGCACTCCCTGGAAGACTCTAGAATTCACGCAGCTGGTGACGCAGATAGCGTCCACGGTGATCGTTTCGAATTTCGAGAAGTAACTTCTTCATTAGAAGATACAGTGTAAGTTCATTACCATACACCTACGTCCGTAACGTCTGTTTCATCCACTAACTTACAACGTGATGCGGTTGAACGCCAGAAGACTTTTTTACTAACTAAGACTTACGTATCTCTCTACGAAGTGTTTTACGATGGACTCCTTACAGGAAAGTGTATACTCGATCAGGAAAGGCCTAGAGAGGCACTTCACACGGCTTACCGCCTGTGGCGCTGCAAGCGGCGCTGGACAGCGAGATCAAACGATAGCTGTGGACGCAGTGATCGAAAGCTTTCGATTTAACTGGAATTTGACACTGAAAGTTAACGGTGAACTTTTTATCCGGTGACATATACACCAGAAGTGTGGAAGACGCTGGATGGTGTGTTAATTTCGTTACTGTTTGCTGATATATAATGATTCCACCAAAAACCAAAATTCTTCGTGATGGCGACAGTCTTTCCGTTACAGAACTGATACTGACTCAGCGTGATTGGAAGACGTAAATTTTTGGAATTTTGTTTCTTGTTCGCAAACTATCTGGATGTTGTCAGGTGAAGAAGACACAGCGAACCATATTACACAAAGGGGAAAAATCACAATAGCAAAAAATAATTAATGTTAACACCCCCTGGAATGCTGTTAATGAATGGAAGCACATCAGGTCGAATCACTAATCGGACGTACTACAATTTTTCAGTCAAGGTGCGTGGGATAACCACGAGTGTGCGCCTAGTCAAAATGTTCAAATGTGTGTGAAATCCTATGGGACTTAACTGCTAAGGTCATCAGTCCCTAAGCTTACACACTACTTAACCTAAATTATCCTAAGGACAAACACACACACACCCATGCCCGAGGGAGGACTCGAACCTTCGCCGGGATCAGCTACACAGTCAATGACTGCAGTGCCTCAGACTGCTCAGCTAATCCCGCGCGGCTGTGCGCCTGTTATCGTACGAAGTAGCACCCCAGATCATAACTCCAAGGTGTAAATCCCGCGTGTCTAGTACGCAGACAGTTTGGTTCCAGGACCTCAACTAGCCTGCTACTAACCAACGCACGGCCGTCACTGACTCCGAGGTGAGACCAGCTTTCATCAGGAAACACAACAGACCACACTGCCCTCCAATAGGCTCTCTCTTGACTCCACTGAAATCGCAAATAGCTCTGGGTTCATGTCAGTGAAATGGACTTTACAGGGTGTCTGGCTCGGAGTTGTCCTAGAAGTAATTGACTTGTAACAGTTCGTTGTGTCACTGTGGTGGCAACTGCTCCACAAATTGCCGCTGCAGATTCAGATGCGCCACAGCAATACGCCGAACTCGATGGTCCTCCCTCTCGGTAGTGCCACGTGACCGCCCGGAGCCCGGTCTTCCTGCGACCGCACACTCTGGTGACCACCGCTGGCAGCATGATGTACAGTGGCTACGTTCCTGTCAAGACTTCCTGCAATATCGCAGAAGCAGCATCCAGCTTCTCATAGGCCTATTACACGACCTCGTTTCAAACTCAGTGAGGTTTTGATAATGGTGTCTTTCTCACCCTAAAGGCATTCTTAACTAACATCAACTGACTACGTCCAATATCGAACGTAACTAGCGCTCACAATCATTGCAGCGCGCATTTAAAGCAAACATGATTTGCATCCTCACCGAGCGAGGTGGCGCAGTGGTTAGCACACTGGACTCGCATTCGGGAGGACGACGGTTCAATCCCGTCTCCGGCCATCCTGATTTAGGTTTTCCGTGATTTCCCTACATCACTTCAGGCAAATGCCGGGATGGTTCCTTTGAAAGGGCACGGCCGATTTCCTTCCCCATCCTTCCCTCACCCGAGCTTGCGCTCCGTCTCTGATGACCTCGCTGTCGACGGGACGTTAAACACTAATCTCCTCCTCTCCTCCATTTGCATCCTCATAGCGGCGCTACTAGCGCCACTCTTAAGCTTCTGGCGCCAAATTTGAGTAGCAGTGTACATGGCTACAACACTAGGAGAAAAGATGATCTTCACTACTCAAGGTTAAATCTAACTTTGGCTCAGAAGGGGGTAAATTATGCTGCCACGAAAGTCTTTGGTCACTTAACTAATAGCATCAAAAGTCTGACAGATATCCATATAGCATTTAAAAGGAAATTAAAAGAATTTCTTAAAGGCAACTCCTTCTACTCATTAGATGAACTTTTCGATGTAATAAGTTGCTAATTTCCCCAACCCGTACAAAAAAAAAAAATTTTCATGTAATATTTTGGGTAATGTAGTATCTTGTATAGACACCTTTTATTAACCTGACACGTTCCACACCGCTACGAAGTATCGTATTCATGATCTATGGAACAAGTACTAATCTAATCTAATCTTTCAAATGTACAAACACGCCTACCAACTTTCGTTTATGTCGGACAGCTACTTCTTTCTGTTGCGATTTTTTCCGTTACTATATTTATTATAAATCTTAATAGCCTTTACTGCATTCCAATCCAGTATTAACTAGATCTCCTGTTTCCGTTGACCGACCATCATCTCTAGATCACAATTAGTACACTACTGGCCGTTAAAATTGCTACATCACGAAGATGGCGTGCTACAGACGCGAAATTTAACAGACAAGAAGAAGATGCTGTAATATGCAAATGATTAGCTTTTCAGAGAATTCACACAAGGCTGGCGCCGGCGGCGACACCTACAACGTGCTGACACGAGGAAAGTTTCAGACCGATTTCTCATACACGAACAGCAGTTGACCGGCGTTGCCTGGTGAAACGTTGTTGTGATGCCTCGTGCAAGGACGAGAAATGGGTACCATCACGTTTACGACTTTGGTAAAGGTCGGATTGTAGCCAATCGCGATTGCGGTTCATTGTATCGCGACATTGCTGCTCGCGTTGGTCGAGGATCCAATGACTGTTAGCAGAATATGGAATCGGTGGGTTCAGGAGGATAATACGGAACGCCGTGCCGTATCGCAACGACCTCTAATCACTAGCGGTCGAGATGACAGGCATCTTATCCGCATGGCTGTAACGGATCGTGCAGCCACGTCTCGATCCCTCAGTCAACACATGGGGACGTTTGCAAGACAACAACCATCTGCACGAACAGTTCGACGACGTTTGCAGCAGCATGGACTATCAGCTCGGAGACCACGGCTGCGGTTACCATTGACGCTGCATCACAGAGAGGAGCGCCTGCGATGGTGTACTCAACGGCAAACCTGGGTGCACGAATGGCAAAACGTCATTTTTTCGGATGAATCCAGGTTCTGTTTACTGCATCATGATGGTCGCATCCGTGTTTGACGACATCGTGGTGAACGCACATTGGAAACGTGTATTCGTCATCTCCATACTGGCGTATCACCCGATGTGATGGTATGGCGTGCCATTGGTAACACGTCTCGGCCACCTCTTCTTCGCATTGACGGTACTTTGAACAGTGGACGTTACATTTCAGATGTGTTACGAACCGTGGCTCTACCCTTAATTCGATCCCTGCAAAACCCTACATTTCAGCAGGATAACGCACGACCGCATGTTGCAGGTCCTGTACGGGCCTTTCTGGATACAGAAAATGTTCGACTGCTGCCCTGGCCAGCACATTCTCCAGATCTCTCACCAACTGAAAACGTCTGGTCAATGGTGGGTGAGCAACTGGCTCGTCACGATACGCCAGTCACTACTTTTGATGAACTGTGGTATCGTGTTGAAGCTGCATGGGCAGTTCTACCTGTACACGCCATCCAAGCTCTGTTTGACTCAATGCCCAGGCGTATCAAGGCCGTTATTACGGCCAGGGGTGGTTGTTCTGGGTACTGATTTCTCAGGATCTATGCACAAAAATTGCGTGAAAATGTAATCACATGTCAGTTCTAGTATAATATATTTGTGCAATCAGTTCCCGTTTATCATCTGCATTTCTTCTTGGGGTAGCAATTTTAATGGCCAGTAGTGTAGCTGAGACACCAGGCAGTGAAAAACCGGCATCACACCGCTAGCATAAGCATCCTGTCTAAACACCCCAACATTCACCAGAACTTTTTTGTCGGTGTTTAGAACCATCAAGGCTGTTAAAATTTCTAAAGGCGTTGGCACTATGGTCGTCGAAGCAAGTAGAGCCCATAAGACACTGCGAGTCATACTGCAAAAAGTTTACAATGGCGATGACGAGGATGCGTGCCTTGTGCCTTGCAGTCAGACTCTACATTTTTAATGACACGTTAATCAGTGTGTTGTACTAGACCGGTTTACACACTATTAGTGCAGGGAATGGTGTTGTCATCCGTGGTGGCTTTTTACTGTAACACCAAAGAATGCAGATACAGAGAGGAGACGCAGTGATCGAGACCTGGAGACGTACTTTCGCGGTTGATGCTGACCCCCTGCCCCTTCCCCCCTTCCACCCAGTCACCTGAGGCGAATACTGCGATGGTTCCCTCAGTGAGACCATGTTCATCGGAGCAGATGCTTCACCTCCAGTAACTGTCGACGGGACGTTAACCTTTGAACTTCTTCCCCACGCAGATGAGACAGTTCGCTGAACTACTTAGGTTTACCGTAGCGTCCAAACACAGAAGCAACACGTGAATGCTCCGAACGAAATAAGGCCTTTGAGTGGGCCGCCATGTTTACGACCGCCACAAGCGGGCGTGACGTCAGCAAACAGCGGGTTCCAGCAGTGAGGACGCCGGCGCCGGCGGCCGGCCAGAGTGCAGACAGAGGCGGCCGTAATGAAGGGCCGCCCGCCGCTCGTCGGCCGCGAAACTTTCCACGGCCCAGCAACAACAGCGGCGGCGGCGGCGGCCGGCTCGCGCTGTACACATCGTTAGCAGCCCTCTGGCCTGATGGGCCGCAGCTGGGCATCTGCGGCGTGTTTACTCCCACAGGCACCTGCTCGCGCTGGGACAGCGGGCGGAGCCGTGGTGCAGTTTCGCAACGGTGCGGGCGTTAATCAGAGGAATGAGACGCAGGGTCACACCCAATAGTACTACACGAGACGAGCTCGTTAACAGGTCGGGGATGATACGTTCTTCTAAATAATGCGAATAATGCGATCAGTATCGTCTAAAAAAAAAAAAAAAAAAAAAAAAAAAAAAAAAACTCTTCATTTCATCAAAAGCATCCTGGATTCCGGAAACAGCGATCGTGTGAGACCCAACTCGCTTTATTTGTTCACGAGACCCAGAAAGTATTACATACAGGCTCCCACGTAGATGCTATTTTCCTTGACTTCCGGAAGGCGTTCGATACAGTTCCGCACTGTCGCCTGATAAACAAAGTATGAGCCTACGGAACATCAGACCAGCTGTGTGGCTGGATTGAAGAGTTTTTAGCAAACAGAACACAGCATGTTGTTCTCAATGGAGAGACGTCTACAGACGTTAAAGTAACCTCTGGCGTGCCACAGGGGAGTGTTATGGGACCATTGCTTTTCACAATATATATAAATGACCTAGTAGATAGTGTCGGAAGTTCCATGCGGCTTTTCGCGGATGATGCTGTAGTATACAGAGAAGTAGCAGCATTAGAAAATTGCAGCGAAATGCAGGAAGATCTGCAGAAGAGAGGCAACTGGTGCAGGGAGTAGCAACTGACCCTTAACATAAACAAATGTAATGTATTGCGAATACATAGAAAGAAGGATCCTTTATTGTATGATTATATGATAGAGGAACAAACACTGATACCAGTTACTTCCTTAAAATATCTGGGAGTATCCGTACGGAACGATTTGAAGTGGAATGATCATATAAAACTAATTGTTGGTAAGGAGGGTGCCAGGTTGAGATTCATTGGGAGTGTCCTTAGAAAATGTAGTCCATCAACAAAGGAGGTGGCTTACAAAACGCTCGTTCGACCTATACTTGAGTATTGCTCATCAGTGTGGGATCCGCACCAGGTCGGGTTGACAGAGAAGATAGAGATGATCTAAAGAAGAGCGGCGCGTTTCGTCACAGGGTTATTTGGTAACCGTGATAGCGTTACGGAGATGTTTAGCAAACTCAAGTGGCAGACTCTGCAAGAGAGGCGCTCTGCATCGCGGTGTAGCTTGCTGTCCAGGTTTCGAGAGGGTGCGTTCCTGGATGAGGTATGAAATATATTGCTTACCCCTACTTATACCTCCCGAGGAGATCACGAATGTAAAATTAGAGAGATTCGAGCGCGCACGGAGGCTTTCCGGCAGTCGTTCTTCCCGCGAACCATACGCGACTGGAACAGGAGAGGGAGGTAATGACAGTGGCACGTAAAGTGCCCTCCGCCACACACCTTTGGGTGGCTTGCGGAGTATAAATGTAGATGTAGGTGTAGATGTAGAGATGCGACGCAAAACAGATTGACACTGATCGTTTGTGGAAGTCTCGTAAAGTCCTACAGAAAGTTCTCGGATCAAAGTGACCTCTCAACTAGTACGTGTTCACTGTGTTGGCTATCCTGCGAAATATAACGTGTAACTTATTACATGCTTACTTATTAATTTTGCCACCAGTTACTATTAATTATGGTTGACTTGCGACGCATTTCGAGTGGTTTCCGTTATCGTCAGTTGTTGTTGCTTCCCAGAGTGAAGGTTGGTCTGATGCAGTTGTCCGCCGTCGCCCATCCTGCAGAGTTCTCTTCACTTCTGCGTGACTACTACAACCGTCCATATGAACCTGCTTACAGTAGTCAAGACTTGATCTACCTCAACAAAACTGCCCCGTATTACCAAGTTAACTAGTTCTTATTGCAGCAAGAAGTGTCCCATCAATCGATCCCTTTATTTAGAAATCTCATAAATTTATTTCCTCACCTATTCGATTTAGTACCTCTACACCAGGCATCTCATTTGCCCACCTGATGTGTAGCATTCTTCTGTGGCACCGCGTTTCAAAAGGGCCTCTTCGTGTCTTAACTGTTCATCGTCAACGTTTCACTCCCGCGCTAGGCTTCACTCTAAGTTCTTCATTTTACGCAGGGTGTCCCAGAAAAGTTGCGACAAACTTCGAAGGGTTGTAGAGGTCGAGGATAGGAACCCGTGTCCGGAAACGTCACTCAACGACGCTACACAGCGTCAAATTTACCGGCTTCGGCAGCTGCACTAGGCAACCGCTTCGGCTACAAACGTGACTTCGTACGCTGTTGGACGGTAGTCGAAACGTGTCGCAATGTTGTTGGCTATTCAGTGATCGCGACTGATAGCCACAAACGCCAATGGAGACGACGGAGCTAGCTGATGCATACGGAGGCCTTCACTCCTTTGAAGACAATGATTGCCGCCCGGGGTAGTCGAGTAGAAGCGTATTGTCACGGTCCGCGCGGCTTCCCCCTCGGGCATGGGTGTGTGTGTCGTCCTTACGGTAAGTTAGTTTAAGTTAGATTAAGTAGTGTGTACGCTTAGGGACCGATGACCTAAGCAGTTTGTTCCCATAAGACCTTACCACAAATTTCCAAGACAATGATCCGTTGCCTCAGTGGGTGATGTTTTGGGACATGGTTGGTTGATTTGGTGGAGTGGAGCAAACATTGACGTCACCGGTCCATTTTGGGACTTGGATTTCCATCTGCAGTTTATTTTTCTCCTGGAACCCTCTGACATCTGCAACGTTTTTCGGCGTCATCCACCAAGGCAACAAAGCATCTCATTCATAGGACACAAGACTTCTCTACGCAGCAGGTACCTCCATCTTCGCCACTGGCGCTCCTGACAATCAGTCGCGATTACAGAATAATAAACAACATTGCGAGACATTCCGCGGTCGGTCCATCAGCGTACGAAGTCACGTTTGTTGCCGAATGCGAGTGGGTTAGCGTAACTGTAGTGCCTGTAATTTCGACGCTCTGTAGCGTCTTTGAATGACGTTTCCGGACACGGGTTCCTCTCCTCAATTTGTTCCTCAAGGCACCCACTACAATGTCTAGAAGCTTGTCGTAAAATTTCTGGGACATTCTGCGTATTCCATGTTGACATATTTATCTTTTTCAGAAAAGCTTTTCATGTCTTGAAAGATAGCTTTTCCTGTCAATGTTGTCAAAAGCTTATCACACACACTCTGTCAGATAGTGAATTATTATGGGTTTGCTTACATAAGGCAGTATGTGAAGAGTGGGTCAGCTCAGAGTACCACGTTTCATGACGTTGGTTTCATATTTTTTCTCTCCTGGACTCCTGAAAACATGATACCAAGATCAGCCAGCATGGATCCCTGAACCTGAGCCATTCTTCAAGCGTACTTGCTCTCTGACAAACGGTTGACAATAGTAGGAATGACTCTAAACGTCTTGCAATTTAATATTATTAGAACCGAATGTAATCTTAACCAATAGTGACTGGTGACACAATATGTAAACAATCATTTAATTGATAGAACATAGTCAAGTTGCCCATGTTCATCCAACATGACCAACCACGCTCACGTACAACTGTTACATAGGGGATTAAAATACATGATTGCTAATAGTGTCTTCACACACGAGCTTGGGTAAATAAATTTTCTGAAAAGTAGAACACATATAATTCATGTGAATAGCTTTTCATAAATTCGTAAAGAGATATAATGTTATGTGACAGTACAAAGGGAAGTGTAACACTGTCTTTGAAGTACACAAGAAAGAGAACAACAAAGGAATGCAAACGAAAATTTACAAAGGAAAATTAGCCTCCACTAGAAAGTTATTTGAGGGTATACAACGATGCTATGGGGGAAGCTAGCAGGTCGTAAGATCTTCGACAATCTTAGAAAAGAGATGAACGTATATGTCAACCCATAGCTTGTAATGCGCGTTCGGATTAGAGCAAAAGGGAGCAAACCTTGCCGCGTCATCAATTTGCTCCACTTCTCTGATGCCATACGCTCCGCCGTTGCCTGCCTTGGAACCTGGCAACGCTGGAGTAAGCGCTACAGTGGCTCATTGTTTCTGCTTCTGACTCTCCCTCGGACAATTTATATGCTATCGCTGTGGCCACTTCACGTAGCACTCGTTCTGTTTTATTTATGCCACCCGTAATGAATACTGTAATGGTCAACAACTTTCACAGTATCTAAACGGGAAAATCAGCACAACGGTCTACGCGCACCCCGCAGCATTCGTTACGGTTAGCAGCGGCAGAACGGCGCTATTGACTGGAGCGTCACGCCAGCTGTCCATTGCCACCTCGCATCACCCCACCACCCGCCTTCTTACGTGCGCAGCACTGTAGGCCCGTAGTAGTGGACCAGAATGTTCTATTCATGTTGGGATACCATTCGCGAATTTGCCTAACCGTTCGACGATATTTCGAGGAAATTGCTCCGACAGAAGTACAGACTAGAGTCGGGACAACTGGCACAGTCGAAACTTAGATATGGAGATGAGGCAAAATGATGACACAAGTTACAGATATAATCCAGCAACAAAATGGCAGCTGTGAACTTCTTTCTGAATAGAAAGAAAAAACGAAGAAAAGATGTATAAGATAAAGAACAGCATGTGAGACAAACTCTGAAAGCGTATGACCGGTAGGGAAGTTGAATCAACTCGAGATTGTAGCGTGTTTGTAAATGTATTAGTGGATAATATTAAAGTAGAACTTTTTTTTACCGAACGCGAGAACGTGTTGAAATAGGGTCGTAGATATTAACTAGGGTATGTAACAGACGCTAATTTATGTCTTCCTTTACAGTATTTGTGTCGGGGCTGAAAACAAACATAGCAGTAGGAAAATTGGGGAATGAAAGCGGCTTAGCCGTAACCAGTTTCATCGCCTAAATGCTAGTGTCGAATGGGACGGAAATAATTGTGCTGTCATAGTAATCGTCAGAAGGCAATAAATTTACTGCAGGTAAACGAAACGACACTTAGAACGAAACGTCTGTGGCTACGTGTAGACATGAATCAGGCGATAAAGGGGGAGGAAGTAATTACCTAACATGACAGTTTCTAACACAAAAAGAAAGATCGAGACCCATTAACAGCGGGAAACTGTGTAACAAGCATGACGTGGGTGTACGAATGCTCTCTGAATCAATTTTTACTGTATTAAAAAATATTAAAGACAATGTGAGTCATGAGAACTGTGCGCTGGAAGTGCCATCAAATACATTCGTTTACGTCTCGAGTATTACTTCCCCAACAGTTGAAATTCGTGGTGAAAACCTTCAGCTGGCTTTTATTTTGCGCAGTATTACTAGTTTCGCTCACAGACAATTCTCAAGTTTGCAGCCATAAGTGGCAGGGATGTTATACCACGATGTAAACGATTACAACTTGCTGTTGTAGACCAACCATAGCCAATAAAATTGTCAGCCATATAATATTGTACAGAGTAATTACCACTAGAAGGCATGGAAAATCAATAACAAGTCTTCTGGCGACAATTACACTATACAGGTATTAATTGCTGACAATTTTATTGGCTATGGTTGGCCTACAACAGCAGCTTGTAATTGTTTACGTCTGTGCAAAATAAAAGACATCTAAAGATATACAGGTATTAATTGCTGAGAATTTTATTGGCTATGGTTGGCCTACAACAGCAGCTTGTAATTGTTTACGTCTGCGAAAAATAAAAGACATCTAAAGATTTTCATCACGAATTTCAACGATTATTTAGCAGCTGATGTTCCCCACCTATACGCATATATACCGGGTGATCAAAAAGTCAGTATAAATTTGAAAACTTAATAAACCACGGAATAATGTAGATAGAAAGGTAAAAATTGACACACTTGCTTGGAATGACATGGGGTTTTATTAGATAAAAAAAAAAACGCGTGAAAGATCTCTTGCGCGCGTCGTTTGGTGACGGTCGTGTGCTCAGCCGCCACTTTCGTCATGCTTGGCCTGCCAGGTCCCCAGACCTCAGTTCGTGCGATTATTGGCTTTGGGGTTACCTGAAGTCGCAAGTGTATCGTGGTCAACCGACATCTCTAGGGATGCTGAAAGACAACATCCGACGCCAATGCCTCACCATAACTCCGGACATGCTTTACAGTGCTGTTCACAACATTATTCCCCGACTACAGCTATTGTTGAGGAATGATTTCCTGTAAAGAACATCATCTTTGCTTTGTCTTACTTTGTTATGCTAATTATTGCTATTCTGATCAGATGAAGCGCCATCGGTCGGACATTTTTTGAACGTTTGTATTTTTTTGGTTCTAATAAAAACCTCTCTATCTACATTATTCCGTGATTTATTCAGTTTTCAAACTTATACTGACTTTTTGATCACCCGGTACTTCCTTAACAGCCGAGGTGTTTGAGCACTCGCCACAGTCCGAATCAAAGCTTTATTTCTGCAGTGAGAGCGTTGTTCGAAAAAGGGAAAGGACCGGGTTCGAGCCCCAACGCAGCAAACAGTTTTAATAGGTCGAGAAGTTGCAGAGCCACCGGTGAATGAGTGCAGAACGTTATAGACTGTGTAAGGAACGAGGAAGACGGCATGCAGCCACACACAGAGCACAGAGACGGCAGAAAGCACACAGAGGAACCCGCTCTTACGAGGGCTGAGGAGCTGCCTGCCTTCCGCCTAGGGCAGCGCTCGGTGAGGAGTCGTGCGGCGCAATCAGCTGGTGGGACGCGGGCACCTGTTGCTCGCCGGGCCGCGGTCCGCGCTAGCCGCCGTCTCCCTGGCGACGTGTCGGCGGTGGGGCGCGCGCACTGTCACTCGACACTGTCACTCGACACTGGCACTCGCACCACGGCGGCCGGCTCGGCGTCGCGGCTGGTCGGCGGCGGCTGGGCAGGCAGGCCTACCTGTGGCGGGCGGCGCGCGACTGTTCGCGGACTCGCCGGCGCGGCTAACTATAGCCGGCGCATCAGCCGCCTTGCCCAACGCCAGGTTGCGACACCCACCACCGCGCCGGCCCCCGGCGCCGCCCTCCGCTGGCTCGCAGGTGCGGAAGCGCCGGCCCGTCTGTCGCACAACTGTGCGATCCCCTAGACGCGAGGCAGCCCGCGGCGTATGCCTGCATAGCCTAACTGTTGATCCAGTGGGGCTGCAGTGGCTTCCAGTGGTGCGTTAGGCCGGTATTACACTATCACATTTCTTTGTCAAAGATTTGACCAAAGATGTGATCAAAGATGTGATCAAATATTCCGTCAAATATATTTGACAAGATCTTTGACGTGGCGCTAGAAGGGGTGTTACACTGTCATCATATTTCTCGTCAGAGTTCAAGATGGCTGACAACAACAACTTATTATTAACCGCAGCAGTTGCATGTACCACAATTGCACTGTGTGCACATGCGGAAGAGAATCATCATCATCATCATCATCATCATCATATAAGACTGATTATGCCTTTCAGCGTTCAGTCTGGAGCATAGCCCTCCTTATACAATTCCTCCATGATCCCCCATTCAGTGCTAACATTGGTGCCTCTTCTGATGTTAAACCTATTACTTCAAAATCATTCTTAACCGAATCCAGGTACCCTCTCCTAGGTCTGCCCCGACTCCTCCTACCCTCTACTGCTGAATCCGTGAGTCTCTTGGGTAACCTTGCTTCTCCCATGCGTGTAACATGACCCCACCATGTAAGCCTGTTCGCCCTGACTGCTACATCTATAGAGTTCATTCCCAGTTTTTCTTTGATTTCCTCATTGTGGACACCCTCCTGCCATTGTTCCCATCTACTAGTACCTGCAATCATCCTAGCTACTTTCATATCTGTAACCTCAACATTGTTGATAAGGTAACCTGAATCCACCCAGCTTTTGCTCCCATACAACAAAGTTGGTCGAAAGATTGAACGGTGCACAGATAACTTAGTCTTGGTACTGACTTCCTTCTTGCAGAAGAGAGTAGATCGTAGCTGAGCGCTCACTGCATTAGCTTTGCTACACCTAGCTTCCAGTTCTTTCACTATGTTGCCATCCTGTGAGAATATGCGTCCTAAGTACTTGAAACCGTCCACCTGTTCTAACTTTGTTCCTCCTATTTGGCACTCAGTCCGTTTATATTTCTTTCCCACTGACATTACTTTCGTTTTGGAGATGCTAATCTTCATACCATAGTCCTTAAATTTCTGATCTAGCTCTGAAATATTACTTTGCAAACTTTCAATCGAATCTGCCATCAAACTAAGTCATCCGCATATGCAAGACTGCTTATTTTGTGTTCATATATCTTAATCTCACCCAGCCAGTCTATTGTTTTCAACATATGATCCATAAATAATATGAACAACAGTGGAGACAGGTTGCAGCCTTGTCTTACCCCTGAAACTACTCTGAACCATGAACTCAATTTACCGTCAACTCTAACTGCTGCCTGACTATCCATGTAAAGACCTTTAATTGCTTGCAAAAGTTTGCCTCCTATTCCATAATCTTGTAGAACAGACAATAACTTCCTCCTAGGAACCCGGTCATATGCCTTTTCTAGATCTATAAAGCATAGATACAACTCCCTGTTCCACTCATAACACTTCTCCATTATTTGCCGTAAGCTAAAGATCTGGTCCTGACAACCTCTAAGAGGCCTAAACCCACACTGATTTTCATCCAATTGGTCCTCAACTAATACTCGCACTTTCCTTTCAACAATAACTGAGAAGATTTTACCCACAACGCTGATTAAAGAGATACCTCTGTAGTTGTTACAATCTTTTCTGTTTCCATGTTTAAAGATTGGTGTGATTACTGCTTTTGTCCAGTCTGATGGAACCTGTCCCAACTCCTAGGCCATTTCAATTATCCTGTGCAGCCATTTAAGACATGACATTCCACTGTATTTGATGAGTTCCGACTTAATTTCATCCACCCCAGCCGCTTTATTGCACTGCAATCTATTGACAATTTTTTCCACTTCCTCAAATGTGATCCTATTTCCATCATCTTTCCTATCCCATTCTACCTCGAAATCTGAAACATTACTGATCGCATTTTCACCTACATTGAGTAACTCTTCAAAATATTCCCTCCATCTGCCCAAGGCATCCACAGGATTCACCAGCAGTTTTCCTGACCTGTCCAAAATACTTGTCATTTCCTTCTTACCTCACTTTCGAAGACTACTAATTACATTCCAGAATGGTTTTCCAGCAGCTTGACCCATAGTCTCCAACCTGTTTCCAAAGTCTTCCCACGATTTCTTCTTGGATGCTGCAATTATCTGTTTGGCTTTGTTTCTTTCTTCAACATAACTTTCTCTGTCTACCTGGGTTCTGGTATGTAGCCATTTTTGATACGCCTTCTTTTTCCTTTTACAGGCTGCCTTGACTGTATCATTCCACCAAGCTGTTTGCTTCATCCTACTTCTACACACTACTGTTCCAAGACATTCTTTAGCCACTTCTAGTACTGTGTCCCTGTACCTTGTCCATTCCTTTTCCAATGACTGTAATTGACTACATTCAACTAACTGGTACCTTTCTGAGATCGCTGTTATGTACTTGTGCCTGATTTCCTTATCCTGAAGTTTCTCCACTCTTATCCTCCTACATATGGACCTTACCTCCTGCACTTTCGGCCTCACAATCCCAATTTCACTGCAGATTAAATAATGATCAGTGTCATCAAAGAATCCCCTGAATACACGTATGTCCCTCACAGCCTTCCTGAATTCCTGATCTGTTATTATATAGTCAATGACAGATCTGGTTCCCCTGCCTTCCCAAGTATACCGGTGAATGTTCTTACGTTTTAAAAGGAGTTTGTGATTACTAAGCCCATACTGGCACAGAAATCCAAGAGTTGTTTCCCGTTCCTGTTGGCCTCCATACCCTCTCCAAATTTACCCATAACCTTTTGATACCCTTCTGTTCGATTTCTAATCCTGGCATTAAAATCACCCATGAGCAGAACACTGTCCTTGTCCTTTACTCTAACAACTACACCACTGAGTGCCTCATAAAAACTATCCATCTTATCTTGATCTGTCCCTTCACAGTGTGCATATACTGACACAATCCTAATTTTCTTGCTAGACACTGTCAAATCTATCCATATCAGTCGTTCGTTTACATACCTTATTGCAACTACGCTGGGTTCCATTTCTTTCCTGATGTAAAGCCCTACACCCCATTGTGCTATTCCTGCTTTGACTCCTGACAGGTAGACCTTGTATTCTCCCACTTCCTCTTCTTTCTCACCCCTTACCCGAATGAATCTAACAGCTAAAACGTCCAGCCCCATCTTACTTGCAGCCTCTGCCAGCTCTACCTTCTTCCCAGAGTAGCGCCCATTAATATTAATAGCTCCCCATCTCATTACCATTTGTTTGCCAAGTCGTATCTTAGGAGTCCCTGGTTTGTCAGTTAGAGGTGGGACTCCGTCACCTCCAAAGGTCCGAGGCATTTTGCTCTGATGGTTGCCAGCATCATATTTAAAGTACCAGGGAAGCAGGTTGCTAGCCTTACTTGCCCCGAGTCCCATTGGGTTTTACCCCTAACGGTTGAGGGACTAACCGGTGGATTTGGTAGTCTACATGAAGTTGCTATAAACATGGGTCCGAACGTCCTTCGTTCGGAAGGTACGAAAGCAGTTGTCTGTAATGACTCCAGGTTGCGTAATTTATCTCAAATGTGCATTTTTACTCACTTTCGTGTTTACAGTTGGTCGTCGCACTTGTTTTATTTTGTCTGATTGTCGTTTGTTCTGTTTTAGAGTAACTCTCATCACAAGGAATCACAACGACTTATACGGTAACTTACACGCACGTTTGGCTGTAATGCAAGAATTATTTATGTAAACGGATTATTTGATAATGAACAAGCAGTAGAAACTACTCATCGATAAATAAATAAAACTTCCTACTCAACTTAAGACGGCTCCTCTAGCAGTTATTGAAATGTAGTGTCTGAAATGACGAATAAACACTACACGTACGGATCAGCAGATGAGAATTCTGGCGCTGCACCTTACACTGGGAGGCAGTTACTTGTTCAAGAACGTCTGTACAACTCCACCAAAGCTTGCGAGAGAGAGTCTCATTTGAGAAGAGTTTTGCAGGAGATGGGAGGCCATGCTATGTACGAACGGCTGAGCTTGAAGAACAGGCTCTCCGCACTGCGGATGCAGCTCCATCAACTAGTACAGGGAGAACTGCAAGAAAGGAAGGCGTCAATCTCATGACGATCTGAAACTTCTTTCCGCAATGCCTTACCGCACGAGCGTCCATTGCATGGCCTATCCGATCGCTAGATTTTAATCCAGTGTATTTTACTTTTCCTTTGGCTATATTCAAGATGTGTGATGTACTCAACTGCCGTACCCAGTGTTAATCGTCTGACAGTGCGTAACCAAAGTGGATTTGACCAAATACGGAACACACAATGAGCTTTCCAAAACTTGCGTCAAAGTGTGGAATGCAGGATCGGTGGATGCATTGAAGCATGAGCTGATCACTTGAGGTAAATGTAAAATTTGGCAAATGTATTACTTTTATGCCATGAATAATAAGTCCTTTCATACATCCATAATGAAGGATTTTCGGACCCATGTTCATATGAACCTTTTGCAATTTTTATGGCAAGATTAAAGCCCCCGCTTCACTTTTGCCGGTATCTCATCTCTTACCTTCCACACTTGACAGAAGTTCTCCTGAGAAATCTGCTCCTTTCATCCAGGAGTGCTGCTATTTCAAGTTTCGCAGGAGAAACTCCGTGGAGTCTGGACAGTAGGAGTTGAGGACAGGCGGAAATATGGCTGTGAGGACGGGTAGTGAGTCGTGCTTGGGTTGCTCAATCGGGTGAGCACTTGTCCGCGAAAGGCAAAGGTCCCGAAGTCGAGTGTAAGTCCGGCACACAGTTTAAATCTGTCAGGAAGTTTCATATCGGCACACGCTCCTCTGGAGAGTGAAAAATTAAATTCTGGGTGCTTCATAGATTACTGAGGATCGTTCACTCCGGAACCAGAAACGTCTTATCGGCAGCTCCACCTCAGAGAGCCACCCAGATTCATCGCCGATTTCACGAACTTCCAACTGCTCCGCGAAATTACATCCATGACTCTCAGCGAATGAAATTTCATAGCTGCATGGAGGAAATTTAATTGACTATTCACCCTTAGCGGTGACGACATTCAACTGCAAAACTGCTACTTCCTGCCACTGCTTTCCAAAGGTTTATTTCCACCAAGTGCTGAGTGACACCTGTCATCCTGGCAGAGTCACTCACTCTTGAGCCAACATCGGATGCCTGCACCAGACTCCATTTAGGAGGATTGGACAAGCTCAAAGGTCTCCCTCCTCCCCCCCCCCCTCCTCCCCATCCCCAAAAAACGGCTCTGGCGTATACGATAGCACATAGTCGTGGCCAGGAAATGACATGTTACAATTTGAAAGTTTACCCTTAGTCTGGGTCGATGCTGCCTCGGCGTTTTTGGCACTAGTGTACTGACACGCAGCAAAGCAAGCTCCTGCAAGCTCCTGCCGGAGGTTCGAATCCTCCCTCGGGCATGGGTGTGAGTATTGTCCTTAGCGTTGAGTTGGTTTAAGTAGTGTGTAAGTCTAGGGAGTGATGACCACAGCAGTTTGGCCCCCTAGGAATTCACACATTTGAACAGTCATGGTGCATGAGAAGATCGTATGGCGGTAAGTACAGCAACCCAGCCCCCCCCCCCCCCAATTATAATCCGTTTGAGATGCGCCAAGAGGCAGCCGAGATGACTTTCGGGACGCGCCCGCTCTGTCGGCTCCTCATTAACGGGCAGTAGCTGGGCGCGACCGGCAGCTCCTGCCGACTCCGCTCGCTACACCCCCGCGGCGCGGATCCCTGAGCGGAGCGCCTGACAGAGCCGATTGACGTTTGTTTGTGGCGGTACGGGTCCGGCGGTGCCAAGTTACTGTAGCTGAAATACACCGTCCGCCCGCGAATAGAACCGCGGCGCCTCTGTGAGTGGGCGCAGCGCGCAGGTGCTTCCCTCATCTCGCCTCACTCCAGTCCCACACCGGGCTCCTGATAATCGTTATGCTACCTTCTGTTGACGTGACAGATACCGTGATTCCTCCTGTGCCATTTTTTTGATCACCTTTACTGTCCGAACTGAAGGCAAACGAAAAAGGAAAAGTCGCCAACTGAAACATCGTTGCCTGTTTAAATAATCCATCAGGAAACCACCATGATCTGCCGTAACGTGTACTCATCTACGATCAAACAGTTTCGGAGGAGCAACAGTCCTCAAGTTATTTAGATAACAACACAAATGTATAAGGAGTTTACATGCCAAAGTATTGCTGATTTTGATAGCAGATACTTTGGGACACTATTGCATGTTATTAAAGGATGGTTGCTTGGTGTCAGATAATAAATTATTGGCAGATACAGCACCCGAATGAAATAGTTAAATACACAATATGCGTAAAGTCATTACAAAACATACTACCCATATGGATACAAATTATCGGTAAACTTGCCACATAAAAATATGGATAAAATGCCTAGCTTTCGATGATTGTCTCCACAATCGTATCGTTCACGCTCCAGGTCAGAAGAGAGCTATGCTGAACTCCGTAATGTACAAGTAGTATTTCGGACAAGGAGCACCTCGGCTACGAGATTAACCATCTGACTTCAATGTTCAGAATGATCGGGTATTCTGTGCGTGACAGGTCAACGCTCACGAGGAAACCAAGACGCGACGCAGTACAACAAAGTCAAGAGGACCAACTCACAGTAGCCGCGCGGTATTAGCTGAGCGGACGCCGGCAAGGTAACTCAACGTGTTCGGTCAGAGGGTTAGCTTTTAAAAAAAAAAAAAAAAAAAAACTGAGTTAATGGGACAACGACGGACTGAAACGGGTGTCTTGCGACGTCCGCTCCGAGCAGATACAACGAACGAAAACGAACAAAATGAGATTTAAAAAAAAAGCGATCTAAGGCGCTGCAGTCATGGACTGTGCGGTTAGTTCCGGCGGAGGTTCGAGTCCTCTCTCGGGCATGGATGTGTGTGTTTGTCCTTAGGATAATTTAGGTTAAGTAGTGTGTAAGCTTAGGGACTGATGACCTTAGCAGTTAAGTCCCATAAGATTTCACACACATCTGAACATTTTTGAACCAACTCACAGTGCTTCTTCCACTCTGCGGTGTATCAACTGGGAGTGTATGTTGACTCCTAAACAGGCGAGGAATCAGACCAGCCTTTCGGCTACCCAGAAAATTAAAGAAATACTGTGACCCGTTATAGGCAATCCCGGCCCGAGAGTATCAACGTCACCTCAAATACAGCAGTTTCCAAAAATCTGTGGTGGCTAATTACAAAAAATGGCTCTGAGCACTATCGGACTTAACATCTGAGGTCATCAGTCTCCTAGACGTGGAGCTACTTAAACCTAACTAAACTAAGGACATCACACACATCCATGCCCGAGGCAGGATTCGAACCTGCGACGGTAGTAGCAGTGCGGTTCCGGACTGAAGCGCCTAGAACTGTTCGGCCACATCGGCCGGCGGCTGATTACATCTTCTCAAATAAAAAACAAAACTGCGTTTGAACAAACGAGAATTCTTGGTCACGCATAAAACTATTTGGACACTGGTGATAACCAGTGAAGCAGTTACAGTTACACTATGTGAAAACAAATTTAAGAGTGACACCACCTATCGCTTAGTATGGAAGCGTGCACTTGGTACAGAAAGACCAGAGAGGAAGATTTCTCACAGGCATCTGGGCATAAAAGTGGGAGCCTCGCCAGTTTCACGATGATCAGACTTAGCCCCTGATGCCGATGATGAAGGCCATCATCGAAGGCTTGGCATTTTACCCGAAGTTAACGCTCGCAAGTTTACCGAGAATTTTTTAATGCAAAAGATACGCTGGGAAATTCTTCGTAGTCTTCGTATCCATATGCATACACGGTACGCATACACACAAAGGTAAAATGAGTACCGTCACCTATACTAGGGTCCATAATCTGGCGCATTTTTATATTACTCAGTAGGTGTGCACAAATTATTTGATAATAATAACGTACTCGACGCCGAGGAGCTTTCCTTTAACCTGATGTAATGTTATCTGTGTGTATCTACAATATATGACAGTTCACCTTAACTACATTGGCAGATAAAAAATTAGTAGACCCTTTTAAAGGTTTCCAATTCACTCAGTATTTATTATTGCAACAGTGTATATGGAGTATATGAAATCACTACATTTATAGATCAGTAGTACAAGCGGTCTGAGCTACCAGGTTCCGGCCAGTGCTGAAACACCGATAGTGATGTAGACTCCTCGGGCGACAATGCAGATGCTTACTCTGGCATCCAGTCAATGGTACAGATGGCGAATACTGTTCTGGGTACGTTACTCCACGCCTGCTCGATCTGTTCACGTAGTTCTGTAAGAATGAAATTACAATTCCATTAGCCACTGACAGGCGTTGATTACATCAACGGGGACAGTTGAAAATGTGTGCCCCGACTGGTACTCGAACCCGGGATCTGCTTACATGGCAGACGCTCTATCCATCTGAGCCAGAGAGGGCACAGAGGGTAGTGCGACTGCAGGGACCTATGGCCGGCACGAGCCCCGTGAGACCCACATTCTCAACTTGTAGTCCACACACTACATTCGTAGTTACCCTGCCATTACTCATGGCAGACAATCCAACGAGTCCCGTAAGAGTTCAGGGAATTGGTGTGCATCCGCACTGGAGGACGTCATCAGCTGGTTAGCCTTAAAGATATGAAGATGGCATCTATTCTTTCGGAGGACATGTCCGAAAGAACAGATGTCACCTTCATATAGTTCTGTCAGAGTTGTTGCCTGACGGGTCACACGAGCCACTTCTCCTCTCATCGTATCCAACACGTTCTCGGCTGGAGATAAGTCCGGAGACCGTCTCGGCCAGGGAAGTTGCTGCACGGCTTGCCAGTACGTTGAGTTTCACGGACAGTGTGTGGGCGAGCATTATCCTGTTGGAACAGCAAATCACCTTCGTGTTACAAGAAAGGCAGAAGAACGGATTTAACAACATTCTGCACCTACCGAGCGCTACTTAGCGCCCCCTCCAGAAGCACCAAAGGTGAACGAGAGTTGTCGCTTATCGCAGCCCAGAGCACAACGCCTGGCATGGGGTCACTATGTCTTTGACAAATGCACTCTGCGAGACAGCGTTCATATGTCTACGGCGTAAGCGCAAACGACCATCACTTGCGTGCAGACAGAATTTACTTTCATCGCTGAAGACCACAGCGCGCTAATCAATCTTCCAAGTTACCTTCTCTGACGGTGGCAGTCGAGTTGTGACGGTCGATGCTGCAGTGTGAGTTGAAGACGGGCTAGATGTGTTCTTGCGCGTAGTCCCACTGCTAATCCCACTGCTAATAATCGGTTCGCAACAGTTCGTGTTCACACATCTGTGCTCACGAGCCCTCATATCCGCCTGCCGCTGGGACCGAGCGGTTCTAGGCGCTTCAGTCAGAAATCGCGCTGCTGCGACCGTCGCAGGTTCGAATCCTGCCTCGGACATGAATGTGTGTGATGTCCTTAGGTTAGTTAGGATTAAGCAGTTCTAAGTCTAGGGGGCAATTCTGACGTTACGGCTAATAACGGAAGCAAGGCTAAAGAAAAATCAAGACACTTTCATAGGATTTGTCGACGTGGAAAAAGCGTGCGACAATATAAAATGGTGCAAGCTGTTCGAGATTCTGAAAAAAGTAGGGGTAAGCTATAGGGAGAGACGGGTCATATACAATATGTACAACAACCAAGAGGGAATAATAAGAGTGGACGATCAAGAACGAAGTGCTCGTATTAAGAAGGGTGTAAGACAAGGCTGTATCCTTTCGCCCCTACTCTTCAATCTCTACATCGAGGAACCAATGATGGAAATAAAACAAAGGTTCAGGAGTGGAATTAAAATACAAGGTGAAAGGATATCAATGACACGATTCGCTGATGACATTGCTATCCTGAGTGAAAGTGAAGAAGAATTAAATGATCTGCTGAACGGAATGAACAGTCTAATGAGTACACAGTATGGTTTGAGAGTAAATCGGAGAAAGACGAAGGTAATGAGAAGTAGTAGAAATGAGAACAGCGAGAAACTTAACATCAGGATTTATGGTCACGAAGTTAAGGAATTCTGCTACCTAGGCAGTAAAATAACCAATGACGGACGGAGCAAGGAGGGCATCAAAAGCAGACTCGCTATGGCAAAAAAAGGCATTTCTGGCCAAGAGAAGTCTACTAATATCAAATACCGGCCTTAATTTGAGGAAGAAATTTCTGAGGATGTACGTCTGTAGTACAGCATTGTATGGTAGTGAAACATGGACTGTGGGAAAACCGGAACAGAAGAGAATCGAAGCATTTGAGATGTGGTGCTACAGACGAATGTTGAAAATTAGGTGGACTGATAAGGTAAGGAATGAGGAGGTTCTACGCAGAATCGGAGAGGAAAGGAATATGTGGAAAATACTGATAAAGAGAAGGGACAGGATGATAGGACGTCTGCTAAGACATGAGGGAATGACCTCCATGGTACTGGAGGGAGCTGTAGAGGGCAAAAACTGTAGAGGAAAACAGAGATTGGAATACGTCAAGCAAATAATTGAGGACGTGGGTTGCAAGTGCTACTCTGAGATGAAGAAGTTAGCACAGGAAAGGAATTTGTGGCGGGCCGCATCAAACCAGTCAGTAGACTGATGACAAAAAAAAAAAAAAAGTCTAGGGGACTGATGACCTCAGATGTAAAGCCCCATAATGCTCAGAGCCATTTGAAGCCTCTTATCTGTGGTATGGTAGCTATACTATCTGCCACTGCTGCCCTTACAATACGATGATCCTGGAGGGCATCTGTGCTCCGTGGACATCCAGAACCTCGTTTACGGGCGTGAGAATATTCACGTGACCCCTGACACCAGCATTGTTGCGTTACTGACACAGCACGTGTGACAAATCTCCCAAAGGATCATCCCGCCACCCAGAATGCCACAATGTGACCCCTTTGAAACTTGCTCGAGTTACTGTTGGAAGCACGAGTGCCTGTCCGTGGCACGGTTGCCTGCTTGCTTCACACATTTGCACCACACTGTCTGGCTGTGAGCGTTTCCAGTTAAAGGGGAGACACAGATGGCACTCTGGTAGCTATGCCACTACACCATCTCCTGGCGGACGACGCGGGAACCAATATGGTCAGGTCTACTAACCCCCAGGTGGCATATGCCGTCGTCGGATCAAAATCGACGTCGTCTTTCCAGTTGCACTAATTTTTTCGGATAAATTATTGCGATAGTCCTATTTTTTAGAAAATTTTGTTAATACTCGACTTGAAAAGCAACTGGTTGCCGATTAATAAACGTATTGCAGCAGCTTTTGCTGATGTGATGATGGGGTTCTTTAAATACATGGAAGCTGTCCAATACTGTTTACAGAAAACCGTTGGCTGTGTCGAAGCAAAGAGTACGTAGGAGTGTAGTCGGTTTGACGCGAAAGGCAAAGCAATACGGTCGCACAGTCCGCACTGCAGCGGACGCTGGAGAACTGTGGTGGAACACACAGCAGAGTTCCAGCCTCAACCATCTGCGGTCTGTGTCACTAGGTACGTGCATTACGTGCATATCGCATCGGACTGCAGTAGTAGCGCCACCCGCTGTACTCACTGGAATTTCAAGGAATGGCTGAGAGCGGTAAGTCGGTCGTAGGCCAAACTAGTACATTCAATGTTTGTTATATCGCCACAGATTTTAGTTAGATGGACGGCGCAGGCGATCAGAGGAGACGGATCAACCGACGCATGTTATGTCGCCCAGTAATGTTACCCTTTAAGCACACAAATTTAGTAACATATGTGAAGCAATAAACAGCTACTTTAGAAACGGTTCGAAAAATGACACGAATGAAATTTTATACAGTAATGGTCATCCAGACACTATGGAAGTAAGTCGTGGATAATTTACAGACGACTAGGAGGTAAGATCCAGGCAGCTGAAATGAAATTTCTAAGGACTGTGAAAGACAGCACCGAAGTAGACAGACTAAGAACAAGCGACGTTAGGAAGGAATGAAACATATTCAACGTAAGAAGCAAAGCTGAGAACCACAGATGAAAATGGAATGAATATCTCGACAGGATGAACAGTAGCAAGTGCAGAAGAAATAGCCCATTGATTTGACTGTAACTTTCGTGACATTTTCATGTTTGCTTCTACTGTTGCAATCAACGCAGTGAGTAGTTTGTCTTCAGTAAGGCCAACTTTGAGGAGGTGAATTTTCGTGGGACTGAACAAGCTCGTCATTTTAGAGTCAATGTTTAAAGAACGATTAGACTGTGTGTGAACTGAAAGGTATATACACAGTAAGAAAATTTCATATTGAGCAAGTGATGGTCAAAGTAGTATCGATTGTGTAGTAGCGTCGCTGCTCAACAGCTCTGAGCACTATGGGACTTAACTGCTACGGTCATCAGTCCTCTAGAACTTAGAACTACTTAAACCTAACTAACCTAAGGACATCACACACATCCATGCCCGAGGCAGGATTCGAACCTGCGGCCGTAGCAGCAGTGCGGTTCCAGACTGTAGCGCCTTTAACCGCTCGGTCACTCCGGCCGGCCTGCTCAACAGCGATCGCTGGTTCAAGGTGTTATGAGTAATGTTTTAGAGTAACTTAAGACAGATGTAGAGAGTAACTCTATGTAAAGAGCTGTATGGAGGACACCCAAGTGTAATGACGTGAAGTATCTGATGTGTGCTGGATATATACTTACTCGCTATGGGCAGAAATGATTTTTGTATTTGGTATTGTATTGTATTGTATTGTATCGAACTGGGGACCTAGAAACGACGGAGGGGTTTCGTCACCGCCGTAGCCCACAGTGGTACACAACGCCACAACAGGCTACAGCAGTCCACCCCCCCCCCCCACCGCCGCCCCCCATCGAACCCCCCCCCCCCCCCCCGGGAACGTCTCATTCCAGACGAGTATAACCCCAATGTTTGCGTGGTAGAGTAATGATGTACACGTAAGTGAAGACAGTGTTTGCGCAGCAATCGCCGACATAGTTGCAAGATACCATACTGGAAATAATTACGGTACAGAAAGTTATTTTGTTACCAATGCTATGCGCATATTCATATGTGATGATTGAGACAATGTATAGCACTCACATCCACTGATTTTTTGAAGCTAATTGTTAATGTATAATCAGCTTACTGTGTGTTAATCGTGAGCACTATTAATTTTCAAACAGTCAAAATATATTTAAGCTGTGACATATTGTTACTTACCACAAGTCAATACCAGTTCCCAGATCCATGTCGTTTTTGATTAACTATTTTGCTCAAGAAGTTACTGTCTCGGTCATATTGGATTTAATTAAAACGTATGCTAAGCAACAGCCTTGCACACTAGCTGTATGCTAACTACTAACAGACAGTAGTGCGACGAGCGTTACCATTGCGCAGGTGAAACTAAGAAATTTTATTATTTCAGGGACAGCATTCATTAAGCATAGGGACCATTATTTTCAAATTGATCAAGTTCTGTTTTATTACCAGGGCTAATTTTAAATCAATAGTGTTGCATCAGATTCAGTTTTTGTGTTACGTAAATTCATGCAGTTTTGGTCTGGTTTAAAGTTACTGACAGTGTACATTCTCGCAGTAGGAAAGGTTAGTACAGGGCAATGCGCATAAACGACGAGATAAAATACACGTTCGCATGCCATTCCCATTCTAACAGATGTGTTGGACGCTACTGTCACTTACGTTATTTCAAACGAGCATTTCTCACAGTTTAAGGCCAAATATGGGTAGTCAATTCTTTCATCAGTTTTTTTTTTTTCAATTTTGTAATGTTTGAGGCTTCCGGAAACGAATATTAACGGCAGCTGCTTGACTCGCCACACAAACAGACATCCGAACTTCGGTCACGACCCCAGATTTCTCGAAGCAAGCAGCCTCGTAGCGAAAGGGGCTGTCAACTGTTCTAAGGAGTTTGCTCCATTAAGAAAAGATATTTTAACACTGAAGTTTATGTGGCGTCTGTTTAGTTGCCTACAAGACTTGGGTCAGACTAGACTGAGTGAGTTACGTATCATGTTCGTGACTGTATCATGAATCTGTTCGAGTGATGCCTATTTTCTTTGAGTAAGGATGGAAAAGAGAATTTAGAAAAGCTATTTACTTCACGCTGACATCTGAATTTAGGAAGAAGCAGTCCTAGTATACGGCTTTCAATTACACAGTAACATCAAAAGAGAGGGCACGATCGCTGCCAATATGATATTCCAAACGAACATGCGATATTGAAAGAAATACAAAATCAAAAACCAAGTGTTATCAGAGATTGTGTATTCTTTGCCAGGATTTCAGGCTGAAGCGATATACTTTTTCCAACTCGGTTTTCTGTTGCCAGAATTCCAACGGAAAGCCTCTTTTTACGATTACATCAGACGGAATTTCTACAAAGTGACCATTTCCCGTCGACACCCAGCGCTAAGCAGTGTTTTGGTAGACTTAGACCTCCTGTTAGAGAGACTCACATAAATTTTGCCATGATATATAACTGTTTCCCTTCTGTTTATATCTAAACCGTTTCTTCTCTTGGAGTCGTGCCACAGAATTCCAGTCCTCGAGCTAGAGGTAATATTTACGCGGCGAAATGTAGGCCGTAGAAATTAGCGAAATGTTTTCTGCCTGTTTTTCTTTTCTATGATTAACAGTTTATAAACGAGCGCGCAAGAAATATTGTAATTTCGCCGTTACAGAGCCGCCACGCCGCTGCGCTAGTTTGGGGCTCTGTTGTAGGCGTCGAGTCGAGTTCTATTTGCCAAGACGGGCGCAACGCGAAGCCGTGCTTCAAGGGAAGGGAAGGGCGGGGCGCCGAGCATTCCTCAGAGTGTGGTTGGCGCCGTCAGCGATTGTGACTGGCTGGAAGAAATAGTTGCGTACTTATTAAAAAGTCATCACATTTATTGGCTTACTAACAGCTTCCAGTCTCTGTTGATCCGTTGTGGACATGGGACAGTGGCTGGTCAAATATTTCACAAAGAAATTCGCCAAGCCGGCTGCTGTGGCCGAGCGGTTCTAGGCGCTTCAGTCCGGAACCGGGCTGATGCTACGGTCGCAGGTTCGAATCCTGCCTCGGGCATTGATGTGTGCGATGTTCTTAGTTAGGTTTAAGTAGTTCTAAGTGACAGGAATGTGGGAAAGAAATACAGTAGAAGAAGAATGGGTACCTCTGAGGGATGAAGTAGTGAAGGCAGCAGAGGATCAAGTAGGTAAAAAGACGAGGGCTAGTAGAAATCCTTGGGTAACAGAAGAAATATTGAATTTAATTGCTGAAAGGAGAAAATATAAAAATGCAGTAAATGAAGCAGGCAAAAAGGAATACAAACGTCTCAAAAATGAGATCGACAGGAAGTGCAAAATGGTTAAGCAGGAATGGCTAGAGGACAAATGTAAGGATGTAGAGGCTTATCTCACTAGGGGTAAGATAGATACTGCCTACAGGAAAATTAAAGAGATCTTTGGAGAAAAGAGAGCCACTTGTATGAATATCAAGAGCTTAGATGGAAACCCAGTTCTAAGCAAAGAAAGGAAAGCAGAAAGGTGGAAGGAGTATATAGAGGGTCTATAGAATGGAGATGTACTTGAGGACAATATTATGGAAATGGAAGAGGATGTAGATGAAGATGAAATGGGAGATGTGATAGTGCGTGAAGAGTTTGGCAGAGCACTGAAAGACCTGAGTCGATACAAGGCCCCGGGGGTAGACAAAATTCCATTAGAACTACTGACGGCCTTGGGAGAGCCAGTCCCGACAAAACTCTACCATCTGGTGAGCAAGATGTATGAGACGGGCGAAATACCCTCAGACTTCAAGAAGAATATAATAATTCCAATCCCAAAGAAAGCACGTGTTGACAGATGTGAAAATTACCGAACTATCAGTTTAATAAGTCACAGCTGCAAAATACTAACACGAATTCTTTATAGACGAATGGAAAAATTGGTAGAAGACGACCTTGGGGAAGATCAGTTTGGATACCGTAGAAATGTTGGAACACGTGAGGCAATACTGACCTTACGACTTATCTTACAAGAAAGATTAGGGAAATGCAAACCTACGTTTCTAGCATTTGTAGACTTAGAAAAAGCTTTTGACAATGTTGACTGGAATACTCTCTTTCAAATTGTAAAGGCGGCAGAGGTAAAATACAGGGAGCGAAAGGCTATTTACAATTTGTACAGAAACCAGATGGCAGTTATAAGAGTCGAGGGGCATGAAAGGGAAGCAGTGGTTGGGAAGGGAGTGAGACAGGGTTGTAGCCTCTCCCCGATCTTATTCAATCTGTATACCGAGAAAGCAGTAAAGGAAACAAAAGAAAAATATGGAGTAGGTATTAAAATCCATGGAGAAGAAATAAAAACTTCGAGGTTCGCCGATGACATTGTAATTCTGTCAGACACAGCAAAAGACTTGGAAGAGCAGTTGAACGGAATGGACAGTGTCTTGAAAGGAGGGTATAAGATGAACATCGGGCGATGCTGAGGGAATTAGATTAGGAAATGAGATACTTGAAGTAGTAAAGGAGTTTTACTATTTGGGGAGCAAAATAACTGATGATGGTCGAAGTAGAGAGGATATAAAATGTAGACTGGCAATGGCAAGGAAAGCGTTTCTGAAGAAGAGAAATTTGTTAACATCGAGTATGGATTTAAGTGTCAGGAAGTCGTTTCTGAAAGTAGTTGTATGGAGTGTAGCCATGTATGGAAGTGAAACGTGGACGATAAATAGCTTAGACAAGAAGAGAATAGAAGCTTTCGAAATGTGGTGCTACAGAAGAATGCTGAAGATTAGATGAGTAGATCACAAAACTAATGAGGAGGTATTGAATAGGATCGGGGAGAAGAGGAGTTTGTGGCACAACGTGACTAGAAGAAGGGACCGGTTGGTAGGACATGTTCTGAGGCATCAAGGGATCACAAATTTAGCATTGGAGGGCAACGTGGAGGGTAAAAATCGTAGAGGGAGACCAAGAGATGAATACGCTAAGCAGATTCAGAAGGATGTAGGCTGCAGTAAGTACTGGGAGATGAAGAAACTTGCACAGGATAGAGTAGGATGGTGAGCTGCATCAAACCAGTCACAGGACTGAAGACCACAAAAACAGCAACAAGTCTAGGGGAGTGATGAGCTCAGATGTTAAGCCCCATAGTGCTCAGAGCGATTTGAACCATTTTTTTCTTCATGAATGTAAACATGAAATCAACGAGGTATCGAAGAAACAAACATGAAGTGTAACCATGCCGTGTAGCCCGGAAACTCAAATCCCGCAATGAACAGAAAGCTAACGGTATACCGTAAAGTCGTTAAGCAATTACAGGTATTAAAAGTTAGCTTCAGTATCTTTGTCCGCTGACTCCGGCCCCCATGACACCCGCTCGCCGGATACCAAGCTATTGTTCACGAGCAGGAAATAGGTGACTACATTTTGACATTGATCTTTACAACCATAACCTCATACCCATTGTGGATAAAATAAAAAAATCATTACTTTCGTATTACTCTCTTATGAAACGAAATATACGATGAACTTCAAAGACGGAACTCAGTTCTTTTGTAAACACAGGATATGAGGATAAAAGAAACGAAGGGAACGGCTTGACGTGCATACGTATTCTGAAACAGAAATCATAAATATATTACGCGACGGGTGTGGTAGGGAGGGGAGGAGGGGGGGCGAAGTTTGCATAACACCATTTTCCGATATCTGGGATGCTTTGTCACGTCCGAACACATCCGTAAAGTCGACGCGGAAAAGAATTTACACAGGTGAAACAATAATTTGCTAAGAGGAGAATAATGATGATTTCTAGATGTGTCTCTTCTGTCTGTCACAATTCGTTTCTCTGAGCTTCACGCGACCCTTAAGTATTTAATGTTGAGATACCAGGCTATAAAGGACACAGAACAGCTTGACAGCGTTGTTCGCTGCAATTTTCTCTCTCCTGCGGTCAAATTTACTAGTTTCAGATACCTGCACACATGTCCCCACTAATTTATCCGTTTTTCGTTTGAGTGTTTCCTATGTTTCAAGCCGCTTGTTCCAGTGTTTTTTTTTATTTTTTTCATTTTTTTTTCAGAATGACATCAGAGGAGACAACTAGGACAAATCTATGTCTACAATCTGTAAACCACCGTGAGGTGCATAGCAGAGGGCACGTCCCACTGCATCATTCATTAGCGTTTCTTTCCGTTCCATTCATGCATGGAGCGCGGGAAAAATAATTGATTGAGTGCCTCTGAGCGTACAGTAATTATTCTAATTTTATTCTCACGATCCCTAAGTGAGCCATACTTAGGGGGTTTTAGTATATTCCTAGAGTCATCAGTTAAAGCTCGTTCTTAAAACTTTGTTAATAGACTTTCTCGGGATAGTTTACATCTATCTTCAAGAGTCGTCCAGTACAATTCCTTAAGTGACTCTGTGACACTCTCCCACGGATTAAACAAACTTGTGACTATTCGTGCTGCCCTTCTCTGTATATGTTCAGTCTACCCTGTTAGTCCTGTTGGGTAAGGGTCCCACGCTCTTGAGCAGTATTCTAGAACCGGTCAGACGAGTGATTTGTAAGCGATCTCCTTTGCAGACTGATTGCACCTCCCCCGTATTCTACAATAAACTGAAGTCTACCATCTGCCTTACTCACGACTGAAACTATGTCATCATTCCATTTCACATCCCTATAAAGTGTTATACCCAGGTATTTGCATGTTGCCCGATTCAAATCAGGGCTAGCACAGAAAAATTTAAGTGCTAGTTTTTCCCGCGCACCGTTCGAGAGTGGAACGGTAGAGAGACAGCTTGAAGGTGGTTCATTGAACCCTCTGCCAGGCACTTTACTGTGAATAGCAGAGTAATCACATAGATATAGATAAAACAGTGACTGACTGATATTACAGTCCCAGAATACTACGTTTTTTAGTTTTGTGAAGTGCAGAATTTTACATTTCTGAACATGTAAAGCAAGTTACCAAGCTCTGCACCATTTTGAAACCTTATCTGAATATTTATGCTGCATTTTTCAGATAGTGCTTCATTATAGATAACTGCATCACCTGCAAAAAGCCTGAATTTACTATTGTCTGCAAGGTCATTCAAAAATGGTTCTGAGCACTATGGGACTTAACTTCTGAGGTCATCAGTCCCCTAGAACTTAGAACTACTTAAACCTAACTAACCTAAGGACATCACACACATCCATGCCCGAGGCAGGATTCGAACCTGCGATCGTAGCGGTCACGCGGTTCCAGACAGTAGCGCCTAGAACCGCTTGGCCACTCCGGCCGGCTGCAAGGTCATTAATATACAACATGAACAACAAGCGTTCCAACACACTTCCATAGGGCACTCCGGAAGTTACTTCTGTATCTGATGACGACTTTCGAAGATAAGATGCTGTGTCCTCCCTACCAAAACGTCCTTAGACCAGTCACAAATTTCACTTGACACGCCCAAATGATGGTACTTTTGACAATAAATTAGATGTAAAAACAGCAGACAGCACCAAAAATTTCGTGATCCCCATGATGAGCATCTGCAACACTGTAGGCTCAGAAACCGGAGACTTGTCAAAGTTAACCCAAACAAGGGTCACTACTGCATTTTATAGTAAAAAAAGTCTAGTTAATGTACTTTTGTCGGTCTAATCATAATTGAATATCTGTGACAGAAGTAAAAATGAAATATATCGGAGCTGATAATTTTCTTGGCAACGTAAAATCAGTAATTCTCACAAAATTACATAAAAATGCCGAGAGACTGCAGGAAGTAACTGCAGATGAACTCAGTATTAGTAGATGGAACGAGAACCAAAGCATGAGAGAGTTGGACAAGATCATATGCCACTACATCATTGAACCTACAGCGTGACTTGACCACGACTGTCATGCTTTTGGTTAGCGTAACATTCCGAAGCCGATTCAAGTTCTATGGATTATTTTCTAAATTTCACCCCATCTGGATAGAACTACAGTCTACCAAAAAGACCTCGGAGGTTACTAATGGAAATGGTTATGATAACAACTGTCGTAGTTTGTCCCAGGAAAACGAGTAAATTGATTGTAAACGTTGATGTTGTTAATCTTTCCGGTTGCTCATTCAATGCTACTTATCCTTTATATAAGAAGAACGATTACTCATCAAAATTTACTGTCGTCCAACTTAGCACATTGGTTAGTACACTGGAAATTCACGTGCTTCCATTCTTAATTGATCGAGGGAAATGCTGGGCCGGTTTCTTTTAAAGGAGCACAGTCGGTTTGAACATTAAACATCGTCCTATACGAGGATCTCTCTCTCTCTCTCTCTCTCTCTCTCTTTCTCTATCTCTCTCTCTCTCTCTCTCTCTAGTGTGTATGTTTGTGAGCGGGAGGGGGGAGGGGGGGAAGGAGGAGAGACTCATTACCTAAAAAGCACGGCATCCAATTAAATAAACAGAAATTGTGTCAGAGATATGCAAATTTTCATATGTTAAAAAGAGAAAGACTTTTTTATAACGTCAATTTTTCAAATATTATTATATAATGTGTAGTATAAAAATCTAAATATGGGATACATACACACAGAAAAACGTGAATTCAACGAAAAAATTTGAGGCTAAAATGAAAAATGAGCCTTTAAGTAAGGTACCTGAGGGAACAAATCATCATTAGGGTAAGTTGAGCAACGTTGTTTTCACCAAGACTTTTTCCTGACAAACAACAATCTATTTCTTTCGTGAACACGACAGGTTAGATTCGGCCCAAGAGTTCCCTTTAAACGGTTTAACACTCACGCTCAGACAAATACTTGCTAAGACATGGGAAAGGCATGTTGGTGCCCAATTGGCCGTTTTGTGAATGCGATAAACAGATAAAACGACAGCTTTGTTGAAAACATGTTTTAGAGATTTCTCCTCCTCACAAGCGCCGTATATTTCATACGCTGTCAATAATCACACCAATTTATTTTATTTATTTCTACCTCTCGAGAAGGTTTCATGATGAAACACCGAGGAGGTAGGGAACATTCCGATCTGTTTGCGTCCGAAAGTAAAAATTCTGAACAGATGCTCGGACTATGTTTACGACCAGCAGGAACGTAGCGTTGCGAGACTGCGAGCGAGCTATCGAGTCTCGATGGTGACGGTCGCAACAGCTGGCGGAAAGTGGCTCGCCGCGACCGGACGGCGCCTTGGCAAGGTGTCCGCCGTGTTTCGGAAGGCCCACGTTACACCACAGCACAGGACAGGACAGGACAGGACAGGACACAGGGTGTACAGGCAGCCTACGGCAGGCTAGGCTGCTTCAGCGCGGACTGAACGGTGCTCGGCTGTGGCTACCAGCCAACAACGTGATACTTTCCTGTGCTCTCACCCACTTAACAATTATCATCTTTAGTGGCACGTGTGTAATTTCCATTACCTAGTGTTTCTCTGCCGCCAGCTACTTGAACTGAAACAGATGAATGATCTACCTCAGCCAGCTAAATCTACTCCACAAGCCACATGTCTACATTATCAGTCTCTTCCTTTTTGTTCGCATATAATTAAATCATACGGGGAGTTTTCTTCTGTAACTTACTAAACAATAAGTGAAAGGAATACTTATTTAGATGGGTAATCATAAGAAACGTTACTCTCTCTGCCGATTTTTGAGGAGATATTATTTTATAATTTTCCAGACAGTTGCAGCAACGAGATGTAACTTCTTAAATACATCACATATTGAACACATCTCCCATTCTCGCTTCTCCGTATGTCCATCTCATCCTCCCCCCCCCCCCCCCCCCGTCGGCCCATCTCCGCCCCTGCCTCTCTCTCTCTGTCCACCTCATTTTCTCCCCCTCTCACTATCCACCCCTCCTCCCCTCTATTTCTGCTCAGCTATGGCCATCAGCACATACGCTGATATGCCAAAAGATTCGTATCACTGCCACGGCGACGTTGGATATCGCCTGATGGGTAGCGGATACGTGACGCTGTAGCAAAACTATGTAAGCGGAGGAGACACGGACAGGGGATCACCCTGGCGAAGACATGGGCTGTAAATGGGGAAATCCATTGAGATAAGTGATTTTGACAAAGCACAAATTATTATTACGCAGAGCCTGTGAACGGATATCTCGAAAACGGCGAAGCTGGCCGATCGTTCACGCGCTGCTGCCGTGAGAAACTACTGAAAAAGCTACGACAGTGAAACTACCATTAGGTGTTAAGCTGTTGGACGTCCACAATTCTTCACAGAACGTTGGGTTCAGAAGTAGGATAGATGATGATCTGTGGCCTCTTTCCTGAAACACCACGCTGCTGTGTATCAGAGCACACTGTTCATCGTACATTGTTGAGCGTGGTGCCGTGCAGCAGACCACCTCTACGTGTTCATATGTTCACCTAAAAACTTCGTGAGCTACGATTGCAGAGGGCATGGGACCATCGGGATTCGAGTGTCGATCAATAAAAACACGTCGGTTCGCAGAGCGAATCACATTTTTTGCTGCACTACGTCGATGGACGTCTCCACAAACGCAGTCACTGAGATGAACCGTGTCTCGAATGTGCAGCACGCCACGAACACAGGCTGCTGGAAGCAGTATTATGTCAAGGGAGACATTCTCCTGCGCTTGCATAGGGCCTATGGTTGTAATTGAAGACACGCTGACAACTACGAACCACCTGCATCTCCTCATACTTGGAGTTTTCCCCCATGATGACGTCAACTTTCAGCAGTATAAATACCCGTGTCTCTGGGCCAGGGCCGTGCTACAGTGATTTGAGGAGCATTATAGTCAACCCACGGTGATATCTCGGCGATCAAATTCGCCTGATGTAAATCCTCTGAAACCCACGTGGATCACTCTAGGGCGCCATCAGCGTGCATGCAAAATACACGACCTGTGCGTAGACACCTAATGCCACACACCTCCACAAACGTTCCAACACACTGACGCAGAATCAATGATGTATTTCGCTCCAAATACAGACAAACAACCTATTAAGCAGTTGGTCATGACGTTCTGGCTTATCACTGTATAGTCCCTGCAATATATTCCAAAACTACCTGCACAGCCGGCCGGAGTGGCCGTGCGGTTCTAAGCGCGTCAGTTTGGAACCGCGTGACCGCTACGGTCGCAGGTTCGAATCCTGCCTCGGGCATGGATGTGTGTGATGTCCTTAGGTTAGTTAGGTTTAAGTAGTTCTAAGTTCTAGGGGACTGATGACCTCAGTAGTTAAGTCCCATAGTGCTCAGAGCCATTTTTCTACCTGCACAATACAACAGCCATGCAGGGCAGCCTAGATGCCAGTCTTTACCAACCCCTATTCACTCCTACCCCTACTGAAGTTAGGTGGTACTTAATATTTAATTGTCCCCCATCCCCCCAGTACTTCTTTCCAGGGGTGCCGACTCGAACGGATTATAATACTGAGTTGCTTTAGTATCCTCGTATTCAGGTCAACAGCCTCAATGCATTTTTTGAAGGTAGAAGCGAGCCATCTTTGAGTACATCGGTGGGAGTGATACGACGTAAAAATGATTAATATCTGCACAGAAGACACAAGCAAATTATAGTCACATGATGTGAAGTGTAATATGTGTTCATACTCGTTCTCCTTCTTACCGTTTTTATACAGGCCTACTATAAACTGTGTGTGGTACGCGATACCTGTCCCACCTAAGACGAATTGGTTTCTTAATGTGATGGCACGCACATCAATTACGTGTGACTTTCAGCCATCACGTTCCACTTGAGAACTTGTTTGCGTTTCCATATTAATTGTGCGAGCGGTGTTCCCTGCCATTGTAGGGGTGCAGCAGCCGCGCCTCCCTTAACCAGGTAGTCTCAGCAGGTAGCAGGACCCATGCCTCCCGAACAAATCTCGTTTCCAGCAGGTAGCAGCCTCGAGTCCTCCCACACTCTCCACAGTGGTAGTCTACGCCAGATCATTTCGTAAGGAACCTTCCTGCGACGCGATAGCAGTTACTTTGAATAGAATTGAATGGATAATGCTACATCAAAAAGGTTACGGTTTCGGATTTCAAAAATTGTTAAAAGTCCGCTGGACGAGGAAAATTAACAGTTGCAGAAATTTTATTAAAACTGTCTCCACTGAGGACACAGATGTACTCCAGACACATGACGACCACAACCCCAAAGAAATAGCTGGTAACAAAATTCGGAAGCAGAAAATAGTTTGTGATCTGAAGAGGAAAGTTACAGATGATATATGTCAGTTATCATCAAAACTAATATACTCTATAATCAACTGAAGGGAGAAAGCACGAAAGAAATAACCATTAAAGATGTCCACAGCTTACGTGAATCCATTTAAAAAGCTAGGCAAAAAATTCCATCGAAATTGCTTAGTAGTATTCATGACATTCGTGTTGTTCTTAACACATTAACACATTAACTGACAAGAACACTGTAATATTCTGCGAAGCTGAAAACCTCAAAATACTTTATGTGACAGAGTGTATGTTTATGTAACTTTCGAGTAATGAAGAAAGTTTTTTTCAGCTGTTTACGATCCATTGGCTTATTAATGGACATTACAATCCAATGTCTTTTTCTTTGCTGAACGATAAGAAAACTTCGTTCATCAGCATGGTTTCTGAACAGCTGTTGATAAACGTCATAATCTAGATCTGAAATATCTCTGTTACAACGTTTTCAGATTCTGGCGAAAGTATTATGAAAGCTAGAATTGAAGTGCGGACCAATTTAAGTATCCAAGGAACTAAATTTCATCTAACACGTAGCTGGTGACCCAAAGAGAGAAACATTGGGACTTGGACATGACTACTCTTCCGGAAATGAAATCGGAAAGCTTCTGTTTTAGATACTTGGTTTGCCCATGCTGGATCTTGATATGGTTGGTAACCGTTTTTTTCTTTTTTCGAGGACTTAAAGCCAGCATCGGCTATATCTGAAAAACAACAAATATACTGTATCAAATTCAAATCGAAACTGAAATTGCAATAAATTCCTCAAAAAACGATTAAAAGAGAAGATCTTGTCTGGCTTTTAAACTCCTTCACGACGCAGCAAGTGACGACAAAAATCCAATATACGAAAATAGTTTCCTATAAAACAAATAAAATCTGGAAAAATGTTGCCACACGTACATAGTAGACTAGTATGACAACGTATTTGTAAATATATTTAAAAATACAAAAAAATGTAAATTTGTAAATACTTTTGGGGTGTGGGACAGTTCGCTTCCGATGATGCAGCCTGGGTAACGCTAACGAACTGGTAATTCACATTCAAGAGTCAGAAGTTTATTATCTTTTGATCTCGAGATGCAGGATAAGCAGACTCGTTTTTTCTTACGACAGACGCGAAAAATATTTTACAAAATCGACTAGAAGCTTTGAACGGGAGGGCAGGGTCGACCGCGGAAGCCGTTGGTTCTGCGCTCCAGGTGGACCCTTAAAGGTCCGTGAGGCACGGGTTTTATTCTCTGACTGGGAAGCGTAGGTTACGCGCCCCGTTCTAGAACTTCCTGCTGTTCGGAGAGGAACGCTGTGGTGAGGCAGTAGTCAGCCGACACCTCGAGAAGACCTACACAGACGGGCGCACACAGTAGTGGTAAAGTCGCGATGGCTTTGCCTCCGCAGCAGGTGGGGTGGTGGGGGAAGGGCGCGTTTATTTCCCCCGCGGCTGGCTTTATTTGCTCTGCGGCCTCTTGAGAGGGGATTAAGTCGGCGCGCTCAGCGGAGCACCGCCGGACACGCCTCCCTCGGTGAGAAAATATTTGTGCGACCCAAAATATTCATCAGGCGTGACGGATCAAAATCCAAAGTTTGTTTGAGCGCACTATTTATTTGTCGACTCGTTGAGCGGTGAATGGAAAGTCAGAAGGTGGCGGACGGCTGGCTATGAAGTCTGGCCGGCGTCCCGGGAGATGAGAGGAGCAAAAAAATGCTAGCGCCAGGTTCGCCAGTTGCTGCACATTTGTAGCAGAGTGTGTCGGAGTTTCCGGAAGGTGGCCTGCATGTGTCATCCGCTAGATACTTTCCTGTTTCGTAGGGATGCCGAACACCGTTTTTCTTTTTTTTTTTTAAAAAAAAAAAACTAACTACTTCAAATCATACAAAATCTAGCAATGAACATAACTAGGAGGTACTAAATGCTCCATTACACGTGCTCGGAAACGTGCAAATGGTATTTTGTATCGAGAACATTGGCCTCAATTAAATGCCGTGAGGCGAGGCAGATCTTTGACATGAGGTTTTTCTCCATCACTGACGACACAAATACTATCACAAGACGATGTCGATTAAGGAAAAGCATTTACCAGGCACTTCTGCATATTTAGTTAGTTCGTAACTCGCTTTGCAATGCTCGAAATATACGTTATATATTTGACTTCCTCCCGATGATGGCTGTGCAGCTGAAACAAGTAACAGCGTGAAATATGGAATGACAGGTGTAATGAATAAAGTACGGTTTTTCAACATCATGATGGAATAGATGGTTGCAAATCGTACTGCCTTCCACAACAGAATGTAAGCAGGTCCGGAACGAATTCGTGATCCGGCGCACAAGTGAAAAAATGGTTCGAATGGCTCTGAGCACTATGGGACTTAACACAAAAAAAGCATCCAAAAGATAACTTAAACAAAATATCTCTCAAAACATTATAATCGTATCCTCTCACAAAAAGTGGTGGAACAGAAGAAGAAAGACTGCTAAACATTCTTTATATGAGACCAAGTGTTTTGCTCGAGCAAAGAAAAATTCGGAATGGCAGAACGCAGTTCGCCATCCTAGACGGCAACTGTGTATGAGAAATGACAGTAACTTCCAAAGGGAAAAGGGTTGACTGTGGTACTCCACGAGTCGCTGCACTCTTGACGTCCTCTGTCACGTAGAGGAGCATCCGATAAGAGTACTCGAAACATTGTCTGTGCCATGGGGTCATGCAGAGCACACAGCTCGGAGTTCATTGTCTACGTTGTGCGGGTACCATGAAGCGGGAGATTTGAAAGAGATCCGATCCTCAATCTTTCTAACCGTCCAACGGTACATTTACAGGCACATTCCTTGCTAAATTTTATCTACAAATTCCCAATGTGTACAACTTGTGAAATCGTATTACAGTAGTATTTACTCTCTACACATTCATTTACTAATTTTCTCCGCTCATGGCTGGGCAATATCGTCCTCTCTGGCGCCTGACAAATAGATACATTGTTGCAGCGTTTAAACTGTCAGTAGTTGTCTGTGTGCGAAGTTCGTCGTTGGTGGGTGTTCGTAGAGCGTCGACGTGTGATGTATAGTGTTCGTGAATACCGATATTTAGCGGCTATCTGAGATTCATGGTGGAGACAATGTAGGGGAGATTGAGGACGCCAGTAGACTGGAAGGAAATTCATTTGTATAATGTGATTAAATATAAAATTTAAGTGTGAAAGTTCCGAAAATAATGGTGGCACATAGTAGACCTATGTGCGATGAGTTTATGGTAATTATCTTGGAACAATAAATAATCATTCTTTTAACGTTAACTATCAAGCAGAACCCTTCATAAACCCTTTTCCTATTACGGCACCGCGACGAAAAGAAAGAAATGTGGGTGATTAAGTGACAAAAATGGTAGCTATAAGTAATAGTGAGTAGATGAAGTCAAGGCAGTAATCAAAGTCATTTATAAACTTGGACATTAGTTAATAGAGCTCTTATAATGCAGCATGTGACGAGGGAAAGTCACCAGACAATGCGACAATACAACATATGGGGGAGGATCAGGCCAATGTTTTGAGCAGGAACATATTGTTGCTGTCAGATTGTGATGTGGTGGGGTCATCTGCTGTGAACAGCTGCAGAATTCACTCGAGTTAATCAAATGGGGGAGTACCTAGGTAGTTCCAATGCTGGGACGTGTTTTTCGTTGTCCTTCGAAGCTTCCGTGGCATCACGCGAAATACCACTTGCTGCTCACACTATAACCTTATTTACAAATTGTGAGATGCAGTTTATATTAACTGCCATCACATTCATCAAAAGTAGTTTTCACAGTTATTTTCCTGTTTAAAAGTAGGGTAGCAAAGGCGATTCTAGAACAGACTTCGTAATCGGAAGAAGTTACACAGTTTCCAAGAAAAACGTAATAGTTGCACCACATTCATTCAGTTACAATAGAAGAACCACATTGAGAAACTTTCACCCTGTATTTAAAAAGTTTCGAAGAGTCACACAGAAACACCACTCTCAGATTTCCAGAGAGACAGATGTAATTTCTAGTCTTCTACTAAACCTCTCCAACTCGGAGTCGTTCACAGAAACACCGCCGTCCAGCCAGCTACTGGCTCAGCGATCGTACGTGAGGGCTCTGCTTCGCTCACTTAAAGGCAACACTCGCTGAGAACAATGGAAAGCTCAACCCAAAATACACACCCGTCACAGAAACGCACTTTCTAGAACCCTTCCTTGTTTCGTACTGCAAGAAATGACACCGCTGAGCACGAATGATCGCCTCCATCCTATTACTGACAAACACTAAAAAAACACCAGCTCTGCCCCAGAGGGCAGACGAGTTCCAAACAGCGCTAGGGCTAACGGGCAACTCGTCGATTTCACGAGCTCCAAAATCCGCCACACGAAATTGTTTAAGGGGAGGTTTACTATCTTGGGCCCGAGAAAGCATGTTCTTTGAGAATTTTTTTTCTCGGGATGTGTTGTAGATATCAATGTCCAATTTGGTCAAAATTTTTATTGATATTTCCTCTACAAACTGCAATTTTTTCGACCAGAAATGTCGAAGAGCTAAGGCGGAAATGCCGTCGGAACGAAACAAAATTTCAATGTAGACCTCCAAGCGCGGTATGTCACAGGTCAGCCGGCTCGTCTGGAATCAAAACTTAGTTGACGTTAGCGAAGTATATAACATTCTTTAGGAGTTGTACCTCACTTAAGTGATTTGGACCATAGGAAACAAAATGGCTTCCATTTGAAAAAAAAAATCGGGCTTTCTTCATCGATTTTTCGATTTCGTCGGCCAAGCAAAAATATTATAGTTGATGGATCGGAATAAAAGTGATGCAACTCCTAGACAATTTAGTTAGCTTCGTCGGAAACAATAAATAATGCCAATCGATTCAGTAGATTTGAAGTTACCATACAGCGCGATAAAAAAAAGTAATTTCGAGAAAAACGCGTTTGAAGTTTTGACTACATATAAATGCAATATTATGCAACATCCGTTCAATTTCCTATTTCGGCTCCATAAACTAGTCCTTCCTCTTCCTCACAGAGGGCGTTCTGTTCGATCTGGGCCATCCTACGCTGCTCCAGAGCCGTTTGTACGGTCGGTGACAAGCGGTTTTCGGCCGCTTGAATCCAGTGGTCGTCCGAAAACTTGGCAAACTGCGTCGAATAGAGTCCCAGGGTGACGTCCATCGTTGTCATGGTCTTCAGAATTGCTGAATACCCTTCGTTGAAGCTGCTCACCGCCAGGAAAGTCGCAATCTCCACAGTCTTCGCACCAGAATGCAAATGCTTGGGGGCTAGCTTCCAAACACACGCGTTCCAACTTTCATTTGAACTTTGTGTGTTTCCTCCCAAGCACTGTTACAATAACTCGTCCTCCGAAAGAAAAAAAAAACTATGCATGAAAAAGGCCGATTTCAGACAGGTGCATTTTTTTGTTCAACCGCAAATGGCAGGAAGTTGGGTGCCAGTACCGCAAATGGACGTCCATTGAGAGTCGACAAGCGGCCTTTCCAGATGAACCACGTTTCATACTCCATTGGACACGTGACCATTGGGTGTACAGCATGAAACGTCTGTGAGCAAATACTCTGCAACAGTTTTCAGAAGTTCCCAGGCTGTAGACATTCCCTGTGTCAGCTTGTGTTTCTGGAGTGGAATAGTGTATCATCAAAAGTATACACTACACTTGGGGGACCATGTCCACCGCTACATGCATTTTGTTTATCCTCGACACTACGGCATCTACCAGCAGGACAATGCAACTTGTCACACAGCTCGCATTGTACCTGTGTGGTTAGAAGAGCACCAGAATGACTCTCTTGGCCACCAAACTCCCCAGATTCGATCCCAATAATCTGTGGGATCACCTCGATCAGGCTGTTCGCACCGTAGAATTTCAACAGAGGAACCTACCGCAGCTGGCCACAGCACTGGAATCGGCATGGTCCCACGTCCCTGTCGATACCTTCCAGAACCTCACCTGCACGTCTTCCATCTTCCTGCCCGTCTGCCAGCAGTCCGCGCTGCAAAATTCGGTCCTTCAGGCTTTTGACAGGTCGTCTCACTGATCTCACTGGACGGTGTAGTTACACACGTAGCAAATACCGACGATGATGAGAAAGAATGGCCACAAACCTCGAAAACCGCCATAATGGTAAAAATATTGTGTACGATCTGTAATGTTAAACAAACGATAAACATTTCAGTTGACATGCAAGTCACAACAGCATATCAAAGGAACGTGTCGTGTTAAAAGTTTTACAAATTTTGAAGCGTTTGCAGTCACGGTAAGACGATGGTGCGAAGAACGGTGCGTGGGTGACATCACCTCTCTTCCTTTGCCCGCGTGAGGGGAGGGGCGAGTGGGCGAACGGGGAGGGGTGGGGATGGAACGAGAATAACGAGAGAAACGAGTAGCAAGGGGAAGGCGGATGCTGTTGACGCTGGTGCGGTGGGTGTGTAGTCGCGCCGTGCTGCGAGGTTGAAAAGGGTAGGTAGGGGGCGGAGTGGGGCATTGCGGTGCGGTGCGAGGGCTGGGCTTGCGTTTGTTCCCACGCGGCACAGCACGGCAGGGCGCCGCACAACTAGAGCCGGCGCGCTATTTTGGCGGAGGAATGCGTAAACAGGCACACCGGAGAGCGGAGTGGCGGAGGCGCTCCGACTGAGAGAGGGCCGAGGGCGGAGGGCGGAGGGCGCAGCCGCCGAGGTGGCCCGCCAGTGGCTCTGCCGCAACCGGCGGGCCGCCAGACACCGACCGAGCGCGCTGTCCACTTTTGTGTTTGTCTCACATTCGACATCTCTCCTGTCATACCTGGACAGTTGTCCCAAATTGACTAGACTCTGCCTTCGGAGTGTGACATTTACGCCACAACACACGAATTTCATACAAACAGCGATCTCCAAACGGTGGTGAACCCGGATGGCAGGAACTCCACAGATTTTTCCGCTCAGCCCCCCGAACACTTCCCGGAGGGTGCCCTCGCCGCGAGTACACAAACTCTGCAGCTGTAACCTGTGCTGGCGAAACATAGCGGCCGGCCGGAGTGGCCGAGCGGTTCTAGGCGCTACAGTCTGGAACCGCGTGACCGCTATGGTCGCAGGTTGGAATCCTGCCTCGGGCATGGATGTGTGTGATGTCCTTAGGTTCGTTACGTTTAAGTAGTTCTAAGTCCTAGGCGACTGGTGACCTCGGCAGTTAAGTCCCATAGTGCTCAGAGCCATTTGAAACATTTTTGAAACATACCGCTTGACAGTTCGCGTTACGCCAGGCTAGGTCGAATGTACTGCAATAGCGATTTTGCAACATCATCTCCTATACACATAACAGTCGGTACGTTTTTCCGTTCCATCTCGTAAATGTAAGCTATTGAGTCATCATCTTCAATGTTCTGCCAAAAGGCAGGTTTTCGCGTAGTAGTTCTCCAGGCTCTCCGGTCTTCTGCCATCCTCTTCAGGTCTGCATAATTTCCTCTTCCCTTTATGTCGTCTATCATCTTGTATCTCCTTCTTCCTCTCAGTGTTCCCCTACAAACCAATCCTTCCAAAGCATCTGCTAGCAAGCACTCCCTTCTCAAGGATTGTCCCAACCAGTTCTTTCACCTTCACCAATCTTCTCTCACCAAACCTTTCCAATACTCTTTCATTACTCACACTATTGAGTAATAACAGCGTATTGAAGAATTCTTTTTGGAGTTCCTGACACAATGACAGCAAATAAATAACCGCATAATAACGTAAACATAAGCATCAAAAAGCACACGCTCTTGCTAAAGGAGCAAATAAATACAGAAAATTAGGATTTGACTGTGACCGATGCCCTGAAAATAATACGGTACATAGTTCAAAAAAAATAAATAATAACAGAGTTGTAACTTCTTCTCTAAGTTTTATAATGTCAATGATGCAATAAATAACCGATACACTTAAGTTTTCACTATAATTTTTACGATGAAGTGGAGCAATCCTATCAATCTCCCCATCGTCGCTGTTGTCAGAAACTGCGCCAAAACAGTCTTCATAGTCGTCATCGCCAACCTATCAGTAGTTGTTTATGGTCACTGATGATACCTTCGTTTATCTGCGCTGCTCGAATAAGTTTTTCGACGCGCTCGACCTTTTTAATCTATTCGGCTGGATTGAAGTGGCAACAGTTTCACGCAACGGCCCCTCCACCTGTGTTATCATAAAACACTTGTTAGTGTTCCTTCCGTACGTCTTCACGTCATTCCACACAAACTCAATGGAACTGAAATGGCAGCAGTGCTCCAAAATAGGTTTGAGAAAATCTGATTTGAGAGTCCATGGAAACGTAGTAAGAAAGGATGGACCTGAAATCGATCGAGGTTGACGGAAAGAATAAATCTGCCTCAGACTGCAATCAAACGATCTTCAGTTTCATTATAACTTCATTATAATGTGATCGATTTGGACGTAAAATGAATACAGTCCTATCGGAATTTCTGCTCAGTTAACGAATTCTGGGCAGATGTGAACTGGTTTTTAAAATATAAATTTTGTATTCCATATCTGTGGATGTTCATAGAGTTTTCAAATTATCAGGTGCAGGTTTTTCGTAAATATAATTTTCCGTTTATGTACGGATATACTTTCAAACTTTGATCTTACACCACGAGAATTAGTTGGCAAATCGTCAACACCAAATACTCTAAAAACTAATCTACATTAACTTTCCTATTTTTAGCATTCACTTTTAAATGCAGATAAAACATAAGCTCCTATTTATATTTTTATTTATTTTACCATCCATATGTAATCGATAAGACAACATAACAGAACGTTCTTAATTTTTACATTTACAAATTGTTACCCTTGTCATTTGATATTATTACTAAAAATCTTCACATAAATACATATTTTCGGAAAACATATGAACTAAATTTGATAAATAATCTAAAAAACAGAAGCCACATAAATTATATTTTGACTCGTTGTGTTTTATGGACTATTTCATAATAGGTAGACGTCTTATATTACGTTCGTTTGGCACTAGTTTCTTGAGTCTGGTTTCATTCTGTTTATCTCACGGTTCGATGTGACACCGAGGCAAGCTATTCGGAATGTGTGAGGGACATAGACAAAGAGAAGAGCTTTTAGTTTCATTTTCTAATTTTTATCCTTGAAAGTATATAAATATGCGTGAAATTTTAAGTGAACGAACTATCAGCTCCACACCAAGTCATTTCAAACTCTGGACCTCAAATTGGATATTACGCAACAACGGTTTCCCTGTTAGACCCTGACGTCGTTTCGAAAAGGTAAAATTTAGTGTATGTATGTTTGACGCTTTATTTCTTGGACTTATAAAGGCGTTGCTTTCAACAGTTTTGCTTCCGAAACACTGTACATCAGTTTTAGAGGATATAAAAGAGAGAAGTGCGTCACAGACGCTACTAGCCTCGACTTCAGAAGCACCTAATACAAACGCACGAAAATGATGTGTCGTATTTTATTCTTAGGGCCTTGCCTTGCTGTCGTCAGTTGTCCTAATAATAACATACAACACATGAATTTGACGTTTTGGTATCAGGTACATCTTAAGATGAGTCTAGTATCCTCGAACTCGATCAAGTTGCCATAAAACTGGAGATCGTTGAATTGCAGTCGGAGGCAAATTCGTTGCTTCCCTCAATTTATCATACGACTGCATTCCCGCGGTACCGCCAAAGACCCAAAGTTAAACGTGGCGTTTAAATCAGGATGGCCGGAAGCAGAGACACGAGAGCAGTGGCGCAACCGGCGTGTACCACCTCGCTCGGTGTCGCGGTGGCCGCAGCGCCGCCACTTGTTGCGGAGTATTTACGGCGCTCTGCTGTCACAACAGGCGCGGGGCGGCGCCGTGAATCACGGCCGCACAGTTGGCAGCAGTGCCAGGCAGCGCCCCACGGCAAACGAGGCGGCTGCAGGCGGCGGGCACTGAGGGAACGCCGAGCGGACCAGGTTTGACGCGGCGCTTCAGCTACACAGAGGGTGACTGAGCGGGGCTGCCTGCTTACGTCCACTGAACAGTGCTAAGCAGATCCGCGCGGCACGTATCACCTCTCAAGACTACGTTAACAAACCGGTAACATCTAAACTACGAGTTGTTGCAAAGAGAAATTACGTAAACAATTACCAACCCAAGGATAGCCAAATTTCGACATTACGAACAGAAGACATCATGTTCCTATTCGCACGGCTGACCATAGCAGACACAACAGTTATCATCTCTGGTAGTATGTTAGCCGTGTAGATGATTAGGAACCATCATAATAGTAGTACCACCGCAAATGATGATGGCATTGAAACAGAGGACGACGCGCGTAAAGCTGAAATACTAAACACCTTTTTCCAGAGCTGTTTCACAGAGGACGACCGCACTGCAGTTCCTTCTCTAAATTCTCGCACAAACGAAAAAATGGCTGACATCGAAATAAGTGTCCAAGGAATAGAAAAGCAACTGGAATCACTCAACAGAGGAAAGTCCACTGGACCTGACGGGATACCAATTCGATTCTACACAGAGTACGCGAAGAAACTTGCCCCCCTTCTAACAGCCGTGTACCGCAAGTCTCTAGAGGGACGGAAGGTTCCAAATGATTGGAAAAGGGCACAGGTAGTTCCAGTTTTCAAGAAGGGTCGTCGAGCAGTTGCGCAAAACTACAGGCCTATATCTCTGACATCGATCTGTTGTAGAATTTTAGAATATGTTTTTTGCTCGCCTATAATGTCATTTCTGGAAACCCAGAATCTAATCAGAAGGAATCAACATGGATTCCGGAAACAGCGATCGTGTGAGACCCAACTCCCTTTATTTGTTCATGAGACCCAGAAAACATTACATACAGGCTCCCAGGTAGATGCTATTTTCCTTGACTAAGGCGTTCGATACAGTTCCGCACTGTCGCCTGATAAACAAAGTAAGAGCCTACGGAATATCAGACCAGTTGTGTGGCTGGATTGAAGAGTTTTTAGCAAACAGAACACAGCATGTTGTTGTCAGTGGAGAGACGTCTACAGACGTTAATGTAACCTATGGCGTGCCACAGGGGAGTATTATGGGACCATTGCTTTTCACAATATATACAAATGACCTAGTAGAGAGTGTCGGAAGTTCCATGCTGCTTTTCGCGGATGATGCTGTAGTATACAGAGAAGTTGCAGCATTAGAAAATAGTATCGAAATGCAGGAAAATCTGCAGCGGATAGGCACTTGGTGCGGAGAGTGGCAACTGACCCTTAACATAGACAAATGTAACGTATTGCGAATACATAGAAAGAAGGATCCTTTATTGTATGATTATATGATAGCGGAGCAAACACTGGTAGCAGTTACTTCAGTAAAATATCTGGGAGTATGTGTGCGGAACGATTTGAAGTGGAATGATCATATAAAATTAATTGTTGGTAAGGCGGACACCAGGTTGAGATTCATTGGGAGAGTCCTTAGAAAATGTATCCATCAACAAAGGAGGTGGCTTACAAAACACTCGTTCGACCTATACTTGAGTATTGCTCATCAGTGTGGGATCCGTACCAGGTCGGGTTGACGGAGGGGATAGAGAAGAGCGGCGCGTTTCGTCACAGGGTTATTTGGTAAGCGTGATAGCGTTACGGAGACGTTTAGCAAACTCAAGTGGCAGACTCTGCAACAGAGACGCTCTGCATCGCGGTGTAGCTTGCTGTCCAGGTTTCGAGAGGGTGAGTTTCTGGATGAGGTATCGAATATATTGCTTCCCCCTACGTATACCTCCCGAGGAGATCACGAATGTAAAATTAGAGAGATTCGAGCGCGTACGGAGGCTTTCCGGCAGTCGTTCTTCCCGCGAACCATACGCGACTGGAACAGGAAAGGGAGGTAATGACAGTGGCGCGTAAAGTGCCCTCCGCCACACACCGCTGGGTGGCTTGCGGAGTATAAATGTAGATGTAGAAGTTGCAGCAATTGTTGACACTGTGTTTCGGGTGCAAAGGACCCATCTCCACATCGTGATGATATGGATGAAGGCCATCGTGGGATACCTGGAAATGAAGAAGTAGGAGCCCTAGCAAAGCATGGAGCTATTAAATACGATAATCTCCGTCTCACTGATATGATATCCATGCTCAGAAAGCGGTTGTCCTCGGCCGAGCAAGAGGAATGGTCGCAGGCATCTAAAACCACTTGTTCATACCACGATTCGAAGAGAGCCGTGGTACATACGTCACAAAATCAAGGAGCTTCATTACAGTTACAGCACGACTGAAAGATAATCACTGGAAGTTCAAAAAACCAGCCCCACCTAAGCGCCAGGTATTTGTGGAGAGGAAGAATATCCTAAATACTTAATGATACAGTCACCCCGGAACACGTATCACATAAACGTACTTGCAAGTAATCTTTGTGCTCTTGGTCATCAGTTTCCAAGCAGCCTCCAAACCTTATTAGCATCCAACAATATAGCAGCGTATAAACTACTGTACGGCTTCGTTAACAGTGCCAGGGGAAAACCAAAGCTCAATTAACTGGCTATATTCCCATGTGTTACTCAGCAGAATATGGAACACACAGCCTCCTAATGTATGTTGCTATGTACCTCCTATATTTATGTGTCTGAATACTGGTGTAACTATAGGTGTGCCTGTAGTACTCAAATCTGGCTCTCGTAAATTGTTCTACTGTTCTGTCTAGATGGTACTACCTGCCCAAATACTGCAGTTTTTGGAAAAATTCTTATATGACATACAAAAGAATAATTTATTGTTGATTATAATATGGGTTGAATTGGGAATATCCCAAATCAGTTCGAGAAGCGAGTTGTCATTTCTTATCGTGTTACCAGTAGAATTTTTATACCATATTACTTGTCTGTATCCTACTTTACAGTTTTGTCTTAGTCGCGCGGTCTGAGGCGTCTTGTGAGGGTCCGCGCGGCTCCCCCCGCCCGAGGTTCGAGTCCTCCCGCGGGCATGGGTGTGCGTATTGTCCATAGCGTAAGTTAGTTTAAGTTTGGTTAAGTAGTGTGTAAGCTTAGGGACCGATGACCTAAGCAGTTTGGTCCCATAAGATCTTACGACAAATTTACAAATTTATTTTTGTCTTATTTGCTCGTTTCAGAATAATTGTCTTACGTCGGAATAGTCCTTTGTTAAGCCTATGTAACCTCGTATCAGACTACGACTTAAACTGATGTTCATTTCGCACTGTCTAAACAAACTGTAAACCGTAATGTAACACTTCCATTGTTGAGCTAGCTGTATGAGCACGTTCCAATAGCCAGTAAATTAAAAAAAAAAAATGATGTCACGTTAGTAGCGTGTAACACAGCCTCCAGTCTTGACACTTGGAGAGGGAAAGAGTTCACAATCTTCTTGAGGTATGCCATATGATACTGGAACTACTCTTGACGATTAGATCCAGCAGGGGAACAAAATTGCGGGGATGTTGATAACTGCGTTTCATCAAATGTTCGAGATAGCCACAGGTATTTTTATAGCACTAAGCACGGGTTATTCAGCGAACCAGTTGAAGGGAGATAGGGTGTCTAAGTTTTCGTCAAATCAGTAACGTATGCGTGCAGCTCTATCAATAGGGCTGTCGTCATACTGGAAGACGGAAGTGTCCGCAGCATTCGAATCATGAAACTTCAGAAGAAAGGGCAACGCTTGGTCACCGAGAATGCTGCAATAGAAAGCTTGGTTCATATTCAAGGCTGAAAATCAAAAAACAGTGTTATCGTTCTACTAATATTTGTTGATTTCCAACTGGATTTCGGTTCATTGTGCCACAGTCACGAAAAAACTGACCAGCGCCTACAAGAGACACAGAAGAAAATACACACTCGAATGGGATGTAAATCGGTGGATGTGATGCACTGTCAAACAAATGATTAAAATTACAGAAAAATTGGATGATTTATTCAAGACAAAGAGCTACAAATTAAGCAAGTCAAGAATGCGTTTTTTCACCTCTGGCCCTAACGCAAGCAGTTATTCGGCTTGGCATTGATTGATAAAGTTGTTGGACGTCCTCGTGAGAAATATCGTGTCAAACTCTGTCCAATTGACGCGTTATCTCGCGGAAATCCCGACATGGCGGAGGGGCCCTTCCCGTACTGTTCAGAACCTTCTTAATTGGGGAGAAAGCCGGCGACCTTGCTGGCCAAGGTAGTGTTTTAGGTGGAAAAGTGTGGAGTATTACGGGTATTGTACAGCTGGAGATACCAATCTGACTGTCGCCGGCCTCAAGGCCTGACAACCAGGAGTGATAGACTGGGGTGCCACTTCATTTCATAGCAAGACCGCTTTGGTCATCTTCCACATCATCCTTACAACACAGAGTATTGTGGGCAGGGCCCTCCAACCATCTCGGGATTTTTGACCATCTAAAGCGCCAATTGGACAGAATTTGGCTCGATATTCCTCAGGAAGACATCCAACAACTCTATCAGTCAATGCGAAGCCGAATAACCGCTTACATAAAGGCCATAGGTGGATCAACATGTTATTGATTTGCTCAATTCGTAAAGCTCTATCTCTTGAATAAATCATGCAATTCTTCTGAAACTGCAATCATTTGTTTGTTCATGTACATCCCCCCAGCCAGTTTTCATCCCATTTAGATAATTCCTCCTTGTTGGGTCTTTTTTTAAATTTTTTTGTCTTGGAATGTACTTTCGACAAACACAGAATCTTTAGTGCCGATACTTGTGGAGAAGTGTAAAATCGAGCGCTCATCACCACTCAGGTTATGGACCGAGCATGTTAAACTGCACGATGAACAGCATCAAAGACAGTAAGTAACTGAAACACACAACACTGAAGTATAATCTTGTATCAATATAATACAGAAGATGGTAAGGAGAAACAAAGTAAGATGTATGACAAGTTAACTGAGGTAAGAGTTTATGTATATGAAGGTGATCATTGGGACTGAGTTCTGGGAATGTGTGACTGGTTGACTGGACTATGTGAACCTTAAGAGTGGGGATGTGCTAGGCTGTGACTGATCTGAAAGCTGGTGGTAAAAAGCTGACAATCCGCTTCAAACTCCGCAGGAACTACTGCTGCTAGTGAATGCAAGTCCATCTGGGAGAAAACTGAGAAGGTAACTGCTTGCAGTGGAACATTGGGAGTCCGAGTACTTCGCAAACGGTCACTTCTTGGAGTCAGACGTGAAGCTGCACGTTTCCGACGGGCCAAACAGCATAGAAACCGGACAGCAGCTTGCTGGACACGTGTAGTGTGGTGCAACGAGTCGCGAATTCGCCTTTTTCTACTGATGCAAGGAGTCTTTTACACCGAAGACCTAATGAGGCGTTCAGCCTGCAGTGAATACGACCTACTGAAGATGAATCGCACTGTCTAGGAACACACAGAGTCTATTTGTTCTCATATCACCTACCATACATGTAACAGAGAGTGGATCTAAGAGAGCTCACTGCTTTGGGGAAGTAGTGAAGATATTCTCAGTGAACTGTCTTTGAGGCTGCGTGATAAGTTAAAACGTTAGTTCACTTCTTTCACATCCCTAGCTCTACTCAGAACATATTCGCCTTTTTTGTGCTACGATAGGATCATTTTTCATTCTTGTTCCGAACGTTTACTCTACCATAATTTTGACATTAGACCGCCATAGCTTGGCAATCAATGTAGATTTTCGTTGACTCGGGTGACAACTGATCATGTGTGGGTTTTTTATTGTCTTTCCAAACATGTTGCTTATATATTGGGCAACTGATAAAGGATTCACGAAACAACAGGACGACAATTAATTACATGTATTTGTCTACCTTACTACAAAATTTGAACTGATTCGCGTAAGTCTGGAACATAGAAATGGTGCGCGTAAAAAAGAGCTCAGAAAAAACGTGCTTTTGCACGTAAAATCCCAACGGCGTACGTACAGATGGTGACTTTAGCTGAGCTTTAATTCCAGCCCAATTAAAATCGTTTGCAAAAGCAATTAATCGATTCGTACTATTTGCTCTAACGGTAGCTCCGGTTTGTCAAATGTTCAAAATGTTCAAATGTGTGTGAAATCTTATGGGACTTAACTGCTAAGGTGATCAGTCCATAAGTTTACACACTACTCAACCTAAATTATCGTAAAGACAAACACACACACCCATGCCCCAGGGAGGACTCGAACCTCCGCCGGGACCAGCCGCACAGTCCATGACTGCAGCGCCTAAGACCGCTCGGCTGATCCCGCGCGGCTCCGGTTTGTCGTTAAAACCTTGCGTAATATACTGTAACAGCCACAGTAAGACAAATGTTTGAATGGCTATACAAATGGCCATTGGTCTGGGCTACACTAAAACCGTTTAACCCCATTCTGTAATTCAAATAGACCCCCCCCCCCTCTCCACGCTGTAAAGGATTCTTCTATCACTTCTCGGTAGAACATTTTCAGAATTAGGTTTGAAAAACAAACAACTTATGCGTAACACAAACCACCAACCTGACGATAGCTGAACACAAAATTAGGCGAAACGGTGGAGGATTTTTCAACCATGATGCGTTCACGTATCGAAAAGAATGCTACAGAAAGTGACCGAAGCAGCAAACGCTTGCACTCATTTGCCACTTCCTTGTAACGTCTTTTATGCCGGCGAAAGACAGTCAGCACACTTTAGACGCCAGGTTATGCTCCGTGCGGCAGTTGGAAGGACTTGATCGTCTTCGGCGAGAGAAGGTGGAAAAGCAGGCGCGAGGGTGGCCGTGTGGTACTGCCAGGCGCTGGGAGAACAGACGTCCCGCGGTCTGCCGTCGCCAGCACGGCAAGACTGCCACGGGGACAGGGATCAGCTGTGCCAGCGAGGCACTGCGAGGGAAGGCAAACGGCGGCAGGAAGGGGCCTTGTCAGCGCCTCGCGGACCTCCCATAACCAGAGTAACGAGCCGTCCGGCCGCGGATCAACGGGCGCCGTGTGACGACGCCTCTCACAGGCAGCGATACACGCCGCTGGCGGACGTGCACATTTCGTACACGAAGCACTTTTCTACTCCACTGGGGATTTAATGTCAATATTTAATTTGGCGAGATCGCGTTTCGATAGCATGCTGCCATCATCAGGTACGTCCCATAAGATTTCACACACATTTTAACATTTTTGCCATCATCAGGTAAACACTGCGCCGTTCTCCACAACACAATACCCATTTCGTTACCAACGTACCTGAGTATTTCCTTAGCATTTCGTTAATACCAAATCAAATCTAATAGACAGCGGCGCGGGCTTAGCCGAGCGATCTCAGGCGGTGCAGTCCTGGACTGTGCGGCTGGTCCCGGCGGAGGTTCGAGTCCTCCCTCGGGCATGGATGTGTGTGTTTGTCCTTAGGACAATTTAGGTTAAGTAGTGTGTAAGCTTAGGGACTGATCACCTTAGCAGGTAAGTCCCATAAGATGTCACACACATTTGAACATTTTCTAAATAGACACACATTTTCTTTTCGTTCCCGGAGTTTGCTTGAGCAGAGCGAAACACAATTACGCAACATATTGTTCCGTAGATGTACTCGGGAATGTTTATGGTTCGATCCGTCTTAGTTGTCGGGACTGCTACATTCTAAGCAAGGGTTTCCTACTTCACTTACAACCAAGAGACAGAGGTTGGAAATACCGCTTCAGTTGTAAATTTATTTTATTATCACGACCGGTTTCGGGCTCTTATAAGCCCATCTTCAGGTGTCGCAACTGCGCTGTGGCCCCCGAGCGCCGCGGCGGACGTGTAATAGCCGCGGTTTGCTACCTATGAGCGCATGACAGGGAGTCAACAACTAAAGCGGTATTTTCAATCTCCAGTATACTGCTCAGTTGCGGATGTTCGTCCAACAGGATTGTTTGCAAGAGACAGAGTTACGGTTGTCACAACTCCTATGCTACTAATAAAAGCACCATAGCTATAGTGGATGGACAAAAATATGGAAAACTGCGACAAATGCATGTTTGAACATAAATGTAGATGCTAGCCAAGCCCGCAGGTTGCGCTGTTGTATTTGACCACAAACGGCACGGGTACAATGTCCTCAACAAGCTACAGGGGTCGGAACAGTGTTCTGTGTAGCTGGGAGTCTATTATGTTGAAGCTAACAGTGCGTAAATTGTTCGTGTTGGGATGGTGGGTGCTTTTGTAATCAAGGCAGCCAAAAGGTTTGGTGCTTCAAGAGGCGCCGACCAAAGTTTTATACCGCATACAAGGAAAGCGGAAAAACACCGTACGTTAAACACACAACGCGGACGGAAGAGTGTGTCGAGTGATCGTGACATACGGTTACTGAAGAGGATTGTCTGGAAAAATAAGTCACTGCAGAATTCAATGTCGCACTCGCGAACCCTATCAGATACAAAACAACCAGAAAGCTCGCTCTCGTTTGCTATTTTACAACGTTTTGAACGCCTTTATGTCTGACGACAAAAGGAAACGAAGCAAACGTGTTACAAGAGAATCTAGTGAAATAGCTGTACTAGCGGCAGTGCACCATAACCCACGGATAAGCGCCCGGGAATTACACCGGGATTCCAGTATGTCACTAGGTAGATTTGTCACAATACTGCATCGTCGTAAGTATCATTCATATGAATGGGCATGACAACAAATGCTCCCCACGTTCTTTGCCGTGGTACTATTTTCCGTTGAGTCTACATTAACAAATCATGGTAGCTTTAACAGGCATAACATGCATTACTGGAATGAAAACAATTGCCACTGGTTACGGCAAGTTGACCGTCAACGTCCTTGGTCGGTTAACGTAAGGTGTAGCATCATGGGGAACAAAGTCATTGGTCCGTGTTTTATCGACGGCACGTTGAATGGACGCAAATATCTAACTTTTTCGTACAGATTTGGGTGTCCCACAGGATGTTTTAACTGATGATGAGAGAAATATAGTTAGTGTTTTAATACTTTGTATGATGGTGGACTTCTTCGCAAAACATTGGGTGTGAAGTTTTAATGTGTGATGGTGCACCTGGGAAACACAACCCTAAGTATCCCAGCCGCAGTTGAGTGTCCCCTTTTTTAACCGTGTCTGTACTGGTATTTTATTCTTGAGTTTGTTTAATTATTCTACTGTGTTTTGTGTGACTCTTACTGATGGTATTTTATGACGTTCACCATATCATAGTTATATATACAATTCTTGTGTGCGGATACATCTTGGTTCTCCAATTTATTGTGTTTTTTAACAGACTTTCACCACACTCATCTGTATTGAGATCAAACAAGGGCGCTGATTCTCTTGCTGTTTAGCGTCATAACCCATCATCATTATCATCATCATCATCATCATCATGTTCATCATCTGCCACCGTAGTTACTGCAGTGATGTCGCTTTACCTGCCACAACTAAAAATCAGTCTGAAAACTCTTTGGACGATGTCGACATTGACGTCATTCGAGACGGGTGCTGAAATTCAGACCACTGTCAGCGTCAGAAGTGGTGTTAAACAGTATAAGCGAGTTGTCTCGTGGGGATGACTTGTTTACTTTCCTTTTGTTATCCAGTGTGCTTATTTTATTATTTACTATCACTGTGTCTCCCTGTGGTCTGCCCAAAATTGTACTTGAACGCGTGATCCCCCATCGTATCTCATGCTCGACCTACGATCGCTCCAGAAAGAATTGCCCGCTGCCCTCTCAATCGTCGCTTGCAATAACACTAAACCCGGCCGTACACAAGTTTCTGTCTGCGCCGCTAAGGAGTGGCGGCCATTAAAGTAGGCAGCTGAAATGCGAGGACTTCCTCTCGTCGCGGCCCTTGTGTTCTAGCCGCCGCGGGTCGGGCACGGCCGGCAGTAAAACAGCCAAATGTCGCCTCCAAGGCAGCGCCAGGAAATCCGACAGCGTTACGACGTCGTCCACGATAGAGAGAGAGAGAGGGAGAGAGAGAGACCGGCGATGTCCCGCCAGCGCTTTACAACATCAGCCTACACGTCAAAGCGAGAACAGTTTAAGGGTTCCCCACTAGTTGTACCCCCGGGCATGTTACATGTCTTTTGAAGGAATGCAACTGTTAACCCCATGCTTATGTTTGGGATTGCTCGAATTTTAACCGTTGAGCATGCTGTTAGCTGTTTTTTTTTAATTATTGCTAAATTTCTTTAGTTACTGCGTCAAGTCTTGCTCGGGAGACAGTTGCGAATATAGTTGCATTTTGTTCGTTTCTCATAAATTGTGCTGCTCACCGAAAGATAACAACATTATGCCCTCACAACACCCAGTCCTACCCCTCTCCCCTCCCCCACGATCCCAACGCCGCTACAACACTATCGTATGTTTGCAAGTACACGCCTGTAGTCTTGTTACACAATACAGTACTGTAGCATGTGGCTAGAGCAGCAAAAACAAGATGGCACACTCCACCGTTAAATGGGAGGTTCAAGGGGAATAAAGCCGCAACAACTCATGCTGACTAATATGCACGTCTGAAGGAACAGACTCTATTAATGATCCACAGCGCTACCTCCGAATTCCTTCATATAAACAGTATTGGGTATGGATCTACAACTCAATAGTGACATGTGAAAGTTTATGCTGAACCTGGACTCTAACCCGGCAAAAATTTTCCTGTGTCATTATACAGCAGAAGGAGGGAACGACCCAACCAGCATCGGGGAACGTGATGTTGAGTAGTGTTTTGTGACTTTGCGGTGTGCTGCCAACAGATTATGCTCCTACGTGGTAAACTATGAAACCAGCATACTATCGCAGTCTCCTGACGAAGTTAGGGGAGGTTAGCAAGACGAAGCACTGCTGGAAGTAGCACAAAAAGTCGATTTTTCTCCAAAGCAACAACGCCCCAGCTCATTCTGTACAGCACTGAATAACACACACTGCTTATTCGAGCCATTAAATTTTCCATCATTCCCCGGCTTCTGCACAAACGACACCAAATGACTTCTTCGTTTTTCCTTGGAAGAAGAAATCACTGTGTGTCCGCAATTTCCAGAATAATGAGGTAATTAATTTTCGACGTTTTCTGAACATCCAAAATGAAAACTTCTACAACGAAGGTCTCCTCCAAGTCATCCCTCGTATGGTAAATATGTAGAGAAGGACTCTCAGAAAGTTTTATGGTCTGAGCTTGATTTTTCAAGGTGATTACCGCCTTCGTCTAAATATAAATTTAGGTCGCTCGCTCGTATTCGCCTGTATGTGCAAGTTAATCTCAGGAACTGCTACATGGATTTTGATCCGGTTTTGACTAATAGTTAGAGAGAGTCACGAGGAAGGTTTTCGCGCCTAATTTAGAAGTGTTTCGTACATATTATATGAATTGTGACGAATTAAATTTAAGCTCTAAGATGATACCTCTGTCACCTAGAGAACAGCCGCCATGACTCGAGGGTACAGCAACGTCTCGAGAATACAAAAAACAGGAGTTATCAGGTAGTCTAGCCATCGAGCGTGTGGCTGGCAACCAAAGGTATTGGGTTCGTATCCTGGTCGAGTCATTTTTTTTACTCTGCCTTTTAACGTAGCATTAATTTCGGACTGCGAATTTCCGCTTCCCTCAGATCAGCGATCGCAATTTGCACTCGTAATTCGATGCAAATTCTTCGAACAATGGGCAATGAGTTGCTCAATTCTGAAGTATTGTAATAAATATGACCAATAGTGGAAAGATAACCACCACATCACCACTCTGTAATGTGAGACTTATTATTTGAACAAAATTAGATCTTTTTAACCAATCGTTTTCCTACAATTGTTTGAGAAAAACTCCTTAGCGGAAAAACGTGCGAATCCAATACATGTGATGGTTTATTTTTTATGCTACAACTAACACGTTTTCTGAAAAACTTCTTCAGCAACTTTGGTTCGTTTACACACTGTATATCTTTCAGTAGCGCAGCACTTTGGTTCGTTTACACACTGTATATCCTTCAGTAGCGCAGCAGACGACTGAACTTTAAGTTTACCTCCTTTCTTGAATCAAAACTAGATGTGGACACGATTCTCTGCAGGGCACGGCGAAGAAGTCTGCCTTGAACCGTCTGCGACAAAGCACTAGTAATGCGTCTCAACGGTTCATCAAATTGCGTACTAAACTTCACAAGACGAGTGCTGTAATTCGAGCTAGATATGTATATCACGAGCGTTTTTATTTGTGCCACCTCAGCCAGCCTCCTATACATATTGAATCAGTCAGACACACATTACCCATGATTCGCATTCATTGTTTACATCGGTTGTAAACATATTACTTACATCACGATGTGCTACTGTTATTGCCATGAGATGTCACTCCAAAAGCCAATTCAATATGGGACACCCAACATTCTTGCCTATAGAGGACTTTCCTGTTGTGAGCTGCTTTCATTGCGTGAGTTATATGAAAGTGATGATATTCAGTTACTTAACGTTGTTCTCTGAAATGTATTCATAACCCTACACAGTAGCACGTAAACAAAATCCGCTGTGCCACGCAAGTCGTCTGGTCATAGGTACTTAATGCTAATGTTCAGCGCAGGTGAAAATAGTATCTGGTTTTTCCATGGCTTGGGTTCCAATTTAAATTGTAGGCCTTCACGCCACTTGGTATTTAATGTCACTAACGCACTGCTCGGCGGTGGCGCTCGCCCCGCATGCAGCCGGTTCACATCCCGCTGGTGGAAAATCTTTTCGCCACCAGTATTTTGACTGTAAATGGTGTAAAGGGCGTGTGACACTATTAAATATATGGAGACTTTAAACTCGGCGGACCCTTTGGATCTATTCGACAGGAGTTAAACTATATGTCGACAACGGATCTCTCTCTGTCTCTCTCTCTTCTCTCATCATCACGTAACACAAAGACGGCCCAACTCTCTACAGACATTCATTGCCTATACTCGACACAACATTCACACACCGCGAGAATAAGGGCCCTTTTTGCGCGGAGGAACTAAACTCTTTCTGATAAGGTGTCTGATCCCTCCACTGGATGTCTCCCAGCCAAAAATGTCATACGACTCTTGCTCCTTGTTTGGTCGTCACTAAATAGCTGGATGGAATAAATAACTTTTCATGTGGAAGGAAGGCAAGAGCATACCATGTCCAGGAGAAAAACGTTTCTCTGTTCAAACCAACCATCGCATTGAGGACAACATGCGTACAATGTTTCATTATACTGAGCAATATTCTTTTTTAAATATATTATGTCACTGAATTACGATATTACGGTGCATTCTCTACGACCACTGCACACAGGGAAGCTACCACAAGAATCAAAAGCAGTGAACGCCTGTAGTATAGAGTGCACGCAAGCCAACGGCGTCTTGTTGGCTGCCGCTACCTGCAGGCGTGTAACGGCGGGCGAGTGCACTGGAGAAGTTAGGCAACTATAACGCGGCACTTTCTGTGAATTCATTTCAACAGCGGAGTGATGTCTCACCTCCGAATTCTTTATCTACGTCTACTTTTGTACAACGTGTTTTGTCTGATATACAGCGCTGACGCTTTTGACGATTCACGCTCCGCAGGATGAAAGGAGTTCCTCGCAAATTTTGCTAGTTAGGTGCGCTTTTGGCAATATGCAAAACACAAACAATGGTGAATCTTTCAGATATTGTAGTTAAGTATACCAGGAGACTCATGGCACATCGGAAAGAAAGTAAGCTGTGTAGCGGAGGTTATTTAGAATATCAGACGATCGTTCGTGTAATTTCAAGCCGAAGAATGTCTACGTGTGATATCCTTGGATTTCACACATTTCATTAACGGTATCATTTTATTCAATACTGAGCAACAACGGTTTGAGTTGGCGTATACTGGAGATGCATGAAAAAACAGGTATAGAAATCAATAAAATATCGTACTATTCGTCACTATAATTACAGTCGTTCGCGAAACAAAAGCGAACCAACTACAGTATTATACCCTTTCGCACATGAAATAGCTGAAGTTGTCCATTTTGGCTCATTTACCAGTTTTAAATTATACGAGTATCTACTCTCTGCCATTCTTAATGTAACATGAGCGGTAGACATGTAGATCGTACTGTCCTAACCAGTGGTTCGGTGGCGGCAATCTCTCTCAATTGTTACCATTCTCGCCATTGTTTCGTGACTATTTGCTTATCTGCAGTAAATACATTTAACTAACTGATGAAATAAGCTGTTCCTCACGTCCTGACGGTAGGCTTAAAGTCATGGACAAGTTATGACGCAACTACCGAACTGCATTGACGCAGATGGTGCAATATGTTAAAACTCTCCATAGCAGATTTTTACTTCTCTTGAGTAAATAACACTGACAGAATATTTAAACGATACCTTATTTTTAGTCATTTCCGTTTGGTGTATAGTTTATGCTTTCCCACTACATTTCAACAATTCTCCAGATTGCGTTCCTCACGTCTGTCGAGCACAGACCTCTGATATCTTTCAAGTTTCCCATTATCGTGTATAGCTGCAAAGTTCGGAATCTTCAGTGACAGGGTGGGGCAATAGTTTTGGCTCAGGGGCCACTTTGTGGAAGCAGAGGTTAGTGGAGGGCCGCACCTTTTAAAATGATTGCATGCATTAGTTAACTCTGCATTTTAGGAAAGATATAATTTCTTATAAAAACCCGAACTGTCTTGGTGGGCCGCAAATATATATATATATATTGGCGTGCCGCTATTTGCTCGCCTGCTCTGGAAACTCTCTGTTTCTCATTGTGTTAGAGTAGAACAGATCCAAAGGCAACCACACTAAGGATTTACTAAGAAACAAAATTTCAATAACTTTACGACTGTAGGTTGTCACAAACAGAACAGACGGCTCAGGCTAGAGCGTGTCTAGTGGCCAGGGTAATGATGCCAGCGTAACACCCACGAAACGACACTCCCACAAAACGACGTAAGGCATAATGGGAATTTGGTGTCTGAACAAATCGTACCTAGTACAGTAAATAGTGATCGAACGGAAACCGGTAGGCAAAAATAGCTATTTTCAATTAGAGGCAAAATTGTACGAAACAGACGCAGGCTTTCCCACAATCGCTGTAGAATGGATATACTTAAAATACTTCGTTGATTGTGACAATACTTATTTATTTTATTTCCAAACAGTTGAGGACTTGAAGGAAACGAAATGTTACCGTATATCTAAACGCGTAGAAACGATGGCGCCTGGACAATGACAGCACCGATTCGATGTTTCATTACAATGCGTAACTAACCGTTATCGCTGTCGCCAACCTACTTGCCATGCCGACTTCAGTTCTCCACCTGACGAAAACCCTCAGTCCTTGAAATACGTCACGAATAAAATGAATGATTGCTTCGTCCGCCAAAGTCATACTTTCTGCAGTCTAGTCGTAATAAAATCTTTTCTGTTGGTTGTGCCAGAATTTGATATTATTTAGAAATTCCATCGTGCAGCATGGTGATTGCTGTTGAAAGTATAACAATCGAACCGTTCGAAACACCATTTTCTCTGCTTACAATTTCAGTCGATTTTTTTAAACAGCTATTTGTTTTTAACGTCACTCTATTCAAATTTAAGTCTTGCTATGTTTGACTGAGACCAGTCGCTTATAAAAAAATGCTTTTGAAAGGTCTCTGTTGGATTCCTTTCATGTTAATTTCTTAAAACTGTTGTCATTTACGGCATACATTCCACTTCTAAATTTAGTGTGGTGTTTCTGACTATCTGGGGGGAGACTGAGCAGTGGAATGTGTTACTTTTACACATAATCAAGAGCGATCTGTCACACTACTACACTTTAAAACACAGTTTATATGTAATTCATGTCACACAGTCCCATATGGAACCTACATCCGCTTTCTTTTAGATACTGTATATGATAAGATACTGTCATCCCCCTTCCCTTCTGTGTGAAAGGATGAATGAGCAAATGTATTTCTAGTTGCATGCTTGATGGTAGCAGACAAGCCTGTCTGCTAGAGAACAGTAGGACCAACGTCGGAACTGGTAGCTATGCTTTATAAAATCAAAGAGGTTTCTATTCTTAGTATGATCCTGTCCGTCCCTTGTCATGTTGGTATAGGAAGCTGCCTCTCTGGTGACTTCCGTTTGTATCTGTGAAGCACCCTCGGTAGGGGCCCACAGCAGTCGGTCTGCGGCGAGCGTCTCAAGTGGTAAGATCTCCAGCTAAGCGCGTCTCTGCTAATGGATTTCTTAAGTACAGCCTAACTGAAAATTTAATCAGCTTTATTTCACGTTTAGATCTAAAATATCTAATGTTATGTTAAATTGCAACGCAGTGTAATTCGAGTGTGAAGTTCAGAATATCTTCTGGTAGTTGCTTTGTCACTACTTTGTGAGTGAAGTGGAACCACGTGTTGATCAGTAACTCTAACTAAGATCATCAATCTTAAATGCGAATGTGCGTGAGATTATAACGCCTCGTCTTGACAATACTTTTCAATATACCAAGTTTTCTTTATGTTCAACCCACGTGGGGTGTACTTTGTGAGACCAGTACCACGTGTTTATACAATTGTTTGACCCATCAGGTTAATAGTAAGACGATATTAACCAGTTCGAGGTTTTTCTTTTGTAAATTGCGTTTGGATGTAATTTATTTTAATTATCAAAATTATTGTAGAGTTATACTCTTTGTGTAAACCAAGTTGACCACGTGAAGCATGTGGTGTAATCATCAAAGAAGCCCTCAGCTTTTCTTTTCGGGAAGATTTCACAGAGAGTTAGTATGAATTTAGTATACCAGTGTGTGGTAATTTCATGACGGACAGGCTTGCGCTACGAACGTAACTTCTTTGGGTGAAAATTGAATCGGTTGGTTGCTGTTAATTTCCTCTTGGATATGTTTCGACGTTCTTCGTGTGTTATTTTATGAATGCAGTGTTGTATGTAGTCTCCCAATCTTGGTTCCATATTTGATGTGTTCCGTAAGATTACAAACTCACATTTTCACAATCCTAAATATGGCACCAGTTTAGTTATGAATCAAGTTTAACAGTACAATGATCAATTTTAAAATACATGCCTAAATATAAACTGATTTATTTCTTTTGATTTAAATTCTATTTTTATATATATCACCGGTTGTCGTAAGATGACTATTAAAAGATTATGATTAATGTTAGTCTGGTTGGCAATTTGGTAAACTAGACTGGATACCTGGTGAAACAGTTGCTCAGTAATGCAAGGATAACTTCCCCAGACAGCTCACAGCTTTTAACCCGCTTTTATTATCTTGAATATCAGCACCGCTTTCAGAACAAATTAATGCAACAACATCACACTTTTAAAAGTTGTAACGCCTTTGGTTAGAGTGCGCAGAAAAGGCCTTACCTGTTAGTTGCACGGACGGCAGACAGAGAGGGGAGGGGAGGAGGCTAGCGATGGGTGCTCCCTTGTAAACGGCCACCTCGCCGTAGGGGAAGCGCACACAAACAGCTGACGCCAACGCTTATCTCGCTTAGCTTTTAAGCTATTGCTAGCGAGTGTGCAACGGATAATATTAAAAGGTTATGTCAGTATCACCAATAACTTAGACGTTCAAAATGAACTAGAGTACCGAAACAGCAATAGTTGAATAAACAGAGTCTGAACTGAAGCAAAAAAAAAAAAAAAAGTCTATCTACTTGCTGCAGATGGGAAACTTCATAAAACGAGGCAACTGAGGTGGTTGCCCCTTCGGAACAATGGCGAGGACTCGCCCAGTGCTTGCGAGCTACACCTTCATGCATAGCCGTCACAAAGCCACTTGTATAAAATCGTTTAGTGTAACAATGGTTCGTCGTCAACGCATTGGGTAGACGGAGTAACGTCAGCTCGGCAGACAATGGATCGCTTTGCGCCGAATGTGCAGCAGGAGCACCGTCAGACGGGAAGGCGAGCGTTGCTTCCGCTGCGGCCCGCCAGAGGCGCTACCTGTCCAGCGACGGCGGCAGGCCGGCCAGGGACACTGCCGAGCCCCCCGCATACAGAGAGAGAGAGAGGCAAAACACTGAGGCAGGCTGGCGCTAGTGCTCGTACTCACCGCCAGACGTGCGGCGTGAAGCCGGGGCACTTCTCCTGGCACTCGAGACACGGCTGGCCCTCGTCCACCTCCTGCACCAGCACGCCCTGCAACACGAGAGGAGAGCCACCTTGTCAGAACTGGCCTCATGCCGCACCACCAGGTGCGGCTCCAGGGAAGGGGGATCACACTTTGTTACTTGCAAACATCCTCCCTCCAAATTTAACTTGCCGTTACCGTTCCTTTTGTTGAATGACAGATGCCTAAGATTTTAAAAATAGCAGTAATATATCACTATAATATTAAAACATCCATATAAATACAAAGTAAATGTCAGTTTGTTCAGAACTGTGTGTCACCGAAAGTTCTTCGCAAATTCCTTTGGTATTTTGACACATCGTCGCATTTTTATGTGGCTGTTCGAGCACCGTAAGGTATATAAATGAGCATATATACAGGATATGAATGGAAAAACTGGTAGAAGCCGACCTCGGGGAAGATCAGTTTGGATTCCGTAGAAATGTTGGAACACGTGAGGCAATACTGTCCTTACGACTTATCTTAGAAGAAAGATTAAGGAAAGGCAAACCTACGTTTCTAGCATTTGTAGACTTAGAGAGAGCTTTTGACAATGTTGACTGGAATACTCTCTTTCAAATTCTAAAGGTGGCAGGGGTAAAATACAGGGAGCGAAAGGCTATTTACAATTTGTACAGAAACCAGATGGCAGTTATAAGAGTCGAGGGGCATGAAAGGGAATCAGCGGTTGGGAAGGGAGTGAGACAAGGTTGTAGCCTCTCTCCGATGTTATTCAATCTGTATATTGAGCAAGCAATGAAGGAAACAAAAGAAAAATTCGGTGTAGGTATTAAAATCCTTGGAGAAGAAATAAAAACTTTGAGGTTCGCCGATGACATCGTAATTCTGTCAGAGACAGCAAAGGACTTGGAAGAGCAGTTGAACGGAATGGACAGTGTCTTGAAAGTAGGATATAAGATGAACATCAACAAAAGTAAAACGAGGATAATGGAATGTAGTCGAATTAAGTCGCGTGATGCTGCGGGAATTCGATTAGGAAGTGAGACGCTTAAAGTAGTAAAGGAGTATTGCTATTTTGGGAGCAAAATAACTGATGATGGTCGAAGTAGAGAGGATATAAAATGTAGACTGGCAATGGCAAGGAAAGCGTTTCTGAAGAAGAGAAATTTGTTAACATCGAGTATAGATTTAAGCGTCAGGAAGTCGTTTCTGAAAGTATTTGTATGGAGTGTAGCCATGTATGGAAGTGAAACATGGACAATAAATAGTTAGGACAAGAAGAGAATAGAAGCTTTCGAAATGTGGTGCTACAGAAGAATGTTGAAGATTAGGTGGGTAGATCACGTGTCTAATGAGGAAGTGTTGAACAGGATTGAGGAGAAGAGAAGTTTGTGGCACAACTTGACTAGAAGAAGGGATCGGTCGGTAGGACATGTCCTGAGGCATCAAGGGATCACAAATTTAGCATTGGAGGGCAGCGTGGAGGGTAAAAATCGTAGAGGGAGACCAAGAGATGAATACACTGAACAGATTCAGAAGGATGTAGGTTGCAGTAGGTACTGGGAGATGAAGGAGCTTGCACAGGATAGATTAGCATGGAGAGCTGCATCAAACCAGTCTTAGGACTGAAGACCACAACAACAACATATACAGGGTGAGTCACCTAACGTTACCGCTGGATATATTTCGTAAACCATAACAAATACTGACGAACCGATTCCACAGACCGAACGTGAGGAGAGGGGCTAGTGTAACTGTTTAATACACACCATACAAAAATGCACGGAAGTATGTTTTTTTAACACAAACCTACGTTTTTTTAAAATGGAACCACGTTAGTTTTGTTAGCACATCTGAACATATAAACAAATACGTAATCAGTGCCGTTTGTTGCATTGTAAAATGTTAATTACATCCGGAGATATTGTAACCTAAATTTGACGCTTGAGACCTCCGACGTTCAGTTGCGTGTTGTAACAAACACGGGCCACGGTCGGCGAGCAGCATCTGCAGGGACATGTTTACGATGACGACCGTGTTTATGTGTGTGGCTGTAGTGCACTGTTGTGGTTTGGTCTAGCTGTCGCAGTGTCCGCATGTAGCGCTTGCTGCTATTGTTATTCTGCATTCGTCTCCGCATGCAGACCAACTGTAGTACACCGTGTTACCAGACCCGTCTGTGATAGTGTAGTGTTGTAGGAACTGTGACCATGGTGTATTCGAACTCTGAAAAGGCAGAGTGTCGACGAAATGCAGCTGAAGCCTGCAGGGTGTATGCAGAACGGTACCCGGACAGAGAGCATACAACGTGCCGCACATTGCAAAACATCTACCGCCAACTGTATGCAACAGGTATGGTCGTAGCACGCAAACGGGTCCGTAACAGGCCCGTCACAGGAGAAGCGGGTGCAGTTGGTGTGTTAGCTGCTGTTGCCATGAACCCACACATGAGTACACGGGACACTGCGAGAGCCGGTGGACTGAGTCAAAGTAGTGTCATGCGCATACTGCATCTTCACCGCTTTCACCCGTTTCATGTGTCGCTACATCAGCAATTACATGGTGATGACTTTAATCATCGAGTGCAATTCTGTCAATGGGAATTAACAGAGAATGCGTTGCAGTTCTATCTGTTTACCGATGAAGCGGGTTTCGCAAACCACGGGGCAGTGAATCTACGGAACATGCATTACTGGTCCGTGGACAATCCTCGCTGGCTCAGACAGGTAGAGCGACAGCGACCGTGGACTGTAAGTGTATGGTGCGGAATCACTGGCGACCACCTAATTGGTCCTCACTTCATTGTAGGGGCCCAAACAGCTGCAACACACATCGCATTTCTACAGAATGATCTACCAACGTTGCTCTAAAATGTTCCACTGGAAACGCGTCGACGTATGTGGTATCAGCATGATGGTGCACCTGCACATTCCGCAATTAACACTAGGCTGACCCTTGACAAGATGTTCGACGGGCGTTTCATAGGACGTGGAGAACGCATAAATTGGCCAGCCCGTTCTCCTGATCTTACACCTCTGGACTTCTTTCTGTGGGGTACGTTAAAGGAGAATGTGTACCATGATGTGCCTACAATCCCAGAGGATATGAAACAACGTATTGTGGCAGCCTGCGGCGACATTACACCAGATGTACTGCGGCATGTACGACATTCATTACGCCAGAGATTGCAACTGTGTGCAGCAAATCATGGCCACCACATTGAACATCTATTGGCCTGACATGTCGGGACACACACTATTCCACTCCGTAAATGAAAACGGAAACCACGTGTGTGCGTGTACCTCACCCCTCATGGTAATGTACATGTGCGTCAGTGAAAAAGACCAATAAAAAGGTGTTAGCATGTGGACGTAATGTGCTGTTCCGGTCTCTTCTGTACCTAAGGTCCATCACCGTTCCCTCTGGATCCCTACGTAATTCGGTGCTCTCCGATACACACGATCGAACAGCGGAGGAATGGTACTCAAGCGTCAACTTTAGATTACAATATCTCCGGATGTAATTAACATTTTACAATGTAACAAACGGCACTGATTACGTATTTGTTTATATGTTCAGATGTGCTAACAAAAGTAGCGGGGTTCCATTTAAAAAAACGTAGGTTTGTGTTAAAAAACCTACTTCCGTGCATTTTTTTATGGTTTGTATTAACCAATTACACTAGCCCCTCTCCTCACGTTCGGTCTGTGGAATTGATTCGTCAGTATTTGATGTGGTTTACGAAATATATCGAGCGGTAATGTTAGGTGACTCACCATATATATATATACCTCATGCCGCTCCAGAACATATATGAAAACATGCCTGTATTAGAATCCACTGTTGTATATCTTCATCTTTGTGGTGATTGACAAAGCTTTACTTTTGAATGGGTTGCTTAGGGAGTACAAACATCTTGACCCTGAGGCTATTCTTTCATTTATATCCATCGTTATGATATTTTTACTGTTGAAACATGATCCAAAGTATTTAAACTGAAGAACTTTTCTGAATTTAGAATGCTGGTCAATTTCAAAGTAAGGATTTGGGTTTATGACTCGACCTATTCCCATATATTCCGTTTTCTCTTGGTTGATCAAAAGCCCCATTTTGCTGGCACTGTGCCTGAGAGACCTGTACTTGTCTTTCAGTTATTTTTCAGTTTCACTCAGCAATACTGTATCATATGCATAAGCCAGGAGTTTTACTTCACTGTGTTCGAATCGGAGACGATTGTATAGATGTAAATTACTCTCCCGAAACACTTTCTCTAATGCAAGGTTGAAGAGGACACATGAAAGAGCGTCTCCCTGTCGTAAGCTTGTTTTAATTGGAAAGGCTGGGGATATGGATCCTCTGAACTTCTCTGCTGCCTGGGAGCCATCCATGCACAGTTGTATTATCCTACTGATTTTACTGGGTATACTAAATTCTCGTAATGTAATGTAGATGCCACTTCTGTGGATGCTGTCGTAGACTCGCTGGAAGTCAATGAAGAGAAATGGCCTCGGCGGAGATTCGAATCCTCACTCGGGCATGGGTGTTCATGTTTGTCCTTAGAATAATTTAGGTTAAGTAGTGTGTAAGCTGAGGGACTGATGACCTTGTTAAATTCCTAGTATTTCTCAAAGATCTGTCGTGTAGTAAACAAATTAACAGTTGTGGAGCGGTTTGTTCGAAATCCAGCCTGGTAATCTTGAATAATGTTTTCCGCATAAGTTTAAGTTTTTCCAGAATGATCATTGAGAGGATTTTGTATGTTATGTTCAGCAAACTAATTCCTCTGTAATTTCCACATTCCATTCTGTTTCCTTTCTTGTGTATTGGACACTATGACTTAAAATTCAGTCGAGTTATTTTGTCTGACATTCATTTTTTCATCTGTATTACGTCTTGCTCAACGAAGTTAACGAACAATATTTATTACTTTTGAGATAAGCTCTCCAATCAATCTCGAAAAACAATTTTGCTCAATAAATACCTACGAGGAGCCATGGAGCTCTCTCCTCTCCCAAGGGCACCGCGCCTGCTGGTCATCACCGATTTCGTCCAGATTTGTAGAACATACAGGACTTGGTCAAATACAGTAATGTAAATCAGTTTAAAGGCAGGTATCCTACGAAAGTAATACACCATGTTTGACGCATACATGTGTCGAATTTATTATGAAAGAAGTAGATACGTATAAGACATAAGCAATCATGACGGAATCACATAGTTTCTTTCATAATACGAGTAACATAAAAAGGCGTTTGCAGTCGACATAAAAGTTTTCTGGGTATGGCACCGCGTCATAATGTATAAAACAACTGCTGCCGGAGACCCAGAAGAAGGCCGCTGCAACCGTGGCCGAAACGTTGCTTTTTCTCCAGCAGCAGTAGTCTTATACATTATGACACGGTGCCATACCCAGAAAACTTTTATGTCGACTGACTCTGGCCGCGGAAGACTACGCAATTATAAAAGCCGTTTGCACTTCATTAATGGAAACTGGTATAAAGGCACTCACTGTCCTGTGATGTTATTGCATTGTTAGTACTTTGCCCAATCTCCATTCTTCCTAATTACCGCAAACATTCTCTTCGGCATAGATTTTCTTAGGGTTTGTAGTTCCTGCAGTGAAATTGTGGACTATTCTTCTCGTGTCGCTCTTTTCACATACGACCTGAAATTGTCTTCCAATCGATAAAGACGCCATGCAAGTATGTCCCAAAGATTTGCCACGTGGTTCAAATCCAGGCTACGTGCACGCCAAGGCAAGGCAGCGATGTATTATCTTCAAAGCACTTTTTGGTTGTAGCAGAAACATGGACAGATGTATTATCTTGTTGAAATATTAGATTTTCTTCCGCTATGTTCTCATACACTCCAATCAGTTTTGTCTCTTGCAACGTTTCTAATGTTCAGCCAAGCAAAGTGTGATTTACTTTTCGCGCAGGAGGTTGCCCAAATCATAACACTTTCACCTTCAAAATGCTGTACAGCGCCAGATTTGTACCTGGTGGCCAAAACTGGAAACAAATTTTTCCAGCGTAAATCGATTTCGTAATAATGCATTAGCGTATCTAACAAGTTTCGCTGCCATACGATAATTACAGCCCTCACTGCACCTCCGTGAGTAGCTGCAGTTTTGTTACAACCATCCGGTATATTGTACCCTCTATGTTCTAACTTAAGCAATGGCAATATTTGTAGCGATTGTTCTAGGTCTCAGCCTTACAATCACTTCTCATACTTTTTAAAAAAGAAAACAGTGTAGAATCAGGAGAGCGAAGTAAGTAGCTGAAATTTTTGTTGTAAGGAGCTGGGACACTTTGCTGGATGATGTGTCAACGCGCTCAAGCCTAATTAGTCTGACGATGGAGAGAACAACCAAGAGGGAAAGTCGCTGGGGTCTATTAAGGGCGAGTGTGGCGATGATAATGAAGCACGTCCCGTGTAAAGTTATAACCGCGGAACTCATCCCAGTCCTCTAGGTGTTGGAGGAGAACTACAATATTTCCCTCAAGAACGCGACTGGATGCGTTCAGCTCTATAAATAATCTTGACTACTAGAAGACAGTAACTAAAGAGTGCAACAAGCAACACGTGTCACAGTATGTCCAAGTTGTAGATGTAGATGAAATGTCCAGATTAGTATTGTCGATATTTTTAAAAAATGGCGGGAAACCAATATATTTATATTTAAAATGAATATCATCATGGGGACCGATATATCAAAAAAATTATCGATAAGCGGTTTATCGGCGGAAAAAAAATCGACGTGTCGGCCAACAAAAATATCGTCTACACATTGTGAATACACTGTCAGTTTTAGAGCTGTATATTTAAATATTGATTTATTGTTAGATATTCTGTACATCAACAAGCTAGCAACCTGAGCAAGAATTGTAAGGATAACGATGCACGTTCACGGTTGGCGATAACCACTTTGCTGCTATTGTAAGTGCAGGTAAGTGGCACAATGAAAAGTGTTCGTCGGCCGGTGTGACCGAGTGGTTCTAGGCGCTTCAGTCTGGAACCCCGCGACCGTTACCGTCGCAGGTTCGAATCCTGCCTCGGTCATGGATGTGTGATGTCCTTAGATTAGTTAGGTTTAAGTAGTTCTAAGTTCTAGGGGACTGATGACCTCAGATGTTAAGTCCCATAGTGCTCAGAGCCATTTGAACCATTTGAAAAGTCTCCGATGGATCTGTCGTTCGGTTTCGTCGCATATCGGATTTGTCTGGAACATTTTTGTCGACTTGCCTATTTTTTTTCATTTCTGCAAACGCCATCGACCTAACAGTTATGGTGTCAAAATTGCATGGTAAAGTTAAACGTTGCTGTTTCGGTCGGTAGAACGGAGCGACGATTGAGTCAGCATTGCCCCTCACACATCTCCGTCCACCGCAAAGGCTAATCTTGTCATTTAGATTTTTGTTCGTCATTTTCAGCAACTGTCTTTGAAGAACGCCGATGTGAAGAAGTAGCAATTCTTAACGCAACTCGTGTGCTATTTCTTCATATGGATTGTCTTGTTATTACATTCACACCGCCGCGTCCCAGTGCAATCGGTCTGTTTCATTATTTCATGTACACTAGTTTGATATAAAAGAGAAAGAGTGGACGTAATGAAAGCTCAGAAAGTAGTAAGACTCCTTCACATAGTGAAAGTAAAACTATATTCTACTACAATTTCAAAAGAACTGTTTCAATTATTCACCAAAAATTGTTAAAAAAAGCATATAAATTAAAAATATCGGTAACCGATATAACTCTTTCGTTATCGTTATATCGGGATGAGTACGGTCGATATATTTCGGCATATTTTCTGGAACAAATATTAATTTATCGATACTTTATCTGCAGCCCTAGTCCAGATGAGTATCATCATTCTCTGCGTTTACTGAACACGACGCGGTTGCCGGCCGGCGTGGCCGAGCGGTTAAAGGCGCTACAGTCTGGAACCGCACGACCGCTACGGTCGCAGGTTCGAATCCTGCCTCGGGCATGAATGTGTGTGATGTCCTTAGGTTAGTTAGGTTTAAGTAGTTCTAACTTCTAGGGGACTTATGACCACAGCAGTTGAGTCCCATAGTGCTCAGAGCCATTTGAACCATTTTTGAACGACGCGGTGCGCTGTAAAATAAGAGTGGATCCCAAATTCACTAGATGTGAAGTCTCCAACGAGATGCGAACAAACCACTGCGATCTAGACTTGGCCACTGTTTCTATGTTTCGATACAGTGTATCGATACGTGGAACTTTTTCAGTGTTTCGGAACGGCTGTGGTTCACTGTTTCGAAACAGTGGTGTTTCATTCAGCGGCTGTCTCGGATAACTGGACCAGATTCGATCTCGAGCCAGACACAGAAACTGTATCGTTGTTTCGAAATAAGGCTGTTTCAGTCCACCTGTGTATCGAAACAGTGATGTTTCATTCCGCTCTGTGTCGGACGAGATTCGGGTTCTGCACAGGTACTTAAGCACAACATACCACTTCATGAAACACTTTCAAGAGTGTGGAAATCTTTCTGACAAGCAATAGCATGAAGCTTAAGATATCCGAAAATAAAGCTTCGTTTCTAACTGACTGTCCTATTCCGAAATGGCGTAACATCTGCTTTATAAACACTAACAAAACAATAAAACAACGCATATTATTCACATTCAAAATAATAAATATGTGAAAATCATTCAGTTAAATTACATTTTTTTATAACATACGCTTCTCTGTTCATGTACAGTAATCATATTAAGAAGCGCAAGTAAGCCTACATTTTGAATAAAAAAAGGCGTAGAGTGACAGTTATTAGACATATACATAAATCTGATGTGTTTGACATATCACTGATAGTGTAATGGTGAACGGGAAGGGCTGGGAAGCATGGTGAATTTATAGTAACGGTTGGAAACACCTTGCAAGACAAAATTTTTTTCTGTTATATTTTGTTATATATTCGAATTATTTCGCGTTATTTGTGAGTCTATTGTCACAGTGCCTATTATCCACAATGATTCCCTTTGTGTGCATGGAAATTATCAGGATGGGTACATTACCCATACTAACGGAATGTGGGAATCACAGTGGCATACCCGTTGTTTCTGCTGTTTGCTCCCATCTTCAGTTCCGTTCGTGGTGGTTCTTCTGTCTTCAGCTATGGCTGTCCTCAGCCAGTTGAAAAGTATGAAAGTCACACGACACGAAAGCAGCGCATTTGCTGCAGGAAATACGAACTGCCAAGACGCCTAAGTGATAGTTTCATACTTTCTGCGATATGATTAGCGCTCTCGCACCTCATTTGTGTTTATGTGGACATGCTTATACAGTAGATATTCAAGAACAGTTACGTGTTTCAGTTTGCCCAACTCTACTGTGATCAAAGGGTGCGGTCCTGTCGCTACGGCGCGCGCTGCCAGCGCAGGCGCCCGCTGCAGAGCCATCTGACGGCTGTCGAAGTCACCATTCACGATGTTCGAAAGATGGCACTGCCAGAGACCAGGCCACGCGTTTGCGCGAGGCGCGGAGGAAATCGCGATTCGTCTTCGGCACGAAAATGCTTCCGGATGCAAGCACATTGCAGAGGTTAAGGAACTAGGATATCGCAACATTCAGGTTTACTAACTTTTTTATATCAGTCGGATTCTGATGTCACTGACGGACACTGGATACTCTCGGCAGGAATATTAAGCCGACTATCAAGTGAATCTCTGAGAGTATCTTCCAGAGTGCTCTTGCGCGAGAAATAGAATTTTGGAACCGGTGTTTTATTTACAGAATAATCATTTGTGCGAAAGCACATACGGTACTGCATCTACGGAAAAGGATAATCTTTCACTCTGCAACGAAATGTGTGCTGTTTCGAATCACCCTGTTGAATTAATTCTTTGTACCAGACCAGGACACGGACCTGAAAGCATATCTTTCGCAGGGAGCGTTCTTACCGACTGATCTAACCAAGGTACGACTCAGTCTCCCCCACCCCCTTCCCTCCCCCCTCCCCCTTTACCCTTCCACAACTTCAGTCTTGCCAGAAGTTCTTTACTATTTCCATATTTTACAGAATCTGTGGAGGCACGACGTGCGTCATTCGTGGGTAGCTCAGTCGGTAAGAGCAAGCCCCCGAAAGGCAATGATACGTACACGAGTCTCGTTATAGCCAATAGTTGTCATCTAGCAGGAAGTTTCAGTCAATGTATCGATTGTCAGATCTATTTCATTATCTTCGGCGTGATCCGGTGGTTACACATTAATCTCAGGAATCCACACATTCAGTTTAAATGACGTGAACTGACTAAGAGTTGCTCTCGTTAATTATCTCTCAATGGTATGGCTACAGACGTCACGTCAGAATAAGTAATACTAGCTCCGCCCCGTCGTGCTATCCGCGGTTTAAAAAAAAAAATAAACCGGGTATGTATTTATTCCCAACTTCTATCATTCCATTTCCTCCTTGCTCGCCTCTCCGTCCATCTCTTCCTTCCCCTGCTCTGTCCATCTCTCCTTCTCCTTTCTCTCTCCACGTCATCACCCTCACCCCAACAGGAAGCTGGAAGTTCCCATCCAGCAATATTTTTTTTTTTTTTTTCCATATCGAAACTGTAAGTTAATGCAGATGAGTAAGGTTCAAATGGCTCTGAGCACTATGGGACTTAACATCTATGGTCATCAGTCCCTTAGAACTTAGAACTACTTAAACCTAACTAAACCTAAGGACATCACACACATCCATGCCCGAGGCAGGATTCGAACCTGCGACCGTAGCGGTCGCGGGGTTCATGACTGAAGCGCCTAGAACCGCACGGCCACGCCGGCCGGCGATGAGTAAGGAAAACAAACCCATATTGTTCGACTACAGGATTAGTAGTGTGCTGTTTGACACAGTCACGTCCATTAAATTTCTCGGCATAACATTGCAAAGCAATGTGAAATGGAATGATCATGTAAGGGCTGTGATATGGAAGGCGATTGGTCGATTTCGGCTCACTGGGAGAATTTTAGGAGCCTGTGGTTCTCTTGTAAATGAGATCGCATATAGGACAATAGTGCGAACCATTGTTGAGTACAGTTCTTGTGTTTGGGATCCGCGCCAGGTCGGATTAAAGGAAGACATCGAAGCAGTTCAGAGGCGGGCTGCTAGATTAGTTAGCGGTAGGTTTGAACAACACGGAACTATCATGGAGATGCTTCGGGAACGCAAATAGGAATCACTGGAGGAAAGTTAAATTCTTTTCGAGGAGCGCTATTGAGAAAATTTAGAGGACTGGCATTTGAGGCTGACTCTATAACGATTCTACTACCGCCAAAGTATATTTCGCGTAAGGACCAAGAAGATAAGAGAGATTAGGACTCGTACAGAGCCATAAAAACAGTCATATTTCTCTCAAAGTGGAAAGGAAATGACCAGTAGCGGTACAAGGTACCATCCGCCACTCGTCATACGGTGGCTTGCGGAATACGTAGTTGTAGAAGTAGATTGTTGAAATCGTTCGAGGGATTTGGCGTAAGCTTTATACTGGTGGTTTTGCCCACGCAAGCACATGTCAAATAGATTTCCCCATGTTCTCCCGTAATCCTTTATCCTATTTCTTCGCTTACAACCGCGTTCCACTCTTCTCTGATCATTAGATTTTCATCTCCTTTTACATACTGAACTGCCCGTTCAGTATCCTCTTATACTGTCTCTCTTCATCTTCTGCTTACGACGTCAGCATGTATACCTCCTGACTTTGGTTTACTGTCGACTCTGATGAGAAGCACCGTATCAGAGAACTGTCCACAGTAGCTCACTCCCTGCCCTACTTTCCTATTCGTAACGAATCCTACTCCTGTTACACCACTGTATGCTGCTGTTACGATAACCTTGTATTCATTTGACCAGAAATACTTGTCTTCTTTCCATTTCACTTTTTTGACATATACTACATCTAGATTGCGCATTTGCATTTCCCCTTTCAGTTTTTCTAGTTTCCCTATCACGTTCAAACTTCTGAAATCCCAGGTCCGACGCATAAAACGCTATCCCACTGTTTGTCACTCCATCGTTTTCTCATGATCCCCTCGGCGGGTCTCCCTCCTGCAGATCCGAATAGGAGACTAATGCGTAATCATTTGCTAATGAAGAGATCACGATGACACTTCTTAAATTAGAGGCCACATGTCCTGTTGATACACTCTATTGTGTTATTTTTTGTGGTAGTTCACAGCTACCCTAATGTTGTACATTGTTGCCTTGTAAAGCACAGAGAGTGCGGGATGATTGGTGACTCCGTTATTTAGTGCAACTTGTGTTTCGTTTCCTGTCACTGGAAACTCTTCCGTACGTCCTAATTTGGAGGGTGTCTACAGCAAGAGCCTACCATATTTCAATGATCACTCATAATTCGTACTGAACGACTTTACATGTGGTATTAACTCGTGACGCTGAGAAAAATCGATACCTCGGACAGCGCCTGAGAAGTATGAGAACGGAGATCTGCGGTTAGACGTTATAGAAGATCAACTTCACCTCTGAACAAAACTGTGAAGTTAGAGTTACTGATTCAAGCGCGCGCTTTGTAGCTACTCTGCTTTTTTACTCTGAAAAACTGCGATAAACATAGCGTGTTCATTGTGAAGCAAAAAATAAATTGGTGCATTACGGTTCCCAGCAATCTTTAGAGATTGCTTGAGGACTTATGGATAAATTAAACTCGCAGCATCTCTGACACACGGGCTGCAGTATGTCGAAGTGTTTACAGCGGACTTGATGGCAAGTCACGTTTTTACAGTCCTCAGTGCGACAGGCCATATATATATATTACTGAAGAACCAAAGAAACTGTTACACCTGCCTAATATCGTGTAGGGCCTGTCCATAGGTAGGAGGGGGTGGAGATATCTCCTGAACAGCACGTTGCAAAACATCCCAGATATGCTCTATAATGTTCATGGCCGGAGGAGTTTTTTGCGCAGCGGAAGTGTTTAAACTCAGAAGAGTTTTCTTGGAGCCACTCTGTAGCAATTCTGGACGTGTAGGGTGTCATAGTCCTACCTGAATTACCCAAGTGCGTGGGAAAGCACAATGGACATGAATGTATGCAGGTGATCATATACGATGCTTACGTACGTGTCACCTGTCACAGTCGTGTCTAAACGTACCAGGCGTCCCGTATCACTTCAACTATACACGCCCTACACTACTATCGGGCGTCTACCAGTTTCAACAGTCCCCTGCTGACATGCAGGGTCCATGGGGAAATGAGATTGTCTCCATACTCATACACGTCCATCCGACCGATACAATTTGAAACGAGACTCGTCTGATCAGGTAACATGTTTCCAGTCATATATGGTCCAATGTCGGTGTTGATGGGCCCAGACGATGCGCAAACCTTTGTGTCATGCAGGCATCAAGGATACGCGAGTGGGCCTTCGGCTCAGAAAGCCCATGTCAGTGCTGTTTCGTTGAAAGTTTCGAAGGCTGACACATCTTAATGGCCCAGCATTGAAATCTGCAGCAATTTGCGGAAGCGTTGCGCTTCTCTCAAGTTGACCGATTCTCTTCAGTCGTCGTTGGTCTGGTTCTTGCAAGATCTCTTTCCGGCCGGAGCGATGTCGGAGATTGGATGTTTTATCGGATTCGTGATATTCACGGTACATTCGTGAAATGGTCGGACGGGAAAATCCCCACTTCATCTCTATCTCGCAGATGCTGTGTCCCATCGCTCGTGCGCCGACTATAACACCACGCTGAAACCCACTCAAATCTTGATAACATGCCATTCTAGGAGCAGTAACCGAGCTAACAACTGCGCCAGGCATTTCTTGTCTTATATGTGCGTTGTTGACCGCAGTTCCGTATCCTGCCTGTTTACATATATCTGTATTTGAATAAGTGTGCCTAAGCCAGTTTCTTTGGCACTTGAGCGTACGGAAACTGTGTGTCTCGTGAAGTGGGCAACCATTATATTAAATAATAACGCGGAAGAAAATGTGTGCAGTTACATAACACTTTAGTGTAGCGTTACTGTGCGATAAAATGCAAGATTCATCTATTAGATGGCTGGATTCTATGAAGTGTTTCAAAATCTACATTGATAACCGTTATTAGCTTCCAAAACAAAAAGCAGATTCAATAGGGCAGATTCTGTATTTTACAGTGCCTGTCTTCGTTCGATGCAGTGTTGCTTCGGTTATGCATGCATGTCTGAAGGAACATTGGATCTAACTATACAGAAATTGTAAAATACAAACACTGTCCCAACGGTATTTCATAACACAGGAAGGCAATCTGACGTGTAAAATAATGCTTCTTCCTGTGCCTGAATCACACGATAGGAGTGCGAGCACCAAGGGAAGTAGTCAGTAAAACATGGAAGTTTGGGTCTGGCCGTGACACGTGATTCCACAGCCGAAGCGATAAAGGGGAGGTTTGCTATCTTTTGGTTCAAAAAATAGATCTTTTAAATTGTATTTTTGGATCCATAAAAGTGTTTAGAATCCACCCCTGAAACGCTTTTTCCGAATGTGTAACGGAAATGTTTGCTATTCGCGGTTGAACAAAAAAATGCACCTGCATGAAATCGGCCTTTTTCACGCAACGGTTTTTTTCTTTCGGAGGACGTGTTACTGTACCTGTGCTTGGGAGGAAAAACACAAAATTCAAATGAAAGTTTGAACGCGTGTGTATGGAAGTTGGCACTCAAGCAATTGCATTCTGGTGCGAATACCGTTGAGATTGCGACTTTCCTGGCGGTGAGCAGCTTGAACGAAGGGTATTCAGCAATTCTGAAGACCATGACAACCATGGACGTCACCCTGGGACTCTATTCGACGCAGTTCGCCAAGAATTCGGGCGACCACCGGATTCAAGCGGCCAAAAGCCGCTTTTCACCGGCCGTACGAGCGGCTCTGGAGCAGCGCAGAATGGCCCAGATCGAGCAGAACGCCCTCTACGAGGAAGAGGAAGGACTAGTTTATGGACCCGGAATAGTGGATTGAACATAAGTTTCATAATATTGCATTTATATGTAGTCAAAACTTCAAACGCATTTTTCTCGAAATTACTTTTTTTTTATCGCACTGTATGGATTGAACATAAGTTTCATAATATTGCATTTATATGTAGTCAAAACTTCAAACGCGTTTTTCTCGAAATTACTTTTTTTTATCGCACTGTATGGTAAATTCGAATCTACTGAATCGATTGGCATTATTCTTTGTTTCCGACGAAGCTAACTAAATTGTCCAGGAGTTGTACCACTTTTATTCCGATCCATCAACTATAATATTTTTACTTGGCTGACGAAGTGGAAAAATCGATGAAGAAAGCCCTATTCTTTTTCAAATGGCCGCCATTTTGTTTCTTATGGTCCAAATAACTTAAGCGAGGTACAACTCCTAAAGAATCTTATAAACTTCAGTAACGTCATCTCAGTTTTGATTTCAGACCAGCCAGCTGACCTGTGACATATCGCGCTTGGAGGTCTACATCGAAATTTTGTTTCGTTCCGACGGCAAGTCCGCCTTTGCTCTTCGACATTTCCGGTCGAAAAAATTCCAGTTTGTAGCGGAAATACCAATAAACATTTTGACCACATTTGACATCGATATCTATAACACATCCCGAGAAAAAAATTCTCAAAGAACATGCTTTTTTCGGGCCAAAGATAGTAAATCTCCCTTAAGGCGATCGCTTGGGTAAAGCGAGAAATCCGTGTTCGAGTCCCGGCCAGCCCCAAATTTTCATGTGCTTCTAGTAAATCGTACAACTGTTGTAGATTCGCAATTTCTGAATGCTAGTTATAATCCGTCTTGATTGCAAAAATGTTTTCACATGAGCGGTTTGACAATACAGATTTTAACCTTGACATCTGTAGATTTTAACTAAGTATTTTTAGAGATAAAAGTAAATTACAAAAATCTACTTAAAACAGTATGTGCAAGTGTAATGTTACAAATGTACCAACCGTCACCTGTTAGTAACAGTTTTATAATTAATGTAAATTATTTGCATTCTGCCAAGCAATTTTATGTGACGCAGCATGTGAAGGTTGCTGTGTGTGGACGGGTTACTCCTGTTATCGAAACTGCAGGTATGTTCTGGTACATTTGATGTTGATCGGATAGGATGAAGGGCTGGCTCTGAGCACTATGGGACTTAACATCTGTGGTCATCAGTCCCCTAGAACTTAGAACTACTTAAACCTAACTAACCTAAGGACATCACACACATCCATGCCCGAGGCAGGATTCGAACCTGCGACCGTAGCAGTCGCGCGGTTCCGGACTGAGCGCCTAGAACCGCTAGACCACCGCGGCCGGCAGGATAGGATGAAAAAGGTTTGCATTTGTGAAATAGTAAATTAGTATCATTATCGTTTCAGATCTGAAGATGGTTCTAGAGGAACCGAAACCCGTCACGTGAATAAACATTTTTGCAATCAGGACAGATTATAACTAACATTTTATTACCAGTGATTGC